>NW_027223752.1:10598956-11238560 GCF_028538775.1 Myotis yumanensis
GCCCGAACTGTACCATCGACCACACCATCCACCAGACGCTGGCCCCCGTGGTCTACGTCACCGTGCTGGTGGTGGGCTTCCCGGCCAACTGCCTGTCCCTCTACTTCGGCTACCTGCAGATCAAGGCGCGGAACGAGCTGGGGGTATACCTGTTCAACCTGACCGTGGCCGACCTCTTCTACATCTGCTCGCTGCCCTTCTGGCTGCAGTACGTGCTGCAGCACGACAACTGGTCGTACGGCGACCTGTCCTGCCAGGTGTGCGGCATCCTCCTCTACGAGAACATCTACATCAGCGTGGGCTTCCTCTGCTGCATCTCCATCGACCGCTACCTGGCCGTGGCCCATCCCTTCCGCTTCCACCAGTTCCGCACCCTGAAGGCGGCCGTGGGCGTCAGCGTGGTCATCTGGGCCAAGGAGCTGCTGGCCAGCGTGTACTTCCTCCTGCACACGGAGGTGGTGGAGGACGAGGACCAGCACCGCGTCTGCTTCGAGCACTACCCGCTGGAGCCCTGGCAGCGCAACATCAACTACTACCGCTTCCTGGTGGGCTTCCTCTTCCCGCTCTGCCTGCTGCTGGCCGCCTACCGGGGCATCCTGCGCGCCGTGCGCCGCAGCCACGGCACCCAGCAGAGCCGCAAGGACCAGATCCAGCGGCTGGTGCTCAGCACCGTGGTCATCTTCCTGGCCTGCTTCCTGCCCTACCACGTGCTGCTGCTCGTGCGCAGCCTCTGGGAGTCCAGCTGCCAGTTCGCCCAGAGCGCCTTCAACGCCTACCACTTCTCCCTGCTGCTCACCACCTTCAACTGCGTGGCCGACCCCGTGCTGTACTGCTTCGTCAGCGAGACCACCCACCGGGACATGGCCCGCCTGCGCGCCGCCTGCCGCGCCCTCCTCACCTGCTCCAGGACCCGCGGGCCCCGGGACGCCTACCCGCTGGGCACCCCCGAGGCCTCTGGGGTGAAAAGCGAGGAGCCCGAGTTGTTACGGAAGCTCCAGTCGACCTTCCAGACCCCTAACTCGCCTAAAGGGGAGGGGTTGCCCCCCGCCGGGCTGGCCTAGCCAGAGGCACCCATGTGTGGGGTGAAGTGAGGTCTGAGCTTGCTGGCCGGCTGGCGACGCTTTGCCAAGCGCAGGCGCCTCTTTCTGCCGGAGCAAGGCCTCTCTGTTCCAGGGAGCGTGCATTGCTGAGCCCGATGGGGTGAGCCCCAGTCCTGTCTTCTGTTGCAGGCGGGGCTGCTGGCGGGAGGAAGACGGTGAACTGTCACCTGCGGGTGGTTTTCAAAGAGAAGCGGGGTGGGGGAGTGCAGGGTGAGAGGACGAGCATAGAGGGGCGTTGGGAGAGGAGGGTGGGGACTGGGTGTGCGCCGGCCAGGGCCTTCCAGTGCCGTTGCCATAGAGGACTCCTGTCCAAACAACGGTGTCATCCAAGGAGGTGAGCAAAGCTGCATTGTCATCATGAACACTAGCCCCACCCACAAGGGGCTCGGGAGGAGGAGGAGCAGGGCCAGGAGGCTGGAGGGGAGCAGGAATGTGGGGAAGCATCTGGGGTGCTGGTAGTGTGCGCGGGGGACAGTGCGGGAGTGGCCCGCAGAGCGGAGACCCCAGCACACCGTTGAGTAGGGAGAGCCGAGCTGATGCCCCAAGCTCCGGGGCTGATGGAAAACAGGACTTGGGGTTCCCAGGCCGATGTCTGTGGCCCTTTAAACAGTCAGCTCTGAAGCACAAGTGTCAGGACAGAGGCCTAAAGCCCAGGCGTCTAATCACATTCCCCACACGGATTCCTCCGCTTCGGTGTCGTTTCCATCTGCCCAGGAGCACCAGCCCTGGGTGTGTGTGTGTGTGTGTGTGTGTCCATGTTTAAAATGCCAGGGTCTCCATGACAGCTGTGTGCCAAGACCCTGAGGCTAGGGTCACGTGACTACTGGCAGTGTCCCCCACGCCCACCCCGGCCTCTGCCTCCGCCCCTTGCCGCACCCACAAGGGAATGTCTAATTCTCAGATGCAACAAAACAAAACAGATGCATTCTCTGGCATCTCTCAGTCTCTGTAATGGAGAGAGGAGGTGTCCCTGGGCTCCCCTCGCCTCCTTTGTTCTCCTGCTCGGCTCGGCCAGATCGCCCACCTCAGCCACCTGGAGCGTGAGAGTGGGCCCGTGGGCCACATGTCGCCCAGGGTGCTGACCGCCACCTTCCGTCCTGTCCTGGAAGGCTCAGCGCCCCTGCAGCTCTGCCAGGCATGTTGAGCCCCTGGCCCTGGCAGTCATACCAAGGACCAGAAGAGCTTATTCCTGCTCCAGGGACCTGCCCACTTTAACAGACATGCTAGCCCTTCAGGTGGCCTGGTCGGTGGCTGGGGCCAGCTCTCACGTCCCTGGGATTTGAGTCCCTCACACACAAGGGGACAGGTGGGCTCAAGTCTGGGGAGGGACTAGGGATGGGGAGATGGAAGCTGGTGCCAGTAGAACAACTGTGGAATCTGCTAAAGGCAGGGCCAGGAAGAACGTCTTCGATCTTTCTCCCCCCATCCCCACCCCTCTATCTGCCAAGGATGCCCAAAGGCAGGTAGCCCGAGTGGGATTGCCCTAGGGAAGTGGGGTCCCAGGGCTACACTTGGCTTTGACTGAGTAGCACCTGCCCCAGCTCCTTATGGAGGGTTCTCTTCCCCTTCCTGAAGTTCTGAAGGTGGCTGAAATGGCCACACAACCAAGAAAAGCCCGCCCGCCCCAGCCCGGGATCCTACTGGGGCCATGGCACCGGCTGAGTCCTCCATGCCTCCTCATTCCATATTTTGACCTTAAACACCAGTGTTCCCACCAGGATGGACTGGGAAGGGAAGAGCTGAGGGCGATTCTGTTTACTATCAAGAGTTGTGTTTTCGTATCGTCCTCTCTTTTATGCCAAGTATGTGTGTGTTGGGCTGCGCAATTGATTTATGTAGCAAATGTGAGTCTGCAAATAAAACAGAATAACCAGCCCCAGCTGGCGTGTGCTGCACTCCTTGTGGGGAAGGGCGGTCTCCTCACACCAGGAGGGTCTAGAGGGGCCTTGAAACACCCAGTGGAGTCAGGAAGGTCGAGGGATTGACTTGCTCACAGGGAACGTGAACAAGGCAATTGGGGGAGTTGCCCTTGATCACCCCGCAGTGTTCAGGGAGGATGGAGCCCTCAAGTGAAGTAGGTCTTCTCTCCCTGCTCTTGAGATCCATGTCTTCGGCCCTTCAGCGCTTGTTGCAAATCCACTCTGGGACTTACCCTTTGCAGACAGAGCCCGGCCCTGTGGTTTGGAGAGTATCACTCCTCTGTCTTTGGACACCTGACCCCTGCTGAGCGCTGCTCCCCGCGGAGAGGAGGGCTGATCAGACCGGCCACCCCGCACCGGGGAAGGTTACAAAGCAGAAAGGCCTGTTGGAGTCATCTCGCAGGCTGTCCTCCTCCGCGCCGGGCGTGGTGGGGAAGCCACATCTGTTGGCCAGGCCAGAGCATCGTCTCCGTAGGGGCCGGCCCCGTGTTTATTACCGAGGATTAACTCATCCCATTAACATGTACATTCAGTTTTAGTCGCTTAATCCCTCTCGGAGTCAGATTCCCGGAGTCCTGAAGTGTTTTGGAAGTCAGTCCTTCTTCCAAACAGACAGAGGACATGGTGGGCGCTCAGGATTCCTCTCTCCCCTGAGAGAATGGGCGGAGGGAAAGGTCCAGCTGGTGTGGATTGGAGGTGGCAGAAGCCATCCACTTCCTGTTTCACCAGATGCTGAGCAAGGGGAGGCTCATCTTCCTGTTTACACACAGTGGTCTGCAGGGTGGCCAGACAAGGGTGGGAGACATTTTCAGCACAGAATACACCCCCATCTGCTGCTGTCCTCTGACCGGTACAACCCAGGGAGAGCCAGAATCGGGCCATCTTGGGTCAGTGCTTTTCAGAAAAAACTGCTGCTTACAGCTGGTGGTCCCGCAGTCTCCAGGACCTCATCTGGCCAGACAGCAGTCTTTGGCGGCCATCTCCCAGGGGTCACAATGGTGCCCAGTGCTCTGGGGAAATGGTGGGACTTCAAGTCCATTTGCTTCAACTCAACAGAAGGGCCCTACTAGATTAGACATTAATATCAGTGCTGGGATGTACCGATGAATTATCCCATGTATGTCCCCCCAAATGATGGTCCAATTTTTCAACAAATGCCACCCATGACACTCATCTGCTACTACCCAAGACAAGTCACTCCAAGGTTGGGAAGAAAATCTGATGAGGCAAAGTGGAACCACTGTCCCCCCTGGCCTTAGTTCTGGCCTCTGGAGCCATGTGACCCTACAGGCAGTGTGTTAAGCCAAGCGTGCGTTAGACAAGGCTGGATGAATAGCAGTACTTACCTGCCAAACCACGGTGCCTTAAAACAAAAGTTTATCCCCGGTTCCTGCGAAGTCATGAGCGGCTGCTTCCTGACAGTGTATTCCCGAGTGATGGCAGTAATTCAGGTTATATCAAGAGGTTCCAGGGTCTTTGGGGGACGGGGAGTGGGGGTGGGGTGGGGGGGGAGGTTCTCCCCTTTCCTCCACACAGGTAGGGGAGGGATTGATGGCCAAATCTGGAAGTGGTTGATATCTCTGCTACTCACATTCCATTGGCCAGATCCCCAACCTAACTGCAAAGGAGGCTGGGAAATGTAGTTTTCCTATGTATGCAGGAAGAGAAAGCAGAATTGGCAAGCATCCGGTTAGTCTCTGACAGACAGCTCTTCAAACCACTTCCACTTAATAGCGTTTAAACGCTTACCTTCCTATAAAACCCACTTCTTCAAAGGTGATGCTTGGATTGGAAGTGGGACTAAGTCTGTCTGACCTGCTCCAAGGAGAAGGGGACCATTTATCTACCTCACTGTGCTTCTGTGGATGCACTGTTTCGGGGGGCTAGGACATCACATTGCTGACAGAGATCGAGTTTATGTGAACTGCAGTTAAGCCACATCTTCTCCATCCTGCCCAGAGCTGTGGTCTTTTGAATCTGAGAGTTTGATCTCATTGTGGAGCCAATGGGACCCACATGGAATGGGTAGAAAGTAGAAGAACGCCAGGGGCTGGACGAGGTAGGGCTGGTGGTCAGCAGAGCCTGTGCAAGGAGAGGCAGGGAACGGCCTGGCCCAGCTGAGTGAGATCCACTTGGCCAGGGGACAGGCAGGGGCTAAGGAGTCCTGACCCCCTTAGCCGGTTTGCTTGCCTTCAAGCCCCACCAGCAGGGGTGTGGGGCATGGGCACCTTAATGTGCCTGCCCTTGAACACCCACAGAGCATCCCAGACACTGTCTACCTGGATCCCCCAAACCCCGCATTCCTTGAAATGCCCAGGGATGCTCACATGCCCCTGAGTCTATCCTGGTGGAGACCCCAGCCCATCTCCACCCCCACCGTGCAAGGACAAGGTCACC
Organism: Myotis yumanensis; assembly: GCF_028538775.1. Taxonomy (NCBI): domain Eukaryota; kingdom Metazoa; phylum Chordata; class Mammalia; order Chiroptera; family Vespertilionidae; genus Myotis; species Myotis yumanensis. The sequence continues at coordinate 10,604,373 of NW_027223752.1, forward strand.
TCTTGTCCCCCGGTAACCAGCTTCTCCAGGTGACAGCCACGCCACTCCACACGTGGACACAGCCCCTTCCCCAAAGCACAGCCAAGACCAGGACAAACCTGAACAGAACTTTACTGAAGGCCTGAGCAGGAATCATATTGTGGAAAAGCATCAAAACTGGATCCTAGAACTCAGGGCGCCAGTGGTCCCTGGGCGGCCCCTGCTACGGCGCCTTCTCCTGGCTTCCCTTACACCGAGGCCCCTGCTGCAGGGCCTTGGGCCTGCCTCTCCCTGCAGAGGAGCCTTGAGACACCTCACTAGGACCCCTACTCTCTGGCTTCTCTGGGCTCCATCGGGTCTGAGCCTTTTCCCCAAACAGCTTAGTCATCTCCCCATAAACTTGGGCCCACAGCGAAGACAACCCGTTCCACAGCCACGCCTCAGACGTCCCCGCGCTGGCAGAGAACTCCATTCCTATTACAAAACCAAAGGCACGTTCGTGTCTCCCCCACATGAGTCAGAGAGTGCCGGCAGCTTTACCGGTGACGTTTCTCTCTTCTAGCCACCAAGGTTTCAAAAATGCAGGGTGCAATCCTATCAAAATCCCCTGTGACACGGAGCTCTGCAGTCTCAAATCAGGGGCAAAAACTGTCATTGGAGGAGAGCTGGCCAGGGAAGCTTACCGCTGGGGGGGGTAGGGGGGGTGGGTGGGGGGGGGGAGCATCCCGGGAGCTGTGGTAAGTTGCAGGCGGAGGGACTGAGCTCATTACAATGGGCGCACCGGCCCTGATGCCACACCAGCAGGAGCACAGACTGCACATGGGGACTCCCTGACAGAATGCCAAAGGGAGGTCTGGACCATCCTCCCCGCATCCCAGCTATGTCTGGCCAGGGGCTCCGCCACGCCCCTGTGGGGGGAGCACAGGAGTGAACCCCAGATCACTTACTATACACTTGGGGCTTACTGCTGAGTGTACAACTAGGGGTAGTTTCTACAGCATGTGTTCCTTGCTTTCCAATCAATGCCCCATAAAGAAGCAAGCTAGACAAGTTCAAGAAAATAAACTAGACCGTCAAACCTCAGAGGGAAGGCAGGGGAGGCGGGTAAGAGACCAACCAAAGGGCTTGTATGCATGCCTATCAGTGTAACCAATGGACGCAGACAGTAGCGGGGTGAGGGCATGTGCTGGGGGTGGGAGCAGCCGGGGAGAGGTCAATGGGGGGGAAAAGGAAGACATATGTAATACTTTCAACAATAAAGAATTTAAATTAAAAAAAGAAGAACAAACTAAGCAGGCTCAGTTAGCATCTGGGGCCCTAGCCGCCCCCTCCCCACCCCCGTCTGGATGAGCCAGCACAAGACACTACTGGGCTGGTCCAACAGGTATGTGTAAAGAGATGTGGTCAGTGACTCCGTTTCTGGTTTTGTCCGGAAATGTGCAGTGGGAGATTGTGAAGGAGATGAGGAGAAGCTGGCTAGAGTTGTCCGGGAGGCCTCTGTGAGCGACTTAGGTCCTAGAGAGCCTGACCTGCCCCGGCTCCAGGAGTGTGGCTGCCCGCCTTCCCCCTGGGCAGGGAGGGCAAAGCATCCGGCTCCAGGCAGGGCATTGGGGGTGGGGGCGATGAGATGAGGAGGAGGTGGAGGAGGAGGAGGCTCCCAGGTGGGAGCTCAGGAGGTGTGGGGACTCAGGAGGTGAGGGATGGGAGGTGACGGTGTGAAATGTTAAGGTGGGGGGATCTTTTGCCTAAGTAAACAAAGTGCTGTTTGAAAAGAGAGCATTGCAAAGGTATATTTTCTTGGCTGTGGTAGTGAGTAAACCTTGAGTAAAGTCCCAGAGTTTCATAGATACGCATGTCACATTTGTGCATCTTACTGTTTCACAGTTAGCATGGGGGCTTCTCACGGCTCTTGGTCTCCCTGGTACTTTATTGCTTACCGTGTGGCCTCCAGAGCACCCCACGTGGGCGGCCTGAGAGGCTAAGGCGAAGGAGGGTTGAAAGCAATGCCTCCCTCCGGCACCTGACAAACAGAAACAGACACTGGGAGGCCCAGAGGAAGGGTCTGTGGCCCACCTGCCCTATGCCCTCCCGGAGGTGGCATGCAGAGTCCCAGGCCAGCTCCCAGGCTGGTGCTCATTTGCAAGGCCCGTACAGAGGCCCTCAGGGACTCCTCCCCGGTCCGGACGTGGCCGTCTGTCCCGTACTCGCCACCGGTGTGCTGGGTGTGGTCACTGGCACCCCGTGGTGACGTCCAGCAGCTTCTGGATCATCTGGGCGTGGGTGCTGTGGAAGGGCAGCCCGTCCACCTCCATGCCCACGTTGCCCGAGACGCCACTTCGGACTCGGTGCTGCACCAGGATGCTCAACATTTTTTCTTCCTGAGACAAAAGGAGGCAGAGAAAGAATTAGCGGATGGGGGAGGGGAAAGACACACAGACAAGCAGGTAAGTGGAGGCAGGGCGTTGGACGTGACATGGCCTCTTCTTCACGACGATGTGTGGATTAAAAATACGAATGCCCCTGGGAGACTCTTCGTGAAAAACAATCCTGCATCCTGCTTCGTCGGGCTCCAAACCCACTCGCCAGAAGGGACCACAGTTTGGGCTGTTTCTTCTGCATATTCTTTCCATAATATGCTTTTTCTGGAAACCTGCATTTTCTTAACAAACACTAAGGAGTCCCTACTGCAGCAGGGGCAGCGTGGGCTGCTTTCCGCCTACCTCGCCCCTGCCCAGCTCTGCATTACCTGCCGCTGGCCTCTGACCGTGCCAGAGACCCCACTGTTAGCCTCCTGCGGGGAGGCGCCAAGTCCTGCTGCTGTGGCCTTGCCGATCGATATTCCTTGCTGTGCGTGTGGAAGCTTCTGGAGCGAGCAGAGCCATCGAGGAACTGCAGGCCCCTCCTCACGCTGCAGCCCAGGGCCCGGCAGGCAGCATGGTTGGGGATCAGACAGATCTGACTTGGGTCCTTGCTGGCAGGCGTTTCAACCTCTCTGTGCCTCAGTGTCCTCATCTGTATAATGGGAGCAGCGGGGAGCGCGTGTGGGCTGTCTAGAGTGATGTGCTTCCCCTCCTCCTCTTTCCTGCCACTTGTCTAAGCCACCAGTGTGTCTGTCCGGGCTGAGTAACGCCTCTCCCAGAGGAAGGTAGATCTCAGATAAAAACAAAAGGAGAGAGGACAGTGCCTGCGGGGAAGAAGTCAAACATGTTCTCCCCCAACCCCCTTCTCTCCACAAAGTAAGGAGGGGCGAGAGGACAGGACCAAGAAATCAAGACCAGGAAGATGTGACAGCTTCCTGCTCAGGCATTGCTAATTCACTCAGTCACCCAAACAAGCTTGATGGGAGCACCTGCTCCGTGCCAGGCCCTGAACTGGTGATACAGTGGTGGATGTGGCACGGTGCCTGCCCCCGGGGCTCACAGCCTAGATGTGTGCTCAGGCAGGTGCGGGGGGTGGGGGGTGGGGGGGGGTGGGGTCACAGGACAGGGCAGGGCACCTAACCCCGTTCACTGGGGTGGCTCAGGCAGGTACGGGGCGGGGGGGGGGGGGGGGGGGGGGGGGGGGCGGGGTCACAGGACAGGGCAGGGCACCTAACCCCGTTCACTGGGGTGGCTCAGGCAGACTTTCAGGAGGAGGGCAGCCAGGTCAAACGAGCAGAAGTGGGCCCAGTAAGGGGCTACGAGGAGCAAGGCTACGAGGAGCACTCGCTGAAAACTTTAAAACAATGGCGAGAGCGCTGGCAAATGTCACCGGGAACTGTCTCTGATCTCAGCTGCCCCGAGAGCCTGCCATTTCCGTCCTGCCCTGGAGGCCAAGGTGGAAGGGAGGCCCGAGAGCGTTTCCAGAGCGTGTTTGTCCAACAGCCCCTCCCAGGGGCCAGCCGACCCAGAATGGCATTTTCCGCCCTTTGTTTGGGCTGGATTCTCCCATCTCTCTTCTCCATGGGTCATATCCTCTCTTTATGGGGGAATGCTCCTGGGACCCTCCGGCCACTTCCTCCCAGGACACCGCTGCTCCCACCATTCGCATCCTCTGGGTCCCAGGGAGGACCGTGTGGTCCTCAGGGTGCGCGTGGCCAGTCAACAGGAACTGGCTGGCACGCAACCCAAAGAGCCATGGAGATGAGCTGGACGGACGGCGAGTCCTGCGAATCTCCCAGGAATCACGCCTTCCAGGAGCCTCTCCACGGGGAGGGGGTGCTGGTGGGGAGAGAACGCCAGGGAGCGCGGAGGCAGAGCGCTGGAGGCTGATACACCCCTCCAGATGGAGCCTGTGGAGCAGGAGAGGAGGGAGGGAGCACAGAAGGGAGGCAGAGTGGACAGGCTTGAGGCCTTGCTCATTGTGGGGGGCGAAGAGGCCCCAGGACCGTGGTCGGCAAACTGCGGCTCGAGAGCCACATGCGGCTCTTTGGCCCCTTGAGTGTGGCTCTTCCACAAAACACCACATGCGGGCGCGCACGTACAGTGTGATTGAAACTTCGTGGCCCATGCGCAGAAGTTGGTATTTTGTGGAAGAGCCACACTCAAGAGGCCAAAGAGCCGCATGTGGCTCGCAAGCCGAAGTTTGCTGACCACTGCCCCAGGATGGCTTCTGGGCTTAGAGGCCGAGCGAGCGGCTGGTCACTAGTGACCCACGGTGGGAGCAGGGTGGACCGACATCCGTGGTTAGGTGGTGTTGCCGTGCACAGTGGGGTGGGAGAAAGGGGTCTCCTGGGAAGCTGATCCTTTTATATTTATGAATTGAACCCACTGTACACTTAAGGTTCCTGTGACTGATATCGGTTATACCTCATAAAAAAGTCAGGAAAAAAGTGGAGGGAGATCAAAGTGCCGAAGGGAATGGGAGCCCAGCATACGGCCAGAGACCATGTTCCCGTCTCTGCATCACCCATCCATCCATCACCCACTCATCCATCAGTCTGTTCATGCACCCATCCATCCAGCTAGCCAGCCAGCCAGCAGGCCTTCCGCAAGTCCGTCCATCCATCCATTCGTCCATCCATCCATCCATCCTCAGTCCCTCCTGTGAGGTGTCATCAGCTGGCTCTTGGGCCCTGAGAAGGTCTGGGGAATGCTCTCCAGCCATTTGTTCTGCCCTCAATTAAAACCCCAGGGCGCAGCCAAAGGCCGGAGTGGGCAGGTGTGGCTCCCGGGCTCCTCCACGTGCACGTGGTGCCCACTCCTGCTACAGTTATGATCAGACCGCTAAGAACTGTCCCTAAATATGGGAGGCCCTCCCTACAGGCAACTCACAGAGCAGGGATGAGGATGTCCCTCTGTCCCTAACCAAGCAAGGCTCACCACCATCTCAGGCCACAGCTCTGCCCAGCGTCTCCTAATGACTCGGGGACCCCCCAGAGTGACCACTGAACTCTAGTATGACCATTCTAGTTATTCTCTTGAACACTGCACCGCCTCATGTCCCTGCACCTTCCTGCGGCCGGAAGGCCCTTCCCTCCCTTCCTTACCTGCTACTTATATTCTGCTCGCCCTCTAAGGCCCAGCTGAGTGCCACCTCCTCCAGGCAGCCTTCCTTGAGCTCTCCGAATGAGCTAAGTGCCCATTCTCTGTGTCCCTACAGTAGCTTGCTGTGCCCACTTCCACCCTGTCTCCTAAAATTACCTTTCATGTGTTGTCTCCCCTGTGGATCCTGAGTTCCCTGCCCAGGGGCCAGGTCTGACCCCTCACTGTCACCCAGAGCAGGTCTGGGCCTGACCCAGAGGGAGGACTCAACAAACATATGCTTGTACTTTTGCTTTTAAAATGTTCCTTTTTGTCTTCGCTATAAGGGTGGTGCATTATTAATACATTTATGAAGGACTGGGTGGAAACTCGGAAGGAGAATTTTCCATCCCCGGCTTAAGCGTTGAGCTGTGTGACTGCGTTTGGCTCATTCTGCTGTGTGAATCAGGGATCATGTGTGAGGCAGCCCCGAGTGGGTTTTTTTTTTTCCAATTAAGATCCAGGAAATGCGAAGAAAGCACAGAAGGCCCTCTGGGTCCATCTAGTCAGACCATTTCCCCAGAAATTATCTCTTCTGCTGCGAGCCCTGCTTCTCCCTCCCCTCCCGCATGGCAGCCTGGCATTACCAGGAACTGGTGCCCTTACAGGACCTGGGTAACCTGTGAGCCATGCTGAGAAGAGCCCAGAGTACAGTCAGAGGCCCGGACCCAGACCGCAGCTCTGCCTCTTCGCTGGTGGTGCCGGGCAAGCCACTCCCCTCTTGGGGCCCCAGCTCCCTCCTTTGTAAAACAGAGACACCACCAATCCAGGGAGGTGCTGGAGAGACGGGTGGGGCATTGGGGCAGGAGGGAGAGACAGAGGGAGAGACAGGCAGAAGGAAAAGGGGATTGGAACGGGTACAAGACAATGTTTATAGGAAGAAAAGAGGCAGCAGCGAGGGGCTCTGGCTCCTGGGATGAGACGCCCTCCTCTACTCCAGCGCACCCCCTGCTGACCCCCCTCCCCACCTCGTGAGCAGCCTCCCCACTGAGCACTGAGCTGGTCCCCACCTCCCAGCTTTTGGTTCCCGCCTTGCCTCCTTTCCGAACGCCTCCCCTTCTCCTGGGTTTATTCCTTCCAACCTCCAGCCCCCAGGGTCCTCTTCCTGCCTTAGTCTCCCCACCTTCACTCTGTGGGTGGGCTTATTGTCCCTGCCCACCTGAGGCTGTAGTGCCCCTGGATGGTGAACTCCTTGGAAGGGGACCAGAAGGCGCCCGCAGCTGCAGGCAGGCACACCTCGTTTTATTGTGCACCTTACTGCATTTCACAGGTATTGCGCTTAAAAGAAACAAAACACCCACCCACCCACCCCCCCCCCCGCCCCCGCCAAGGCATGACCTTCCACCAGCAAAAAGAGTGCGCCTCACTTTATGACGACACTCGCTTTATTGCATTGGTCTGGAACCCAGCCCGCAATACCTCAGGTCTGCCTGTATATTCAGTTCTTCCAACAATGCTGCTGGCCCCCAATTTACAGACAAAGGAAATGAGGCTCAGACAGGTTAGGCAACTTGCCTAAAGTCAAACTAGAAGGAAAACGGGAATTGATATCAGGTCTTCCTTAATAATTTAGGATCATGAGTAGGTCAAAGGTCACCCAATCCAGTCCAGCTGGGACACCTTTGCGTCTAGGTAGGCTCTGCCTCTGGCTGTTGACGGGCTGTGGCTTAGGCTCGGACCACAGGCCTACTCCTCACCCGGGGAAGAGGGGTTCCCATGGGGGGTGCGGGGGACAGTGGGGGCCTGTTACCTTAGCGACGGAGGGAAGCGCCTCGGTCCAGCGCTGCTCCCCAGGGGCATGGGAGGGCCGGGCTGCCTTCCTCAGGTAACGTCCATGGACCTCGCAGGAGTTCAGGACGTACAAAGCACAGGCCAAGGCGTAGCCTCCCCAGTTAGAAACACCTGGAACAAAATGAGATTTCAACACGGAGTTGGTGATGCCGTCCATGGTCCCTCACCTTCCTCTAAGCATCGGAACTCGTCTCAAGAATGATCCCAAGCCGAAACCGGTTTGGCTCAGTGGATAGAGCGTCGACCTGTGGACTGAAAGGCCCCAGGTTCGATTCTGGTCGAGGGCATGTACCTGGGTTGCGGGCACATCCCCAATAGGAGATGTGCAGGAGGTGGCTGATCGATGTTTCTCTCTCATCGATGTTTCTAACTCTCTATCTCTCCCCCTTCCTCTCTGTAAAAAATCAATAAAATATATTTTTTAAAAAAATTTTAAGAATGATCCCAAGACCCGAGGCACCTGGAACTTGTTGTAAACACAAATTCTTAGGCCAGTGGTTCTCAACCTTGGCTGCACATTAGAATCACCTGGGAATCTTTTTAAAATCCTGATTTCTGGGCCTCATCCTCCGGATGAGGTGATTCTAATGTGCAGCCAACGTTGAGAACCACTGTCTTAGGCTGTAGCCGGGATCTACTTCATCAGAAACTCCGCAGGGGCGTGGGGCGTGGGGCCCACGCGGAGTTTTAATAAGCCCTCCAGGTGCTTCTGATTCAAGTTAAAGTGTGAGAAGCACTGCTGCCCAGCACCATTTGGATATTTATAACACCCTTCGCTTAACATAATTCACTTAATGTAACTTTATGTCGCTATGAACAAAGCTCGTAGATTTATTGAATTTGAGTCCTGCCTTCGGTTGCCTTGGCCGGGCCAGACCAAATGACTTCTCGGAGCTTATTTGGCCCGTGGGCAGGCCGTTCCCCACCCCTGCTCTAAGCTACCCGTGGGCAGGCCGTTCCCCACCCCTGCTCTAAGCCGCCTGGATTATGTACTGTTAATGACTGACCGACTGTCAGAGAAAAAGGTTCAGGCCATCCTCCGAGGAAGCCGTCCCAGAACTCTCCCTGTGGCCTGGCGGCCCGAAACCTCAGGCTGCATGGAAGCCTGTCCTCGGAGGGCGGACAACAGCCCCGCCACCTGAGTTGTATCAGCCCTTCCTTCCTCTTTTATCGGCCAGCCCCAAAGGGCCAGTTCCCGCTCCGGGGACCACCTCACCGGCTCTTCTCTGAAACCTGCTGGAGTCAGTTCTCCACTCGGGTGAAGAAGGATTGATTAAGGACCTGCGGAGCTCTAGGTGCCAGAGGACTGAGAAAGGTGGGGTGCCCTGGCTGCCAGTGGGGCTCGGTGGTGATAGCATCGGCCTGGAAACCGAAGGATCTCAGGTTCGATTCCCAGTCAAGGGCACCCAACTGGTTGCAGGTTTGCTCCCCACCACCCAGTCGGGGCACCAGGGCTCCTGCGGGAGGCAACCAGTCGATGTGTCTCTCTCACAAAAATTTTCCTCTCTCTTTCTCTCCCCCTCCCTCCCTCCTTTCCGCTCTCTCTGAAAAGCAGTGGGAAAAAATGTCCTCTGGTGAGGATTAGCAATAAATGAAAGAAGAAAGAAAGGAAGAAAGAAAGAAAGAAAGAAAGAAAGAAAGAAAGGAAGGAAGGAAGGGAGGAAGGAAGGAAGAAAGAAAGGGAGAGAGAGAGAGAGAAAGAAAGAAAAAAAGGAAGGGGAGCTCCCAATCAGGGGAGAGAGGGACAGTGCACACAGCCCACCACAGGGTGGCACAATCATGAATGAAACGTTTGCAAAGGATTATGGGAGCACTGAGAGGGGCACTCATTTTGACTGATTTGGAAAAGGGTCATTTTATATGGGCCTTGTAGTCTGGGTAGAATTTGCCAAAGGAAGGGAGAAGGTAGAAAAAATCCAAATACCCATTGAGTACAAAAGATACGGCATGAAAATATAAGTCATGTATCAGAATATGATGGGTGAAGATCACGTGATAATAATAATACCGTAGTCCACTGATTCCATGATGCGCTTTTTTTTACACTTACATCTCTGAGCCTGAGATGCCTCTTACACTCAAGACTATCTTACAGATACAAACGGCAGGGTTTTTCTTTCTTAGCAGTATATAAAATAATGGTAATTCTTGTCATCAGTGGCATCTTATAGTCAATGGAACAAAGTGACTTGCTTCGATGGAATGCTGACAATGTGTGGCCTTACATGGGATGCCCCTGGCATCCTTACGATAAGCCTGCGAGGTATTGTGCTGGGCTGCACATCTGGCGCTTCGGCCAGACGGGTCATGCTGTGCTGTCTGTTCCTAGAACACATCGATAGGAAGGTGCTGACATCAGGCCAGGCCTTGAGATATGGTCTCACGGCCCCTTCCCAGCACGCAGGCCTTCTTTCTCAGAACGCCCGGAAGTCTCATTCCAAATTTGGGAGACAAAGGACTGGAAAAAGTATAAATAAAGAGAGTTTCCTCCATAGTGGGGGCCCAGAATTTGAAAGACACATTTTTCTCTGGGCCTGCACAGAATTTAATAATAAAATGTAACTCCTGTAGTCGGCACGGCAGTTCAGCCTCTGCTTCGGCAGGGTGCTGTAACTGTAGTCGCTGGCCAGCTTAATAAAGGCTCCTCAATCTTGATCTGAGTCCCTGGTGGTCGTCTCCACGGGTCACCCCATTACAAGGGGTTAAGTCACCTGTCTAAGGTCACACAGCCAGTAAGTGGTGGGCCTAAGATGTGAACTCAGGCTGCTGCCTCCAGAGCTCATACTCTTAAAAAAATTTTTTTTTTAATTTTTAATTGTGTTAAAAAAAAAAAACAACCCACATAGAACTGACCCTCTTAGCCATTTTCAGGTGTTTAATATTAAGTATATCCACACTGTTATGCCACCCTTGAGCCCATACTCAACCTCATGGCAAGTGTGGAAATAAAAACATATGCATGGTGATATTAAAGGGAAAGAGAAGTATTTAAAATGCATGTTTGCCAGGTAGAAACTACATACGATGGGCATGTACTGAGCATGAGAACGAGAAGCTGACACGCAAAACTAAAAATGCTGAGACGGTGGTATTTCTGCCCCTTCATCACCGCCACTACCTGCCTTTTGAAAATGCCGATAGTATTGTTGTTACATCATCCTAATGGGAAAATTAAACTCATGCTGCATCTGTGCAACGCCAGGAGCCACGCATGGCTGGATCCTGGGGTACGTAGTGGGATCAGGCACATGAGGCTGCAAGGGCCCCAAGACCAGGAAAGGGGGCTGCACTTGAGCCCACAAGCAGGGCCCCTGCTGCTGCAGGCCCCATGTGCGCTGAGTCCCCCTGCAAACTCATCTCTATGCTGGTTTGGGATGACAGGACAGGACAGCAGGCCTTAAGGGCCGGGGCGCCAATGGTGGGTGGACCCTGTCGGGCCTGAGGAAGCTGGGCCTGCTGGTTGCTGACCCGTCCCGGGTCTGCCTCCCTCCTGGTGTCAGGAGCCGAGGATGGAGATGAGCAGGGTTGCCGGACCTCCTGACTCACTCTCCTGGGACATCCCTCTGCCTACTGCCCCGTGTCCACCCAGCTGGCTACAAGCGCAGCAAAGCTTCTGTGGCCGCCCAGCCCAGGGCGTTACACAGGTTTCCTCTGACCCTCTGCAAGCGTGAGGACAACGAGGCTTGGGAATAGGAGCTGCCATCGGCCTGATTGAGAGCCCTAGCTCTTTCTGGGCTACACTGAGCTGAGGGAACAGATGCCATTCTCTGTCTTCAGGCCCCAGCGCTCCCAACCCTAACTGGACGGGACCCCATTCACCTCCTGCAGCCACCAAATCACAGGTTTTCATCCGAAGCTTTCATTCCACACAGCAAGCCCTCACCCCACTGTCAAGTCCCCTCCTCTCTTTAGGGGACCCCACCTGCTGCTGAAGTCACTGCATCAGGGATGCAGCGGGCCAAGCCCGTGGGGTTTGACCAATTTTACGAAGAACCTAGAATCTGGGTGGCAGATAAACTTGAGGAAATCTGAGGACTTCCAGAGAAATTCTCCTGAGGCTCTCTCCCCCTGGGATCCAAGACCCCAGGATGCGGGGCCGGCAGATAACGGATCTGCCAACAGCCAGCAAACTCCAGGCCTGGGGGTCTCCTCCTCCTCTTCTGGGTGTCCCAGCTGAAAAGCGAACCCAGAGTAGAGACCAGAGACGTAGGATGTGGACGTCTTTCCAGATGCCTACGTGCCATCCCTACATCTTCTTTGCGAACTGCCTGTTTCAGGTCTTTTGCCCGTTTTAATTGGGCAGTTTGTTTTCTTATTGTGGAGTTTTTTAAGAGTTCTTTGTATTTATTGATTTTTTGGGGGGTCAGATAAACTTCTGGCTAGACAGGCTCTGAGCCAGGCGCCCCCACCCTAGGCAGCTATGCCCCTCCCCCTGGGCAGCCAGGCCCCGCCCCCTGGCAGGCAGGCCCCTCCTAGGCAGTCAGGCCCCTCCTAGGCATCCAGGCCCTGGGCAGGCAGGCCCCGCCTCCTGGGCAGCCAGGCCCCGCCTCCTGGGCAGGCAGGCTGACTGGCCAGCCCTCCTAGCACTCACCAGCGATGACAGCGAAGTCAGCCTCCACGTCACAGGCGATGACATCCCCATTTCGTATGTGGTTCTTCACAGCCTCCTTCACCTTGCCCATCCCAAGTTCATTGCCTCCGTCACCAACCCCTAAAGGAAAGACAAACTGAGTCAGTATATATAAGATCAGGCCAAATGGGGTTTGTGGTGCAGGGCCACCCCTCCACACGGGCCTCACTGCCTCTGGGGAAAGGAGGGGGTTGGCTCTGGATATATTTTCAGACAACCAGGAGATGTACTTCTCCTTTAGGTATTCTAGAAAATTCTCTAGTTAAAAATGAGTCAGTTTGGCCCGGCCAGTGTTGCTCAGTGGTTGAGTATCAACCTAGGAACCAGGAGGTCACAGTTCAATTCCCAGTCAGGGCACATGCCTGGGTTGCGGGCTCGATCCCCAGAGTGGGGCACGCAGGAGGCAGCCAATCAATGATCCTCCCTCCTCATCATTGATGTTTCTATCTCTCTCTCCCTTCCTCTCTGAAATCAATAAAAATATATTTTAAAAAAAGATTAAAATGGGGAATATACCATGAATGGAGGTTGCAGGACTGGGAGCTGCTCCAGGTGAGTGGGTGAGTGGTGAGTGAATGTGGGGGCCAGGACATTCCTTACACGACTGTAGACTCTATAAACGCTGTACACTTAGGCTACCCTAACTTTATAAAAAAGAGTTTTCTTTCTTCAATAATAAATTTACCTGAGCTTATTGTAACTATTATCCTTTACAAACGTTAAAAATTGTTTAACTTTTTGACTCATTGGTAATAAAACTTAGCGTAAACACAAACACATTGTATAGCTGTACAAAACTATTTTTCTTTATATCCTTATTCTAGAAGCTTTTTTCTAGTTCTATTTTTTTAACCTTTTTTAAAAAAATTTTTTAAACTCTTTTAAAAACTAAGACATAAACACACACACTAGGGCCACCAGGGTCAGGACCATCGATATCACCGCCTTCCACTCCCCATCCTGTCCCACTGGGAGGTCTTCCAGGGCAAGGAGACATGTGGAGCTACTGTCTCCTATGGCAACAAGGCCTCCTTCTGGAACACCTGAAGGGCCTGCCTGCAGCTCTTCCGAGGAGGGCTCACTGTTTTCTGACACACGTTCATGGTGGTTTGCTTGTTTTTGTTTTCCATCATAGATTTGCTTGTCAGCAGATAATGCACCATGAACACTCCTCTCTATTAGTGAAAACCTTTCCGTGTTGGTTTCAAACTTTTTACGGAGCTGTTAAGGTCTGCAGAAGTTTCTGCCAAACCCTTCACTGTGAAATTTCTTGGGGATTCTTCTTCTTATTTAAAAATAATATATTCTTACTGATTTCAGAGAGGAAGGGAGAGGTAGAAAGGGATAGAAACATCAATGATGAGAGAGAATCATTGATCTGCTGTCTCCTGCATGCCCCGCACTGGGGTTGGAGCCCGCAACCCAGGCGTGTGCCCTGACCGGGAATCGAACCATGGCCTCCTGGTTCACAGGTCTATCTATGCTCCACCACTGAGCCATGCCAGCCTGGTGGGGATTCTTCTCCTGTACTTTCCTTTTCTCTTGCTTCTTCAGTTATGCATTCCTGTTCCAGCTCCAACACCTCCTCATTGGTCAGTTCCTCAGGAACCACCGCTAGGAGCTGCTCAATGCCATCCGCACCTGCAGCCAGGTACAGGGCTTTGCCATCTCAGCCACAGCCTTGATGACTTTTGCAACCTCCTCATCCTTGGCAAGTCCTTTGACGTCATGGACAAACCTCTTGAGTGTCTTCTTCCAGATGCCACTCATACACACCTGGACGACATCAGCCCAGCCCAGCAAGGCTCCTGATGCGGAGACAGATGCTGCAGGCCTTCATGGTTGCCTCGGCGTATTCTCAGTGTCTTCCTCAGGGGCAGCAACAGCCGGGGCAAAGGTCAATCTCGGGGAGTAGGTCTTAAAAGCTGTTTTAACTTCTCGATGGATTGTTTGGATTGCAGAGATGGTGTTTGGAGAGAGAAGTGCCACTTTGAGACTGGGATGAAGATCGCCAATAAAAGGAGCATGTCTGGGAGCATTGGCAACAATAAGCGACATCTTGAAAGACATGTTAATCTCCAAACATACCTCTCCCTTGTGCTGACATAGCACCCGAGGAGGGCGCCTTGGAAGAGGAGCTGGGTCACCCGTGCCTTCTTGTTGCCCCTGTAGGACACTGCTTAGTGAGAAGCTCAAAGGCCCGGGGTCCTCACTGGGCCATATTAAAGGGATTCGGTTTGTAGCCTGCAACACAGCCCCAGCAGAAATGTTATCCTGTCCTCAGAAGCCTGGAAAGCTGGCATTGACTTGGCCTCCGCACGGACGAAAGAACGTTCAGGCATCTGTTTCCAGCATAGGGAGGTGTCATCACTATTGAATGTTTGTTCTGGCAAGTGATTTCCTTCCTAAATAAGCTTATCTAGAGTTTCCAAAAATTCCCCCGCCGCCTTCACACCAGCACTGGCAGACTCACCACTCACTTCCACATCATGTATGAATAACAATTCTTTAAAAAATATATGTGTTTATTGATTTAAGAGAGATGGGAAAGGAGAGAGAGAGAGAGAGAGAGACAGAGAGAGAGAGAGCGAGACCCCCATGTGAGAGAGAAACATGGCTCGGTTGCCTCCCATATGCACCCTGACCAGGGACCAAACCCACAACCTGGGCATATGCCAGACCAAGAATCAAACCAGTGACCTTTGGGTGTACAGAACGAAGCTCCAACCAACTGAGCCACACCGGCCAGGGCTCAATGCTGATTCTGGAACTGCTTCAGTCACCTAGAGCTAGCAGGAAATTCATCGTAGTCGGGTCTACCCTTTTCTTTCACCAATACACTTCTTGCTTCATCATGATCGTCAGGGTGCTGAGAAGGACATGCTTCTGTGTCTGGTCCCTAATCCAGATCATCAGACGTTTCTCCATGTCTGATATGGCACCTTTTCAAATGTTCGTTGGTCTCGCTGCTTTCAGTGAAGCAGATCCTGTAATGACTTTCATTATTTTTCCCCTGTTCTTCTAGACAGTAGCTGTGGTGGAATGGGAGAGGCAGACTGGTGAGCAGGGACCGCCACGGATTCTCCATTGTCGGAGACCGTCACCACTTTTAACTTGATTTCAGTCACTCGACATGGCCTCTGAATGGCAACGTTAGCAGTGATTTTGTATGTTTGGGGCCATGATGAACAAAACACAAGATTAAATCAAGCACAGGAGAAAAGGATGCAGTTAGGAGACTCAGTAACATGGCATACTTCTTTACCAGGACAGCAAACTTTTTTTTGATGTTGTTAATTCTCACCTAAGGATATTTTTTTTCCATTGCTTTTCAGAAGAGAGGGGAAGGGAGGGAGGGAGGGAGGGGGAGAGAGAGAGAGAAACATCGATGTAAGAGAGACACATTGACTGGTTGCCTCCCATATGCACCCAGACAGGGGGCAGGGAGCAACCCCGCAACCCAGGTACATGCCCTTGACTGGGAATCGAACCCAAGACCCTTTGGCGTATGCGCTCTAACCACTGGGCAACACTGGTCAGGGCTACAGCAAACTTTTTTCTATAGAAGTAGAAAGAGTACATTCTAAAAGAATGATAAAGATATAGTAAATACAGAAACCAATAACATAGTCATTTATTATCGTTCTCAAGTATTATGTACTGTCCATAACGGTATGTGCTATAGTTTCATGCTGTGAGTGGCGCTGTAGGTCTGTTTACACCAGCATCTCCACAGAACGTGAGCAATGGAATGCTCTGACGTCTGGACAGCTACAGTGTCACTAGGCGATGGGGCTCTTTCAGCTCCCTTACAATCATAGGGGACCGACCTTGTACACGCGGCCCAGGTGGACCGGAACATCAGATGCCTCGCATGATTGTCAGTTTCTGCATCTGTTTCTACAAAGGCTTGGACTGTGAGGTGTGGACAAAAAGGGGGCCGCATGCTGACCTGACAGGCTCAGGGAAGGCCTGCATGGCGGTCTTGCAAACTCAGGGACCTAAAGTAACCACAAAGGATGGTCTGAAAAGAAAACTTCAACTAAAAGCAGTTTATGGTGGATAGTCACATCTGAGGCTGGGATCTTCCCTGACAAAGGCCAGTCTTCACCTTCACTGAGCCTACTGTCTTTTTGCGTCTACGATAACATATCGTTGGAATGTCAAAGTCATTTTCCTTTTGCCGGACCCCTCAAAGCACAGGCACCGCTCTGCGGAGACCACCAATCCCTTCGTTGTTATTGAGTTAACTGTTGACTGTTGACTATCCTTCACCCACCCAAGTAAAAGAAGTGTGTCTGTCATTTACTTTTTATCCAATCCCAGAGGTTTCCCTGCTTTGCTTTCTCCCGCCTCCCTAATCTATCCCCAGTGGGTTCCATGTAACCCACTTATGTCTCCTCTTTTTTTTTTAAAATATATATTTTATTGATTTTTTTACAGAGAGGAAGGGAGAGGGATAGAGAGTTAGAAACATCGATGAGAGAGAAACATCGATCAGCTGCCTCCTGCACAACCCCTACTGGGGATGTGCCCGCAACCAAGGTACATGCCTTTGAGCGGAATCGAACCTGGGTCCCTTCAGTCTGTAGGCTGACGCTCTATCCACTGAGCCAAACCGGCTAGGGCTACATCTCCTCCTTTGGTTGTAAGGTGAACAAGGTGAAAAAACACCATTCTCCGGAGCAGCATCCCAAGAGGTTGAGATTCTGCTTCCCAATAACTGTCAACAGTTCGGCTCAAATAAACTCACAAAATTCTCTACAGGTTTGCATGTTTTTATACGTTAACAGAGGGAACTTCCACCGGGGGTAGCACTCATTGTGAGGCGGCGGAGCGGGGCAGTGGAGGTGACCCGGACTGGAGACCTGGGGACCTGGACTCGGCCAAAAGGACGGACCATGGACCGTTGTGGCAATCTAATTCCTTCGGTCCGCACCCCGGGGGTTTTCCTGGGAACAGTGTGGAGACCCGTGACAGCCCGTTGGAGGGGGAATAATGACCACACCTGGCAGTGGTATTTGTCTCTGTCTCTGCTCTTGAGCATTTTATGACCTTCATCCTGTTCACTCCTCAAGCCAGTCCTGCCCGTGGCCTTGTTCTCCTGGCTGAGCTAGAAGAGTCTGAGAGGGGCCGGGCTCGCGGGTAGTCAGCGAAAGGTGAGTGTCTGTGTTCTCATTGGAGCGCTCTGTGCAGGACGAGGCAGCTGCTGGGGGAAACTAAGGAATAGGGTGTTTGCTGATGGAGCCGCGAGGAAGGACCATCAGGGGTAAGTAGTCCTGCTGGGCACGGGGCTGTGGGAAACCACAGGAGAGGCTTCAGCCCCCGAGGCCCAGAGAAGCACCCAGAGGCCCACCAAGGGGGCAGCTTGACGGGGCTGCAGTCAGCTCCCCTGGGATCTCGAGGGGCCTCAGTGGGGGATCAGCACAGATCGGGGGTCTGTTCGGCGGGGATCTGTCCTTCGGACCCCGATTGCTTCTTTGGACAAGGAGACCCTTTCCTTCTCCACCCTGGGAACACCCCCCTACCCCCCACCTCCCAGGCTCTAGGTCCTAGGCCCTAGGCGCCCTGCCCAGAGCAACAGGAAGCACAAAACCAACCACACAGTGGATACCACGCCCCAGGCCGCTTCTGGGAAAGACCAGGGTGGGTTTGCAGAAGTTTTCAGCTCAGCCGGGAAGACTTTCATGGGCTCATTAGAACCTTAAAAGCCCGAGGTGACTAATGAGTCTGGGAAATGCTCCAGGGTTGGAGAAAACAGATAAACGCAGAGAGAAGGGCAAACGGGTTAATGGCTGCAGGTCCTGATCCCTATCCCCCCCAGGGGAGGAAGCCTTGCAGAAATCCATCCAGTTCCTGAAAAGCTTGTCAGGTAGGGTCTTGGGAGTCTGGGCTCTGCTTCCGATTCTCCCGGCAGCAGCATTGAGCTGGGCAAGCTCAAGAAGCCCCTTTGGCCTCCTTTTTGGACACTAGACCTGCCTTACCTACCTGACAGGGTTGAGAGAGGCCTCAGCAATACCATCAATGTGAAACCTCTTTGAAAACGATAAAGTTCTGTACTTTCCACGAACGACCACGCTAGGATACGATTAGCAGTCCAAAGATGGCACTAATCACATCGTTAACACGTATTTTAAAATTAAGATGCTTCCTAAGATGATACATAGTATACTTGGTACAGCCCTCCTAGCACTCACCAGCGATGACAGCGAAGGCTTGGGAACAGAGCTGCCATCGGCCTGATTCAGAGCCCAAGCATACCATAGTATACTTGGTACATTCACCCCATGTGACCACCGTAATATACGTGCCTTGATATTATTATTATTATTCTATTATTAGTTTTAATAGTTTAGAGTTGGGCAAACAGAATGCGCAAGGTTCAATGCTATTTCCCTTGGATGCTTGTGGGAACGTTGGCTTTCTAAATGACGTTGTCATTATTGTCTACACAGACCCTCTCTGGAGTGGAAAACAATGGTCCCCCATATAACTCTTTCCTGCCCTGTGTTCAATAGTCAATAAAAAGGCATGCAGCGCGGACACGTCCTGAATTCCCGGTGCCTCCTGCTTACCCGTTGACGAGATTCCAGGAATTTTCTGGGCCACGAGGAAAAGGTCGTCAATGGGGTCCACCAAATGCTTGATGTTCATTTTCCTGGCGTTGTAGTAGTTGCCGTCCGCAGCCCTGCCTGCGCGCTCTATCGCCACCAGGTGGTCGAATCTGCCGGGGAGCAAGAGCACAGAGTCCTGAAGCAGAGGGTGCTGCCTCCTGTAGCATCAGGACTTTTGTGTGGAGGACAGGTCACTCTCTCTTGGATTCCTTCATTCCTACAGATCTGGGCTGAACGGCTGCTCTGTGGCAGGCCTGTGCTGGAGCTGGTCTATCTGATCACTGTAAGAAGTGATATCAGAATCTTTAGCAATTTATTAGAATCAGAGGCCATGAGAGCAGGAAGGCCGAAGGTCAGGGTCAGGGCCGTGGTCGATGCCGGAGCCTGGCCCAGATCTCCACGAACCGGCGGGGGAGCCGTCAGCCAGGGCTGTGAGTGTTGGCTGCTATTGGCCCACCACTGCCCCTTCCAGGCTCTTGCTCAGTTTATAGACACAAACAGACCAAAATGGAATTGAAATATTAGAGTCTGGCCCTTTGAATACAGCTCCTCATGTTGTGACCCAACCATAAAATTATTTTCGTTGCTACTTCATAACTGTAATGTTGCTACTGTTATGAATCGTAATGTAAATATCTGATAGGCAGGATGGTCTTAGGCGACCCCTGTGAAAGGGTCGTTCGACCGCCAAAGGGGTCGCGACCCACAGGTTGAGAACCACTGTATTAGACCAACGAATCTACCACGATAAACTTCCTCAGACAGGAAGAGACAGAGACGTAAGGGGTACAGGTGGCGTGGTGGGGAGGATGTAGGCTGTGGCATCAGCTTGCAGGTCCTCACGCCACTGGCCCTGGATAAGCGGCTTCACCTCTCTGACCCGTGTCTATGTCTGTCACGTGACCCAACAACGGTACCCCTCTCCCGCAGTGTGGGAAGTGGGACGTGAGGAAAGCCTGCGAGGCACTGAGCGTGCAGCCCCACACCGACGAGATCCTCGGGCTCAGGGGCTGTGGTTGCTCTTATTATTGGAGGTACATTGTGCTGATCATCCAAGTGAAGAACAGAGAAATTGCACTTTTATCTCTCTCTAAATCTGCCCCACCCCATGATGGAGTTCTTCAAAATCTTAACTCTGCTGTGGAAACACTGTGGGGGCAACTCAAAAAGTCTAAATAGAATTACCATGGGATCCAGCAATTCCACTGCGGCATACGCCCCAAAGAACTGCAGGCCGGGTGTTGAAGAGATAGTTACACACCCATATGCCTGGCAGCATTAGTCACAATGGACATAAGGTGGAACCAACCCAAGTGTCTATCAGCCAAGGAACCCATCAGCAAAATGTGGCCTCTGCATGCTATGGAACAGGATTCAGCCTTCCAAAGGACAGGAATTCTGATACCTGCTACAACGGGGATGAATCTCAAGGAGATTTTGCCAGGGGAAATAAGCCAGTCACTAAAAGGACAGATCCTATGTGATCCCATGTACATGAGGGCCCTACAGTAGTAAACATACAGAGACATAAAGTAGAACAGCAGGGATCAGGGGCTGGGCGCCGGAAGGAATGTGAATGGGGACAGAGCTCCCGCTGGAAAAATGAAAGAGTTCTGCTGGAGAAGGATGGTGGGGACAGCTGCACAACACGTGTATGTCCTAACGGCACAGAACTGTGCACTTAAGGCGGCAAAAATGTGAATTTTATGTTGTGTATATTTTACCACAATAAAAACAACATCGTAACTCCGGATGCTTTCTCTGTACATGTTTTTGAAAAACAAGACTTCCTGCAGGTCCACGTGCCTTGGTTGTGCTGGAATGACAAGCAGGTGGACGAGCAGGCCCTGAGCAGGTGCTGGAAGGTCACCCCGAGGTGACGTGCCCCGTGCGGGACAGGTGGCCCTTGAGAAGCAAAGCGACAGGAGGAAGGAGCTGGCCCTGACTTCCCTCTGGGTGGACACAGTGGTGATAAAAACCAGCTCAGCTCTGAGCTCTGGGCCAGACCCATGCAGCCTCTGTTCTAGAAGGAGAGCACTGTGTCTGGACTTTTCCCAGGAACATGCAGCACCACCCCTCCTGAAGGTGCATTGATTAAAATATATATATATATATATATATATATATATATATATATATATGGCCTGGTGCACAACATTCATGCACTGGAGGGGAGGGGGCAGGTCCCTCAGCCCAGTCTGTGCCCTCTTGCAGTCCAGGACCCCTTGGGGGATGTCTGCCTGCTGGCTTAGGCCCGCTCCCGCCACCGCAGCTGTGCTCACCAGCTGTGAGCCCAGCTTCTGGCTGAGCAGCGCTCCCCAAGACTGACCACTGACCACCACGGGGCAGCTTCTGCATTGAGCGTCTGTCCCCTGGTGGTCAGTGCATGTCATAGCAACCAGTCATTCTGCTGTTCAGTCGATTTGCATATTAGCCTTTTATTATATAGGACTAGAGGCCCGGTGCACAAAAATTTGTGCACTGGTGTGTGTGGGGGGGTATCCCTCAGCACCACTTGTGCCCTCTCACAGTCTGGGACCCCTCGGGAGATAACGATGTGCTGGCTTAGGCCCGCTCCCGGGTGGCAGAGGGCAGGACCAATCCCTAGGTGCAGCCCCTGGTCGGGCTCAGAGCAGGGCCGATTGGGGGGTTGGGGCGCCACCCCCTGTCACACTCAAGGCAGGGTCGATGGGGAGGTTGCTGCGCCACCCGCTGTCATGCACAGAGCAGGGCCAATCAGGGGGTTGGGGAGCTCCCCCCTGTCACGCATAGAGTAGGGCCGATAGGGGAGTTGGGGCACCGCCCCCTGTCATGCACAGAGCAGGGAGGATCAGGGGGTTGGGGCACCACCCCCTGTCACCCACAGAGCAGGGTCGATCAGGGGGTTGGGGCACTCCCCCCTGTCACACACAGAGCAGGGCCCATGGGGGTTGAGGGTTGGGGCGCAATACCCTGTCACATACAGAGCAGGGCCGATCAGGGGTTTGGGGAGCTCCCTCCTATCAGGCACAGAGCAGGGCCGATCAGGGGGTTGGGGCGCCTTCCTCTGTCACGAACAGAGCAGGGCGGATAGGGAGGTTGTGGCCCCACCCCCTGTCACACACAGAGCCGCAGGGTGATCAGGGGGTTTGGGTTCTGACCCCTGTCACGCTGCTCCAGGGGCCAGGAGGCCTCGCTGCTCTGCTGATCCTGGGTTCGGGAGGCCTCGAGGCTCCACTGATCCCAGTGCTGGGAGGCATATTAGCCTTTTACTATATAGGATAGAGGCCTGGTGCACAGGTGGGGGCCAGCTGGTTTGCCCTGAAGGTTGTCCCAGATCAGGGTGGGGGTCCCGCTTGGGTGCCTGGCCAGCCTGGGTGAGGGGATGATGGCTGTTTGCAGCTGGTCACAGCCCCTTCAGGGTGGGGGTCCTCACTGGGGTGCCTGGCCAGTCTGGGTGAAGGGCTGAGGGCCCTTTTCAGGCTGGCGGGCGACTGAAGCTCCAAACCTCTCCTTTTTTTCTTTTTTTTTTTTATTCTGGGATTTATTTACCTTCTATGGCTGTCACTGGAACTGAGAGCTGTCTTTAGCTCTGAGGCTCAGCTCCAGCTCTGAGACCTCGGCTGCTGAAAGCAGGTATCTAGTTTGTTTGGGTTCTATAATCGAAACACTGTTTCAACTCCAGCTCTGAGGCCCGGCTGGCTGAAAGCAGGTTTCTGGGGTTTTTTTTAGCTTCTATAATTGCAACAATGTTTCTTAAACTGAAAGCTCAGAGGCCAGCAGCAGCAGGTGGGGAACGTTGACTTCCTCCATCACTGAAGCAAGCAAGCCTCCTGTTCACTTCAAGCTGCCTGGCTGCCGGCTGCCATTTTGGTTGGCAGTTAATTTGCATATTACCCTGATTAGCCAATGGGAATGGTAGCGGAGGTACGGCTAATTACCATGTTTCTCTATTATTAGATGGGATTATTGATTTCAGAGAGGAAGGGAGAGGGAGAAGGAGAGAGGAGAGAGATAGAAACATCAATCATGAGAGAGAGTCATTGATCAGCTGCCTCCTGCATGTCCTACACTGGGGATTGAGCCTGCAGCCCAGGCATGTGCCTTGACTGGGAATCAAACAGTGACCTCTTGGTTCATAGGTCGATGCTCAACCACTGAGACACACTGGCCGGGCTGACTTTTTTTTTTTTTTTTTTTTTTAAGCCAGAAGAGTCCGTTTAGCTACCCAGGAAGGAATTCACTCCTGGGAACCTGCTCTTTAGTTCTCTAAAGAGCAGAGGCCTCTCTGCCTGCGATCAGATCTGGCTCACTTCCCTCCATTCATCAGGGGATCAGATCTGGCTCACCTCCCTCCATTCAGCAGGAGAGCACATCTGTGTTACCGGCCCAGGAGGAGTTTCTAGCTTCTCCCTGACCAGTCTGAGCTTTGTGTGTCTGCCACCCATTCAGGGAACATAAACATTCTATCAGGTGCCACACACATTCTCGCAGCTTGGAATAGCATCGGGTCTGCAATCACACTCTTCCTTGGTGACTGAGAGTCTCACTGGGAACACCTGACTGTGCTGTGAGCTGCAGCACGGCTCTGCCCTCCAGGCCTATGCAAGCAGTGTTCTTCAATTCTACTCATCAGTGGGTGGTGAAATAGAGTTATTAGGTCAGGTCAATATTTTCTGAAAAGTAGATGAAAACAGAGTAGAACAGAACAAAACAGACTAGACTAGGTTAGAGTGCACTGCCTGCAGCAAGTAAATACTGTTATTTTGAAACTTCTGTTTCAATTATGTGTGTGTGTGGTTTGCAATGCAAAATGTATTACCGTGGACTGTGGTTAAAAACGTTCACAAAACAGTACTAAAATTTATAAGGTCTGAAATGCATCCTACGTACATACAAAAAAGAAGTGTTTTTCAAAATGTTTGACCACAATACACAATAAAACACACACACGCACACACACACACACACACACACACAGCAGTTTCACAAGTGAGAACTTGCTATTACTACACAAGATATACGATGACATTTCTATTTCATTTGACAAAGGTGCTGACTACCCCCCCGAAATGATCTCACGACTCTCCAATGGATCATGAGCCAGTCTGAGAAACAACTCGTGTTGGTGTTTTATCATCTTCTCCCTCATTCAAGAAGACATGCCATCTCTCAGGGACCTGCGACTTCGAGAGACCCTTGGCGCTGCCCCCCCCCGTCACCCAGAACCCCCGGCCTTGTTGGCTAGTCTGGCCCATCGGAGCCCGTGGCTCACAGCTTTGTTCTCTCTGGAGGGCTGACGTGTGCAGGGATGTAGTTGTCAAAGTTAACAGCACGCGGCCTCTCCCACCATCACCCACTGTCAACGGGGAGGGGACACACATACCTAGGAGACTTGGGGTCCCTCTCGTCGCAGAGAAACGCCTGAGCAGCTTCTGCGGATCCGCCCTGGTAAGTTAGGATCGGGATCGGGGTCTTCAGAACACCTTGACAAGACGGGCAAAGGGTGGACGCATCAGCCCTGTGTGGGTTTGGGCAATTCCTGCTGGCTTTTCCAAAAGCTTCGTCGCGTTGGTGGTATAGTGGTGAGCATAGCTGCCTTCCAAAAGCTTCATCGGAAACGGTCGTTTCCATGATCGAACGACATGTGGCTGTAGAATTCTTTGTTAGGTAAGCCGAGACCTCGACCCAGAGGATACGTAAGTTTGTTTCCTTTTAGTCCTGAGTAAACCCTAGGGCTGGTGGAGGGGGAGGTGACACCGGGTTGGTGTCACCAGTATTGTGAGCTAGTGAATGTGCTCCACACAGATGCCACAATACCACGCCGGGGACAGCGAGCCAGCCCTTTGCTAACACATGACATGCGCTCTCTCATCTAATGTTTGTGATTCTGTGTGATAAGAACCACTGTGACCCCCATTTTACAGAGGAGGAAAACTGAGGCTCAGAGATGCCAAATCGCTCGGGCAAAGCCAAGTATATAGGTCAGTGTCACAACGCCAGGGCCCACCCAAACAGGAAGCCTACAACAGAGCAGAGATATAACGTACCCCCAGTGGACTCACATCTGTCTCCACGTGTTCCTTCAGTGTCAGGCAGGAGGCAGCTGATGGATGATTCTCTCTTATCACTGATGTTTCTATCTCTCTCTCCCTCTCCCTTCCTCTCTCTGAAATCAATTTAAAAAAAACCCAAACCCAAACACATATCTTTAAAAAATGAAAACCGAAGCCAGAACATGCCTTTCTCCTCTCAGTGCCTCAGGACCCCCCCCCCCCCCATCGCCCCCAGAATAAAAGGCCAGGTGCTCACAGTTCCCCCGAGGCCCTTCCCGGTCTGCCCCTGTGACCTCCGTGTCTCCCTACCCAGCTTCTCTTCTCCTCATCCTTTCTGGGCTAGTCGCTGACCACTGCCCTCTCTTCAACGCCACCTAATGGCCTCTGTCCCGGCCAAGGTCACAGCCTGGGACATTCTCCCTCTAGCCAGCCCCGGCCTCACTGCTTCACTGACTTCAAGCCTTGGCTCCAATGGCACCTTCTCCGTGAAGCCTTGTCTGAACATCCTGTTTAAAACAGCAGCCCCCACCGGGGCTGCCCACACTTCCCCTTTGCCCTGTGTTGTTTATTGTCGGTCTCACTCCAGTACAATAGACGCCCATGGGGGTGGGGCTGTTTTCAGTTTTGTTCACTGATGGATTTCAAGAGCCAAAACTAGTGCCTGGCACATAGTAGGTGCTCAACATGCATTCGTTGCTGTATGTTCAGACACATCCTTTTGGAAACTTCCGAAGGAACGGGGGCTTCAGGGATGCCTTCCTGGGGTTGAAACTCTTATGAGAGGCTAAAAGGATTTATGTCTCCTGAAGAATGCATTTTGAGGGACACAGAGAGATGGGCAGTGAGAAGCAGGGGAGAGTCCCGAGGCTCCCAGCTTATGCCTGAACAACACCTGCAGGGTGAAGGAGAGGGGAGACGCCTGAGACCCATGTTGGCATCCCAGCCTTGCAGCCCCATCGCTCACAGCTCTATGCCCACCTGTGTGCTCTGGGAACCTGAGCAGCGGGGGGCAGCCCTGCCCATCTGGGCCACAGGTGAGACGCTGCCATTTGAGCCTCTCGGTCACTCTATTCTCAACTCCCCCACCCCCAACGCCAGGGGTCTAGGGATGTCCTGTGTTGCCAAGAGTCCTCTGTAGGCCACCCCGCCTCTCACAGGTTGGGCATCAGGTACATGGGCTCTGTGGTCTGATGGACTTGGGTTCAAATTCCAGATCACCTGGACCTCTCAGAGCCTCGGTCTCTTCCTCTATAAAATGGGATGATGTTGCTTATACTAAAGAGTTGTTCTGAGCTGTAAGGACTTAGAAGGCCTGTGTCGAGAGCATAGCAGAAGTTCCGCAAACACTGACTCCTTCCACCGTCCGCCCCCACCTCACCGCTCACCTTGCTCAACAGCCTCTTCCACAAGCTTCTGGAACAAACTCAAGGCTCTCCGGTCCACGATCACGGAGACGCCCTTGTCCAAGGCCTGCAGGAAGGCGGCCAGAGCAATGGCGCCTGGTGGCCCGTCCGTCTCTTCCGGAGGCTCGTGGTTGAAATGCGTGGGGAACCCGGTGGTGATGAGCACCGCGTGGGCGTGGGACAGCGACAGAGAGGCCCTCAGCAGCTCATCTTTGCGGAGCAGGTGCCCGATGCCCCTGTTGCCTAAAATTACAAATAAAATAAAACAAAATCACACAATAATATAATTGTGCTTCAAGTAGAACCTCATGCAAACGGCAGTTTGTTTCTTTGTCTGTTTCAGAGGTAGTTTTGAGGGATGTGCCAGAGGCTGCCAGTTGTTCACCAGAACCTGTCCTCTGCCCCTGCCCCGCTAGGGAGGGGCAGCGGGATACATGGCAGGGCAGCCTCTCTTTCAGTTAGCTGTGGCCACAGACTCGGTTCTCTCTAGGTAGCAATCCTAGACCTGTTGAAAGGGAATAAGAGTAGGAGTGATGTGCGCCCCCTCCTGGCCATGTACCTCCCATGCACTCCTCCAAGCTCTTCCTTTCCTGGCGGTTGAGCTGTTGACAACTGGCGCCCTCTAAGGGTCCCCTGAGGCGATGGCAGAGTGCTGGGTCCCTGAGTGACTGGGTGGAGCAGATCCCCTTCCTGCTGAGCTTGAATACTCACACTGGGAGTCCAACCCTGGACTGTTATTTGAGCAAAGCATCTCGGGGTTTATTTGTTACAGCAAACCCCAATTCAGGGGACCACAGAAAGAGAAGGGACACAGTACTGTCTCAGTTGGGGATTCCCCAAAAGAAGACCCTAAGACAGGGGTGGGCAACCTTTTTGTGAGTGCGTGCCAAAACCAGCAAAATCTCTGACTCCAAGTTCTTCTGCGTGCCAACCCTAATTTTTTGAGAACATGTTATGCCTACTTGATATCTCTTAAGGTGTACGTATGTGAAGAAATAATAAAATTCATTCGAGCGACAAAAACACAGTATATGATGATGAAAAATACATTTATTTTTTAATGTATACATGTACACTGATAGTCCGTTGGAAAACTTTATGACTCCGTTTGATATTATCAGTGGGACTTTTGCTGCTGCATCACTGATGACAGAGATTTTACATCAGGTTTGTATTTCGTGACCTTCAGAGATATGCACGAGCTACTACTTTCATCCGTCAGGCTACTCCTATTACGAGACTTAACAAAATTCATCACTGAGAACAAAGATTCACAATTGTAAATGGAAGATTATAAGAGAGGGTTTCGCGTGCCAGCAAAAGTTACTGGCGTGCCATGTTTGGCATGCGTGCCAGGGGTTGCCCACCCCTGCCCTAAGACATTAGAGTATTCCAATGGAAAGTGAGCCCAGGAAAGAAGTCAGAAGGTGGAAGAGGTAACATGATAGAGAAAAAGGAGAGAAGCCGCTAAAGCCTGTGTGGGCGAGCAGATGAACTCTGAAGGCATCTGGGGCTCAATCCTGTGAGAAATGGTGGACAGTGTGGCTCAGTGGTAGAGTGCAGACCCATGAACCAGGAGGTCATAGTTCAATTCCTGGTCAGGGCACATGCTCGGGTTGCAGACTCGATCCTCAATAGAGGGCGTGCAGGAGGCAGCGGATCAACGATTCCCTCTCATCATTGATGTTTCTTTCTCTCTCTCTCCCTTCCACTCTGAAATCAATAAAAAGAAAGAAAGAGAGAAAGAAAGAGAGAGAGAGAGAGAGAGAGAGAGAGAGAGAGAGAGAAAGAAAGAAAGAAAGAAAGAAAGAAAGAAAGAAAGAAAGAAAGGAAGAAAGAAAGGAAGGAAGAAAGAAAGAAAAGGAAGAAATGGCATGGAGCACAGCTGAGGGCTGTCCTTCCGGAGGACAGGGGGACTGGGCATGCCTGCACTGGCTCCTGACCCCTGTGGGCTGAAGGTTGCCCATCGGGACGCTGACTCCTCGCACTCCCGGGCTGTGCCTGCTCTGGTGGCGGAGCAGAGAGACCCTGGCCTAAGGTGGGAGCTATGGCTCCGAGAGCTGCCCCCTGCAGCTGGGCTTTGGGCAGGGCACCAGCAGCGTCTGCTAGAGCTGCCGCCAGTGGCTGCCAAGACGGTGGCAGCTGGGCAGCACAGCTTTCCGACTCTCGTCGCATACCACCGTGCCATTGTCTGCACTCAGGTCACCGCGGAGCACGTCTATGCCACGTGGAGGCGGGATGTGACTCAGAGCTCCCATCCCCGCGGCGGCTAAAATGAGAGGTGGGCCTAAGGGACGGGAGAGGACGTCAGTGCGCATTGGAGGTGCCGGGAGACTCTGCAGGGGCCCGGGGCTGGATTCCTGTTATGGAGGAAAAGTCCCAGGTTTAGAATCTGGAAACTGACATTCAGGTCCAAGTGTTGGCACACGGTAGCTGCCTGACCTTGGCCTCGGCCTGGATTGCTCTCGACCTCAGTGTTCCTACGAGGAGCCTGGGGGTGGCCCAGGTCGGGGGGAGGCTGCCAGAGGGAGTGGGAACCAGAACACTCATCTGGTTGGGACCGTAGATTTGTCTGCGGGAGCCAGCCATCGCTTCTAGGTAGGTGACCCAGTAAAGTGGTCAGTAATGAACGCAGTCATGAGGATGTCCACTGCGGCACTGTGTATGGTGCCAAATAGGATTGTAATGAGAGCAGCGGGACATTTGTAAAATGGAACTCTATGCAGATATTAGAAAGATGGCTGTAGAAGGCGAATGACATGGGAAAATGTTCACAGCGTATTAAAAAGTTTAAAAAGCAGGCTCTAAAATAGTATCACAGCATGATTCACAGATATATATATATAGAGAGAGCAATATTGTTTTTGTTGGTGTCAGTCTTATAGGTTCAAGACTGAAGAGAAAAACTTTTCAGGGCCAACATTTGGGATGGGATTCTGGTAATTTGTATTGCCTCTTTACTTTCATATATTTATACAATGAACATGAGTTGCTGTCGATAAAGGGAGAGAAAAAATAAATTTTGAAAGAAATTGGACTGTAACCTATTTGAACTGAGCGTGCGCGCGTGCGCACACACACACACACACACAAGGAGGAGAGAACTCTGTCAACTCTACAGTGGTCTGTACATTTGTGATGGATTTATTATTAGTGCAAACATGACTGTTATAAATCTCCAGAGTCTCCAGGCACCTCAGATGCAAGCCAACGTCCTCTCAGAAATGACAGAGTGGCTCTATTATTAAGCCCAGAGAGCAGTGCCCGGTCCACTGCCATTAATCTTATATCTGCGTATTTAACAGCGGAGGAGTGAAGCACATCTGGCGCTTGGAGGATTAAAGATGCTCCTTGATCGATGATATTGGCACATACAGACGGTCATAGATCTGCCTTTGCCCCGAGCCCCATGCTTCAAGCCCTGACGGACCCCCGTCTGCACAAGCACCAGGGGGTGGGGGCTGTGGCCGCCCTCCCAGGACATTTTATTAAGCGGTGGGTGCCCTGCGTCTGCAGTAAATTCACTTCCCAGTTACTTTTTAAAAAAAATCTGAGCTAAAGGCAGAGTCAATAATTCATCTTTCCTCATGATCCTCGTGCCGTGTGAGAGAGCCGTCAGCGTGGGTGAGAGAGTTTGTGAGAGAGAAAGTATTACAGGAATTTGTAAAAAATATCCACCAAGGAGATTAACTACGTAAGAGACTAGGTATGCACAGCCATGAGCGTTCACCTCTGTACATGCGTATGTCCTAGAACAGTGATGGCGAACATTTTGAGCTCGGCGTGTCAGCATTTTGAAAAACCCTAACTTAACTCTGGTGCCGTGTCACATATAGAAATTTTTTGATATTTGCAACCATAGTAAAACAAAGACTTATATTTTTGATATTTATTGTATATATTTAAATGCCATTTAACAAAGAAAAATCAACCAAAAAAATGAGTTCGCGTGTCACCTCTGACACGCGTGTCATAGGTTCGCCATCACTGTCCTAGAAGGTGCATCTTGGGGGCGGGGGGCGCGGGAACTACGTCCCACATTTACTGTGTGTCTATAGGTTAAGAGAACCATATTCCCTGCAGAATAAATGAATGAATGACCAAATGAAAGACCTGACAGACAATCAAGCAAAAAGCTATGCCCTCTGGTTTCACAGGAACTTTTGTTATCGCAGATCCCTCTGCAATTGGGGGGCAGCCTTTGCTCCCAGGTCCAGGGGAAAGGTCAGACATGACTCAGGCTGGGCTGCTCTGTCGGATTCTGGGCCACAGGGTCAGCCAACACCAACGGGCACCCAGGCTGTCTGCTCCGTGGCCCTGCAGGCGCTGTTCTCTCCCCCAGTGTCACCACCATCAGCGTCGGGGTCTCAGGAGTCTGGCCTGGAGGGTCGACCTCCCCGGGTTGGTCTCACGCCTCTGCTCTCTGCAGACCCCACCACCGTCGATCTAGGTATCTGCTTGGGGGACAGGCGTCCAGTGGGCCAGCAGCGAGGCCACATATGCCCTCTTCAGGCGGTCAACGTGCAAGAACAACCAGGGGTAGAATCACAGCCCGTGAGAAGGGCAGGAGAGGGACTGGGGTATGAGTCAGAAGAGGCCAGAGCACGTTAAATGCCGGGCACATACCATTCAGATTCAGATTCCAATTTACCTCCCACTTACTGATCGTGGCCTTGGAGTCAGCGGGTGTGGGTCCAAGTTCTGCCTAACCATCTACTAGGTATGTGGACTTGGGCAAGTTTCTTAACCTTATGTGCCTCAGTTCCCCCATCTGTTAAAAGAAGTTAATAACAGCTGCCTCCTAGGGTTGTTGGGAGAATTTGATAAGATGAAACATGTAAATGCTTTTAGCGCATGCCTGGCCCAGGCAGAGTAAAACTCAGTAGATAATAACTATTATGCTCATGACCTACCAGAACCCCTGAGAGAAAGGGTGTAATTGTTATTACTCCAGTTACACTGATGAGGAAACTGAGGTGAAGAGCGGCTATGAAGTCTACACCTTGCTTCTCTGTGAGCCTTTGTCAGAAAAAAAAACCACAAAAACAGAAAAACCTCAAACCACTCAAGCACAATGGCGCCCTCTGCTGGCCACCTGAATTAGAAATCCAGCCGGTAAATGAAGACGCAGCGGGAAGTTGAAAGCCCCTCAACCAGCCTTCACAAACCTCCTCCCAATTGGACCCAGCAGACCCCTCGTGGGCCCCACTAGCCCTGCCCCTGCCTCGAAAGCCAGAGGCTGACAAACCACAGAAGGACTGTCTTTTCTCTGAGACGCAATTGCAATATACAGGTTGGCTGCAAACGGTTGTGAGGCAAACTGCAGGGCCCTGCCCACCAGGATCCCCAAAGAGTAGAATTCCAGCCCCTGCTGCCTGTATAAAAAAAAACAAAAAAGTGCTCTGCGCCCAACCCTGGGGCAATGGCAAAGGGGGAGATGAGGCCACTGTTAAATGCATGGATGATGATGTTTGAACAGTGGCACTTGACTACCTAGAAACCAGTCGCCCTTCTTTCTTACCTCGCCAACCCCAATTTAGTTCTGGCAACGTGCCCAGCTAACCAGCCCGTCTCCCAAACTCTCTCACATATTTAAGGTTGAACATTTTGGGGGGAAAATAAAGAAGAAAAATCACCCTTTATTCTACTACCCAGAGACCCTCGCTTTCAGTACTGCGGTGCATTTGCTTCTAGCCTTTTGGGGATTCATATACAGTATAAACATTTTTTAAAAATCATACTATAGCCCAGCCAATGTGGCTCAGTGGTTCAGTGTAGACCCAAGAACCAAAAGGTCATTGGTTTGATTCCCAAGTCAGGGCACATGCCTGGGTTGCAGGCTGGATCCCCAGTAGGGGGTGTGCAGGAGGCAGCGGATCAATGCTGTTTGTCTCTCATTGATGTTTCTGTCTCTCTAGTCCTCTCCCATCCTCTCTTCCTAAAAATCAATAAAATCATTTTTTAAAAATCATACTATAGATACAATTCTATGCTGCCCTTTTCACTGAACATCGTGTCAGTGATGAATTTCTCCAGGCCCTGATGGCGTGAATGTTTTGGTCCTTACCTGGGTCTACGGCAATTACAGTCTCTAGTTCTCTGATCTTCTGCACGGCCGAAGCGGATGTGATGCTGTAGTGCAAAGGATCTTGGGAAATAGGATGGACCTCTGGAATTCCCTCTGGGGTGAGACAACCGGCTGGAGCCTCCAAATCCTTCAGGTCAGTCATAACCATGGAGCCCGGTGCACTGGTGAAAGCCAGCGGGGTCTCTAAAACACACAGCAAGAGGGATGAGCCCACCCTCTTCATCAAGCCCAGTGCATTCTGGTCTAGCCTGCTGTTGATGGACAAGAGAGCACCATGCACCGCCTCCCCCAACCGCACTCCTTGCACCCTTTGTTGGCACCATAGGCTGGCTTATTTCTAAATAAGTTCCACTTAAAACTTGGTGCCTTCAAGTTTTAGGAAAGTGAGGATGAGGTGAGTGTGGGAAAACCAGTGAAGTTCAGCCACAGCTACAGGTGGGGCCCTAGGGGCTCCATCAACGCAACCCCAGGGACATCAGAAAGTACTTCCTGAACTCTTACAATGCATCAACCATTTCGCTCCCTTTGCAGCAAATGCTCTGTTTGCTAACAAACAGCTCTCTCTGAACGGAGCTTCTGTTCGTCTCCGAGCACTTATGTTTTGCTTTGGTTTAGGCTAATTTTGTTCTTTGGAAAACTCTCTCCTGCTAGCAGACAGCAATGTGAAGCACGCTAGCGGAATTTCTAAGAACATGACTTAGCATGGCAAACACACTGCAGTTGGAGATGCAACTTTAACCTCTCCAAACCTGCATCTGCAACTATAAGACAAAGATAACGCTGAGACGGGGTGGGGGTGAGGCCGAAGACCTCACCTGTGCCTGGCACATAGTAGGTGCCCAACCTATTCATGTTAAATAGCCAGAATCCCATGGGTCTTGGGGTTTATGCCTCATCAGCATATCAGGGATGTCTTTTCCTCTCATGAGGCCATTTTGATAGCTAAGCTCCCATGAATGCTTTCAAATACATGGAAAGTGACACTCAGTTCTACGATTTGTAGTGCACGTGTGGCAGACACTAGAATTTTCCAGTGTCTACGACAACGGGCGGCAATCGTTATATTTTTATGTTTCGCTCACATCCCACCCTCACCGTGAGCTAATTGGGGCCCTCGTGTGGCTCTTCATTGTAACATCACCCTGGGCCTTTGAAAAAATGTACTGACAGTGTGGCTTGCAAACACCATGTGGAGTGGGTTTGTTTAGTTGTGTTGTCTGTTTTCGCCTTTGCTTTCAAAGCCACACCAACCTCAGAAATGTCTCAGAAAGTCCATCTAAATGATGGCCCTTGGAACTAGCTATGAACCTTCTGAGGAGAGAAATATATTTAATCAAGACAATTTGAGCTGAAGGACAAGCTGCTCTGGTGGGACCCACCCCAGGATGAAAAAAGAAGCCAGAGACATCTTGGCTGTGGGCTGCAGGTCTCTGTCACATGACTTCCCTCCTTAAGTCACTGCACCATGAGCCTATCCTTTCGGAAACCACAGACCACCAGGTTCCACCCTAGGTCAGAGCAGTTGCCCGCAGAAGCCGGACGTACGGTAGCCGCTGACCGCTTCGAGACTGGTCAGCTGGGAAGGCCAGAACACCGGGACCTCCCCCGGCTGACACGGCACAGGATCCCCGTAGTCAGGTCTGGAAAGATCTTGGATTCCCAGCAGCTCTGCAGAGGGAAAAGGAACGTGAATTCCACCAGGGCCTGCCCTGGCAGCCCCCATCTGAGCTGAGCTTGTGGAGAAGTGTATGGTTCTTTCTCCAAGAGGAACTCTAGTCACAGGGTTGTTGTAGATGGTCCTGGAGAAGGATGAGGAGGAGAAAAGGAATCGGGCGTAGCCACTCAGGATGCTTGCTGACTCCCGGGCCATTCGGCGGGACAGGGGTCTCCAAGGCCTGGTGTGACTGCCCGAGGCGGCTCGGGTACATCAGCCCAACACCTGCATTGCATGGATTGCCAACAAAGCCAGTGTCTTTGAGTTTATCTCGGCACAGACTGAGTCACCTAACGCAGACCTAAACCCTGCTGCTGGACCCCCAACAGCGTCCCTACCCCTGGCTGGCCACGGAATGTTCATCAGGACAGCAAAGATGGGTGTCGCCCATGAGGAAAACTCAGCAGACACTTTGCTGTGGGCGCTCCTGAGATCATTGCTCTAAGGAAGGTGGCTTGGGCTGATTGCATTGTCACAGAATGCAGGCTGTGTCTGACTTTGTGACACAGCCGAGCAAGTTCAATGACATTAACGCTCACTCGCACCCAAGGCCTAATCACAAGTCCCCACCAGGCCCTCTGAGAGCCTCTGAGGGGCTGGGGCAGCCTTCACGCCTGCATTTGCTCACTCACTCTCAGAGATTTTTTCTTGAGTTCAGATGCTGGGGATCAATGGGTTTCAGCTCACGCGAACATTTGGAAGGCAGCTGTGTCCCAGCCAATTACGCCGCTGAACAACAGCCGAGATTGGCGGCGGCTCTGAGCTCAAGTCTCAAGACAAATAGCTCAGCGGCCACACTCCACCACCGGCTTCCTCCGCCCCAGGTTCACCTGAAGGTCACAGGAGCTGTTCTGCCCAGGGCAGCCCCTTGAACCTGTGGGGCATCTGCCAACCCAGCACAGGTAACACAGCTGCGGGAGGGCCAGCTTCGGGAGCTCAGGAACAAAGCACGTTCCCGTCTTCTTGGGCCGAAGCCCACGAGCAGCTGTCAGAGTCATGAGCGAGCCTGGCCACTCACCTGGGTCGCCGATGTGCACGGGCTGTCCTTGCTCACCCATCAGGGAGCAACTGGCCTGCACCAGCCTCTCTAGCTTGTCCTTGGGGACGGGCCTCATGGTGACCACCAGAGGGCAGCAAAAGCCAGCAACGGTGGTGCAAGGCACTGTGGTCTGCCAAGAAATCAAGTTTTACAAAAAATGTTAAAAAATAGAATTAGCACAGAACGGAGCTCTGAGTACTGAGAGTTCAAGGCAGTGAATGAGGGAGGTGGGAGGTCCCAGTAGCTCTTCTACAAATATAGCTTCTGCTCCCATGCGACATACAGATGAAGATGTTTGCTGGTGATGATTGGTCTGAAACAGAGAACCTTAACTTTGTGGGTGCCGTGGACCCCTTTGGCAGTCTGGCGCAGCCTGGGACCCCCATCGAAGTGATGTTTTAGACCACAGGAAAGGAAATGCATAGGATTATAAGGGAAACCAATCATACTGCACACGCAGTTACCAGATGATGAAAAAATGTGACCCAGCAATCTGTGTGTCTCTGCATTAACAGGTTAAGGAGCAAGACGACAGGCCTGCTGTGATAATTTTGAATTTGTGATCAGCACACAGGACGATCCTGAGATGTCTGAAGACCCAGGATGGGACACGGAAATGCCTGCGGTTCCTTGGGGCAGCCACCGAGCCTCAGATACGACTGCAGTTTGTCGCCTGCATTCATAATCGAAGGCCGCGCTCAAGGTCAGTTTGAGGCTCCGAAAATACTAGTGAAAATACGATTTTTCTTCCCAATTCCATGGAATCCTCTGAATGTTCTCCGTGGGCCTCAAGTGGCCAGTGGGCCGCAGCTGAAACCGCTGGGGGCAGCGGAGCAGAGGAACGCCGGGAGCGGGAGGCACCAGTCGCCTCGGCCTCCTGAGCCCGCACAGGGACGGGGCCTATGCCTGGACCCCGGGCCCTGCCTCGCTGTCCTGACTCAGGAGAAGTGGCCCAGGATGGCCTGTGTGACTGACCTCCTGGTGGGTGTTTCCCCCTGAATGGTGCCTGGGCCCTGCAGGGGCCTAGGACAGATGTAGGGCATGGCCAGGATGCCATCTGCTGGGACCGTGTGGGCGGCCAACTAGACGGCTTGGGCCCCAGACAGCAGCCAGATGACACCTTGGGGAACCTGCTGAACAACAGCACCCAGAGGGCACACACCGTGGACCCCCTCAGGAGGCGGGCAGCGATCCCCGAGGGGTGCCCTTCATCTGCTCGAGGCCGCCGACTGACTCGCAGGTGGCTGCCAGGCTGTGTCTCCAGGAGCCAATGTGCAGAGGCGTCAGCATTAAACCGAAAGCTGTTCGGTAGCCACTGGGGCCGTGAGTGTCGGAGACAGACCCTGGCTCAGCACGCTCTCCTCTCGGGAGCACGTCCCCCCAGGCCAGGGGTTCTCAACCTTGGCTGCACATTAGAATCACCTGGGAATCTTTTTAAAATCCTGATTTCTGGGCCTCATCCTCCGGAAATTCTGTTTCTTCGTGATGGGGTGGGGCCACAACATGAGTAACAAAGAAACAGAATTTCCGGAGGATGAGGCCCAGAAATCAGGATTTTTAAAAAACATTCCCAGGTGATTCTAATGGGCAGCCAAGGTTGAGTACCGCTGCCCCAGGCACATGACCTTTAGCCTTTTCTCTCCTAAGCTCCACGGGCCCTGCCTTTGCCTCTGTCACTTGTTCCCTGAGCCCATGTCTTCTACGGCTCACTTCTGCCTCTGTGACTTTCTCTGACAGTTGGGAGTCTCGGCTGTGAATTCTTTCTCAGCCAGAACTCGAGTAGCCAGGTTGCTGAACCCAAGTCCGGTCTGACACCACCCGGCTAACATCTGGTGCTGTTTTTGCCGCCAAGACAGTGACTCAACTCCGCTGCTGCAGCACGAAGCAGCCGCAGACAGTGTGCAAATAAAAGAAAAAGAACGAGGAGAAAACCATGGCTCTGTGAGCACGGCCTGGCAGAGACGAGCACCCCTGCAAAGCATCGGCCCACGGCCACGTCCACTATCAGCGTCGTACACCTGGGAGCCAGGAGGCCCGGGCTCCCGTCTGGCTTGGGGACCTGGGAAAGTCCTTATTTCTCTCCAGGCCTCAATTTCCTCATCCAAAATGACAGGCCGCCGGTGATGGGCCACAAGGTCCTTCCAGCTCTTACCTGCAAATGGGGGCTGTGTTCTGGGGCCAGACCCTGCCTGGGCCCTGCCAGCAGCGGAGGCTCTGCCCCCCCTTCCCTACTTTCAAGAAAACCACACAGGCGTCGATTTCGTGCGTGAAAAGCAGCTCGCACTGTGGGCAGCCTTGTTTATTGTCAGAGGCAGCACGGGCCTCCTGGCAGGAGCCCCAACCAGCGAGCTTTCAGCTCAAGGTGAGATCCCCAGACTGAGTCCTCCGTGAAGAGACCTGGGTGGGCCGTGGATGCTGGCTGACTACCGACCCAGCCAGGTACCTTCTCTGACCTCACACCATGTCCAGGGGGTGGTGAGTGGAACGAGGGAGTCTGGTTCCTTCCCCATGGCAAGCGGCGGCTGGAATAAAACCTCGGAGACACAGCAGGGAGGCAGCCCTAACAGCGGGCACGTCCGGGAGAGGGGACCACCCTGCGTGTGTGACCGCCAGCGGCCGCCTCTGGCCCAGAACATGACCCAGCTTCCCGACAGAGGCAGCGGATGGCCCGGCCGGGGCTCCGCCACAATCCCCCGGCATTTCCCCAGCCGGGCGCATCCTCACTGATGCCAGGACGAGGGAGCCAGGGAGGGTTTTCAAAGATCTCACTGAGCTGCCCTAAGACAGCCCTCCCCGGTTCAGCTTAGTGGTTAGGCTGTCGGCCTGTGGACTGCAGGGTCGTGGGTTTGATTCTAATCAAGGGCATGTACCTGGGTTGCAGGCTTGACCCCTAGTCCCTGTCAGGGTG
This sequence comes from Myotis yumanensis, assembly GCF_028538775.1. Lineage (NCBI taxonomy): Eukaryota > Metazoa > Chordata > Mammalia > Chiroptera > Vespertilionidae > Myotis > Myotis yumanensis. The sequence continues at coordinate 10,642,075 of NW_027223752.1, forward strand.
CAATCGGGAGGCAACCGATCAACGTGTCTCTCTCACATGGGTGTTTCTTTCTCTCTGTCTCCTGCCCTCTCTCTAAAAATCAATGGAAAAATATCCTTGGGTGAGGTTAACAACAACAACAACGAGAAGCCAGACAAATTCCAAACAGGCTTGGTTTATGCAGCCGCAGCGATCTGTCGGAAAGGGCTGGATTCCCACCCCAGGCCACGCTGGGCGCCCACGGCAGTCCCAGGGGTGGGCAGGAGAGAGGCTCGCTCGCGGAGGTTAGCAGCTGCAGGAGTGGCTGAGCTGGGGCCAGCACTTAGGCCTCCGGCCTCCTGAGCCGACGCTCTCCCAGCACAGGAAAATACAGGGTGATCCACACTTTCGAGTCGTTCTGCCTTGTGGACTGTGTCCCTACCTTGTATGCACCCACGTGGCCGTGGCCCGGAGGGTCTCTCCTGGGGAGCCCCGCTTTCTCCCAGGCCCCTTCCAGGGAGGCGCTGCAGCCCAGGAAGAAGGTCACCATGTCCTTCAGCTGCTCCGAGTACTCCTCCAGCGAGGTCAGGCTGCCGGTGCAGGCACCGAACTCGTACTTGCGGAACTGGGGACGGTCCATCCTGGGGACACAAGGGGAAGTTCGCAGACCCCAGGCTCCATACGGGCCTTGACCAGGCATTATTAAAAAGGACCAGGGTGGTGGTGGGACATTTACTACTATGGAATACTATGCAGCTGTCAACAAGAGGACTCTCTTATTCTTTGGGACAGCATGGATGGACCCGGAAAATATTATGCTAAGTGAATATTTATGTCAGTCTGAGAAAGACAAACATCACATGATTATGGAATAAGAAAGGCCATGGCGAGGCCTTCTCACTTATTTGTGGAATCTAATGAACAGAATGAACTGACCAACAACATAAGACCGGAAGCAGGGAGGCGTGGAACAGACTGACATACCTCGATGTGGGGTTGGGTAGATGAGAAGAGATAAACCAAAGAACTTATATACTTATATCCATGGACAGGGTAGTGAAGACCTGTAGGAGGGAGGGCAGGGGCTGGGAGGAGGGGGGAAGGGAGGGAAATGGGAGGTATCTGTAATACTATCAACAATAAAAATACATTAAAAAATAATAAAAAATGAAAAGGACCAGGGAGAGGGAAGAGGACGTCTGGGGCTGAAATTTCTGGCAGTGGCACTGCGGTAGGCGACGCAGTTTTGAGCAGGGGGCCTTGCTGGCATTTTTCAGATCTTGCCAGATTGGAAATGATTAAGTCAGCATGTATATAATATAGCCCCCGCCCCCTCCTGTTACAGTTCCTGGAACCTTACCCAAGACCAACCCAACCAGCAAGAAAATAAATAAATAAATAATAGTGGCCCGGCTGGTGTGGCTCAGTGGTTGAGCATCGACCCAGGAACCAGGAGGTCATGGGTGGATTCCCAGTCAGGGCACATGCCTGGATTGCGGGCTCCATCCTCAGTAGGGGGCGTGCAGGGGCAGCTGATGGATGATTCTCTCTCATCATTGATGTTTCTATCTCTCCCTCTCCTTTCCTGTCTCTGAAATCAATAAAAACATATTTTAAAAAAGAAAAGAAAAGAAAAAAAGCAATGGTGTTCTCTCTGCTGTCGAGGCAGGGCCTGCAGACAGAAGGGACAGAGGACACATGGGCGGCCATGGCGAGGCCTTTCTCGTTCCTTAGAGAAACGTCTGCAGGGTTGAAAGACTTTGGTTACAAGCCCGTTCTTCATTCACTCCAAAGCCGTTTGCCGATCCGCTCCTCCGTGCCAGGCGCAGACCCAGGGATGGGGCTATGGTGATGGAGAGGGCACAGGCCCAGCCCTTAAGAAGCTCAAAATCCTGTCCTGGCAGGTGAGACTCCATTGGAATCAGGTCCTTGCAATGCAGAAACGTGAGTGCTCACAGTCTAGGTAGAGGAGTGGCACAGGGAGGGGAGAGAGTCATTCTTCCCCACAGAGGGGGAGGTGCTGGAGTTGGGTCCTGAAGGGTGAGGACCCAGCTGTACAAGGAGGAAAGCACAACCTAGGCAGAGGAACAGTGGAGGCAGCACAGTGGTCTGCTCTGCAAGTCCCCGAGTTGGGAGCATGGGAGGTGCTAGGGAGAAGGTACGTGAGCTGGCCTCAGCCCAGGGGGGATCGCTGGAGTCCACAACATGATAACAGCAGAACATTCCCCAAAGTTTTCTCTCGCGGGAGAGGGCTGGGGGGTTGGAGGTGACCAGACACAGTGTCAGGAAAAGTCACTCCAATAGGACCATTTTCTTCCTCATGCTATGCAGACAGGTTTCTGGCTTTGGTGATGACGTGGCTGGAGGGCAGTGCCAGTGGGCTTTCTCCAGGGCTGGACTTTCTTGGTGACCCCAAAGATTTTACCTGGGGCAGGGGCAGGGGCTAGCGGTAGGAGTGGGATCGGGGGGAGGGCATCTCCTCCCTAACAGTCACGAGTGAGCCTCTGTGCCAGGCCCTGTGGGGTCTCGAAGCTGGACACAGGTCCCTGGTGACAGGCACCTGGCTGCAGCATCAGCCCTGCCACCTTTAACCCCACTAACCCGCGCATTTTACCTGGTGCCTGAGACGGCGCCCAGGGCAGGCCACGCCCACTTGCCCGGCTCACCGCGGCCCAGCAGGGGCAGAGGGCCACGGTTGGCCTGGCAGAACGTCTCAAAGGCCGGGGCGAGGGCCCTGTGCAGGACCACCATGCTGGCTGGTCGGGGCCCTGGGTTCGGGGAGAGAAAGAACACACACAGTCAGGTGCTTCTCGGAGAGCCTTCTTAGTTTAACTTTCTACTGCAGCCCAGCGCACACACACAGAAAAGTGCACGTGAGCGTACAGCCCGCTGGTCTCAGGAGAGGAACACACCCATGGAACCAGCATCCAGGGGAAGAAACCAGACATGATGAGCACCCCAGAAACCCCTCGCTCCCCTTTCAGCCATCTCACACCCCTCCCCCGGCAGGGGCAGCCACTACCCTGACCTCTAACATCACACATTGCCTTTGCCTCTTTTTCATATGATGTTTTTCATGGAGTGGCATCGTGCAGTGTGGGTCTTGGGAGTCCAGTTGCTCTCATTCAACAGCATGTTTGGGGGAACCACCCATATTGCCGTGTTTAACCGTAGTCGGTGCATTCTCATGGCTGTGTGGTGCATTCACTACCACAGGGTATCTGCCCCAGACCGCTGCTGATGGGCATCTGCATGGCTTCCAGTGGCCTTATTACAAACTAGAGGCCCGGTGCATGAAATTCTTGCACTGGGGATGGGTGGGGGGTCCCTTAGCCCAGCATGTGCCTTCTTGCAGTCCAGGACCCCTCCCTCGTTACTGCCCACCTGCTTGCTGCTTCCTACCATTCGGCTTGCTGCTCCTTAGTGCTGCCACGAAGGCCTTGGGTCTGCTGGGTGCCGCGCCTGCGGGTTTGTGTCTCTGATACCCCCAGCAGCCCCAGCACCTTGATGGCGGGGCTTGGGGCTGCGGGTCTTTGACACGCAGAACAAAGAACATGGGTACAGGCCTCTCCCTCTGCAGTCGCTGCTGGGTACAGGCCCCCCGCTGCAGAGGGCGGGAGGGCCCAGGCGCAGGCCAGGCGGCAACCCCAGCCCCAGTGGGGTCCGGGGTTGCTGCCTGGCCTGCGCCCGGGCCCTCCCACCCTCCGATCACCAAGGGGATCACTCCGTGCAGCGGGGGGCCTGTACCCAGCAGCCCCAAGGCCCACCATCTTGGTGCTGGGGCTGCTGGCGCCCTGAATCAGCCAGGAGGCAGTGCTGTACGCCGGCAGAGGGCCCCTGGACCCCGGACCCTGTGCCCGGGCCCTCCCACCCTCCGATCACCATGGGGATCCGCGCAGGCCCTCCCACCCTCCGATGCCATGGCGATCCTGGGCGCAGGCCAGCTGGCAACCCCGGCCCCAGTGGGGTCCAGGGTTGCCGCCTGGCCTGCGCCCAGGCCCTCCCGCCCTCCGATCACCATGGCGATCCTGGGCGCAGGCCAGTCGGCAACCCCGGCCCCAGTGGGGTCTGGGGTTGCCGCCCGGTTTTCCAATAACAATCACCGGCTGGGGGGTGGGGGAAGGCGGCCTTTGCCCACCCCCTAGCTCTTACCTGCCGCCTGGGTTGCCGATCACCATTTTTCAGTCCTTCTCCTTTTGCCTCCTGTATGCAAATTAGCCGCCATTTTTGTTGGCGGTTAACCGCCATCTTAGTTGGCAGTTGATTTGCATAAGGATATGCTGATTAGCCAATGGGAAGGGTAGCAGTCGTACGCTAATTACCATGTTTCTCTTTTATTAGTGTAGATGGTGCAGTTGAGACCATTTTACCACATGCACTTGGGGGTACACATGTGCATACTCCTGCTTGGCATAGGTAGGGTAGGTACATATTCAGCTTTGGTACATACAGCTAAGCAGACCCAGAGTGGTGGTACCAATGTGCATTCCCACCCACAGCAGCGTGTGGGTTCCTGGTCGCGCCAAAATCTCTCCCACACTCCGTATTCCTGGCCTTTTGCCTTCCGGCCACCCGGCAGGTGTGCGGAGGCGTCGCGCTAGGTTTTTAATTGCATCACCCAGGTGATGAGCATGACAGCGTCTTTTCAGATGCTCCATTGGCCACTTGGATGTTCTTTCTGGGAAAGAGACTGTCCATGTGTTTTGTCTGGGCAGATTCTCGGCTGAGCGGCTCACAGAGCCCTGGACTCTCCCTCCAGAGACGTCTTAGCGGAGCCGTAGAGGAAGGCCCCACCTGCCTGCCCTGACCCCCTCTGGTGGCAACCACCCTCCTCTAGAACGAGAAGGCCTTTGGCTTTGGAGGCTTGGATCCCGTCTGCCTCTGACCAGCGCTGTGACCCTGGGCTGTTTCCCACGGATAACATGGCAGTGATCTCCCGACTTCAACAAGAACTCTGCGTGTCCAGTACCAGCGGACGGGTGTTCAGGAAGGAGGGGTGGAGTTACACTCAATGGAACCTTGTACAGACATTTGAAGCTATGATATAGGAGAAATGTGTTATGATATTAAGAGATATTTGGGCCGTATCATTAAAGGAATGATACTAGGTAACAAAAGTAGGTTCAGCATATCCCCCTTTGTAAAAAGTCCATGAGAGCCTTGGCCGGGTGGCTGGGTTGGTTAGAACATTGTCCCGTACACCAAGCGGCTACAGGTTCGATTCCTGGTCAGGGCATATACCTAGATTTCGGGTTCAATCCCTGGTTGGAGGCAACCAATCGATATTTCTCTCTCACCGATGCTTCTTTGTCTTTCTCTCTCTCCTCCCTTCCTTCCTCTCTCTCTAAAATCAATAAAAACATCTCCTTGGATAACAATTAAAAAAATAAAAAAAAATAAATCAAGAGAGAGAAAGAACTAAAAGAAAATACATCCACATGCTAATCATATTCTAAACTTTACCCAGTAATTAGGAATTATTCTATAACTGGAGGGGGGAAAAAAAAAACAAAGAAAAAAGTTATATTTTAAAAAAGGATTATTTCCTTTAAAAAGACCATCCCAGAGAAAAACATAATTATGCTCTTTTGGAGAAATAACCTTGGGCACAGTCCTCCTACATGCCAGCCTTGCTCTCTCATCCTGTGGACATTCTTTTCCGCAATAATATTGTCAGCTAATATTTTCTGTGTGCTTAGCATGTGCCAAGCTGTCTGTGCCAAGCGATTGATCTATGTAATCATCTGCACACATGAGGAGAATAAGGCTCAGAGAGATGGAGTGAATTTCCCAGGGTTGCTTGGCTGGTGCATGGCACAGCCAGGATGCAAACCTGAGACGGGTGGCCCGTGAGCCCCTGGGGGCACCGGGCCTCGCTAGGCTGGGTCCGCCCCCACCTCCGGCACGTTCCTTCTCGGGGATGGTGAAGTGGAGCAGATGCCGGGTGTCTGCGGGGAAGAGTCTGGGGCTGGCTCCTGCTCTAACTGCCTGGAGCTCCTGATCGCGGATCCTCAGTGCCTGCCAATGCCACAGACAGCCTTCCAAAATGAGGACAGACCGGACGCTGCCAGCTGCTGAAAGCCCAAGGAAGCCGGCTGCCTGCCTCAAGCAAGCCCAGAGAGCCTCCAAAAATAAGCTGGAATGAGGGGGAAGGGAACTGGGCCAGACCAGCGGCCTCGCGTTCCCCGGCCACCCCCTTCTCCCCTCCAAAGCTGTGGTGAGAGCAAACTGGACCTTTAAGACCGTAACTCCGGGAGGTGCGACGTGCACAAAGCTTCTCTGTTTCCTCTTTAATTATTGCGTAGAGTTCAGAGCCACTGCGTTTTGGTTTTGTCCATCTCCACTCTGGCCCTGGATTGTCCCCATTAGCAACAGGACGTGGAACAGAGGGCTGAGTGGTGCCTTTTTGAGGGGCACCCACGAGGGGAGGGCTCCTGATGGTGTGAGGGGATTCCTGCACCTCCTGGGTTATGAAATCTGCCTGCGACTAGGGTCAATGACAACTTTGACATGTTTTCTCTTGCAGGATCTTTTAGAGCCCTGGGTGTCACTCTGGGGAGACAGTGGGGAGCTGGGTAACCCCAGTGAAGATCAGACCAAGGCAGGGAGACCTGGTCCAAATTTGAACCAGGTTAACAAGCTGCATACCCAGGGGCACTTTTCCAGGAGGGAAACTGTCTCATCATCCGAGGCCGTGGGTGGTTCTGCCTACGGAGCTGTGGCAACCAAGCAGAACCACGTGGTGCCAGCCCCACCTGTGGACAGGTATTCACACCCGAGGCTGGCCCACATGCCAGCTCTGCTGAGAAGCTAAGTAGCGACCAGAGCTGACAGCATTCTGCTCTTACTTTCTGTCTCCCGTGCGACGCTGGGCATCTCTGGGATTCCTGTGCCCTGCACAACTGGTATCTCCAAAACTTCACAACCCAGGGAATTTCTCTCCCTCTCTCTCTCTCTCTCTCTTAGTTTTCATTTTAATTTAAAAAATATATTTTTATTGACTTCAGAGAGGAAGGAAGAGGGAGAGAGAGAGATAGAGACATCAATGATGAGAGGGAATGATTAATCAGCTGCCTCCTGCACGCCCCCCACTGGAGATCAAGCCGCTAACCCGGGCATGTGCCCTGACTATGAATCGAATCGTGACCTCCTGGTTCATAGGTCGATGTCCAACCACCGAGCCACGCGGGCTGGGCTTTTTCTCTTTTTTAAAACATCTAGCACCACTCACCCCCCGTCGTGCTGGACATGTTTCTGATGTTTGGTTTCTTTTGTAGAATCAAACTCCTTATGGCAGCAAGAGGGCAGGACTTCGGGTGGAGAGTGAAGGTCATCGTGAAGGTCATCGGGCCATCCTTTAATGGGCAGCAGAGAGTCTGGATGAGGGGACGAAGGGGAACAGATGAGAAAGCACAGCTCCCTTGAAGGCGGCAAGTTCCCCATCAGATACCCGATCCCATCCAGTCCTGGCTGTTCCTGGCCCAGCCCGGGATGTGTATCGGTTGCAGCAAGTTCTTGTCCCTCTCCCACCCCTGGGACCTGTGGAACCCCTTGAAATTCCGAACACTTCGAGATCTTTGCTCACGCTCTTCCCTTGGCCAGGAATGTCCTCCCTCCCTCCCTCCCAGAAGGCCTTTCCATCCCTCATAACTGGCTCAGAATCTTCCACCTCTAGGAAGAAGCCAAGAGGTGTGCACTGGCTCATGCTGGGCGCCTGGGCCCTCAGAACATTCTGTGGCCTGAACTGCAGTTGGCCTGAGGTTCTACTTGACTCCGGACCCCCTATCCCACCCCCTGGGGAGCCTCCAAGTGCCTAGGCCTCTTCCACAGGTCCCACAGTGCCAACCACAGCCTAAGCACACAGCACACACCCAAAACGCTTATGACCCGATGAACAAATGAATGAGTGCCGATCACAAATGAGACAGCGGGCTGAATTTTCTGTCTACGTGTGACTTCTGTCGTTTAGACTTAGGGGTCCTAGAAGATAAAGATTTTATGTTTTCTTCTTTATACCTCCTTACTGCCACTACTCTGGACACAGTGCCTGACACAGAGCTTTGGTGAACGAATGAATGAATACAGGGGTGGGCAAAAGTAGGTTTAGAGTGGTGAGAACATGAAAGTTTATTCTTGTATTATTATTATTTATTAACGATTGTATTATTTATTCATGTTACAAGTGTAATACAAATATAATTTTTAAGATTTAGAGATGGTCTCAAAGCTCCAGGAGGTTACATTTAGGAAAGAAGTCCATCAGTTGACTTACACTCTAGAAAAAGAGGCTTCAACGTGTTAGCAAAAATCGAAGTCACATTGTGTTGGCTTCCAAGGCACAGCTCATGTCTTCTTCACCAAAACAGACCCCGTGCCTCGCTAGTGCCTGATACAAAAGTGGGAGTTCAGTGAGTGTTTGTTGAATGACTGGCTGACTGTAGAATGGGTGGAAGCACAAAGGCAGTGCCCACAGGGAAGGCTCTGGACAAGCCTGGCTTTCCACAACTCTTTCTGTCTAAAAGAGGAGAGCCCGATGGGATTCTAAACCACCGATGTATGTTTTCACCTCTAATATCAGCGGTAGAAAACTACGTAACCACTATGGCTGTTTGATGAAGAATTTGAGCTTGTATAAAATCTCTAGCAAACAGAAATGTAAAGACAGTGCCCTGGAAGAGGTAGAGATGCATTTCAGACCGACATGCTTTAATAGCCGCAGGAACCGAGCGCTGTGGGCACACCGGGAGAGGACAGTGGGGGGTCAGGTGAGGTTGGGTTCCATGCCCCCGTGGAGATGCTGAGGCTAAAGCAGCTGCTTTGGCAGGCCAAGCCTGAGCTTGCCGGCTGGACTGGCAGAGCCCGCCTGGGCCCAGCAGACCTCGCTCCTGGGCCAAGCAGCCGGGGGCACCGGCTAAGGTCTTGGATGTCTGTGGCTCCCCATGGTCACTGCGGAGGGCTTAACACCTCAGCCAGGCACTCAGCAAAGGTCCAAGACAGAACCATTCCCTGCCCATGTGGGGACATGGCCAGACCCCTCTAACAACTGTCCTCACTGCATATCTGGAGGAAAGAATGATGTTTACCCCAAACCCAATCAAACGAGAGACCCCCCACATGTACCTGTTAGCCTTCACCCCTCATTATATTTTTATTTATTTATTTTAAATATATTGTTATTGATTTCAGAGAGGAAGGGAGAGGGAGAGAGACATAGAAACATCAAGGATGAGAGAAAAGAATTGATCCTCCTGCATGACCCCTACTGGGGATTCAGCCCATAACCCAAGCATGTGCCCTTGACTGGAATCAAACCCAGGACCCTACAGTTCACAGACCGACGCTCTATCCACTGAGCCAAACCAGCTAGGGCTCCACCCCCCATTATTACTGGATAGGATGGTAGGTATAAGCTGGGGGCTGTTTTGCAAATAAATTGTAGCCAGAAACCAAACTCTGAAGACGATTGCCTTCCCTTTGCTTTATTTATTTATTGTTTTAATATAAATCCAAGTGGACCTCAGTCATTCCTGTTACTTTCCTGGCCTGGAGATAAATGAGGGCAGCTAGGACTCCTGCCCTGTGAAATGCATGCTGGGAGTGTGCCAGGCACCTGAATGTCACCACATGCGTGCTGGGAGGGAAAGAGGCTGAGAACCCCTACCTCATGGATCATCCCCTTGAAGGCAGGGGTCAAACAGAGCATGATGTACATTGGCTCCTGCCAAAGAAGTGCCCTTAGTACACCAACCAGAGAACGCCCAGTCATATACGAAACGGTAGCAACCCCCACCATATGTGAGAACCCAGTGTGTGCCAGGCCCTTTACCCTCAATGGTTTACAACCATCGGTTCTTCACACCCTCCCCCCAACAAAGAAGACATTATTAATCCCATTATAGACAAGAAAGGTGGGGTTCAGGGAGATCAAAGTAGTTAACTAAAGTCTCATAACTAGTATGTGGTAGAGCCCAAATCCAAAAGCAAGTATAAAGTCATGCTTGCTTGATCAATATCTACCTATGTCCATCCACTCATCCATCCATCCATCCATCCATCCACCCATCCACCCATCCATCCATCCATCGTGTGGTGTTAATGGGAATGACATCCTCAGTAGGAAAAATGGGGACCAGCCCCCCCACAAGATAATTCTGAGGCCAGAGTCTCTTGAGCCTTTATGTTTCTTTGGGACTGAACCCTGAACTTCCAGGCTTTCCACCAGGGTCTCGAGTGAACTCACTGCTGAGGGTGCTGAGTGGCCCAGTGTCTCATGGTCCAGTGAGGTCTTACTCTAGGAGTGAGATAGGACGGGGAGATCTCATTGGGGAGCCTTGGTTGGACTTCAAGAAGTCACCTGTCTGCTGTGAGTTCTTTCTTTTCTCTTTAGAGAATAACGAACTATCAAATCCACAAATATCATTCCCCAGCATCAAATATACCAGAGAGGGGGCCATAGCAGGATCAGACACATCCCAAGCCCAGTGTCAAAGTATCTGCTCTATGCCTGTCACAGGTGATTGAAACTCCACCATTAGGAAGTCATTCCTCCGCTTTACCCAAGCAATCCAATCCAGTCCAGTCCAACCCAATCAAATCCAGTCCAATCCAGTCCAATCCAATCCAATCCAGTCCAATTCTGGAGGAATGCATCTTCCAGATGTGCTCAAACAGTGGGCTGAATGCAAGCCCATGGTGGCAATGTTAGTAATAGAAACCACATAGAAACAACCTAACAAAGGTTGATTAAATGCTAGTTAAATAGAGGTGTAGCTAAACTCTAGTACATCCATACCATACACTCCCAAGCTCCCTCTGACTGCATTCCCACCCTTGCTAAGATAGCATTCACAACATTAACCTTATTCCAGCACAATCCAGCATTCATGCATGCATTCAGCAGGCATCATGGCACAGAGCACAGATTTGGGGGCAGACTGTCTGAATTCTAAACCCGTCCCTACACTTAGGAGGGGGTCATTAACCCCTCAGGGCCTATTTTCTCAACTGTAAACAGGACCTAATAACAGTATGCACTTCCCTGGGTTGCGGTGGGATGAAATTAGCTAACACGTGTGAGGTTCTCGGAACAACTCCCGGCTGGGCCAACGGTTAGCGCCACAGAAGCATTGCCCTTGTGTGTGTTACTCCCGCCCAGGGCGCTGCAGACACCGTGGGGAGAAGACAGCCACAGCCCACGCTCACAGGGGGGTTGCCTCCCTGGAGACAGACCTTAACCACATAATTAGCATCGTGTCTGTCTCCCTGGGAGAGACAGGAAGTAAATCGGTGACTATGATGCCATGTGCAGAGGGAGCCCTCCTGGGCTGAGTCTGAAAGGAGGAGGAATGATCAGACTCACAGACGGTGGGGAGGGCGGGTGCTCTAGGCAGGGACAGCATGAGCAAAGGCAGGGAGCAGTGGGGAGAACTAGCTTCTTATGCAGAGGACCTGTATGCCACAGGGAGGAGGAGGGGTGCAGGGGCTGGGAGGGCGAGCAGAGGCCAGCTCCGGAAGAAACCTGGATGGATCCCCAGAGCAATGGGAAATCACAACGGTTTTCAGCAGCAGAGTGACTTGGTAAGACTCACGGTTTATGAAGATGCTCTGGCTGCAGGTGGGGGATGGACTGCAGGGCAGGCAAAGAGGCGCTGGCAGATGAGAGGGGAGGCCAGGCCAGGATGATGAGCATCTAGAAAGTCTCGCTCCCAGAAAAGACCCTTGCAGGAGAGAGGCTGCCTTAACCCTTCGTGTGCCCTGCTGGGCCAGCCAGCCCTCAGCATGCTTAGGGGAGCCCAGGTGGCTCTTGTGAAGGAGGGACAAGGGATCTCTCTCTCTCTCTCTCTCTCTCTCTCTCTCTCTCTCTCTCTCTCTCACACATACACACACACACACACACACACACACACACACACACACACGGAGAAAGTTTTCAGTTTCCCTTCAGTTCCACCAGGGCAGAACTTTTGACCTGTTCCATTTCTTGATATAACTCTGGTGCCTGCAACAGTGCCTGGCACAGGGAAGGCACCCAATAAATGTCCACGGTCAGGGGGATGGACAAAGCAAGTGACACCCACAAAAGCAACCGAGATGAGGCAACCAGGGAGGTAGGAGGGAAACCAGGTGGCTCAGAAGCCAAGGGAAGCAAGTGTTTCAAGGAGGAATTCATGTCATGAAGGTCATGGAGAATGAAGTTTAAATGTCCATCGGACTTTATAACCCCGTCAGCAAGCATCTTGTATGGATGCAGGATGTGACCTTGACGGGTACAAAGAATAACAGAAGACACAGTCCATCTCCTTGAAGCTCACAGTCAAGCCATGAAGATCACATTATTCACAAGCATAAGCACTTCCCGATGTTAGGAAAGTCCATTTCTGGTCTGTAGATGTCACTTCCCCAGCGTCCTGCGCGTGACCATGGAAGAACAGAACAAGGAGGTGTGCAGACCTTGTCTCCACTCATTAATTTTTGTGGTGGAAGTTGTTCAACTGCCAAGACAGTTGCTGGTGGCAGCCTAGACACAATTGCAAATTTGCAAAATAGATGTTGCCGTAAGGAAAAGGTATCCTAACTGTATAAATATTTCAAAAAATTTTTTTCATTATAACAGAGACAAAAGATTGGGCCAATGCTGGACATATTACGTATTGTTTTATATTGTTGATTTAATAGGTCGGATACAAGTGCTTCCATTACTCAAGGATTGTGAGCTAAACAAGTATTTTTAACCAAAGTCGATGGTGGTCAAAGCCGACTAAACAAGTTCAGTCCTAGAGTCAGGAGGTGGAGGAGAGCAAGGCAGGAATCCATGGCGAGGTATGGACACGTTGGTGACCCAAAGCAGGGGGTCAGAGCCCAAGTGGTGAGGAGGGCATCCATCCCCAGGGAGGGTGGTCTGGCCTGTGGTGTCACAGCCTGATCAGGGTAAGGAGGGGTTCTTCAGAGGGTCGGGAATGGCACCTGGCATGTGATATCGAAGGGTAAGGAGTGTGTGTGTGTGTGTGTGTGTGTGTGCGCGCGTGCGTTCTGGGAAACAGTATCCTTTAGCTCTGCCTGGGAGCAGCAGCATTTCATGAGTAATGAGCACATCTAGCGCCATATCTTGGCTTCTAGATATCATTTTCCATTAAAATGAACCAAGACTCCTTGGAGAAATGGTTGATTCCACAGCTTGGGCAAGGAAGTCAGAAAAAAAGCGAGCCTGGAACATCTTGTCGGGTCAGAAGGTGGCAACATGCTCCAAGAAGGAGGAGGCCACATGGAGAGGATCCAGACGGAAGGGGCTCTCACTGGTCAAACTGGGGACGTATGAGCTTCAAAATAAATAATGATGGGAATGGAGTATAATTCACTAATTAATATAGGAATCTATACATCCATATGGATATAAAAAAATAAAGTTAATGAGTGGGATATTTGCATAGCTTCAAAGTACCTCCCCGTAAAATGCCTTTTAATTACAGAGAGGAAAAGACTAACTTTATCTTAGAGAAACCTGGTTGATGCCACCTTAATCATGTGCCCGAAGTGACCATCATTAGGATAGGAATAAATTAAAATGATGAGATCCTTGGTAGGGGGAAAGAAGGAGGCCAGGTCACTGCTATTCAAAGCGACATGCCTGCCATAGATGCATAACCTGCATCCGATCATGAGGAAACATTAGACAAACCTTAACCAAGGGACAGTCTACAGCACCTTTCATCTTCGAAAGTGTCAAGGTCACATTAAGTCAAGGAAAGATGGAGGAGCTGTTCTTCCAGACCGAAGGAGAGTAAACAAACACAATGAAATGCAAGAGTGATTCTGAACTGGATCCTTGGGAGAAAAAGGACACGACTGTGATCACTGGTGAAACTTGAAGGGAGTCTGAGGATTCGATGGTAGCAATGAAGCTGTGTTAGCTTCCTGGATTTGACAGCTGTGCTGTGGGCAGGAGGGAAAAATGCAGGAAAGTATGGGAGGAGGATGGGGACACCAGCAAAATGTACTCTCAGAGAGTTCAAGAAAAAAAATGTTGCAACTTTTCTGTCGCTTTGTGATTGCTTCAAAATATAAAAATGATAAGAAATAAGTTATGGAAAAATTAAACAGAAAAAAAATGAAATGGTGTACATACATATCATGGAATATTATTTAGCCTTTAAAAGGAAGGCAATCCTGACACATGCTACCGCATGGATGAACCTTGGAGACATCATGCTAAGTGAAATAAGCCAGTCACAAAAGGACAAACACTGTATGATTCCACTTATAGGAAACTAGAGGCCCGGTGCATGAAATTAGTGCACAAAACTAGAGGCCCAGTGCACGAAATTAGTGCAGGTCCTTCAGCCGAGCCTGTACCCTCTCCAATCTGGGATCCCTCTCGCAACCTGGGACCATTGGCTCCTAACCACTCTGCCTGCCTGCCTGATTCCCCTAACTGCTCCCCTGCTGGCTTGATTGCCCCTAACCGCTCTCCTCTGCCTGCCTGATCACCCCTAACCACCTCTGCCTCAGCCCCCGCCACTGTGGCTTTGTCTGGAAGGATGTCCGGAAGACGTCCGGTCTATCTGGTTTATCTGGTCTAATTAGCATATTACCTTTTTATTAGTATAGATGCCTGGAATAGTCAAATTCACAGAGACAGGAAATGGAACAGTGGTTGCCCAGGGCTGGGGACAGGAGAGCGTGGGGAATTGGTGTGTCATGGGGACGGATTTTAAGTTCGGGATGATGAAAAAATTCTGGAGATGGATAGTGAGGATGGTCTCATGACGATGTGCGTGTACTCACTGCCACTGACCTGTGTGCTGAAAACTGGGTGAGATGGTGAATTTTATGTTATATATAGTTTACCATCATAAAAAAAATAAAATCTAGATTAAAATATCAAACTGTGTTAAGGTACATTCACATTAACTGTTTAGTTTCAAAATGTTGGTGTGAAAGTGACACCAGGGTTGGCGTGTATCTTGAATTAAATATAAAATGTTCTCTGACTCCTGTCTTAACTCCATGGCAAAGCAGGGTTTTGTGTGTGTGCTTCACATGGCCAAGCAGTCACTTGATCGCTCTGTGAAACTTGGGGAGAACTCTTTCTGCCAAACGTGACTGTGAATGTCCATTCTTAGAGAGTCGTGGACTATTTGAGAGCCTCGTTCTTCAAAGCAAACCTGCTTTTGGTTGCTTAGTCCAATACAGCAATCCAAGCCAGTGGCTGGCAAAGCTCCAAGGTATGCAGTCAGGGGCCGCAGAGGCCAGCCCATCTGTTTCATCGTTGGCTGGGCCTGCAGGTTTGCTTTTTTATTTCAGAGGCTCTGCAATGCCCTGCCAGACCAAACCCCTGTCACTGTGAGACGTAACACATGGACCCAGATATCGGGGAAGGGAATGATGCTCCTAACAGTTAACACCAAGCCACGCGGTTCCCTGGGGAGGAACCAGGCAGTTGCTTACATGTCTAGCTACCCTTCCACTGCAAGCTCCACCAACGCATGACCCACAAGCCTACTTCAAGGTCACTGTGAGCATCGCTCCCTGGTGGGAGGAGCTGGGGGCTCCATGGACTTCCCTTCCGGGAAAGGGCTTGCCTAGCGGTGGTGACCTCACACACGGCCTGCAGGCACAGAAGGTACGTGAACCAGACGGCAAAGCGTCTCTTCGTGCCAAATGCCAGGCATGCCAGACAGACGCTTCTTCAGTGTCTTCCCGTTGGATGATTTTCATAATCTGTAACTTCTTGGGCAGCAGTTTATGAGTTGATGGTGGTAGTAACTATTAAAGTTTCTTAAAAAATTCTTTTGTTAGGGGTATGTGTGTTCTGTTTTTAGCCTGTGCTTTAATGGAGAGTAAAATTAATCTCAATGGTCAGTTCTTAGAATTATTGGTCTCAGAGACAGACTTTAGTTCAAAAGCATACTTGCTTTCCCCGAAAGCAGTGATGGCAAACCTTTTGAGCTCGGCATATCAGCATTTTGAAAAACCTTAACTTAACTCTGGTGCCGTGTCACATATAGAAATTTTTTGATATTTGCAACCATAGTAAAACAAAGACTTATATTTTTGATATTTGTTTTATGTATTTAAATGCCATTTAACAAAGAAAAATCAACCAAAAAAATGAGTTCGCGCGTCACCTCTGACACGCGTGTCATAGGTTCGCCATCACTGCCCTAAAGCAAGCACTTCAAACTCGCGGCCGGTGGGCCATAGCCTTGCCCTAAAGGAAGTATGCCATCTGACAGCATAAATGTATAGAAATGAATATATCTAATAGAGCCCCATTACGGACAGAAGTAGATATTAGGGGGCAGAGTTACTAATACATGGTCCTTAAACTTAATCCTCCCACGCTAGGCCTAAGGTTTAAAGGGTGTATGTATATGGGGGTTGCATTTCAGAAGATGTAATTGGCCTACATCCAAATAAAAACGAACTAAGCACGACCAGCTTCATTTATATACTTCTACCAACAGTTATGCAGAGACGGTTATGGAAATACTATGGGATGGCTCGAGCAGTTGTTTTAAGGGTCTCTCGGTCCATGAAAACTGCATTCGGAAATAGCTGAGCTGGGCCTGAGTCTACTGCCCGAGGTCTCACAGACCGAAACCCGCCATTTCGGGTGTAATGATGCCCTTCCCTGCTCTGCTTCCTGGCTGAGCTCCTCCGAGGTTTCGTTTTATGAGTATTCCTGAAAACGTTCTGGCTCGGTCCCTGCCCCACGGCTCTGTATTACCCACTCACTGCATAAAGCCAGCGGCAGCTCCACATCCAGGCAGGATGGGGGTCTCGAGCTCCCAACGCGTGTGATCGCTGTGCTGGGCAGAGGCCACGCGCCTTCAGGACTTCCCTGGGAGGCTGGGGGTGCCCTTGGAGGGATGCTGTGCCCTCGGGGGCCTCAGACAATCGCTGAGAAAGTCAGAAGCCTCTAGAGGCCATCCTCTAGTGGCCCTCTACCCTGGTCTGGGGGTCGGGCCCTTTGGGGTCCTGCCCTTGGCAGCAGCCAGAACACAGCAGAACCCCATTCTCCCCAACACGTGTGCATTTCCATGG
Source organism: Myotis yumanensis (assembly GCF_028538775.1). NCBI lineage: Eukaryota > Metazoa > Chordata > Mammalia > Chiroptera > Vespertilionidae > Myotis > Myotis yumanensis. The sequence goes on from NW_027223752.1 coordinate 10,659,076, forward strand.
GAACGGCTCGGCCTATTTCTATGGCACCTATCACCATGGCACCTACTTGCTTTGAGAGCACAGGCTAAAAACAGAACACAGAGAAAGGGGCACGCCACTTCCTCGCCTTCCCCTCTGCCATCGCCGTTGTACCTCCGGCGGCTCAGTGGACCGGATCCACTCCCAGCTTCTGTGATTGTGTTGTAAGTGCCCTCAACACTGAAAAGGCTTTCTGCTGGCATCGGCATCATCGAGCGGTGATGTGGCCCAAGGCTCCAGAAGGGGCTCCTCCCAGGGCTTGGTCAGGGCCCCTTACATGGTGACTGGGGGAGGGGAAAAGTGGGGAGCAGGGCAGAGGGACACCAATGTGCACAGATGACCCAAGAAAGGACCTGTGTTTGTTCTCTCCCGGGAGCATGTGGGACTTCCTCTCCAGGCTGGATCCACAGGCCAAAGAGCCCCCGCCCCCTGAAGGTTTTCCTTAAGTGATAGAGACCACCCTTCCAGTTTCTGGGGTCAGACAGTTTGAATTCGGACTCAGCTACTTGCCAGCCAGGTGAGATCAGCGGTCCCCCTCTCAAAGGTTATGTGTACTCATCTCTAAATGGCGGTGAGGATGCACAGCCCACGGGGACAAGCCACGTGCTGTGGCCTCAGCCTTCATGGTTGCTCCCTGGTTTCCTCATCCATTCACGGGGAGAATAATCGCGCCTGCCTCGAAGGAGCTTTTTGGGGTGCGTGGAAACCATGTATGCAGCGCGCTGAGCTGCCGCTCCAGCCGCTGGAGAGGAGGGTGTGAGGAGGAGGCCAGCGGTGATGCCGGGCAGCCCTGTTTCTCCCGGGCCCTCCGTCCCGCCCTCCATCCCGTGGGGCAGGTCCATGAGCAGCCCCCTGCCCTCAGATTTCTACACTCACCAAGCCCCTGGCTACCACACATGCAACGGAGGACAAGCTCCTGCTCCGAAGCAGCTGTCACCACGCCTAGCGCCATCGGCCAGGGGACTCGCTGTGACACCCTGGACAGTGGAATTCTCACAAACTGAAGAGGATTGCAACACGGTTGCCGGCCTGCGGATTTGAGAGCCACGCAGGCCTGCGTGCTCCAGGCTCCCTTCTCTCACCTGTGAGCTGAGTGACTCTGGACGAGTCCCCTAACTCCCCCTTCCTTCTCCACCTGGGAACCGGGGCGGTGCCACCCGTCTCAGAGGGAGCTGGGGAGCATTCAGGAGAACGGCAGAGATAAGCTCCCGTCCAGCACATGGCGGGCACCCAGGAACCGTGGACTCCCTTCTCTCTTCACCACCCTGATGCTTTAAGGCAGAGTAAATATTTAATGGCCCCAGCATCAGCCTTCATAATAGAAGGAAACATAACAGAAGGAAACTGGCCCCTTTCCGGCATTTGCTGGCGGTGCTGGTAGACGCACCAGCCAAACTCCCAGACGCACTGCAGGCCCAGGGCTGGCACGGCCAACCCCCCCCGCCCCCCCCCGTGCCCCCACTGCCCTCCCACAAGCCACTTCTCACAGCGCCCTCTCAGGGATGCTCTGCCCGGCCCAACGAGCGGTCGGCTCACTCTCAGACACAGCCTGCTCATTCCTTTCTAGTGTAGAGAAGCCATGTCCCTGTGGTGAGCACAGTGGCGGTCTCCCTGCCAAATCACACCCCCCAAGAGCGCCCCCTTTCCATGTGGGAATCCAGTGCTTCCACAGATCTGAGTGTGGAACCTGCAACCTAAGCTGAGCCGATCCCAGAATTCTACCCCCGTGTGCAGGATTGCTCCATGCGGCCTGGGACGGTTCGGTCAGAAGGAGGCTCAGGACTCATCCTGAGAAGCGGGGTGGGGGGCAGAGGCCTTCAGGGCTGCAGCTGCAAGGGCTGGACGGCTCAGGCCATTCCACCATCATGAGCAGAGCAAACTAGCGCCCGAAGAGCTCCAACCCACAGCACGGCGGCCATGACGGTGCCCCCTAGAACCACGGCACCTCACGCGTCCTCCTCGGGACGTCCTTAGGTCCGAGTCAGGGAACGCCGTTTATGTTGACAGCAACTGGAGCTGGAGTGTCTGTGACATTAGGATAAAGGAGAACCCCCTGGAACGCTCCTTCCTCTTTAATCTCGGGCCCTCGCCACAGGCAGAGCATCATTTCCAAGTCCGGTCTCCAAGCAAGCCCACCTCGTTCAGTGCCCACGGTCACAGAGTCAGCTAGCAACCGAGGGTGGATGCAAAGTTTTCTAACCAATTCGAAGTACAGTACTTTCCACTACACACGTTTGATGCATCGACAAGACCAGCAACCCCATGAACTTCACCGGAACTCAGCGTCTGATTCTCAACCACCGGCAGCCAGGAGGAGGCAGCAGGAAACAGCAGAGTCTCACCCAGCAGCTCTTCAAATCACAATGCCCAGGTGTGTGTGGGGGGGGGGGGGGGCGGGGGAGGGGGTCGTTTGCACTAAATGTGGTGGGTGCAGCAGTGGCAGCTCGGGTCGCCAGTGGGTGTGGCTGTCTATCTGACTCTCGGTCTGACTCCTAGCTTATTAACTTTAGGAAACCACACACGCATCACCCTCTGCCACTGTGTACGACGAAGGGTGGACACGTACGCACGCCTAACAAGAAAGCCCTTTGAGATCCGTAGTGCCTCCATTTTTCCGACGAGGACACTGAGGCCCCCAAAAGATGCAAAGTCATTTTCGCCAAAGCTGAGGCACGTTTCGTAGTTGGCGAGAACAGGACGGGAAATGAGGCTATGAATTACGTTTTCATTTCTTTCTCTACAGAGGCAATGCTTTCAATTCCCCAGTTGGATTATAATTTTCTTGAGTCCAAGTCTATTTTTTCTTTCCTGTTTCGACCATCCATTATAGTCACTTAAGAAGTGTTTGTTCCCAAACTGTCAGCAGAATCTCCTGCAGCCAGGAACACCCAGCTCGAGGCGGACAATGCCCGGAGGTCTGCTGAGTACTTTTCGAAAGTACCAGGCACTGGGCTGAGTGTTCGACATATATAATCTCGTTTTTTAAAATGGTTCATTGTATTTACGTTATTCTTGGAGCCCCGGGCGAGTGGCCTTCTGCCAAGGCCTGTGAGGGGAATGGTTTGGCCTGGAAGTCGAGGATCTGTTCTGAGGAACAGACACAGAGGCAGTGGCCTGAGAGAGTGGCAAGTGGCACATGACTACGTGGAAGGGGCAAGGACTCTGGGTTTGATTCCAGGCCCTGGGTGGTCTTACTACCTGGGTGGTCTTACTATCTGGGTGGTCTTACTACCTGGGCGGTCTTACTACCTGGGCGGTCTTGCACAAGTTACTTGTGTATTTGTGCCTCTGCTTTCTCATTCATTCAATGAAGACATAACCCCAACAGCTCTCTGGGAGATGAAATCATATCAGTCGCACAACACGGGGCACAGTTTTGGTTTTCTCCACTCTATTTCTTCTCTGCTGGGCACCACCTCGTCGCAGGCCCTCGTGGGCACGAGGGCACCGGCCCCTGCTCCGTGGATTATGGCCAACCCTACCCAGGAGCCAAAGAGAGGTACAAAAGCTTGAGAAAACATGGCCGCCAGGTGGTGGGGGGAGGGGGTGTTTCCACCCGATTCCTTGCCAAGCATAGATTAGCCTCTGGAAAGCAGAGTGAGCCAAGGAATGGCTGTAGCCGGGGCTGCTTTGTTTCATTACAGATTCATTGTGTTTAGATGATAACAAGTCTTTTTCCTTTTGTCTCTGCCTATGGGGCCGTAAACAGTTCCAGACCTGAGAGCCTGAGCACCACGTCTGAGTGACTTACTAAGAGAGGAAGGGGGTTTGCCAGGAGGACGCCGTGTCGGTTAAGATGCAATGCTGTTCCTCTGGGCAGCCGGGCGTCCCTGCGAGGTGAGCGCTCTCACCCCGCCGGGGACACCTGCTCGGGGCCCTCTTGGGACCTGGGAAAGTGACGCCTCCCCAGGTGACTCTGACGGAGCGACACGTTTCTGGGGCTTAGGAGGGGTCTTCACATTTTACCACCTCTTCTAATCTCCTCTTTCCTTACAGAAGGCTGCAGGCCCAGCATTTTCTTTCATCCAGAATGAGGCTGCTGGTGCTGCACATTACATCCTTCTCCTGGGAGCAGTTTCGCTTCTGCTTATGGGAGGCGGTGTTCTCAAAGTGCAGCGCTCCAGAACCCCCATGGCGAGCCCGCACGGCCATGGCATACTCAGCCCCAGGGCGCCTTATGTGCCATGTCAGCTCAGCCAGGTTCATGGACCCTGAGAAGGGGCAGTGAAAGATTTAGAAAAGACAGACAAGAGAAGAAAGCTGGGTCTGGGTGGGACGCTGTCCTCTCTGATGGAGAGCTAGCGACAGCGCCACGGACTACAAGCCGTGTCTTTATTTTATAGCCAGATTCCAGGAGGCAAAGTAAGGGCGTGGTCAAGATGTTTACAGCATTCTCGTGGGTTTCGATCCTTCTCAATTACATGCACCTGAACTCTATCAAGCCCACGTCACTCAGACACGTGGGGCCACGTGTTCGGACCATAGGTCCAAGCTTACAACTACAGCTGTTGGCTATAATTGTGCTGGGAGGGCTCTGCCCTCCAAGCTGGGACTTGCACGTGGCCATGAGAGAACTGTGCCCTCTCATTAGTCCGAGGCTTGAACCTGTCCAAACACTGTAGCCGCTCTCCACACCCAGCAGCGGAACCCTTGTAAAAATGCAGATTCCTGGTGCCACACGATTCCCGCTGAATTAGACTCAGGGAGCCGTTAAGAACATGGGTTTTAGAGTCAGAGCTGGAGCTGGGAGGATGGATGAGCTACCTTTGCCCTGTGGCCGTGGGCCAGGTATTTAACCTCCATGGGTCTCAGTCTCATCACTTGTACAGAGGGAATGGCCAACAATCAAAGGGACATGGAGCTCACGTGGTTGTTACACGGATGAAATGAAATGATACATGTTTAGCCATGCTTGGCACATGGTACGTGTTCAGTACAGGATAGCTCTTCTTTTTATATAATACCGGTCCTCAAACAGTCTGAGGACCTTACAGGAAATAGTAAACGTGGCCATCCCCACCAGGGTTAAGATTCGTGCTACAGTACTTTCTACTGCACAGGTTTTGAGGCATCAACAAGACCAGCAACCCCATGAACTCCACGAGGACTCGACCACCGCCAAGCCAGGGGGGGGGCAGCAGGAGAGAGTGGAGTCTCACCCAGCAGCTCTTCAAATCACAATGCCCAGGGGTGGGGGGCACTTGCACTAAATGAGGTGGGTGCAGGAGTGGCAGCACGGGTCACCGGTGGGTATGGCTATCTGACCCTTGGTCCAACTCATAGCTTATTTACGTTAGCAAATCACACACGTATCCCTATATTCTAGGAAACAACAAAACTCCACTGAGATGTAGATATTGGGAGAAGAGATGAAGCCAGGGTTGGCAAATTTAGTGTACAGCCTTTGCGCTACGAATGTGCTTTACATTTTAAAAGGGTGCTAAGAGGGAGTGGGTAGAAAAGGAGGTCTCTGTGAAGGATATGGAAGAAGCATGTCCAGCAAAGTAGGTTGGAAACCTAGAGAAGAGAGCCACGGGTGAGAAGCTCAAGGTGTGGCCGTGACAATGGTAGCGACACTGGGCACTAGAAGTGTCTACTGGTTCTGAACGTGGCTCTCTTTCCTGGCTTCTGTCTGGGCCTTCGATCGATCGTGGCACAGAGCCAGCAGGGGATGGAGGCTTGAAGGAAGGGGCAGACGAGCAGTGCAAAGAGCCCGTGTCGATAATTCTTTCAAGAAGCTTGGCTGTGATGGGAGAGAGGAAGGGAAACTGAAGAGAGAAGTTAGACGGAACCATGGCACCAAGAACATGTTCAGGTACTGACGAGGAATGCTGGTGGAGGAGAGGCTGAGGGTGTGAGTGAGAGAGAACAATGTGTGGAGGGCGGTTCCAGGGGAGACGGGAGGGCATCTGGCGCGCAAGGGGAAGGTCAGCTGTGGCAGGAGCACACCTCTTCCCTGGCATGGGAGGGTGGAGAAGAGGAGGAGGTACGCTGGGTGGTTGCCAGGGAGGACCTTGAGAGAGTTTCCTGGGGCCTCAAATTTGTTCCATGTTATCCATGGAAAGGATGGATTCACTGTCAATGACAATCAGAGACAATAAAACAGATTCAAAGAAAGGCCGAGGAAAGAGGGACAGTCTGGAGGAGATGCCGATGGCAAGGGAAGGGGGCAGTGAAGTATCCAGGGGCACCTACAAGGGTTTCTAGGCAGCCTTGGGGACCCAGGACTGTAATGGCTCAGATAGACACGGTGGACTGAATAATTCCTCCAGCAGCCAGCACCCCAGGAAGGAGCAGGCTCCAGAAGTGGGGTTCAACTGGGTGGGTCCACAAAGAAGGATAAGTGAACAAGAGTGATTAGAGAGAGATGCAGGATAGAGAGGAAGGTGCCCCCAGAGTTAACAGTAGTCACTGGTTAGGTGTCCAGCAGAGGGGTCAAGGTCACTTCTGTATATAGACTAGATTCCCTCTGCAACAAAGAAAGTGATTGGAGGCAGACGAGGTAATAACAGGAAGAGCAGGATTTTTAGAATCAGACAGATGAGGGTTCAAAATCATCCTTACCATTTCCCAAAATAACATTTGGTCTCTAAAATGTGAAAATTAGCCCAGCCGGTGTGGCTCAGTGGTTGAGCGTCAACCTATGAACCAGGAGGTCATGGTTCAATTCCCGGTCAGGGCACATGCCCAGGGTTGCAGGCTTGATCCCCATTAGAGGGTCAGCAGGAGGCAGCTGATCAAGGATGCTCTCTCGTCATTGATGCTTCTATCTCTCCCCCTCCCTCTCTGGAATCAATAAAAAAATATTTTTTAAGTGTAAAAAATACATGCTTTGAAGAACTTGTAAGAATTCGATGAAATAATTTAATATAAATTACTCCAACTAGACATTACCATTTCCCAAGTGCCTGTCTTATTATTTAGTGCTCTAACTTCTGCTTCTAGTAGGTGCCTGGCACATAGTAGGCCTTCAACAGGTACAAATGTCCTCCTTCATCTGGTGAGGTTGGTAGTGTGGGCCCGCTTCCTGTATTCATTAAATCACCTTCTTTGGTTCTGGAACAAGCTCCCCTGAGACAACTGGTGTTCCCTTCCTTGACCTGTTCAATCTCAATTATTGCCATAATGAAATGGAACATTGATCTATATTTCCTTTCATTGAGCCAGCTGTTACTTAGTGATTTCAGGAAAGTATACATCATGAAGGTTGATCTCTCAGACCACAGAGATTCAAGGATCAAGAAGAAGAAGAAGAAGAAGAAGAAGAAGGAGAAGGAGGAGGAAGAGGAGGAGGAGGAAGAGGAGGAGGAGGAGGAGGAGGAGGAGGAGGAGGAGGAGGAAGGGGAGGGAGAAGAAGAAAAAGAACAACGACGGAGCCCAATACCACTCTTGCTGGGAGGCTTGGGCAGTAAAGGAAGAGGCTGCCCAACCCAGTAAACAGTCTGATTGGTCTGCAGAAGATAATCACATTGTCACCAGAGGTGTTCCTCTGAAACACAGAGCCAGGAGCTGTCCTGTGTTTTGGAAAAGAAGAAATCTGAGAGTGCAGCAGGCATCCAGAAGACAGGCAGTAGAGCACAGGTGGGCTGAGAAACTGGCAGACCGAGAAGGCATGAATAACGTCAAATTCAGGTCCAAAGCACACATCTGTGGTAACATGGCACAAAGACATAAGCTGTTCCCAGTTTCTGCTCTCCCTTTCTTCCTTTTAGAAAGAGAACTCTTAAGTTGTAGCTGGGAGTACTTAGTTGGCCCAGCTAGCCATTAGCATTTCCCAGACTCACTTGCAGCTAAGTATGCCCAGGTTCTGCCAATGGCCTATGAGTGGAAGGACATGGCCAACTTCTAGATAATGTCATTTGAGTGGGGCTGTTTGCCCTCCACCTCCATCCCTGCTCTTCCTCCAGACAGAACAGAAGGTGGACGGGATGTTGAGCCAGCTTTGACTATGCAGAAGAGAACACAGTAGGAATGGAGAACAACACAATGGAAGGAACCTGGGTTCCTGAATGACCCTGTGGAGTAGAGTTGTTTATTTGTCCTGACCATCTACCTCTTCTTAGCTATTAGACGAAAGACTTCTATTCTTTTTGGGGTCTTTTGGTTACAACTTAGCTCATACCCTACCTAATATAGATATTTCCCAAAGTTACAGAGAATAATAGTTTTTGTACAGATCGTGATATTTATTGAACGCTTACTCTGCTAGGCATTGTTCTAAACATTTTTTACATGTATTATCACATTTAATCCACACAACGCTCTCAAATGAGGGCTTTTATCCCTATTTTACAGAAAAGGAGGCGCAGGGAGATTCAAGACTTTTCCTAAAGACTTGTAGCTAATGAGATTGGCCTAACCAGCAGTCAGACAAGTATGCTGGAGATCAAACCCTTAGTCACTATGTTTATCAAAGCATAACTTTTACAATTCTATGCAGTCAAGGGAGCTGTGCCTGAATATTAACTTGTCTTGCCATTTACTGCAGGATCAAGGCAAGGCATTTAGCTTCTCTACTAGTTGGTTCTCCCCAAGAGCGTACGAAGGGGGCCCACCCTATGGACCTCACAGAGCTGCGGGGATGATAAAAATGAACTCATGTGTATTTAAGAAATGCTTTGAAAGCTGTAAGTGTGGCATAAATTAAATAGGGCCTTAAGGAAGGCTGGGGAATCCTTAAACCAAAATAACAAAACGCACTCAGTTTTTTAAAAAAATGCAAATACCATCTAGCAATTTGGCAGGTCGCCTGGGAAGGCTGCTGAAATATGCTAAGGAGAGGGGTACGTTTGGTTTCGTGCATCTGTCATCCTCAACTGAAAATAGGAGAGATTGACTGAAATGAATTGAAAGAGAGCCTACCTGTGTTTGTGGTGTGCATGCGCACACACACACACGCACACGCACACGCACACGCACACACAGGCTCCCAGTAGAAGAGATTCATTATTACGGAGAGCAGGAGTAGCAACAATCCTCAAGACCTGTGGGAAGCAGGCAGGTGCAGAGGTTGGGGAGTGGGTGGGGAATGCAAAATGCCTTCAGTGTGAATGGGGACCTTGGGGAACAGGGGCTCCAGCTTTAGCCACCCTGCTGCCCTGAGAGCCTGGTGTTGCCAGACCTTTCAGAACCACATGTGAAGTGACCCCATTTTCCAGGAATGCTCCAATTTACAAATAAAACATGTCAAGGGCCAGCAGTTGACCTCCCGGGATCTGGCCCTGTAGCCAGAAGTCACATTTGAGTCTTTAAGGTCCTTCATCATGATTATGCACAAGCCACAGTTGAACTTTCTCTCAGCTCACAGCCTCCCCGCCTCGCCCCACCCCTCCGCCCTGCCTCACCCCATGCCACCTTCCTCTTCCTTCCTCCTCACCTTAACTCCACCCCTCCGGCGGGGCCAGCTCCTCTTTGCTTTCTACTCTTGGACCTCTCTTCCCCTTCCTTTTAGCTTGTACCCAGCTATCTGGGAGACACAAATGAGCTTCCCTCCTCTGCCTGCCAATCAATGCCTACATTCTTCTTTCTGCCAACATCATCTCAACCTGCTACCTGCCCCCCCCCCCCCCCCCATGCTGACTTTTGCATGTGTCCTCATGAAGTAAGGGGGACTGCAGGTAGCTCTCAATTGTCTGTAATGAAGGTGGGGGTGGGGAGGCACAGATACTGCTAGAGAGGAGACACCCCCAAAGCCAAGTGGTTGTGCCTTTAGTGTTTGGTGGCGTACACGTCAGAAGCACATCACTGTGGTCACTCTGGTTCTGGCCCCCAGTGGAGACGGAGACAAGCAGCACTTTGGCCTGGACAAAGCCTTGAAGAAAATAGTCAAACTCCGCCTCCAGGTGGAGGTGATGACCTGGGTGCTGCCTCACCTCCGCCTCTTCTCTAAGGTCCCTGCGTGTGTCCTTCGGCTGCTCAGGGAACTTTGACCGGCCAATTGCCCCAGTGTCTGCGGCAGCCTAGAGTCCCTTCACCCCCACGGCGACCCCCCGTGGGTCATGTAGCCGCATCACCTCCTCGCAGCAAGCTCCTGCCCCGGAGCTGACAGGTACCTCTGGCGGGTTTCAGTTTCACTTTCTTGGCCTTCACATGACCTGGGGATTCTCAGGGCAAAGACAGGGACCACAAGGCCCACGCAGGAGGGAGGACAGAGGGGAGAAAGGCTTCCCACACCTGAGCTATTGTCAGTCATCCTGTGCTGAGCGGAGCCCGGACTTTTCAAAGAGAGAAACAGAGACCCGCCCGCACCTCCCTTGGAGGATTTCAGGAAACTTTCTGCCCTGCTCATTGGCTGTGCCCTGCCAGCCCCGGGGCGGGCTCTCTGCAGACCCCGCTCCTCTGGGAGCTGGGAGGGCGGGTCTGTGCTGTGTTCCCTGCCCTCCTGACTTACAGTTTGTTTGGGACGTCTGGCCTAGGACTACACACAGTTCCTCTCTTTGTTTCCACAGCTCTGCAGAATGTGCTTCTCTCAAAAAGGCATAAAGGTCCTCTTTCTTCGGCTGGCCTACGTCCCCGGGTTGTCCGGCAGGGCCTGGTCAGCTCGCCCAGGCCAGCCGCAGGGACTGTCAGAGCCTCAGTCCACAGCCTGAGCTCACGTGGGCTGTGCTTGGGGGTGTGGCCTCCGTGGCAGGCCGCCACCCCAGCTCTTAAAGCCGCAGAGCCTCGAGCGGCTGGGCGGGCCCTGCAAGCCAGTATCCCAGCCTCCCTGCAGGAGTTGGCCTGCTCTCTCTGGAACAGGGACACGTCATGCCAGGGCTTGGCTGGCCTCACCCCGGGGACTTTGAAAGTTCTGATGCCAGGGTTGCAGTCTGGGCACCACGTGTCTCTCTAGGCCTCAGTTTCCTGGTCGTTTAACGCCCAATAGACGATGGCTCTTCTGCTTTTCAGAGGGATGCCTCCTTCGAGGGGAAAGCAGGACCTGCTTTCTGCTGCTCTGGCTCCGGCTTCAAAGCCTCAGGACTCGTCTTTTGCCCAAGGATTAAGCCCAAACACCATCCTAAGTCACTCACCAAAAGGTCCCTGCCCCAGCCTGTGGCTTTCCCTTCCCCGCCTCCTCTGACTCTCAGCACAAGTCACACACCTGAGCCCCTAGCAGGGTCCTCCCTTCAGCTCCAGCCCCTTGCATGCCCCTGCCTGTGTCTGGCTCATTCTCTCTGCCCTCTGCCTCCATCTGGCTAACTTGTTCCCTTCCCATATGACTTGGCAGAGCAGAGGTGCGGCTTCCTTTCCTGGCTCCCAAGAACAGGTGAGGTGCCCGCTGTGTGTCCCACAGCGCGCCCTGCGACTCCTCCTAAAGCCCTTACCCACAGGCATCGCCTATGGAGACTTTCTTCTCTCTGCCGGCTGCAAGCTCAGGGTGGACACGGCCTATTTTCTTACCACCGCCATTTTAATAATATTGGAATGAGTGAGTGATAAAATAAATGGATTTAGAACAAACAAAATAGAAACAGACTCACAGATACAGAGAGCAGACTGATGGTTGTCAGAGGGAAGTGTGTGTGTGTGTGAGGGGGGGGTGGGGGGTGGGGGTTGGAGGGACTGGCTGAGAAGGGTGAAGAGATTCAGAAGTACAAATTGGTCGTTACAGAATAGTCATACGGACGTAAAAGTATAGCATAGGGAAAATAGTCGATAATATTGTGATATCTATGGATGGTGCCAGATAGGTGCTTGAAATATCAGGGGGAATACTTTGTAAAGTATAAAGTCTAACCATGATGCGGTATACCTGAAATTAATACAAAATAGCATTGAATGTCGACTGTAATTCAAAAATAAAAATTAAAGAAATGGGTGGGTTTAATAGAATGAGTGAGTGAACGTTCTCTTTTACTATAGAATCAGAAACCTTATGTGGTGCAATCCTACCCACCCAGGGTGCTGTCTCTGACCAGCAGGACCCCCAGACATAACTCTGCTAAGGCCCATAGTGACCACGGCTACCCATCCCTCACCTTCACCAGCCCCAGCTTGCCTACAGAGCCCTGGTGTCAAGCTTTCCCTGAGTGATGGCCTATTTCTAGAGAATGAAATAAAGTGAAAGGTAGTTGTTAAACTGTTCCTGGGTCACAGAGGAGCCAGATCCCAACTATTATGTTAAATTTTATTAGAAAAGTACTGAAGATGGCAACAACTTAAGTGTCCATCAACAGATGAAGGGATAAACAGATGGTATGCACATCCAATGAAATATTATTCAGCCATGAAAAGGGATGAAATTCTGATACAGGCTACAATATGGATGAACCTCTAAGACATTATGCTACATGAAATAAGCCAGCCACAAAAGGATAAATGTTACCTGGTTCCACTTATATAATACTAGAGGCTCAGTGCATGAAATTCTTGCACTTGAGGGGGGTCCCTCAGCCCAGCCTGTGCTCTCTCACAGTCTGGGACCCCTCGGGAGATGTCTGACTGATGGCTTAGGCCCGCTCCCCGCGCCGTCAGTCAGACATCCTTAACGCTGCCGTGGAGGCGGGAGAGGCTTCCGCCACTGCCACTGTGCTCGCCAGCCGTGAGCCCGGCTTCTGTTTGAGTGGCACTTCCCCTATGGGAGCACACTGACCACCAGGGGGCAGCTCCTGCATTGAGCATCTGCCCCCTGGTGGTCAGTGCATGTCATAGCAACCGGTTGTTCCGCCTTTCGGTCAATTTGCATATTAGCTTTTTATTATATAGGATACCTGGAATAGACAAAGTCATAGACACAGAAAGTAGATAGAGATAACAGGGGCTGGAGGAGAGGAGAATAGGGAGTTACTGCTTAATGTGTATAAACTCCTGTTTGGGCCCTAGCCGGTTTGGCTCAGTGGATAGAGCATCGGCCTTCAGACTGAAGGGTCGCAGGTTCGATTCCGGTTAAGGGCATAGCCCAGGTTGCGGGCTCGATCCTCAGTAAGGGGTGTGCAGGAGGCAGCCGATCAATGATTCTCATCATTGATGTTTCTATCACTTTCTCCTTCTCCCTTCCTCTCCGAAGTCAATAAAAATATATTAAAAAAATAAATAAATAAACTTCTGCTTGGGGTAATAAAAAACTCTGCAAATGGAGCGTGGTGAGGGTTGTATAACATTATGAATGTATCGAATGCTACTGAATCGCACACTTAAAAATGATTAAAATGGTTAATTTTTATGTCATGCATATTTTACCATGAAAAAAACACACACCACTTTATTAGACACCTGTGGCAACACCCTAACCTGCACCCTCGGGGAATGACTGCTTATAAAGAAGCAGAGCTTCGGGCCCTGAAATGCTCCTGGGCCTGGCCATTCCTTTCTGGTTTCTGGAGGCCCAAAGCTGAAATGCAGAGTCCCGGAAGGTGAAGTTGTGTGGATGACCAGAGGCACCAGGAATGCCAAACATTTACAGTTGGTTTCTTCAGTGGCTGAGATCCAGGGAAAACTGCTAAGGGAGACATAGTCAGAGAGCATCAGAGCGTGTTTGGGGAAAGAAGCAATTGCTTGTGTCCAGAGAATTTAGAAGTATAATCAAGCTATTGTGTGCAACTGCTCAGCTAAAATGAGGCCCCCTCGAGAATTAAAAATTAAACCCAGGTAACTACTGTATGCCAGGTAATTGTGGCTGTTTAAAAGTGAAGAAAAGGAAAGGCAATTGAAGGGACTCAGTGGGTGGCAGGAATAAGAATTTAGGATGCTTTTTTTTCCAAAGAGGTGCCTCAACCTGAATTAGACATGAAATTTCCAGATTCGGTCACCTCTGATAATGGTGGGGCTGAGGAACAGTCCTCCAAAACTGACTTGTCCTCTAGTTGAAGTCAGGTTTCTGCAAACTGCGGAAGAGAGATCAAAGTCCGTTTCTTGTCTCAGCTCCACGGTGCGGGCGTGTCCAGGCCCTACCCTGACACCTCAAGGGGAAACCATCAGCCATCGGCCAATACTCTGAAGCATCTTTTTGCTCCCTGTGAAGTCAGCCCAAGAAAGTTTACTTGAGGGCAGGAAAAATGCAGGTTCCTGTCATCTGTGCCCACAAAGGTAGCTGGGAAGGGCTTGGGCTATGGTTTCCAGCTGTCTCCTGTCCAGGCTGGGCCTCCAGTGGAGTCTCCCCGTTTGCTGGGTCATACCACTGTCTCGCCAAGTGCATTTGTACTTCTCATCTCCTGTCAGCCTGGCCTCTCTCAGGGAAGGGGGGGGGGGGTTTGAATATTACAATCTAAACCTCACCCCCCAGGGATGAGACCCCCAGAGTCCAGGGAGCCAATGCATAAAAACAGCCAGGCCTCAGAGCCCCTACAGGTCCAGGGAGGGATATAGGGGCAGGCTTAGTCATTTCCCTATCTTCAGATTTCTAAGCTTTACTTCTTCCAGACAACTACCTGACCTCTCCCCCACCCCTGCCCCCACCCTGCCCCAGACCAAACCAGCAAGCACTTCCTGTTACAAGTTCTCAGAGCTCCCAAACTTTGTCCTTTAAAGCACTCATTACTGTATGGAATTCTAAATTCATAAAATTATTAGATTGTCTGACTCTCCCACTAGACATCAAGCCGCTCTACAGCAGGAAATGCACATGTTTTGTTGACGGCCGTGTCTCCTGTGCCTAACAAAATCACCAGCACATATTAGGTGCTCAATCACTATAGTAGGTGCTCAATCAATTCTTGTTGACTGCATGAATCAATGGGAGCCAGAGGAGATGGAAAGGGTGTTCAGAAATATTGCCTTTGGGTCCTGAAAATTAAACTTGCTCCCATGTTAATAATAGCTACCATTTCCAACCATATTAGCAACTATAACCGTTAACTGAGTTTTTACAAAATGCCATGTTCATGGTTTATCTAATTTAGGGGTTGTCTCATTTGACCCTGAAAGCTGTGCTCTGGAGCAGACACTATAATTCCATACCAAAGGTAAGAAAACTGGCCCAGCCGGCGTGGCTCAGTGATCGAGCTTCAACCTATGAACCAGGAGGTCATGGTTCGATTCCCAGTCAGGGCACATTCCCCAGGTTGCTGGCTCGATCCCCAGTCGGGGGTGTGCAGGAGGCAGCCAATCAATGATTCTCTCTCATCATTGATGTTTCTCTCTCTCTCTCTGAAATCAATACAAATATATATTTTAAAAAAGATAAGAAAACTGAAGCTCTGAGAAGTTGCTAAGTGTCTTGCCCATGGCCATACAGACATCAAGGGGCAGAGCAGGGATCTGACTATGGCTGGGTCCTTCATACACATACTAATAACGGCACTTCATCCTCATCGGAACTCTAGGAGATAAGGCCCAGAGAGGGTAAGCAACCTGCATAAGGTTCTACAGTTAGAAAGCCACAGTCAGGCTTCAAACCAGGCTCTGATCCTAAAGACTGCTCTCAAAAAGAATGTCTTCATGGCTCAGTAGAAAATGTCATTTTAAAAAACGACTAGAGAAGTCCGTTGAGGGAGGCCACCCGGGGGAATTAGAACCAGAAATCTGGATTCAATTGAACAGAAGACCAGAAGTTCCCTTTGAAGAGGCTGCCCCCACTCCAGCGTGGTGCCCACTGCACATTCCTGTCCTACTCAGTCTCAGGAAATGACCTTTCCTCTGAATTCTCCCAGCCTGGAGCCACTACCTGGGATTGGACCCTTTATCTATGAACGAAGCCTGGGGCAGGGGAGGGTTTCCTGTGACCTCCCTGTCAGTCTCCCAGCTTCACAGGGCCTGGCAGGCACTCGGCCAGCCTCTCCCTCCTCAGTGCTGGGGCCCCACACAGCTGGGAGTTCCTGAAAGGCTGGGCAGCCTGGTCCGCAGTCTCAGGAGCAGAGCAGCTCCTAGTCCATTCTGCTGGTCGGGCAGGGGGAGGCCATGGCTCTGGAGTGGGGCCCACCCACCGGGAGGCTCCATAAGCACAGCCTGGCTTCTGCACAAGGGACCAGTGGTTTTCAGAGTTTTCAAAAGTACATTTCTCAGCCACAAATAATGCCATTGTCACGGTGGCACTTCCTGTTTTACACAAAGCAACCTGATTAGAAACAGAAAGAGGCAAAAGGCTGGCGTTCATGGCAACTGCTCGGTTGTTTGGGAAATGTTGACTTCTGGGATGGTTTAGAGGCCGACCAGACACATGAGAGGCGTGGGGCGGGGGCGCCAGCTTTGCCTCCACTGCCTGCTATTCCAGCCCCCGGGGCCTGGATCCTCGAAACCAGTTTCCCAACTGGTCCTGATGCTCTGGTCTCTTCCCCTCGTTCTCCATAGGCTTCCAGACCAACTGTCCCCAGATGGTATGCTGGTGACATCATCTCTGTGCTCAAGACCCTTCCGTGGCCTTTCCACAGACCAGAGTGAAGTGTGCAGACTTAGCCAGGCACCCAAAGTCCTCCTGTGGTGACCCTGACCACACTTAACACAGACTCTGCTTCCGGCCCTGAAACCAGCACAAAATGTAAGAGGGAACCAAATAACTCAGCCACCAGGATAAGAACGTATCTTTAAAAATAGAAATAAATGCAAAAAGAAATCCGTGATGAGCAAGATACAAAATTTCACCAAAAGACAGGGTCAGAACCTGCACTTGCTGGCTCACCTTGCTGGCCTGTTCCCTGTCCCCCACTCCCTTCCTACCCAACTCCTGGCCCCGCCTGGCCTGCTTTAGTTTTTCATGGCACTCCTCCCTCTGATGGGCCACTTTTAGTTTATTTCTCTCCAGTTGTTGAGCTAGATTCTAAGCTTCATGAGAGCAGGGCCTGGTGTCTGTTTGTTCGTGGCCGAGTTCTGGAACCTGAAGCAGGGCCTGGTACGTGGTCCATTCTATCCCTCTGTGTTTCTCTCCTGTGTACTCACTGCGGGTAAGCGCCTTGTGGCAGGAATTCCGCCCTGTACCTCGTGAAGCGTCGGGTATAGTGCCTGGCCCATGGCTCATGCTCAGGCAGTGTGTGTGCATGTGTGTGCGTGTGCATGTGTGTGTACGTGCATGCATGTGTGTGTGTGTGTGTGTGTGTGTGTGTGTGTATGTGTTTAAATTAGACTGAACTGCCCTAACCGGTTTGGCCCAGTGGATAGATCGTCAGCCTACGGACCGAGGAGTCCCAGGTTCGATTCTGGTCAAGGGCATGTACCTTGGTTGCGGGCACATCCCCAGTAGGGAGTGTGCAGGAGGCAGCTGATCGATGTTTCTCTCTCATCGATGTTTCTAACTCTCTATCCCTTTCCCTTCCTCTCTGTGAAAAATCAGTAAAATATATTGAAAAAATAAAAATTATCATTCTCCCCTTAAAAAAAATAAATTAGACTGAACTTTACACCTATATTGATTTGATCTAGTGAGTCCTCGAGGTCCATTCTGGAGCTCCCTGGTGAAAAGTAAAAAGATATACTACTTTTAGGTCATCAGTAATAAATGACAATAATGACGGCTAAATGAATTAAACTCTATCTCATGAGATTTATTGGGATTTCCTCTGTATAGTAAGTGCTATTATTACCCCCATTTTACTGGAGAACGAACTGAGAAGAATTGTTGCTACAGACACAGCCGCGAAGCTGAGAGCTAGGACTCCAACCACTGTCTGCCTGGGAATGACATGAAGCCACTGGGTGGCCAATATGGAGGAGAGGAGAGAGAACTATGAGAAGAAAGCCCAGGACTGAGTCAGGTAGAGGAGGACTATGCAAAGGAATGGCCCAAGGTTAGGTGGGAAACCAAGACAGAGAGGTGTCCCAGAATCCAAGAGAGCGCGGCTGGGTGTGCGGAGCACGGAGGACAGTTGCTCAGACTCAGCCTTGTGCGGACGTTCCTGGTAACCCAGCCAGGAGCAGGCTCTGTGTCGGGCTTTCTCCACTGCTGCACAACTGATATTTGTGGCCGGATAATCCCCTGTCCTGCGTGTCCTTCTGTCCAGCTGCACCCTGGCCTCCACCTGCTAGACGCCATAGCACCCCTCCCCGAGCCATGGCAACCAAAATTGTTTCCAGACGTTGCCAACTGTCTCCAGGGGGAACACAAGTGCTCTGGGGTGAGAACTACTGCTCTGCAGAGGGCGGGGCAGACGTTAGATTGAAGCAGGTAGAGGAGAGAATGAGAGGTGAGGGGGAGGAGAAAGCCAAAAATGAAAGGAGGTGGGAGGTGGGAGGCAGGGCCAAGGATGGTATTAGTTGTTGTTTTGAAAAAATAAATAAATAAATAAATATACACACACACACACACACACACACACTAAAGGCCTGATGCACGAAATTTGTGCAAGAGTAGGCCTTCCTTCCCCAGGTGCTGGCACCGGCTTCCCTCTGGCACCGGGACCTGGGCTTCCCTCGCAGCCCTCGCTTCATCTGGAAGGTCATCCAGAAGGATATCTGGACTAATTAGCATATTATGCTTTTATTATTATAGATATATATATATATATATACTATGTTTCTATATTTGTAACTATGCATATATACTTACATATACATGTATATATACATATATGAAAGCTTTAAATACACACACACATACATATATATGTGCTTGTGTGTGTGTGTGTGTGTGTGTGTGTGTATATATATATATATATATATATATATATATATATGTATATATAAAGCAAGAGGCAGCAGGCCTATAGGTTGGTGCCAATGATGATCCAGGACAGGGTAAAAATTGGCTGATGGGACGGTGGTGGGGGAGAGAGAGAGAGACTAGACTGACAGTAGGTGTGATATTCTGGGACAGGCAAGAAGGAATAAGATCCAGACCACAAGTGGAGGGATTCGCCTCTCAAAGGCAGGGAGACACTCAGCCCAGTGTAAGAGAAGAAAGAGAGGCCTGTTGCAGGAGTAGGTGTAGGAAGGTGTGTACGTTTGGTGGTGGTGAGAGGAGGGAGTTCCCATCTGTTGGCTTCTATTTTACCAGCCAAGCATGCGGCTCGGTGAGCAGCAGGGCTGGGATGGAGAGCAGGGAGGAGGGGAGAGGAAAGGCACAATCCTTGTGGTGGAGCAAAGCGAGCTCAAAGGAGAAGAGGGAGGACTGTGAGGCAGTGTCGACAGCCCCTTTGCAGTCGGAGGCCAGGAATCTGAAATGAAGCCAGTCTACGTGGTGTGAACATTCTCTGGCAACTTCGTCTGCACTGGGGACAGCGTGGAGCAGGTGGATGAAGCCCCGGGGAATGGCAGCGGCTCCCAGGCAGCCTGCAGGAGCGGGCCCCAAGGTTTGGTTGTTCTTCCTTCAGCCGGAGAGAAACGTGGTGGCATCGGTGCATCTTCAAGATCAGAAACTGGGGAGCCACAGCAGCCTCGCATCTCCTGGAGCAGATGCACCAACCTCCTGGCCTATACCCAAGCCCATGGAGCTGTCTGTGCATGCACCATGAGCTCCCCAGGGTCCCACCAAGCTGGAACCAAAGTCCGCTGATCCTCCACAGTCCAGCAACGGTGCCCCAGCTCCTCTGCGAGTCCTGCCCGCCTCCCGCTCCCAATGACATCTGCCTTTTTGGCTCCTGTCCCTTTTCTTAGAGAGAAGGCAGCAGATAGGAGCAATGATTCCAGATAGGAATCAAGATGCAAAGTTCCAGACATTATGATCTGCTCATCTTAATTTTTCCCCAAAAAATATATTTGTCTTGACTTCAGAGAGGAAGGGAAGGGAGAGAGAGATAGAAACATCAATGATGAGAGAGAATCATGGATCGGCTGTCTCCTGCATGCCCCACACTGGAGATTGAGCCTGCACCCTGGGCATGTGCCCTGACCGGGAATCGAACCGTGATCTCCTGGTTCATAGGTCGATGCTCAACCACTGACCCACGCCAGCCAGACTCATCTGCTCATCTTAAAAGGAGGCAAGTTCTCTACTAGACATGAAACAGAAGGGAATTTCAATTCTCCCCACACATCCTCCGGGGATCCATCCTTCCTCTCCCAGAGAACTTCAATAAGAGGAAGCAAGATGCCTGCGGTCTCGAGCACTGACACTTCATTGGAGCCAGAAAGTCCAATTAGAAAAGCAACCTCTGGTGTGTTGTTTTCACTTGACTCAAGCATGCTTCCATCAGCCACGTCCATGATCTGTGTGGCGCCGGAACATCTCTATAGAGTGTTAGGAGATCACCTGCCCCCTAGTGAGGAGTGGACAGTTTTCAACAACCTGGTGGGAATGTCACACCCTTGTGAGGACATCGGGAACATTGGCTTTCTGAGGATCTCCGCAGTGTGACTGCTAAGCAAGCTATGGCCGTGAGGCCGCCTTACACCATAGAGGGGTTCTCCTAGGTGAACGGGCATCAGAATCCCCCCACGCAGGGCTTGCTGGGCTCTGCCCACAGAGTTCCTGATTCAATAGGCCAAGAGTGGGGGGGGGGGGTGCGGGGAGGGACAAGAACGTGTACTTAGAAGCTTCCAGGGGCTGCCTATGCTGCTGGCCCAGGAACCCTGCTGAAGGACCACTGACATTGAGGCAGAAGATGGGTGCTGGTGGCAGATCTGAGTTTGAATGCGGGCTCCATCAAGCTCTGGGAGCCTGGACCGGTTGCCTCACTCTCATTTATAACACGAGGTTCAGCCTGAACACCCTGAGAGCTTGTTGTGACAATCCGAGGGAAATCATGCCAAGTCCAAGGCACTCGGTGACAGAAAGTGGCGGCTAATTTCACCGGTATTTATTCTAACACACCTCCAAGCTCAGCGCTGCTCGGGTTCCGCACTCAAGACAAGCACCCACTTGGCCTCAGGAGTCGTGAGGAGGTGACTGACTTGGTAATCTCCCCACCTTCTCTTCCTTCTTTTCTGAACACCGAGGCACCAAAATAGCCCCAACACCCACCAAGGCACTGCCAGCGATGACATTTCCAAGCGGAGGAGATAACTGATCACTTTCAAATTTTGTGATATTTTAAGCTCAGGATCATTCAAATCTAGGTCAGGGCGAGAAATGAACTTGGGCTCACAGATTGTTAAAGCTGAAGGGAAACTTCAAAATGATCTAATTTTCTGTCAAAGATGAGAGAGTTAAAGGTGAGGAAGCCGAGGCTCAGAGAGGGGCAGCCACCAGCTGGAGGTGGCCCAGCGAGTCCAATGGCAGCTGCAGACCTGCAGCTCTCAGTCTTTCCCAGCCTGACTCTCAGCCTGTGACGTGACAGCGGGGGGGAGAGGGGGGTCATTGAAAAAAAACACACACAACTCAACTGACCAAAAATGTGTTTTCATAAATGAAACTGCATATTCTTTGGGCTGGTGGGGAGATCCGAAACTATGGAATAAGAATGAGTCTCATCCTGAAGCAATGGTTAGACCTTCAAAGAAGGATATATTGGAATCTGAAAAAGAATGGAGATTCTTATGCTTATCAGTGAAGAGCGTGTGTTAAAAAGAATTTGGAAACATGGACCCCACATCATGTCACCTTCCTTCTTTATTTGGCAGATGGGAAGATAGACCCCCCCCCCCCATTCTTCTAAACCAGCGGTTCTCAACCTGTGGGTCGCAACCCCTTTCACAGGGGTCGCCTAAGACCATCGGAAAACACATATATAATTACATATTGTTTTTGTGATTAATCACTATGCTTTAATTATGTTCAATTTATAACAATGAAATTGGGGGTCACCACAACATGAGGAACTGTATTAAAGGGTCGCGGCATTAGGAAGGTTGAGAACCACTGGTCTAAACCGATTTCCTGCTTCAAGCGGGTTCCCTCCTCCACTCTTCACCTCTCATGCTCCTCTAACGTTGCACCCCCAATGCAAAGAGAGCTAGCCCTGCGCCCAGGGCAGAAAGGCATCTTTTCCTTTTATTTGACTTCGAAAGATGAATAAGCGAACGACCTGTTTGCATTACATTTTCTCTTATTCCATTCTTCTCCCTGGTTGAAGCAGCCAATGTTTCCAGGAGCCTATTGTTCGCCAGGCGCTCTTGATCAGCTGCCTTGGTTACAAGGATGGCCCCTTGCTCTCAGTCAACAAGCATGTGCTGAGCGCAGGTAGTGCCTGCTGGCCACTGGGCCACGCGGATGATTCAGTGATCAGCAAAGGGCACTGACCCTGTCCTTGGCAGTGTCCAGGCTGCCTTCTAAGAAAGGATGTCTTTTCAGCGACAGGGCAGGCACGCTCAGGATGAGATGGGCGGGGTGCCAGAGCTGGTAGGAGCTTATGGTGAAATTCTCAGGGATTTTGTGAGCTGGTGGTTAAGGACAGCCACTATTAAAAATTAAATAATATAAACTTACAATAAAATAAATTACAAAGGTGATACACCTTCAAACTCATCATTTCCTAGTTACTTTATAATGTTTTACTATGCTCTTGAGGTTATTTATATCTATAGGTGGAAATGCTGCATAATGTTGCCCTGCTGGGCACTTCCCAGCTCTGGGCTCAGCCATTGCATTGGTAGTTTGGCGTTGGTCATGGCGGGAGTATTTACATCACGGAAATCAGAAAATGTTACCAACTAGGGCTTTTCCTTTTTCTTTTTCCTGGAGAGCTGGTTATTAAACATATATTAACACACCACTGTATACAACGGACACAGTAAGAGGTAGAGGAACCAAGTAAGTAATTAAGAATAGTTGTAGGGGGTGGCTCTGAATTGGTCCTTAAATGCTACTAGTAAGTAGAGAGAGATGAGGCAGGGTAAGGGTGAGGCAATTATGTCTACACTGTTGTCTAGCTTACACAATTCACCTATTCAATCATTTTTAGTATAGTCACAGAGTTGTGCAACCATCACCACAATAAACTTTAGAACATTTTCATCATTCCAGAAAGAAAACCCTGGACCCATTAGCAGTCACTCCCTATCCCCCCTCCTTCACTCCCTCCCCTTTCCCCTCCAAGTCCTAGGCAACCACTAATCTACTTTTTTGCCTCCATAGACGTAAGGATATTTTTTAAAGCTAACACAGAAACCAGAAATTGCATGAGGTAATCTTGGAGAGTGTTTCATGGTTTGCATGCTTTGTACCAGTCCAGCAATTTATCCAATTGTCCCAGTTTGAGTTCGGTAAAATTGCTTGCTGACCCATCCTCTCCCAGTGGGCCAACTGGTTCCCCTGGGAAAGATCAAAGAGGGAAAATTCATACAGGTGAGCTCTAGCCCCAGGCTGAAGGTGCAAGCTACAATCTTGGTGGTTGAGCAATTCAGAGGAACAAGCCGGGAGCGGGGGGTGGTGCTCACCTCGGTAGTGGGTATGGCCCCAGAACATTCCAAGGGCAGACGAGTCTC
This sequence comes from Myotis yumanensis, assembly GCF_028538775.1. NCBI lineage: Eukaryota > Metazoa > Chordata > Mammalia > Chiroptera > Vespertilionidae > Myotis > Myotis yumanensis. The sequence continues at coordinate 10,682,239 of NW_027223752.1, forward strand.
TGGAGAACTGCTGTGATGAGTCCCCAGGCATTTCTGAGAAAGCCCAGACTCTGTACAGCTGTACAAACTGCTCCATCGTTGACTCAGTGGCCCGGGAGGAGTAGAGAGAAGGTCACACTCCCAACAATGCATCGCTCCACCGGTTCAGTTGGCTACTTAGGCTATATAACTTGAGGGCATGATGGAGACTCAAAAATATGTCCTTCTATCTCAAAATATGCCCACCACCAGGCCATAATAGCACCTGAAACCCCCGTCATAACGCCTCTGAGTTACACCATTATCCCGAGGCCACAGGTGAGATTCTTGTGAGGGGGGCTTGGATGGAAGGGGCACTGGCACCTGTAGATAGGCGGGCTCAGGTTAGAGTCTCCGGTCAGCAAGATTTCACCTTGGGAAACAGGTCTTGGACCTTTTGCACAGTGGGATGCTGGAGAAGCGAGGCGTGGAGTGAGATGGTGAGCAGTAGTGACAGTTTTAGATCATAAAGGTAAGAGGATGCCTTTTGGGAAAAGGAGGGACCAGATTAGAAGCTGGAGAGGGCGGGTGGACCAATGGAGAGTACACTGTAGAGGGTAGAAAGGAGAGGGCCCCGGCATCCGAGGGAAATCTGGGGCACCAGTTGCTCTCCCTCATTTGCATAGTCTTCATTTCTCTCTCCCATCCCACACCGCAAATAATTGCAAGTTTTTGTTCCTCGCCTTTGTTCTCCAGCTGCCACATTTCTGAACTGAATAAAGCATCTCTTTTGAAACCCACAGAAGAAATTGATTGAACTGTGTGTATTTTTTAAAAGACATCTGACTTCATTAGGAGAAAAGCACTCCCTTGCAAAAGAAAGAACACGGAGTGCATCTGACACGAGTCACTTTCCTTCACACGCAAAGCTGTAGCGGGAAGCACACTCCCCATGTGCCTCGTTAGGCCAGGGGTGGTGGGTGGCAGGGCGAGATAACAAGCCGGGGCCAGACATATAGAGCGAGCCCAGTGAGGATCCTGAGAACGAGCCCTCCCCCCTCCTTGTGCTCCCCAGGAAACAGGATTTCCCAACCATCTCTTGGCAGCTCTTCAGGCAGGGGCAGATTCATTTCTTAGCAATAACCACTGTTTCCGTGATACTGTGGGAAGCAGTTCTAGAAGGCAGGGCCGCCGAGGAATGGCATCTGCTCTGCTGCCTCCGAGAAGAAAGCGAGCTGTGTGTCTGGTCCACCTTCGGGGCCCACGTCATCGGCAGAAGAACTGGAGGGGGAGCTGTCACGGGTGCCATCTCGGAAGGGGCGGAGATGGCCAAGTTTCATGGGACAAGGAGAGGTGATGGGCGAGTGCACACCTCCTATGCCCAGGGCTTCATTACAACTTGGGGTGGGTCCTTTCACAGAATTATATGTCCTTCACCTTGACGCCCACATGGGCCAGATGGTAACCCAGTCCAGCGAGGTCACCGCTTGGCCGCTCGCTCCGGGCCTGAGAGGTTCTGAGCTCTCCCAGTTGTGTCTGCGGGCTCCTAATGCTCTTTCTGAACCGTCACCTCCCAGCCCCCCCTGCTTCTGGGATCCTGTTTCCATGTAGGCTGTTGTTGCTATTTTCATTTTTTACTTCTTGTGGTAAAATACACATAAGTGTACAATTCAATGGCATTAAGTACATGCACAATATTGTGCCACCATCAGCACTGAATAGTTCCAGAACTTCTCATCTCTCAGAATGAAAACCTTACATATTGAGCAGTCACTCAGGCGCCCTCCCCCACCCAACACCCCCAGTCTCACTGCTCCCGGCATCTACTAATCTGCTCGTTCTCTCTCTGGATCTGCCTCTTCTGGACAGTTCATATAAATGGAATCACACAACCTGCGGCCTTTTGTGCCTGGCTTCCTTCATTTAGTGTGATGCCTCAAGGCTCATCCGTGTTGCGGCATGGGTCAGTCCTTCGTTCCTTTTCACCTCTGAATGATATTCCACCGCATGGACAGACCACATTTTGTTTATCTGTTGTTCTTCTGCATCTCATCTACACACATGTAGGCATGTAGGGCTCGTCCCCTTCCTCCATGTTCACAACGACCCCCACTCACCATTTCCCCGTGGGCATAATCATACTCCACAGCTGCCGTGAAGGTCAAACCACACACGATAGGTAAAGTGACCCAAAGCACCAAGCAGTTACAGCGCAGGGCCATATTATTAATAGTAATAGTGTGAGTAGATGAATTCCTCCGAACCCCTTTTCCGTTGTACCCATCCGTTTGTTTCACAACATATTCTAAATGCAACCAGGGCTTGCTAGCAGCAGAGAGAAGATGTTTGGATGAGGTACCTGCCAGGATTCTGTTGAATGTGTACTCCAGTGGGTCCCGGTCTGTGCAGTCACAGCGAGGAGTTCCTGACCCGCATCTGCAGCAAGTCCTCCAGTGGCTGCTCTGACTCTCCCGCACACACAGCCGGACTGTTTCTCAGACGGGTGTAGTCGTTGTTGGAATGAATAAAAGACAAGTCATGCAAATCCTTCTTTCATCTCGTGTCTTCCCAAGGTAGCCACACTCGGAGTACCACTCATCTCTTAGGGAGGTCTTCATGTTTGAGATGATTGGAAACCACTGGCCCACAGCAAAACGAACGGGAACCAAAGCATTTCAACTCACGAGGGAAATCAAACCATTAGCCAGTTTATTGACCATCTGCTATGAGTTTGGTACTATCCTAAGAACCATGGTGGGGGCTATGAAGAAGCAAAAGGGTAGTTTCTGTCCTGAATACTCTGAGAAGAACAGACGCACAGGCCAGCGTAATAGTAATGTGTCCATGTGACAGCAACAGTTAAATGCATTCATATGGAAAACAAATGAAATCCATGTGGGCTTGAAGCCCTCAGGAAAGGCTTCAAGGAAGAATCATCTTGGAGGAGAGGTGGGCTTTGTAAGGGGCCAGGGCTCCAGGCAGCTAGAGACAGGAGTGAGTAAGGAGAACAGGAGTCCCGGGTTTGATTTGACAAATATGGTCGATTTCCATGGGTACGAGGTCAGAGGACAGAGCACCATAGTTGCAAGGGTGATTGATGGGCAGTCAAAAGCCATTGAAATTTTAGAGCAGCAGAGGGTTAAATGAAAGGCTTATCTCGGGAAGCTCAGCCTGGCTGGGGCAGGAGAGCCTGCAGCTAGGGATGGGTTCAGGGGACTCAGGGACATTTATTCCAGGCTACAGTCATTACAGGGACTCCGCCAGGGATGGCACAGGGGTCTGTACTCGCAGTGGTCTCCTATGACAGCACCTGGGTGCCTTTGCCCTCTGAACCAACCACCTTCTACACTGAACATGCATATTGCCCAGACAGGCCTTGGACCTTTGCCCAGTTGCATTATTTCCAGGTTCAGGAAAGGCCTACGCCTTCTGGGAATGGGCACATGGACTGGAAATTTGCCAAGCCGGTTTTATAGATGTCTTTCCACACTCAACACTCCTTCCAAGCAATAGCCCTTCACGCGGTACAGTCCACTGGACACACCTTCCTCCCAGTCTTCTTGAGGGCAAAGGTAGAAGACTAAGAGGCCGGATGTTTAGAGAAGCCAGAGTAACTAGTGGATTTACACCTGAGGATGCGGCCTCTGGGGCAACTCTGATTAGTCCCTGACAGCTCACAGGAAGTGACCCTGGAGGACGGGACCATCACCACTCTCATTCCCCGGGATTCTGATGAGGACAGCATAGAGGAGTCGGCCTGGCTCCACAGAAGGCGTGGGCATCTCCCTCAGTACCTCCTCCTCCCATCTGTCCCGGACAGCTGACCTGAGTGACCTCACATGGCACCAGATGTGGCTGCAGGGCTGGGTCCTTAACCCCAGGGCCCCCTGTGGACATCACGAAGCTCCTTCCAGTGGCTCTCAGTTTCCCAACTAGGGCAGACCTCCCCCAGAGCCTCGGCAAGAGACACCGCCCAACCCTCAGGAAGTCCTCGCCCCCAGCACAGCTGAGGAGGGATGCTCATGGTCAAGGCAACTGGCAGGAAAGGTTTCAAGGTCACGGTCAGGAGGCAGCAACATCTGAAACTAGAGCAGAGCTGGTGGGGACAACATTGTCATTCCACAGGTTCCCTCCCTCTGCTTCTCTGGTTGGGGAAACTGAGATCCTGAGAGAGTAAGTGGTCCTCACTGAGGCCCACCGCTAGGATGGAACCAGTCTAGTTCGTCATCTGTGGGGTTCCCCCAGGGGAACCCCATGAAGTTTTGGAACAAGCCTGGAAGGAGGCATTGTCCTCTCTATGGTGCAGTGAAGGAGTGGTTACGGGGAGGGGAGGAGGAGAAGCTACCTGAGCACACGGTCCGTGTTTGCCGGGAAACACCCACGCCATCGGGCATTCCCGCCATCTTCAAGGCCCCGCCTGCTCCACCTTCCTGCTGGACCATTGATTTGCCCCATCGTATTAGCAGGTTCTGAGGAGGGCGACAGAGCTCTGGTCTGTCCCCAGAAGCAGCCGTCCCAGGTTCTACCTGCTGTCCCAGAGTAATTCTTTCATTCTAAAAATGTCCTGCTTTGGACAATAAATTACTGGGTCCCCCTAGTTCTGAGGGGCAGGCTTGCATAAAGCAGGCAACACCGCCTATGCACAGGGAGGATTTTATTGCCAGAAGCACAGGGCAGTCCAACCCTCTGGGAACCAGGGTCTCAGCCCCGAACGGCCCTCCCTGTCTCTCCTCTCTGCCTCTTTCCGCTCTGTGCTCTGTGGTTTCAGCTGCCCTTTCTCTGCACCATCACCCCTTTCTTCACGACAGAGCTGCCACCAGCTCCTGAGCTGCACATCCGACAGCTCCCCTCGGCAGAGGGACCCTGGCTTTGTCAGTCACAAACCCTGAAATATCCTAAGAGAGACTCACAGCCCCTTCCGGGCAGAGCCTCGCACTCTCTAGGGAACCAGTGAGAGGATGGAGGGAGGGGCAGGTTTTAGAAGGGTGAAGGGTGTAGAACAGACAGGCCCTTCCGTGTCCAACGCAGTCAACCCCAGTAGTGACTGAGTGACCCCCGCGGCATTTCTCTGACAGCTTGGTTGTTCTGTGTGTCGCAGGGAGGAGAGATGTCATTCATCCTGGGGTGGTGCGGGGAGCCGGCCTTGAAGCAGCACAGTGAGGGGGCTGCCTTGCTTGGGAGGGCGGGGTTCCTGAGTAAAGATGCTGGTTCCCAGAATGCCCATGGGGTGTGCCTGTGTGTGTGTGTGTCTGTCTGTCTGTCTTCACAGGGCCCGAGGCGCTGGGAGGCAGGCCCTCTGTGGCCTGTAGCAGGCCCTGCTGGGGGTGACCCTATGGAAAGAGGCCTCTTCTTCCCCTCCCTCTCTCCCTGACCACAGTCCACACCTCCGTCAGGGAAGCCGAAGTGCTTTCTTCCTGGGATGAGTTCTGCCCCAGGCGCCCGCGTGTCCGCAGAGGCACTAGCAGCTGCTGCAGCAGCAGGAACAGTGGAGAACACAAGCCTCTGGGGGCTCCTGGGCTTTCCTGGTTTTCCTCTGCAGAGGCAGACACACCAGGACTGCCCCTCTGGGCCAAGCAGGGCCCCCGGGACATGGGGCTTATGGTGGGAGAAGGAGGTTCCCCAAGAAGGGAAGAAATGCCTTCGAAACACTGGAACATCGAGGGGTGGGGAGCTCAGGAGCATTCAGACTGTCACCTGAAGTACCCCCTCCCACACGCGAGAGGTGAAGTGGAGCGTGTGCTTCAAATGGTTATTTATCTCACTTTTCACGTGTCTTTTACGGTAACTTCCTGGAGGGAAGGGACCCTGTTTTCTAGGTTGTTGGAACCCCAGAGTTGGGAACAGCGTTTGGCACCTACCCTGAACTGTCAGTAATTATCTGCAGTTCCCAGCAGGATCCTGTTCTCCCTGGCTTCCGGCTCGCCTCCTCTGCCTGGAACATCTTCCTCTGGCCCTTTGCCTGCCTAACTCCTCCTCGTCCTTAGAGACCCCACTCAGCTGTCCCCTACCCAAGACACCTCCTCCTACCCCCGGCGGGTTACAGACTCCTCCCCTGAGCTGTCTTGAGGCACTGATCACACTGCACTGTTGTGGCTGGTGGTAGGTCTGTCTCCCCCCACACCCAGGCAGGCGGCTTCTGGAGGGCGGCACACGTCCTGGCACACAGTAGGCGATCAATAAATGCTTTCTAAACGAACCAAAGATGATTTTGTAAGCAATGCCTGATTCTAGGCAAAGCTCAGATGAATATGACATTGGCTGAATCCCTTGAACTTCTCTGGGGCTTGACTTTCTCAATCTGTGACAAGGACACTAGGTGACCAAATCCATTCAAGCATGTCAAACTCACGGCCAGCGGGCCGCATGCCTCGTTTAAATAACTGAGTTTGACATGCTTGGTTTACATCAACTCTGTAGCAAATTGCTAGACTCCCTCTGTGCTTTGGACTTTCAAAGGTGGGTCTTGTGTACTGTAGCCACCTGTAGGTACAGCCCTGTTTTGGACCCTGGGATAAGTCCTGCCCTTGGTCAGGGGGAATTTAAGATTCTTTATTTTTAAATGCTTACTGAGTGCTGTGGACTGAATGTTGGTGCACCCCCCAAATGTATACATTGGAGATGGGGCTTTGGGGAAGTAATTATGTTTAGATGCGCTCATGTGGATGGGGCCCTGGTCTGATTGGATTAGTGTCCTTATCAGAAGGGACAGACACCAGAGAGCCTGCTACCTCTCCACCATGTGGGGACACAGAGAGGAGAAAGCAGCCACTACAAGCCAGGAAGAGAGTCCTCACCTAAATCCAATTGTGCCAGCATCCGGACCTTGGACTTGCAGCTGTTAGAACTGAGAGAAAAGCGATGTTACTTAAGCCAGTCTATGGTGGTGTGTTATGGCAGCCCAAGCTGATTACGATGCTGAGTGCCTTGCCCTTAGGGGCGCCCAGTCTGCTGGGGGAATCTGAACAAGTATAAGATAATGACCCATCAGAGCTGTGGTCACAGTGCTATGGGGCGTAGGGAGTGCACAGTTAGCTCTACTGGAAGGGGAAAATATGTGGGTGGGCATTGTAGGAGGGGGCCTTTAAACTAGCCCATGAAGAGGAGCTGGCGTTTCCCAAGCAGAGATCAGGAGGGAGGACCTGCATGCGGGAAAGCATGAAGGGGCGAGGTTTCACGACCTACTTAGGAGAAAGAACGATCAATAGCTCTCTTAACTTTAAAACCACATCCTAGCCTTCCTGATAACCGCAAAACCCCAGGCCCTCCCTTCACAATATTTGACACACAAAATTAAATGTGAGTGCAGAATAAAGCAAAGCTAGTAAGAGAAGCATTGCTTTGCTTTGTTTCCAATCTGCACATCCTTCCAACCCACCAATTCCAATGTACTGCCCTGGGTACCCCTCTCTGCTACCATACTGGGAATCAGCCCATTGGTTTGCATGGAGGGGCAGGAATATAAATAGGAAAGCAGCACAGGAGATTCAGGAGGAACACGTGGTGGCAGATGGGATAGAAACTGAAGCAGATAGAGGGGTAAAAACACTGTAATCATTGTAGGGGCTAAACGTTAGTGCTGGGGGTTAGTGGGGATGGATTAGAGATGGATGATGGAGGAAAGAACTATTAAAGCTAGGGACTGAATGGGTGTGGGGCAGGCAGGAGTGCAGGGCCTTGGCCCAGCTGCACCACTCATTCATTCCACAATATGCACTGCTAGTGTTAGTGTGTGCCAGAGACTGTGGTAAGTACGGGGGATACAGCAAACACAGCGCAGGGAAGCCCCCTGTTTCCCTGGAACTTGCATTCTAGAAGGGGGAAGATGGGCCACAAACAAGCAAATAAGAGCATGAACAAGATCATTTTAGATAGCGGTCCATGCCAGGAAGACAATAAAGTTGGGTGATGAGATGGAGAGTGATAGGGGTGGGGTGGGGCGGGGTGGAAGGAGGCCTGGGGGTCAAGGAAGTGACTCTAAGAAGCAACAGCTCAGCTGACACATGAACGGCTTCAGCGGTGAGCCATGGGAAGATCTGGAGGCAGACATCTAAGACCCCAAGGCAGGAACCCATATTTCTCACATACTATAAAAAAAAATCGCAGCAAAACATTGCTGGCATCCTTGTTCTCAAGTTGACATAGAAGCAAGGAGACATCTCTATTCCCCAGGAAGGAACTCCGAGGAGCACATTGTCTTACTCCTTCTACTAATTTTTTTTTCAATTACAGTTTACATTCAGTATCATTTTATATTAATTTCAGGTGTACAGCATAGAGGTTAGAGACAATCATATACTTTACAACGTATTCCCCCTGATATTTCCAGTACCCACCTGGCACCATACATAGTTATCACAATATTATTGACTATATTCCCTATGCTGTACTTTATGTCCTATGACTATTGTGTAACTAGCAACTTGAACTTCTTAATTCTGTCACCTTTTTAACTCAGCCTCCCCTGCCCCTCTGACAACCACCAGTCCACTCTCTGTGTCTATGAATGTTTCAGTTTTGTTTTGTTCTTTGGACTCTACATATAAGTGAAATCATATAATATTTGTCTTTCTCCGACTTATTCTACTGATTGCTCCTTCTACTCTTGTTTGCCCACAGTAAGACATCTGGACCTGAAGACTCACTCTTTTCTGGGTCTTTCTCTCTTTGTTCTATAGCTGTGAAGTGACCATAACCCTCAAAGTGGTGAAGGTGTAAATGTGCTGAGAGCAGGCCCACAAATAGGGCTCTTTCTCTTAGACTGTTCCCGACATGTAGATTTAGGTTGAAAATGGGGATTCAGCACACAATGCCTGTGGATCTTTCTGAATAAAAGATGTACAACTTATTAGCAAAGCTAACCAAAGGCCCGTGCTGGGGATGATGAACCCTGTACTGAACATGAACTTCATTGAGGTCCCCAGGTCCATTGCACATAAAAAACATAGAAGAAAAAAATACTAGAAGAAAATATTCCACAATAGCAGCAGAGGGTGTCCCTAAATGGTTATTTCCCCCCATTTCTTTATTATTTCTCTGGACTCTCCAGTTTTCTTCAGAGGACATGTAATACTTGAAGACCGAAACCCGAAACCCAAAAATGTCCCAACCCAAACACTTCAGTGTGGCATGTTTCTTGCTCATTTGGGGCTGCCACATCCTCCAGGGTACAAAGCTATCTTCTCTTCTAACAACTGCTACTTTAATCCTAGTTGTTGAGGTTAATCTAGCGTTTTCAAAAAAGAGGTATATGCTTGTTCACAGAAAGACAGACTGACCAATTCAGTGAATGAATGGATGAAAGGATAGAGGGAGAAAAGGACTCAAAGGATCCAGTGGACCGGGAGGGGGGTGGGGGTGGGGGGGGGGAGGGGGATGGGGCTTCATTTTCCCCTACTATAGTAATCTCACCATAAAAAAATGAGGTTCTAACACCACAAGTTTTCATTTTCAGAATAAAAGCAGACAACTAAATCCCTTCAAAGCAAATGCAGGCCAAGGTTATTAAATTTCTTTTTTTGGAGGGCAACTCAACTGCATACCATTCAAAGTAGCTTTTATTGCCATTGATATTGACTTTTTTAAAAAGCAATTAAAGGAATATAGCTTAATTTTTTTTTAAGGCTCGCCAATGTTTAATGCACCAGAAAGACACCATAAGCAGATTCTGTTTTTTGCAGGATGCTATTAAAAAGAACTTTATTTTACTCTCCCACCAGTGATTTCCCAACTCCTGTGGGGTCACCCTGACCCGAGACGTAGCACGTGACTCCCCCACTGTGCAACCTCCCGGCTCTGGGCATTTGCAGTCCCCAGAACTCCTCCAGCTGTGCTGTGCCTTCTTGTTTTAGCTCTCATTGCTCGTGCCTGGAATGCCCTCTCCACCCCTTGCCCATGCCCACTCATCTCTCAATACTTAACTCAAGTGAACCCACCTCTGAGAAGTTCCTCTGAGCCCTCACCTCCATGCCCCCATGGGTTTGAGCGTTCTTCCATTTTCACCTCCCTCAGCTTCTGAACAGGCTCCTCTCAGAACCCCCAACACACTATTGCACACACTTGTTTTCATGCCTGTCTCCCTTGCCCAGCCACGGGCTTCTTAAGTGCAGGTTTATCTGTGGTTCGTCTTTATAGCCCCTTGTCACCCTGGCGCACGGAGAGGGCTCAGGAAAGTCTGTTGAATGAATGGGAAAACTAACCACTGGGCCAATGCCAACTGCTCCTCTGCTGGTAGCAAGAATTGACTTAGGAGAAGATATTGTAAGGCACATTTGGTCAGGAAAAAGGGGCAGCCCTCACTCCATTTCCTCTTCTCCATTCCCATGGTCAGCCAGCTCCAAAGTCAGGCCATCCTATTTCCGAGAACCAATGAATTGTCTCCTAACTAGTCCCTCTGCCACCTGCCTTTGTGTCCTGACAAGTCACCCTACTCACCTATGGCCTGTCCCATGCACACTCCAGGGGTGTGGAGAGCGGCTACGGCGTTTGGACAGGTTCAAGCCTGGGAGTGGCGAGAGGACATGATCGTCTCATGGCAAAGCCACGTGCAAGACCCAGCACAATTATAGCCAAAGGCTATCGTTGTAAGCTTGACCTTATGGTCCGAACCTGTGGTCCCACCTGGCTAAGTGATATTGGCTGCGGAGGTGCAGCAAGTAAACAAAGCTTGATCAGGTGCATGTAATTGAGTAGATTCGAAACCCACGAGAATGTTGTAAACATCTTGACCACGCCCTTACTTTGCCTCCTGGAATCTGGCTATAAAATAAAGACTCGGCTTGCAGGCCGTGGCAATGTCTTTCCATCAGAGAGGGCAGCGTCCCACCCAGACCCAGCTTTCTTCTCTTGTCTGTCTTTTCTTAATCCTTCACCGCCCCCTCTCAGGCTCACGGAACCTGGCTGTGCTGGTGCGGCACATATGGTGCCCAATGTGGGGCTGAGTATGGGGAACAGGGGCCTGAGTCAGGTTCACCCATGGCTGTGCCGGCTCAGCACACAGGAGTGATTTGAAATACATGAGGATGCCAAAAGAAAAGCTTAGGAGTTTCATTGTCATCCCTCATTTTAAATTCTTATTTGCTGTGTGTGAATTACAATGTTCATACCATTTTTAACAACTCTTATTTAGCATTTACTATGTATCAGGGATTGTTCTAAGCACTTTACATATATTCACTAATTTAATTCCACAACAACCCAATAAAATAGATAATATTATTACCCCCATCTTTTAGATGGAGAAACAGGGCTAGGAAATTTGTCCAATGTCATAGAGCTCGTAAGTGGCAGGTCTGGGATTTGAACTCGGGCAGTCTGACTTCATAGCTTTCACTATATTCATAGCCCTAACTATGCTGCTTGTAACATTAGTAGTGTAGTGTACAATAGACTGTGTATTAAGTAATATGTATATACTAGAGGCCAGTGCACAAAATTCGTGCACTGGGGGGGGGGGGGGGGAGGGGTGTCCCTCAGCCCAGCCTGCACCCTTTCAAAGTCCAGGAGCCCTCAGCAGTCCGACATCCTTAGCGCTGCCATGGAGGCAAGAGAGGCTCCCGCCACCACTGCTGCGCTCGCTAGCTGTGAGCCCAGCTCAGGGCTTCTGGTTGAGCAGCACTCCCCATGTGGGAGTGCACTGACCACCAGGGGGTAGCTCCTGCATTGAGCATCTGCTCCCTAGTGGTCAGTGCATGTCATAGCGACTGGTCGTTCCACCGTTCAGTCAATTTGCACATTAGCCTTTTATTACATAGGCTAGGATATGCATGCCCAGACTTTTGTTGCCAAGAGTGCACAAAATTATACTCCATGACATTTTTCAATTGCTGACTATGACAAGGGGTAACAAAATTTTTCTCTACAGGGCCAAAAGGCAAAATGAAGGCTATTATATAGATACTCACATAATAAGAGAGAAAACAAAGTTTCACAAATTTTATTGATGAAATAAAAATATAGTAATCATAACTGAATATAATATTTTGTCATATCTGTCTACTAATGAGAAAAATGGAATTCCTTCCAATGGGAAATAGAACATTTTCACTTAAGTGGAGCTCAGTTAGTGTTCCCTATCATCTGATCAACTGTGATTGTTTTTCTGTAAAAACCTTGAACTTGTGGTCTCAAAACAGTGAGCAGATTTGGCCTGAGGCCATAGCTTGCTGACACCTGGACTCTGCCATAAGTCTCAAACTCCTCCCCAATACAGTCTCAAATACCTTCCCAGCTTTGATCACTGCTGCTCCCCTGATGAATATTTTCAAAAATCCAACTCAATAACTGGCGTTCCTTGGACATTCTCTGGTCTTTTCTTGAAAGTCCTCATTGTCCAATAGAACAATGAGAAGTCAAGAAGATCTGGGTTCTGTCACTTCAAAGCTCTATGCCTTTGGGCAAGTGATTTAACCTCTCTGTGCCTCAGTTTCCCCCTCTCTATGTAACCTGGTTTTCAAGCTTCAACCTGCTGTGGGCAAAGATGGAGCCACCAGTTTCCCTGATGCTTGTCCCACCTTCTCCTACAGTGCCCTTGGTCCCAGTTGAAGACTTCTGAGGCTCCCACCCAAACAAGCCCATGCCTGCTGGACACCACCATTGTCCAGTTGTCACTGATGCCCTGGGCCAAAACCCACCCATGCCCATGACACCAGAGAAGTTCAGTCGATCCTCTTGGATGATGTGGGAGGGAGGTTGCCTTGTCCTGTCTATACTTCATTGTTGCGGGGGGGGGGGGGGGGGCAGGGGTGGGGAGCATCAGAGGAATACTACTTGTGGCCCAATATTTAAGAGAATTTCTGGTAAAATAATCCTTTCCACGTCAGCCCCCAACCCACAAAACTCCGAGAGGAGATCACTGGGGCCTGAGCCAAGAGAAGGCTCAAAGGCCCAGCCAGGAGACTAATGCGGGAACCATCCTGCTTTTCTGAGGACCATGACATTTTTATCAAGGAAATCTCTGTGCCTGCCTGAGATGCTTCTTCTCCTAGGATATCCCTCCCAAAGGCTTTTTAGCCCCTCCATAAACAGTCCTCTGCTGAGCTTAGCCAACCCATTCACTTGGATTTGAGGTAAGACCCCCCTCCCCCATTACATTTCCAGGGTCAAGAGTAAGAGCAATGACTCAATTGCAACTTCCTCGTGCATTAAATGACAGCTTAGAACAAGCATACAGAACTCTGCTTCCCCTGATGCATACAGCTGAGTTCTACCTGGATCTTTCAGTCCAAGTTCTGGTGACCTGGTTCTTCTCACTCAGGATGACATGGCTCGAGGAGGCAGAGACCCCATATGCACTGATGACTTCTAGGGTTTTTTCCAGGTGCAAGTGTGCACAGATTATGCAGGGTCTGTGGCATCCACTTCCTCTAGAAGGCTGCCAGGTGTGTCTGTCTGATGTGAACGCCCCACCTCTTCGGCTCCAGACCTCACCTGTTGGGTGGTTGCAGATGCTCACCAGCACTGCACAGCTGTGCTGCCTCATTTCAAGTCTTGCTTCTGTGTGGTCTCAGCGGACCTGGACTGGGCAGGAGTAGAGCTTCCTGGTCTAGTCCCGCAGAATCACATCTGTGTTGTCACCACCCCCCAGTGGGAACCACTGTGCAAATATACTTTTAATGGCTGCACAGTCCTTATCATAAAACCTATGGTTTATTTAACCATTCCCCTGTTGTTAAGCAAAGGTCACTTTCCAATTATTTGCTTTTAAAAAAATTGCTGCAGTGAACATATTTGCACACGCGTCTTTGTGCCACTCCATGTGACATGTACACAATCATGATGGAACTGGATGACACAGTAGACACTGCCTGAGTAGCAGGTAATCTCCCAGCCAAAGGAAACGTAGACGTTCCTGGTCTTCTGATAGTTGAGTTGAATTAGAACTCAGTGTGGCCTTGTCGCCACAGCTAAGTCAGTTTCCCAAAAGACTGTAAGGGGTGAGGGGATTCTCTCGGAGGAGACCAGCACTTCGAGGAGTTCCTGAAAGCTGAGGAGGACCCAGCCCCTCTGGAAGTGCTGTCGTTTGGAGACAGGAGTCGGCATGTTTCACGGACTTCCGAGGACAAGCTCCCTTTCTTTTCCGATGTGTCTTGTTATTTTAGGTGTCTGGTTATTTAAATAGATTTTTAACAAAATAACATAAACAATAACATCCAGTGCTTCAGGTGGGATGACATCAGCCCTGAAATGACTGGAGATTTCAGCACAGAGTAACCTTGGGGTATTTCTGAGGGTTGTTCCCTGTCCCCACCTTGTACAATCCAAACACATCCTTCATTCCTCCAACAGAGGCGACGGTTCGTTTGCTGTCACCATATCACCCCCTTGCCCATTATCGCACTGATTCTCAGAACAATACTCTGAAGTACAAACAGCTATTTTTATGATCCCAGTTTTATAGATGGAGAGTTCAGGTTCAATGATGTTAAATGGTTTCTGGTCCATATCCCAGCCTCCAGGCAGGCCTATGGCTAAAAGCTGTCCTTTGTCACCAGAGTATGCACACATAGCATAGTAGCTATGCAAGGACCACTCCTCAGAAATCCTGATCTTAGCCTCCCTCTTCAATACCTATAGTAACCATGAGTCCTTTTTTTTTTTTTTTTTTTTTTTTTGAAGGGAGAGGGAGAGAGAGATAGAAACATTAATGATGAGAGAGAAGCATTGATTGGCTGCCTCCTGCATGCCCCACACTGGGGATCGAGCCCACAACCCAGGCATATGCCCTGACCGGAAATCAAACCATGATCTCCTGGTTTCTAGGTTGATGCTCAACCACTGAGCCACGGGGGGCGGGCTGCATGAGAGTCCTTTAGATGAACTCTTGGCTCTGTCATCCAAAAGGAGGAAGATTTCTTTAAGTAAAATGACTAAAGAGAAAAAAGGGAGAGAAACTAGATAGCTTAGGATGTAAGAGAGGCAGTGGGGCCAAATGTTGAGAAAAGTTGGAAATGATCACCAGACCCACCTCCCAGGGTGTCGGGGCTCAAAGGAGACAAAACCCTTGGTTTGCCTTAACCCAGGTTTCTGTGATTGCCTGGCGGGTCCTGCCATGGCTTTCACTTTCTATTCCCTCCACAGACTTGTTTCAGATTCTCTCTTCCATAGGCCATGTTTGGTCCCTGCAGCTGGCCTAGAGCCAGGGTTGAACTTGAATTATCTGCCAATATTCTACAACAGTGTTATTCAGCACCGAAGGCCACACAACTCTACACAGAAAGGATCCATTGAGTGGTAAACACAGAGTTTGACAAAAACACTCATCTAGTCACATAATCTGATTTTTTTTAGAACATCAAAGATGAAGAAAGCAATTGAAAAACTTCCAATTAAAAAAAAAAGTCATCTATAAGGGAATGCAAATAATAATGAAAATTAAACAGACATCTCATTGGCAAGACTGGATGGAAGAAGGCAATAGGGTAATGTATTCTGTAGGAAAATGATTTTCAACCTATAATGTCACACTCAGCCCAACCGTCATCCAAGTGTGAGTATAGAATAAAGACCTTTGGGGACAAATAGGACTTAGAAAATGGACTTCTCACATGCCATTTCTTGAAAATGTGCAGCAGCAAAACAAAGGCATCATTTAAGAACTAGGGGCCTTGGCCAGGTAGCTCAGCTGGTTGGAGCATCTTCCCAATAGGCCAAGGTTTCAGGTTCGATCCCTGGTCAGGGCACACACACGAAACAACCAATGAATGCATAAATACGTGGAACAACAAATCAATGTCTCTTTCTCCCTTCCTCTCTCTCTCTAAAATCAATATTTTTTTAAAAAAAGAAGAAGTAGGAAGTCCTGGATCTTTGGAATTGACCCAGAAAAGCCATAAAGGGAAACTCCATCATGTCAGCTCTATGGCAGGAGGATGGGGAGCCTCAGGGAATTTTTTTTGCGGGGGTTGGGGGGGGAAGGGGGCTTAAAAACTCTGAAGAATACCTGATGGGATGAAGAAACTGGGGGGGGGGGGGGGGGTGGAGGGATGAGCTATGATAAAGAAAAAAAGCAACAAGATAAAAGGCAAATAGAAAATCCAAGTTGTAGCATTAAAGGAAGAACAACGTTTATAAACATTTTGTCTCTTGAGAGAACAGTATGTTCAGAGTCACAACAATGTAAATGCTGTTTAAGGGACTTCCTGTTCTTTTTTTTTCAAGCTGAAGGTTTACTTAAAATGTCAAAGAAATGGTTCTTGAAAAATGCTGACGAATAAAGCAAAAGGACACAGCGCTGTCTTCCTACTAAGCAGCCAGCCTAGCCAAGCACAGTCTGTAAGTGCCGGCAGGCTTTGCAGCGGTTCGGTGGCAGGTGATCTGTGCCGAGGCTCTGTGGGTGATCTGTGCCCAGCGTTGGGTCTCGGTTCTGGGTTGACACCTTTCCTGAACATGAACCAGGTCTCCCGCTCCTTGGCCACAGCCAAATCCCTGGGGCCCAAAGTTCCTTGCAGAGCATCCTTTCCAATAGATGTCACTTTCCTCCTCAGCCAGAGCTGTGGATTCAAGACTCTTCCCACACCGGGCACACGGGCAGCGGTTTCTGTGCCAGGGCTTTCCTGCTCCAATGATCTTCTCGCAATCCCCACCGCGGGAACACCCCTCAGCACCTCATATTTCTGAGCAAACTGAGCAGCGTCTGGAAGTGTTGTGGGCCTGTGAGATGGAACACCCTCGGGCTGGACGCCCAGCCTCTCGCCCCTGTCCGCGTTGAGGGTGCCAGGGCCCGTTCCAGCCATTTCCATTTTTTTAAGGACCCGTCTACGGAAGAGTTAACGATGATATAAAAAAGAATGTAAATTCTGAGCCTCAAAATTGCATATGGCAGAAGCTGGAGGCAGATGCGGAAGAGAGGTTACGGATGCTGTTGCATTCGTCTTAGAAAGCGAGCAGTCAAGAGACGCTGCTTAGTGGATGGGGAAGAAGTAAAGGTGTGTCAGCGTAGCACCGGCAACCTGAGGTGATGTAACTTTTATGTAGAAAGTGCAGAGGGGATGCTGGTGAAATGAGCTTTATCCTCATTTGTCACATAGAGGAAGACAGATAAGGTATAAAACTAATCAATCAATAGCGATAGGAGTATATTATTGAAAGATATAGAGATGACACCAGAATATCTACTATCTAGAGTTAAAATGATTGCTTCTGAGGAATCAGACTGGGAGAAAGTGGAGGTGGGGAGGGGGTATTTTCACTACTTTTATCTACTCACCCTTCCACTGTGTTGCTTTCCTATCCTCTATCCTGACCTTTCCTAACCCGTCCCCCATCCCCTTTCATCTCTAGCTTTCTGGCCCCAACTTGTCTATTTATTCATTTAAAACCCATTTTTTAAAAAATATATATTTTTGCCCTGGCTGGTTTTGCTCAGTGGATAGAGCTCTGGCCCTCGGACTGAAGGGTCCTGGGTTGGATTCTGGTCAAGGGCACATGTCCGGGTTGCAGGCTCGATCCCCAGCAGGGGGCATGCAGGAGGCAGCCGATAGATGATTCTCTCTCATCATTGAGGTTTCTATTTCTCTCTCCCTCTCCTTTCCTCTCTGAAATCAATAAAAATATATATTTTTTAAATAAAGTGCTCATGTGGTTAGGCCTACCCAGATCATCTCCCAATCTTAAAGTCAACTAATTAATGACTTTAATTACATGTAAAACCCTTTCTATCATGTAGCATAACATTACCACAGCAGCAGCACCTGGGAACAAAGATCATGCAGGCCATTTTCTTGTTCTACCACATTCCTCAGACACATGACTACTATTTTTATGTATCTGTTTTATGGTAAAAATAACAGAAAAGTATGCAGAGGAAGTTTTTTTAAAACATGACCGTAACCTCACTTCCCAGAAACAGCTACCAACGTTTGGAATATAGCATTTCAACAGGTCCTTGTGCATAGAAACAGAGTAGAAAGCTCAATGGACAACGGTGGGGTTTTACTCTGAAAATTACTTTTCAGTAAAATGATTAAAATTAATTCTTTTTTTTTTAAAATATATATTTTATTGATTTTTTACAGAGAGGAAGGGAGAGAGATAGAGAGTCAGAAACATCGATGAGAGAGAAACATCGATCAGCTGCCTCCTGCACACTCCCTACTGGGGATGTACCCGCAACCAAGGTACATGCCCTTGACCGGAATCGAACCTGGGACCCTTCAGTCCGAAGGCCGAAGCTCTACCCACTGAGCCAAACCAGTCAGGGCTAAAATTAATTCTTATAGAAAATGTAACTGAAGTAAAACAGAAGACGCTGAACTTCAGTTAAATGTTTCTCTACCACGAAAAGTACCCCCTTAAAAAAAATGATATAAAAACTGTCGAGAAGTTGGAATCAGGCTTGCACTAAAAAGCTACATTTTATTATTTAGAGGGATTGTGTCTCTGACATTAAAGATGAGTAAATTTACAAGTCCTCCTACTGCCCTGCCCCCTCACTTCTCAATTTTTGTTGGGAATATAATTACTTTTACAGGGCAAGGGTTTGTGATATTTACATTTTGTTCTTAAACGATAAATCCCACGGCTGTTTAGTTTTAATTCTGTATTTAAAACAATTCAAAGCTCATCTTCAGAATTTAAAAAAAATTCCTCAATTCTCCTTTTGATTTGGATTTATCCGGATTTCAGTATAAAGAATTTTTTTCTCCAGAATGTGCAAACCCTGAGTTCTTTCTGTGCTTGCCAATGACTGCCAAGAGCCTGCACGCTTACGGGACGACTGGGTACAGTATACAATTAGTGAGTCACGTCTTCCTGCTCTTAACTTTTGCAGACCTTGCTTCCTTGTCATTTTCTTATCTGGCAGATTTTATTATTGATCACTCGGAGCAAATTTCACCTTGACACAGGCTGTGCTTCCTACCTGCTGACTCAAGTCTTCCTCTCAGTTAAGTCTCTTCTATTGTCCCCTCTGTTCCAGCAGCTTCTTCAGGAATGGCGTTTTTCATCTCTTGGATCTCCCTGGTCTGTTTTCCACAACGATCACATTTTTGTAATTGTGAACATTTCTTTGTTCTTAGCATTGTTCCACATGTTTTCCCTTGTGTTCATCCTACTTGGGGCTTAGCCGCGTTCCTTTCCTGTGCTCTGCCTCTCCGTTTTATCCTCTCTTGTTGCTGTCATTCCTTATTTGTACTCCTGAATCTACTCTTTGAGATTTTTTTTTTTTTAAAGAGAGATCATTTTAAAATTTCTCCGGTGAGATGGAGAATTCTTTGTTAAGGAACAGCATGGGAGGGGTGAAGGAAGGACGTCGAGGCACTTGGCAGCTTTATTTTGTTTCCAAGTCTGCTAATTTCCTTTCCATAAGACTGTCCCTGAGATGCTCAGGTCTGGCACGCAGGAAGCTGCTGAGGCCCCCCCAGCGAGGCCCTCTCATCCAGACTCTCTGGGTTATAACCTGGCAATGGCCTCTCTAACCCTTTCCCCCACTCATCTCCAGTGGATGCCTTTGGTTTGGAAGCCAGGCCATAGTCAATAGAAATAACTAACCATCAGCCTGGTTTCTCCTTGATGTTGGCCGTCCCCGCTATCATCCTAGCTCTTTGCGAGAATACTTTTTCCGGCAGGATCCTTGGATCTTGTAACTCTACATTTGGGAACCACTTCTTCGATTTTACCTCTTCTGCATATCACCTCTATTATAATTAATATTCTTCTTTGAATCAATTCCCAATGCTTACTTATTTAAAAGGGAAAAGCCAGAATCACTTGGTATAAATAGGAAGTGACTATTAAAATCAATGCAATGAAAACAAGACAATGATCCTAGGTTCTAGCTAGATACAGTTGTCTGTTGGAAGCTGAGTCTGAGGTCTGTATTTTCCTGGTTAGAAAGAGAGATAAGAGCACATCAGAGGTAAGTTAGAGACCACTGGCACCAAACCAAGACTGTCTTCTTGATGTAGTCACAAATGAAAGAGAACCCGGAATGAATCACTTTTTCATTATGCGACAGTTTCAGCAACTGTCTGTGTAACACCTAAACTTCTCTCCTGTCCCCCTCGCCTTTGGGAAACCCCACTACAATCCACGGATCAATCCAAGGGACGGTGACACTAACTTCCAAGGAATATGTTTTCTGCTCAAGGCTAGAGGCAGTGTATGTTAGCTCTCAGCTTTTCACCAATTTCAGTACAGACTACAGTATTTAGCAGGCATACTTCATGTTTGTGGTCTGAGGTTTTGCGAGTTTCCTTGTTTCATTAAAAATGGGACTTTTTCTGTGTTTCTGCTTCGTTTTGTTTTTCGTTGCTTCCGGAAGATTTTGGGGTGGAGGGGTGGGGAGGAAGGGAATAAAAATGTCTCTACTATCTTTTTCTGAATGTATTTGTGATATGCATGCCTCTATAGCAGGGGTGGGCAAACTTTTTGACTCGAGGGCCACAATGGGTTCTTAAACTGGACCGGAGGGCCGGAACAAAAGCATGGATCGAGTGTTTGTGTGAACTAATATAAATTCAAAGTAAACATCATTACATAAAAAGGTACGGTCTCTTTTTTTTTTTAGTTTTATTCATTTCAAACGAGCCGGATCCAGCCTGCGGGCCGTAGTTTGCCCACGGCTGCTCTATAGTCTCTCCCAGGTCCACCCAGCCAGATCCTAGACTGGATCTTCCCACACAGCTGAGTGCTCTGACTCTGCCCCATTCAGAGGGTTGCTAAGTTTTGTAGGTATTCTCTGGAATAAGGGAAAACGAGGGGGGGGGGGGGATGTGGAGGGGAGTGCGGGTGGGGGGTGGGGGGTAAGGGGTGAGAAAATGCCTAAATGCTGCTGCTCCCCCACCTCCCCACCACAGAATTTCCTTCCTGTTTGTGAATTCAAGGTGTGTGTGTGCCTTCCCAACATCCTTTTTGGGAAGAGCGGCAATATGTTAACTTCAAGAGTGGATGGATGTCTTCCAAGAACATGAACTTCACACTCCCTAACGGCTGGTCTCCGCAGCCTGCAGCATGTTCTTAAACTTCCTGGATCTATATCACACAGTGGAGGACCTCACAGGGTCAAAAACAGGATCAAGATGTTGATAATGTTGTTTTTGACTTTTTGCGAGAAGTTCTTTCTTATCTGACTATACATCTGAGCCAGTTAAGGGGGGGGCAGGGAGGAGGTGTGATGTAGTGAGTCTCTGACCTTCCTTAATTCTTATAACTCCAAAGGCGAGGAGCTTCTCGCTCATGTTGCATGACCAATGAGTTCATTAAGTCCTAAAGGCTCACACCAACGAGGCCCTTCCCGCTTTGCTTCAGCCCGCCCCTCCCTGCCAAGGATCCATGAAGCCACAAGGCACAGTGCCATAGACACAGGCCCCCAAGATAAAGGGGTGAGCAGGGGGCCCTATTCTGGCACCAGGTACCAGCAGGCCTGGCAAAAGGCAGTTTCTAAAGGGAACAAACATATTTTCAAGCTTTTTTCTCTATTACTCTTCCCGGCCTCAGCAGAAACCTGACTTTCTCTTTGCATTTCACCGACAGGGCGGCCCTCCCTACTTGCCCATCTCTCAGGGCAGGGCGGACGAGTGAGGTTTTCCTCAATTCCAGCAACTACATCCAGACCACTGTCCATTTCTTGCCCCTTTAAAAACTCTTCCTCCTTTGACTCCAAGCCATGCCTGCATATCACTATCTGATCAGTTAAGCTCCCACTCATTTTACTTGGTATGTTCAGCCCCCAATTTATATTTTCTCTTCCTACCCGATCCTGCATCATCATTGCCTCTGCAAAGCTGCCGTTGTTTCAAAACTCCAGTTTGCTCCTACTTCCCCTCCTCTCCTCTACTGGTTGTACATGAGAGTTGTAACAAAACTGGTTCCACATTATAATTACGCGGGGAACTAAAAAAAATATCCCCAAGTCCAGGCCCCGCCCCAGACCAATTAAGTCCCCCTTTTCAGGGTGGGAGTTTTGTTTTTGTTTTACAGTATCCCAGGTGACTCCAGGGCGCAGCCAAGGCTGCCAACTGCTGTTCCACTCATTTATGTTAATAAGCTCCGGCTCCTGGACTCCAGCCTGTTCTCGCAGGCTAGCCGTTTTTTCTTGGCTTCACCGCCTGCTCACCCAGCGTGGGCCCCAGGTCACTCATTGCAAGGAGGGTGCTGCCCAACTGCTTGTCTCCAACCCTGAGGGGAAATGTAAGTTGCAAGAGGAAGACTTTTCACTCTCCTGGTTCAGGCTTTCTAACTCCACCTGGGCCCCCCAGTGCTAGTCAGCAATTATCCAAGCTGGCTACCACTACATGCATTTATTTTCCTCAGTGACTGTTCCAAACTGTTCCCACTATCCTCAGTTCCCAAGCCCATCTCCTCCCATCTCTCAGCACAGGACTTGCGTCCCTGAAATACACTCTCTGCTACACGTGTGCACATCTGAGTGTTTTTAACTATCTACAGATAGGATCAGCTCATAGGACTCATTCCTGCTTTGCTGAGATTACACCCTAAATTGGCTCCCCTTTTTACACCTACTCTTCAAATGTAGGTTTCCAACTCTCTCGTTCATTCATTTATTCAACAAACATTTACTGAAAGCCCTCTTTGGGCTAGCGCCTATCCTAAATGTCAGGGATACCGGTATGAGATGGCCAAGATATTCTTGTCTACAAGCTGATTCATGCCTGCCTCCAGCCCCTCCTCTCTCTCTCCTTCCTTGGTGAAGACCTTGGGGCCTCCTCCCATCAAAGGCAAACCTCTCAGCCAGCTCACAGTGGAAGAGTCTAAGGAGCCACGGCAACTAAATATGATGTAGGATCCTGGATTGCAACCTGGTGCAGAGAAAGAACATGGTTATGTTCCAATAAAACTTTATGGACATTGAAATGCAAATTTCACATGTCACAATATACTCTTCTTCTTTTAATTCTTTTGAACCATTTAGACATATAAAAATCAATTTTTTTATGGAAAAGTGGTGAAATCTATAGAGTCTGAAGTTTATTTAATAGTATTGCACCAATGTTAATTTCTCAGTTTTTGGTGACTGAACTATGGTATGTAACATATTAATATTAGACTAAGCTCAGTGGAGGTTGTGTAAAATCCTGTACTGTTTTTGAAACTCTTCTGAAATTTTAAAATTATTTGAAAATAAAAAGTAAATTTAAAAAGATTCCCTGGATCTCTACAGCTGGGGCCTTCCTTCTCTATTTTTCCTTCAAAGGGAAACTCCTTGAAAAATTTGTTCACGCACGCTGTTTCTATTTCACTTCCCATTTGCTCCACCAAAACCGCCTTGGATATTGTCACCGGTGGCACGCAAGTTGGCAAATTCATAGATTCTTTCCAGACCTCATCTTATGTGACCTCTCAGGGCAGGTGACATAGCTGACCACTCCCTCTTTCTTGAAAAAAGTTGGCTTCCAAGACACACAACTCTACAGGTTTTCCTCCTATATCTCTGGCTTCACCCTCTCATTCCAACATCTCAATTTTGAAATGTCTTAGACTTGAGTCTTGGGCTCCTCTTCTCTCTTTCTGCTCATTCTCTACCCAGGTATTCATACCTCTGGCCTCAAGTATCGTCTATATGCCAATGAGTCTTAAAGTTATATTTCTAAGCTAGACCCCTCTGTAGTTCTCAAGACTCAATGCTAGACTTTTCTGCAGTTCTCAAGTACTGAGGCAGGCAAAGAGCCTATTGTATTTTAGAGATTGACAGAATGGCAATAGGGTCATAACACAGAAAGCAAGAGTTGAGGTATGGGAGGCAGGCAAATACCCAATCACGAAGTGTGTGGTAGGACTTATGTTTAATATCCACAGAACTATTTAATATTGGCATTGGCCATTTTGAATTTAAACTTTTGATATTCTCTGATATATGCTTTTACTTAAATGTACCCCTATCCTCTTCCATCTACCCAATTCTTCATGCTAGAAACTTGGTGTCATTTCAGACACCCCTTTTTCCCTTACCCACCAAATCCAATAATTCAGGAAGTCCCAAATACAGGGTATTTTGACAATCTAAAACAATATATACACACTTTGAACAATTATTAATTCCAATGTTTCTTTCTTTTCAGATTTAACCCATTGGAGTTAATAATTATTCAAAGTGTATATACATTTTTTTGGGACATCCTGTATATATCTAGAAACATTCCATTTCTTTCTATATCTACTATACCGGTTATCACCTGTTTTCCAGACTACAGTGATAATCTCCCATCTGGTCTCCCTATTTTCCCTCTTGCTCCCTCCAGCTCACTAACCACTAACCACAGTGACCTTTTGAAAATACTATCCCAATTATATCATTCCCCTGTTTAAATTCCTTCCATTGCTTTTGACTCCACATAGGAAAAACTCCAAAAATACAAGTCCTACCACACACTTTGTGACTGGATATTTGCCTGCCTTTCACACCTCAACTCTTGCTTTCTGTGTTATGACCCTATTGTCATTCTCTCAATCCCTAAAATACAGTAAATAGGCTCTTTGCCTGTCTCAGTACTTTGCATCTGCATCTTCCTAGAATTTTCTCTCTTCAAAAATTCACTTGTGAAATCACCAGGATAGCTCAATTATGCTTTAGTAGCAAACAACCCCAACATTACAGTAGCTTATGCCTAATAACATTTATTTATTGCTCACAGGACAGTGGGTCTGATGTAGGTCAGGGTGGCTCTTCTTCAAATGGAGACCCAGAGGTTCAGGGTTCTTCTAAATTGTGTCACCCCCACATTCAATATGTGGCCTTTGCAATGCTGTGGGAAGAGAAGAAAGTGTGGGTGATTATGTACGGGGTTTTCTTTGCCAGGCCTAAAAATGGCACACATCACATCGGCCCACACCCCATTGGCCAGATCACAATCACATGACTCTAGCTTAACTGTAAAGGGAAAAAAAATCATATTTCTCCTGTGTGTCCAGGAAGAGGAAATGAGATTGGTGAGCATCAGGCCAGTCTCTGCCACATCCTGGTTAAAACCTACTCATCTTTAAGAATCAGTTTAAATAGTACTTCCTTATAAAGATCTTCAAGCTCCTCTGACCTAAATTAGGACCCTGATAAATTCTATTGTAACACCCTATAATTTTCCTTTACAGCACAATCACAATGAAAAGTTTATATTTCCTTATGTAAATGACTTAGGATTTCTTTCAATTTCTAGACTGTAGGCTCTATGCATGCAAGGATTGCATTTTTTGCTTCCACTTTGCCTTGGGTATCTTCCCCAGTACCTGGTATATGATTAGTGTAAAAGTGATTCAGTGAACAAATGAACTATTGTACAACCTCATCCCCTAGCTACAGATAGCACACTACTTATGGAGGAGAAAGACAAATAAGTAGCCAGTCATGATTTTAGTGCAGTGATTTTCAACTGGTGTGCCACAAGAATTTCACAAACATCCGATATCTGACTATTTAGTGAGGGCCACTGCCCTCTGTCCCCTTATACTGTCAAATAAAAAAATGACAACAGCCAACACCAACAATAGCCATTTGGTTTGAATGAATAAAAAATATACCTATTTTTTGTCAGATTGGCAAAAAATATATATTTTTTGGTGTGCTGCAGAATTTTAGTAACTAGTTTATGTGTGCCATGAGATGGCAAAGGTTGAAAATCACTGGTTTAGTGGGATAAATGTTTCAGGTGGATAAGCCCAGGGCGCTGAGGGCAATTTAAAGGGGCTGGAAGGCTTCTCTGCTTAATCTTCCCTGGCAATCTAACCCTGGAGTCTGCAAACTATGGCCTGCGGCTAAATCTGGTTTACTGCCTGTTTGTTTTTTAATGGCCCCTGCTAAAGAGCTAAGAATAGTTTTTATATTTTTAAATGGTTGAAAAGAATAAGGATATATTATGACACATGAAAATTATGTGAAATGTAATTTCAATGTCCATAAATCAAGTTTTATTGGAACACGGCCATATCCATTAGTTGACTTGCTGTTTTCAATAGCAGAGTTGAGTAGTTGTGAAAGAGACCACATAGTTAGCAAACCTAAAATATTTACTATTTGGTCCTTTACAGAAAAACGTTGCTGACTTCTGATCTAATCCATGCTTAGTTTAAAAGTACACTTCTATGTGAATGATGTCCAAGTATCCATCTTTAATTCTCTCCTTTGTCCACTCTCAGGTCCACTGCCAGAAATTAGGCCCCACAAATTAAGCCCCACAAATTCTATCCCTGCAACAGTATTCTCACCCTGCTATCTTTCTCCTTCTCCCTCAGTCCATCCTTCTCATGTTTTAAATGGTTGAAACATTTAAACTAAATAAAATATGCATTGCTTAGCATGGTAGTCAATGTCCTCCACACCTTATCTTTTCAGCTTATCTTTTACATCATACTCCATCGGCCTTATTTATCACATACCTTCAGGTTTATGCTCATGTGGAGAGCGGCTACAGTGTTTGGACAGGCTCAAGCCTCGGACGAATGAGAGGGCACTGTCCTCTCTTGGCAAAGCCATGTGCAAGTCCTAGCTTGGAGGGCAAAGCCCTCCCAGCACAAGTATAGCCAAAGGCTATAGTTGTAAGCTTGAACCTATGGTCCGAACCTGTGGTCCCACGTGGTTGAGTGATGTGAGCTTGATAGAATTCAGGTGCTTATAATTGAGTAGATTCGAAACCCACGAGAATGCTGTAAACATCTTGACCACGCCCTTACTTTGCCTTGTGGAATCTGGTTATAAAATAAAGACTGAGCTTGTAGTCTGTGGTGCTGTCACTAGCTCTCCATCAGAGAGGACAGCGTCCCACCTAGACCCAGCTTTTTTCTCTTGTCTGTCTTTTCTCAATCCCTCACCTCTCCCTCTCAGGCTCACTGAACCTGGCTGAGCTGGCTCGGCACATAAGGCGCCCAACGTGGGGCTGAGTATGCCATTTCCCTGTGGGCTCGCCACATGCTCACAGTTACCATTTCTATGAAATGTCTGCTTCTGGTATTTCCATCGTTCCCATCCTTTAAATTGGTTATCTCAAATGCCTCCTCGCCCTAAAAGCTTTCCCCAGCATCTCTACTGAGAATAATTATTGACATCAGTTCGGTTCTCTAACAGTTTGTATGACTGTTTTATTTCAAATTCTGCTATAAAGCTTCCTGGGTATATACACAGATTATCTGTTTTTCTCATATTCTATTGAAAGCTGCTTGGGGAGAGGGGTTATATTCTATTTTATTAACCTCTGCATCCTTTTAGTGCCTAGTACGTGTCTCGTACAAAATGGAAATATCTATCCTTTGCAAAAGTCCTTATCTAGAGCTGGGGAAGGCTTTTTGCCAAGAACTGCCTGTATGTAAGCACACACGCCACTTCACTTGTTTAGGGTTCCCTACTGCGAGTAACACCTTCTTAAGAAACGCTGTCTTCCCGCTGATCACACACTAGGGATCCTAGATTCGCCCTGCGAACACCTGCAGGAGAAACACTACCCTCCAGGCACCTTCTTCTGCCCACAGTGATTGGCGGACCAAACGTTCCAATCAGCCTTCCCGCCTCTTTCAGCAACAGCCAATCACACACCCCGAGCGCCTCCTGACTACTAGACACTGTTTACTAACAGATAGAAGCTGGGGGGTGGGGGCGTGACCGTTCTGAGGAGGTCAGAGGAGGGAAGGGAGGGTCCTGGCTGCGCGTGCGCACCGGGGGGGAATAGGCGGGGCAAACTCTCGGATCGCACCAATCGGAGTAGTCGCGCTCCTGCCTCTGCTGCCTCCCCGCCGAGCAACAACAATTCGAGGAGCGGGGCGGGGCGGGTGCTGAGAAGTCACAGCGGGTTTGCCCAATGGGAGCCGCCGTCCAGAGATGCGCGCGCCTCGGGCCCAATAAGCGCTGGCTGCTCGAAGGGCTCCGGTACCTCGCTGGCTGTGGGCGGGGCGGCTGGCAGGAGGAGGCGGGGGAGCACGGGGCGGGTTGGTTGCGCGGTACTAGCGGTGCCAGCTGGAGGGGGAGGAGGCGGAGGAGCGAGCCGTGCGGCCAGAGCGGGAAAGAGACTCCGCCGTGCGTCCGAGTTCTGGAGCCGCCGCGCCCGCCCCGGCTCCGGGGACTGCAGCGGGAGCCGTGCGGGGCCGGGCGTCCGCTGCCTCCCGCGTCCCCTCGGAGAAGTCTGCGGGATCCGACAGGGAGAAGATGGAGGAGGAGAGCGGCAGCGACGGCGGCGCCGCGGGGACCGGCGGGGACGGCGGCGCCGCGGGGAGAGCGGCTCCTCACTGTCAAGCACGAGCTGCGGACGGGGTGAGCGACCCCGCCCTCTGCCGGCCTGGTCCCGCGCGGGGGGCGCGCCCGGAGGGCTCGCGGGGGCCGGGGGGCGCGGGACTGGGGCGGGGCCTCGCGGGCGGGGCGGGAGCCGCGGGGGGGTCCCGGGAGGTCGGGGCGCGCCCGGCGGGTGAGGTCCGAAAGTTTTCCGAGAGGAGCCGGGGACGGAGCGGCTGGCGCCGGACGGCGGGGCCCGCGGGGCGGCAGCTCACTGCCTGTTGGCACTGGTCTGCGAGGATGCCTCCGGGCCCCTGTCCCCGCACAGGTGACACAGCTGTCGCGGCATCCCGTTTGGGGTGAAAGGTGCGCCTCGCTCCTCAGGTGCGGGGTGAGCGGTGCTTTGTGTTGGAGCGTGGCTCCTCCACGCCTCTGCTTTGCAGGGAGTAGTCCCGGGGCGGGGGCTGGGAGTGTGTGGGATCGTCCCCGGAAGGTGCTGGGCTCCTGGACCAGGTAAGAGGGTGGCTCTTCGTGAGTGCAGTCTCCAGGGAGATAGAGAGGGGTCGTGGGCTGCAGGGACTGCATGCTTTTATTTGCAACGGTCATGAAATACTAAACTTGGCCTGGAATTTCCTTCAAAGGTCTCTTGACATGAAGGCTCTGTCTATGGAAAGCTCGAGTCAAAAGCGACGCCCTAGCCGGCGTGAGCGCTTCTGTCCCCACGTTTGAGATCCCTAGCGTTGTCCCACGCTTTGTACTTAGGTTACTGTATTCGTTGTGTGGGTCCCGGTTGTTCGTTTTAGGAAATGCTTATTTGGACGAAGCAGCAAGTTTAGATTTTATATTTGTGGACCCCAGTCTCGTAATTAGAGATTTTTTTTTTTTGCATTTCTGAACAGGTACTACTGTAATAAGTTGTTCATTATTACTATTAAATGTTCTTGCGGATGTTTATAAAGGTTTTTGATTCAGCTTCGTGGGCATATCAGGATATTCTTTTTTTGTGTGTAGACACTGCTCACATGGCAGGTTTCACCTTGTTGCTGTTTGGAACGGATTTTAAAGTTAGATCTGTGACAGTTCTCTTAGTTTCTGTTATTTCTAATTTGATGGCCAGTCAGCCTTCCTTCCAGCGTGTGCCAGTGTGGTGACTTAATTTAAGAGGATGTCAGATAGATGCTTACTTACACATAATTTTTTGTGTGTGAATTTATGTATCTTGAGCCAGTTACTCTATAGTCTATTTGAGTTCCTAACATATCCTGTGTAGGTTTGGTTGGTTTGATTTTTCTCTCTCGATTTAATAGACAGCTGATGTTTTCAAATGGCGATTAAAGTATTCATTCAGTAAGCATTTATTCAATATTAATATCTGATTTGTGCCAGGCTCAGTGTCATGTGCTTTCTAGTGTGAAGATTTTGAATTTCTTCTTCTTGCCTTACATAACAATTTGCTGATTTTTATACGTAGGATTGCTCTGTACAGCAAAAGCTACTTGAAGTCATATGCTCCTCAGCCATTGACCGTGGTACAACAAGCAGCTTTTTGCTAAATGACCAAAGAGCAACCTACTTGTTATTAGTAGTCAACCAACTGCTCAGTTTCTGGGTTTTGCAAACAATGCTAGTTTTGTAGAAAACAATGAGTACTGCTTTATTTCCCCTTCTCTACTGTGTGAATCATCAGCTCTAAGTTTGCATTTCAGAAATTTTTCTGATGGATGGTGAGATTATACTGAATTCATTAGTGCTGTTAACTGTCAACGGAAATGAACAATTCATTTTGATTTCTTGCTGAACATTGGAACAACTGACCGGATATAGTGGTCAAAAACACTGTTAAAATATGACTTGAAAAATTCACTCATCGTCAGCCAACTGTGCTCCTGTTGGCACATGATACTACATAGGCACCAAAGTAATCTGATCTGACAGTGGTCCCTTGCTTCTCAAAATGTGGACGAGTATATAGCCATATCAAGTCAGCAGTTGGTGATTGCCCATTTGTGCCCCAAAATTGTGTTGTGTGCCACAGGATGAATGAAAAGGCAATAAAAGTCACATGCAAGGACATGGAAATTGTTTCAGTTTTGTAGCCTGAAGTAGCAGAGTATACCTGGACATGGAATTGGAAGACGACTTCACTCTAAATTTCAGCTCTGCCGCTTACTCGCTTAGTAGCCTTTGACAAGTCTCTTCACTCTTTCAGACTCACTTCTCTCATCTACAAAATGTGAAACTTGAATAAGACCCCGTTGGAAAAGTGCTAAATGGGTTGCTTGGCACATATTAAGCGCTGAGGAGATGGTTGAATAGAAATCTGAAAATCACTCCATAACGGTATCTTTTCTTTAAGTGTGTGAATTAATTCAGTGTAACTTGGAAAACAAATTACTCATTTGGTGCTCAGGCTGTGTCACATTGCCAGGCTATCATCTTTTTCTGTACATGTCTTCTGGAGTAGAGTGTGAACTCCACATAATCCCTGCTGCTGTTTAGCAGCTTATGCATATCTCTTTAATAACATCTAACACACATGCTGTCTAATCAATTTATTTGTCTGTGCTATACTGTAAGGTCTTTGAGACCTTGTTCTTTGGTCATATCCCATGTCAATTTTCAGCCCCTGGCATATGGTAAGTATGTATTTGTTGAGTGAATTCATTGAATGGATGAAAAGCCAGGACTAAGTCTAAGTATTCCCAGTACCTTGGATATATTAGCTGGTTGATAAATTGATGAAAGTGGCTACAAAAGCTGAAGAATGAAAAGTAAAGAATTGATTAGACCAGTTAAACGTGCATTTCTTGAGCAGTTTGTTTTCTAGACTAGATGGTAGTGATGATACCAAAAATGACTAAGAACATGTTTTGCTCTCTGGTTTTAGGGGAGGAGACCATGTAAACCAGTAAATAGAATACATTATCTATACTAATAAAAAGGTAATATGCTAATTAGACTGGGAGACCTTCCAGATGTTCTTCTGGACAAAGCCATGGTGGTGGGGCTGAGGTAGAGGCGGTTAGAGGCCAAGAGGGGAGGGCAGTTGTGGGTGATCAGGCTGGTGGGGGGCAGGGCCATTGGGGGTAAGCAGACCATCAGGAGGGCCAGTTGGGGACAAGCAGGCCATCAGTGGGGGTCAGTTGGAGGAGATCAGGACAGCGGGGGGGGGGGCAGTTTGGAGTGAGCAGGCCAGCAGGGGGACAGTTGGGGATGAGCAGGCCAGTAGGGGGGGAAGTTTGGGGTGATCAGGCTGGCGGGGGGGCATTTGGGGGCAAGCAGGCCGGCAGCGGGGGGAGGGGGGGCAGTTGGGAGCAAGCAGACCAGCAGGCAGAGTGGTTAGAGGCAATCAGGCAGGCAGGCAGGCAGGTGAGTGGTTAGGAGCCAGCAGTCCTGGATTTCGAGAGGGATGTCCGACTGCTGGTTTAGGCTCGATCCCTATAAACTGGCAATAGGACATTCTTCAAGGGGTCCCAGATTGGAAAGGGTGCAGGCCAGGCTCAGGAACATACCCTCCCCCGTGCACGAATTTCGTGCACCGGGCCACTAGTCTATAATAATAAAAGCGTAATGTGCTAATTAGACCAGACAGCCAAACGACCTTCTGGACGTCATTCTGGATGAAGCCGCGGTGGCAAGGGCCGAGGCAGAGGCGGTTAGGGGCGATCAGGCAGGCAGGCAAGTAGTTAGGGGCTATGTGGCAGGCAGGCGAGTGGTTAGGGGTGATCCAGCAGGCAGGCAGGCGATCAGTTAGTAGCCAGCGGTCCTGGATTGCAAGAGGGATCCCGGATTACCAGAGGGTGGAGACCGGGCTGAGGGACTCGCCCCGAACCCTCCCTCTCCCCCCCTCACCCCGCACAAATTTCGTTCACCAGGCCTCTAGAAAGTATAATAATAAAGGATTATACAGAGTGTAAAGGTAGCAAAGAAGAGGTAAGGACTTTTAGGCTTCAAATAATCAAATCTAACTCTTGCACAATAGCAACAAAAAGAGGGGGTATTATTAGAAGGATGCTGGGTTATCTTACCCATTCATTTTTTCAATAAATATTTTATTGCCCTAGCTGGTTTGGCTCAGTGGATAGAGCGATGGCCTGCAGACTGAAGGGTCCCGGGTGCTATTCAGGTCAAAGGCACATACCTCAGTTGCTGGCTCTGGCCCAGCCCAGGCCCTAGTCAGGGCTCGTGCAGGAGGCAACCAATCAATGTGTTTCTCTCACATCAATATTTCTCTCTCTTACACTCTCTATAAAAATCAATGGAAAAATATTCTCGGGTGAGAACTTGAAAAAATAGTAATAAAAAAATAAAATATATAAAAAATAAAATTTTATTACTGCTTATGTTTTGAGTGCAGTTTTAGATGGTAGTTTAAATGACAGATATGGCCTTCCACAGATATGTTCTTCCCACTGGAACCAGAGACTTATCGACTCCCTCCATCTTGAATCTTTGTCTCTAAATGATGACTTTATTCTGCAGTCCCACTTTTCTCACCTGGGAAAGAACATGGCTGCAGATGGACCCCAAGTTTTACATCTCACAGCTTCAGATACTGGAGAGACACTGCCTTTTACTTAGGTTCAGATATTAAAAATCTCAGGGATTGAGTTTATTGGCCTGGCTCTGGTCAGGTACCCTATATTCTGGATTATTCAGCTAAGGCAAGGGAATGGGATCAAGTTCTACTAACATGAAGCTACTACAATAAACATGTGGATAGGGTGAAACTAAACTCTTAGAAGAGGAAGCGTTGCTGGGAAAACATTTCCTTAGGTGTCTGTTATTAGGAGAGAGCTTAACACCAAGGAGAGGGTTAAGAAAGGGGTATTCGTTATCTATTGCTGTGTAACAAATTACCACCAAACTTAGTGGCATATATAGCAACGTGATTTCTGTGGGTCAGGACTTGAGGAGTTGCTTAGCTTGATAATTCTGACTCAGGGTTTCATGCGGTTGTAGTCCAGTTGTTTGTCAGGACTGAAGTCACCTGTTAGCATATGAAGGAGCTGGAGGTTCCTCTTCTAAGACAGATCGCTTGTGTGTAGTTTAGTTCCTTGCCACGTGGACCTCCCCATATGACGGCTTGAATGTCCTCATGATATTACAGCTAACTCCCCGAAAACAAGTGATTGAAGACAGAGCAAGGTGGAAGCCACAATGTTTTTTTATGTTAGCTTTTTTTGAGATATCATCTATATATATAAAAGCCTAAGTGACCAAATGACCGAACGACAGGTCGCTCTGACACATGCTGACCACCAGGAGGCAGATGCTCAATGCAGGAGCTTCCCCTTGGTGATCAGTGTGCTCCCACGGCCAACCTCCCTTACTGCCCTGATCAGCCCCGATTACCGGCTAGGCTAAGGGACCCCACCAGTGCACAAATTCATGCACCGGCCCTCTAGTTCACATAACAAAAAAACTACTTGTTTTAAGTGTACAATCTAGTGAATTTTAGTATATTTATAGTTATACAACCATCACCACAATCTGATTTTAGACCATTTCCATCACTTTAAAAAGAAATGTCTTACCTACTTATATCAGTCACTCCACATTCCCACCACCCATCCCCAGTCCTAGGCAACCGATAATTCTATTTTCTCTATATATTTGCCTAGGGACAATATAATGTAATGGAATTTTACAATATGTGGTCTTTACAACTGGCTTGTTTTACTGAACACAGTGTTTTCAAGATTCATCCATGTTGTAGCATGTATCAGCACTACCCTTTTTAAAATTGACAGGTAGTATTCTATTGTATGGCTATACCATATTTTGTTTATCCATTCAGGAGTTGATTGACATTTGGGTTGTTTTCACCTTTGGCTTTTGTGAATGATGCTGCTCTGTACATTTGTGTACAAGTTTTTTTGTGGACCTGTGTTTCCACTTCTCTTGGGTAGATACTAAGAGTAAAATTACTGCATTACATGGTAAGTCTGTTTATCTTTATAAGTTTTCCAAGGTAGCTGAACTAGTTTACAGTTCCATAAGTAATGTACAATGGCTCCAATTTCTCCACATCCTTGTCAACACTTGTTATTGTCTGTTTTTTTGCTTATAGCCATCCTAGTGAGTATGAAGGGTATCAATGGTTTTGACTTGTGTTTCCATTGTGACTAATGATGTTGAACATCTTTTCATGTGCTTATGGGCATTTGCATATCTTTGGGGAATTGTCTATTACGATCCTTAGCCTATTTTTCCATTGGTTAATGTGTCTTTTAATTATTGAGATGTGAGAGTTCTTTAAGTATTCTACATACAAGTCTCTTATCAGATATACAAGCTGGGGCCAAAAGTAGGTTTACAGCTGGGAGTACATGAAACACAGAGTTTATTCTTGTATTATTATTTATTATTGTGTAA
The DNA here is from genome assembly GCF_028538775.1 of Myotis yumanensis. Lineage (NCBI taxonomy): Eukaryota > Metazoa > Chordata > Mammalia > Chiroptera > Vespertilionidae > Myotis > Myotis yumanensis. The sequence goes on from NW_027223752.1 coordinate 10,716,716, forward strand.
TTTTCCATAGGAACAACTGTAAAGCTAATTTTGCCCCACCCTGTATGTTTTTATAAATATTTGGAATTACTATGGAAATCTTGGTATAGACAAAAGTCAGGAGGAGTATGGATTTACTTTAAAAGATAATTCTGATTTACTAAAGGATTCATGATTGAATCCCATTGAAAACAACAGTTACCTGATGCTTTTTAAATATGATTCTATTTATAGCGATTTAATTTATAATTAGCTCTCTAGGAACATAATGATTACCTACATCAAGACACTTTGAGCCCTAGCTGGTTTGGCTCAGTGGGTTGAGTGTCGGCCTGCAGACAAAAGGGTCCTAGGTTTGATTGCGGTCAAGGGCATGTACCTTGGTTGCAGGCTCCTCCCTGGCCCGGGCCCTGGTCAGGGCTTGTCGAGGAGGCAACCAATGGTGTGTTTCTCTCACATCAATGTTTCTCTATGTCTTTCCCTCTCTCTTCCACTTTTCCTAAAAATCAAAGGAAAAATATCCTCAGGTGAGGATTAACAAAAAACAAAAAGACACTTTGAAAGATTCCAGTGACAATTTTAGTTATCTGTGAGAACACAACTCTATTATACAAGCATAAATATATGTATTTGTGTCTTCCTGTGAATATTCTTATAGTACTTTTCCATTTATTCTCACACTTTCCTTGCATGAGAAGAGTAGGCAGAATGTGTGCTCTATCTTTAGTTTTATAGGGTACAGTAAGAAGGTTAAAAATATAAATAGGTTATTGATAGTATCCTAGCTTAATTCCCTAGAGTCTAGACCTTAAAGGAAAATCTCTTAACTTTCTACCACAAGTTTTAGAGATTAAGAAAATGATCTATTTGGGCAAAGGAGGTGATATCTCAGCTCTTAAGTCAAGGGGGAGTCAAGTATATTTTGTATTTGTAGTCCATAATGGGAAAAACCTTCTCAGGTGGTGTCTTCTGTTGTATCAGACGCTCTATACTAACCTCTATTGCAATGCAAGGAAGAATCTGAAACCACAGATTCCTGGAGACTTGAGTGGTTTGGTGGGCAGGATTGAAAAAAAAGATGATGCTTGGTGAAAATTTCTCTAGGGAATATCTAACATATTATCATGTGTTGACTGAAGCCTACAATTAAATACACTGTTGAGAGATGTCAATCCTAAAATGCAGTGGGAGGGAGGGGTTTTCATAGTTATCTCCATAATGATTTATAGATCTCTTCATGCCAGTGATTTTCAGCCTTTTTCATCTCATGGCACACATAAACTAATTACTAAAATTCAGTGGCACAGTAAAATTTTTACTTTTTGCTAGTCTGACAAAAAAAATGGGGGGTGTAATTTTGACTCATTCACACGGGACGGCTATTGTATTGGCTGTTGTCATTTTTTAAATTTGACAATCTAAGGGAAAAGAGGTCAATGTTCCTGACTAAACAGTCAAGTATTACATGTTTTACAAATTCTTGCAGCACCCTGCTTGAAAATCGTTGCCCTGTGCACCTCGAAGGTATGAGCCTTCCTACGTTCTTCTCGTTTGCCAGGGAAAATGAATGGGGTCTAAAATAGAATTTTGCCCTCATTATGTTTGTCTTTAGCGATACCCGTCTGGCCTCAGATATAGCTGTTCGTCTGAAAATCATATAAGTTCTTGGACTTTATATATTTCTAAAGTGGTAAGTGAGGTGGCTGTCACACTTTAAAAAAGAAAATTGAGAAGACATCCTCCCCTGTGACTGCAGGGAAAATAAAGAGGCAAAGTTCCTGATTTTTAATTCAGTACTTGGTATTGCACTTATTTTATTTCACACGAGTTTTTGTGTAGGTGTGCTTCTTTTTATATAATCAGTGTGTTCCTGGCAAAAAGTTGTCTAAACCAGCGGTCGCCAACCTTTCCGACCTCACGGACCACCAGTGGTCCATGGACCACTGGTTGGCGACCGCTGCTCCAAAGGTTTCCTTATAAACAGTATTTTTGTAGTATAGTAAATTATTTGGAATGTAGAAGGTGACCTTATACTTATTAACTATTGATTAAAAATATTTTTCGTTAAATTCTCCATTTGTGGCTTTACGCGTTTGTTGTTGTTGTTAATCCTCATTTGAGGATATTTTTTCCATTGCTTTTCAGAGAGTGGAGGGAGGGAGGGAGAGAGAGAGAAAGAGAGAGAGAGAGAGAGAGAGAGAGAGAGAGAGAAACATCGATGTGAGAGAGACATATCGATTGGGTGCCTCCCTCAGAGAGGCAACCATTGGTTGTGAGGCAGAGAGTGGACTCACAACCAAGGTACATGCCCTTGACCAGGAATTGAACTCGCAAACCTTCAGGGCAGTTGGCCGATGCTCTAACCATTTAGCAGCACCTGCCAGGGCGTGTGGCTTTACTCTTATTATGTAGATTTGGCCGTATATTGCTATTTTCTGACACCATCTTTACAATTTAGGTAGCTTCAAACAGGTAAATGATAAAATCTTGTGTCTGGATAAAGACACCACCACCACCGTGAGCAATGTCTAGGTCCAAACCCTGAAACCTGTGAATGTTTCCTTACATTGCAGGGAGACCTTGCCGGTGCGATTCAGCTAAGGATTTTAAGATGAGAAGAGAATCCTGCCAAATGTAAACTCAGGGTGCTTCTAAGAGGAAGCCAGGAGGGGCAGAGTCAGAGAAGGTGATGTGAAGATGGAAGCTGCAAGAGTGAAAGGGTTATGATGAAAACGGATTGTTGGAGTGTTGCCATTGTTGGAGGGGCCATGAGCCAAGAAACAGGGCAGCCTCTAGCTGAGGAGCGGGTATCCCAGCGTGTCCTGAAGGAACATAGCTCTGCTGTCCCCTTGATTTTAGCTCCATATAACCCAGTTTGAGACTTCTGGTCTCCAGAACCATAAGAAAACAAATTTATTGATTGATTGATTTCAGGGAGAGAGAGATGGAAACATCAATGATGAAAGCGAATCATTGATCAGCTGCTGGAGATCAAGCCCATAACCCGGGCATATGCCCTGACCGAGAATCGAAACATGACCTCCTGGTTCATAGGTCGATGCTCTACCACTGAGCCACGTCGGCTGGGCATAAGAAAACAAATTTAAACCATGATGATTAGGTTAATTTTTTTGCAGCAGCAATAGGCAACTGATACATCTTGATTAAGATTGGATGAGCCAAGAGATAATTTTACCCCAGGCCCTGGTAACTGAATATGATCGCAATGTAAAGCAGTTCGTTATTTATACCACTGTTTCAGTAGAAAATGGTGACAAGTGTTGTGCTTAGTAGAAGCACAGTGCTGTCCTCTCTAAAGGAATCCAAGAGACATTCCTTTCTGATCTTGGTACAAGCCTGAGCTGCTCTTGACCAGCTGTTCCGTTTTTCATAGGAAGCCTCTGAAGTGGGTCCTGGAGCAGAACCCTTTTATCAAGTTGGTGGCTAGAAAGCTTCAGATCTCAGGCCTACACCACATAAAGTTGTGGCCTGGCATGCACCTTGAGCCTCTTCCTGGTACCATTTTATGTCCCTATACTTTCTTTTTATTTTTCTTCCTTCCTCCTTTTGTTATGCTTTAGTTAATCTAAGTAATTGGCCTTAAATCTTTTCTGGACCAAGGTAGGGATTAGGTAAATATATAATTAAGTAAATACACATATAAATACCTATGTACATACCATGGATAATATGAGAAGGTACTTGATTTTCTATCCAGTGTTTTGCTTCTTAAATAAAATCTCTGTCATATGGCGTTTGTGCTATTTTTGTATTTCTCCAAAAATGGAAAAAAGTGAGGTCTCTAATTAATTAATAGCACTTTTGGTTTTAAAAAAAATACATAATGAAACATCAGTAAAATAGAGGCATGCTTTTAAAGAAGAGTTCTAGTGCCACAGAGCTGGAGAGTGCGCACAGGGCTGCCCTGTACCTGGCAGTTTTCTGCGTTAGTGGACTAGCTCATCCTTACCTGGAAAATTTAGTCGAGTGAAGCACTCTGTCCTCTAGCCACATCGGTAATCTGGAGTAGAGTTATGTATGTTTTTCTAAGAGGAAAAGCTAATTAAAATATGTAATAGGATAATGTTTCCCTTCATATCTAAATATGATGCTGCACTAGGAGGACATGAACACCGGATCGTAGAGGTAGATTTGCAATAGTCCTTTCCCATGAACTTGCGTCTGCTTTTCCTTTAGGTATAAAGGGCATTTGTTTGTCAGGAAACACCATAATTAGGGCTAGATTAGGACAAATCTAATGGGGTTACGCACATATCAAACTCATACTTTTGACCTAATTTTGCCATGTATAAGTTGGGCAAAACAGCCACAGTTTTTTTTTTCATCCATTAAAGATTTGTTGAATTCAGGCATCGTACCAAATATTGGGTTTTAGCAGGGAGCAAATTAGGCATGGCTTCTACCCTCATTTAATGAAACCTAACAGAAAGACATTACATACATAATCATAGAATCCCCTATGGCAATTGTGATAAACTCTATGAAGACGGTTCAGGGTTCCATGAGTTTCTGACAGGGTGACCTGGCACTCTAAAGCTTCTCTGAAGCAGTAATGTTCACGTATTGTCCTTGTTACTATGGGGTGATGAGTGGGGGAATAAAGCATTTCTGCTAAAGGAATCGACACAGATGGTCCTGAAGGGGAAATGGCCTCGCACACCGGGGTTACTAGAAGAAAGGCCTCTGAGGTGTGAGTGTCATGTCCAAGCATGAGAATCACAGGGAATGGGACTGGAAAGGTAGCAGGGCCATTTCATGCAGGGTTTTGTAGATTATGATGAGGTGTTTGTGCATTGCCCTGAGTGACCAGTGCTAAGCCATTGAAGGAGTTTAGAGATGTACTTTACATTGTAAAAGGTGATTGCCATTGCTGTGAAGAGAAAAGGAGGAAAGATGAAGGGAGACCAGATAGGAGCCTATCGCAGAAGTTGAGATGGGATATACAGATTTGGGTTAGGTAACAATTAGAAATTCAGAATTGTGGCCTGGCTGGTACGGCTTAGTGGTTGAGTGTCATCCCTTGAATCAGGAGGTTACGGTTGATTCCCAGTCGGGGCACATGCCCGAATTGCGGTTTTGATCCCTAGTAGGGGGTGTGCAGCTGATCAATGATGCTCTCTCATCATTGATGTTTCTATCCCTCTCTCCCTCTCCCTTCCTCTCTCTGAAATCAATAAAAAAACCTTCTTTTAAAAAAACTAATTGTGAATATATTTGAGATGTATTTAGAAGATAGAGTCAATAAAATTTGGTGTTGTACTGATATGGGATTTTCTGGTGTATGTTTGAAGATGTTATTTGTTCAGATGGTGTATTAATTTCCTATTGCTGTGTAACAAACTATCACAAATTTAGTGGCTTACAATAGTACCCATTTATTGCCTCACAGTTCAGTAGGTTAGAAGTTTGACAGCATGGCTGAAATTAAGGTGGCAGCCAGACTGGATTCACATCTAGAGGCTCTGGGTAAAAATCCATTTCCAGGCTCATCGGAACCTGTGTTTATGTCATCAATCTTGTAGTTGGCACATTTTAGTTCCTGTCGTCATCAGCCTGAGGTCCCCGTTTTCTTGCTGGTTGTCAGTGAGGGTTCTCTGTCAGCTCCTAGAGACCATCTGCATTTTTTTCTTATTTGGCTCCTTGATGTCGAGGCCAGCAAATGTGTGTTAAGTCCTTTCCATGCTTTGACTCTGATTTTTAGATCCCCTTCTCTGACCTCTAGGCCTTATGTGATTAGGTCAGGTCAGCCTAGATAACCTTTCTCATAATTGTCAACTGATTTGGGACCTTAATTATGTCTAATTACATATGCAAAGTTCCTTTATCACAAGAGTGGTATCTTATATTCACTTACTCAAGGGCCAGGAGGTCATGCAAAAGGTCATTGGGGTCATCTAGAAATCTGCCTTAGAATTCACAGATGGCAAACCAGAGGTGATGCATATGGGGTGGGCAAGAAAAAAAGGATCCTGTTTTATATAAAGTTTGAGATGTCTTTGACATATCTTAATGGTCATATCGTGATATTAGTCATGAATAATGAAAGCTTACTATGTGCTTGGTTCTGGAGAGGATTAAAGAGAGAGACTTAGCCAGACAGGAATGTGGGGCTTGGGGGTGGAAGTGTTATTTATTGTGGTTTTTAAGACAAACGATGCTAGAACATGCTTAAATACCGCTAGTTTGGATCCAGGACACACACACACACACACACACACACACACACAGATTGAAATTACACAGACAGGAGGGGATAGCTGACAGCATCAAGGTCCCTGGGAAGGGGGTCCTGGGGACGGGGTGATGGTGGTGGTGGTGGTGAGATTGGCCTCAGATAAGAGAAGGCCCACTGCTTCTATTGTAACAGGAGGGAGGATGGAGAGGATACAAGTGCATTTGTGAATTTGGTGGCAGGAAGATAGGGAAGTTTTGAGCTTATGGATTTTTTTCCTTCTCTGTGAATTGTGAAGAAAAGGCAATTCTTCATTCAAAAAGAAAAAAGTACCTTCATTGTTTTAAAATTGTTATTCTGGCCTTTTAAAATTCTTAGCTATAGAAAAACACACAAGTTGACAGAAAATGTACATGCTACCAGGTGAAACTTTACAGAATGCTGCAGAACAACTTAGAGAAAGGTTTTCAGGCACAGCCGTTGAAATGCTCTGTGCTTTCTATAGAGGTCAGTTCCTGAACATGTTCTCTAGATCATGCCAGAAGTCTTAGTAAGCATCATGTTCTTTTTCTTCTTTTCGAAGTGTTTTATATTTAGTTCAGTTCTAAGTTAAATTTATTTGGTACACATATTAGGGGGAGGGGGGGAGGAAAGGCTGTTTGTTACTAGTTTATAAGCATTAGTTTTCTTATTGACTCAGTTTTCATGTTGGCTCAATTATGTATTCCCAAAATCAGTCGGATTAAGTAAACATTACTGTTTTATACACCAAAAAAGTACAGTTAAGTCTTAAGGGTAGGTGACCCTGGCAATAAAAATGGGCTGCGTTGTTTTAAAGTGCACAGATATTAAATTTAACGTGTTCTGTCTCCAGCAGCATGCTGTCCAGAGACATGGTTTGAGGCTCAACCACAAATCTAAACAGCTTCAGAATAGCTTGCCACCTGGCAGTTAAAAGGAACTTAATGTGCTAGCTATTTAGCTTATTTTCAAGTTTACTTTCTAGAATTGAGCTAATTGGAGTCTGCAGACAGGGGTTAAAGATTTTAGATTTCAGAGTTATATATGTGCTGTCCAAACTATGCAGGACAACCCCTAAATTAAAGCTTATCTGGTGAATTGTTTTATAAGTGTATTTTCCCCTGAAAAAAAACTAAACTAGCAGAGGAAAGGTTTTTTTCTCACTGCATACAATTGTCACCTTTTGACTAAAACTAAATTAGTTCAAGAAGCTTATGTTGTTGTAATGTTGAGTAAGAAAAGGCAAGGGTTTTTAAATCCTTGCCAGAGGATATGTTTTTATTGAGTTGAGAGAGAGAGGAAGGGGCGTGGCGGGGGAGAGAAGAAAGGAGAGAAACATCAGTTTGAGAGAGAACCATTGATTGGTTGCCTCCCGGATGCATTTCAACTGGGGATTGTACCCACAACCTAGGTATGTACCCTCACTGGAAATCATTTGGTGCAATGGACGATGCTCAACTGACTGAATTACTGGCCAGAGTAAAAAGACAAGGTTTTATAAGAAAAATCTTTTGACAGCTTTATTAGGTTGGTCCCAACAAATTAGACACTAAACACATATTTCCTAGGTAGTATATTAAAAACAGATCCAAACATATTACTAGTAAATAAAGATGATTGAGTCAGATTGTGCTCTTACATCTCTTTTTGAAATCCTCCACTTCCTTTATTATTTTCTCTCCTTCCGCTGATCCTCAAACTCTTCTTCCCACAAACACAATCTAGTTTTTGCTGTTACTCCCTTTTCATCAGTTTTTGAAAGAGCAGTTTACACTCGCTGTTTCTCCTTCTTCATCTCCCCTTCACTCTTTGATGTACTGTGATACCAGGCTTTCACCTCAGTCCCTCCACCGAAACCTTCTCTAAAATGACTGTCTCCCTGATTTCCTAATCAGGTGGGACCGCCTCTGCTTGATCTTAACCTCTTTAGAGCAGTTGGTTCTCAAGTGTAGGTCCTGTCCTCCCTTTACTCAGTGACACTGCTCTTCCTCCTGGTTCTCTATCACTGACTGCCCCATCTCCCTCTTTCACTGTCCTTCATCCCTCTGTTTATGGCTTACATGTTGGTAATCCACTGTCTGCCTTCTTTTCTTATAATTGGGGAATCAAATATTATCAAGGCTTGACTACCATCCAAGTCTCTGTTTTTGCTTAGAACTCTTGAGTTTTTATTAGTTACTTCCAACTGCCTACTGAACATAAAACATTTGGATAGTTGAATAATGCTTTTTCCTCTAGCTTTCTGTATTTTATTCAGTGTCATTGCCATTCTCCATCCTGCTAGGACCTTTCCTCTACCTTACTTTCTCCCTGCCTACCAATTTGCTCTTCCAGTTGTATCTAACTCTGAAATATCTCCTTTATCTGCGCCTTGTTCTCCATCACCACTACATAGTCTTAGTTCAGTCTCTAACCTAATGACGATAGCTATCATTTATTGAGCTTTCTGTGTTAGGTACTCTGCCAAGCATTTTGCATGTCTCAATTCATTTTTTTTATATCTATCTATATAAAAGCCTAAGCGACTGGCTGACCGTTCGACCGTAGCTATGACACAAACTGACCACTAGGGGGCAGATGCTCAACACAGGAGCAGAAACCACAGGCATGGAAACATAGAATAGACTGATGAATCTCAGAGGGAAGGGGGGAGGGGAGAGGGGGGGAAGAGTTTAACCAAAGATCTTATAGGCATACTAGAGGCCCAGTGCACAAATTTGTGTACTGGTGGGGTCCCTCAGCCTGGCCTGCACCCTCTCACAATCCGGGACCCCTCCAGGGATTTCGGAGAGCTGGTTTTGGTTTGATCCTCGCAGGATAAAATGCTGAGATTATCTAAGAGAATTTTTAGAAAATACACACTGAAATATTAAGGGGTACAGATGCACGATGTGTGCAGAGTATTCTGAAGTAGATCAGAAAAGGTAAGTAATATGAGTGCGAGTGTGTATGTGTGTGAGTGTATGAGTACGAGAAAACAAATGTGGCAGAATGTTAAAAATTGATTATGAATATGGGAGTTGTCTGTTATTTTTGCAACTTTGGATTTTGAAATCATATATATATATGCCTAAGTGACCATTAGGACTGGTCGACCAGTCGCTATGATGCACACTGACCACCGGGGGCAGACTCTCAAAGCAGGAGCTTCCCCCTTGTGGTCAGTGCACTCCCACAGCCAACCTCCCTCGGCCCCTCCCCCCAGCCAGCCAACCTCCCTCGGCCCCTTCCAACCCCCCACCCCTGCTCGGCTGGTCCCCCCCATTGGCCCCGATCGGGGGGCTGGCCGGCCTACCTCCTGGTGTCCCTCCCTCCAGCCAGCTGGCCCCCTGATAGGCCTCAATGGCCGGCCAGGCTGAGGGATCCCACCCGTGCACGAATTTGTGCACCGGGCCTCTAGTTGTAAAATAAAACAAAATGTAAATGGCCAGGGAACACTATAATTATGTTTAGAAACATGAAACTTTTTATATGGCAACACAATTGTGCTGATACCCTTGACATAAAATTAGAAGTGTTAATTGCTTAACTTGGTTTCAGGGGAATGGGTTACGCAATTCATGTTTGAAATAAGCAGAGGAGGGGACAGTAGGGGAGTGGCGCTGGGCTGTAGAGCTCTAGGGCTTGTATTCCCTCCAGGGCACTTCTTGACCTTTTTCTTCTAAATCCCAGACTTATGGTCAAGAAAACGTAGTTAAAACTGAAGTAGAAGAGGAAGAGTGGGACAAGACAGGATGAATTTAGTTTCTCTGGTCCCCAGTGTTCATAGAATGAAATTAGATAGTTCACTCTGAGTTACTGTTAACTTTTTTAAAAAGTAGGGTTGTTCTTGTAAAACAAGTTGGCAGTAGCCCTATGAAAGTTTATAGTTGTAAGCACAAATGATTGCCAACTGATATTTGATTCAAAGCTGCTACATTTAAGTGTTAATAGAAACCAAATTGGCACTATTAGCAGCATGTAGTCTGGGAAATAGAGAAAAGGAAAAGGTGTTGATAAAGTACTTTCTCACAATAGAATTAAGTGTGGAGGTGACAGTAGAATTGCAGTGGGAAAATGAGGTTATGACTAAGGAGAAACAAAATGCTGCTTTCTTACATCACATTGAAAGCTGATCCTCTGGAATGTTACTTTGGACTATTAGAAACTGTTTTATTGCTTGCATGGAAGGTATAATCTAAAATATATTAACAAATACCAAAATAATTTTGCCATGCTGTAATGGTTTAAGTTTTTATCATTTATGTTTAATTTTTTGCTTGCCAAAATACTGAAGCATGACTTCTATTGTAAATGAAGGTATCAACTTAAGAATAAGGAAAGCCATGCGAGTGTAAATAATGGCGTTCTGTTCTTTGTCTAGATTTTGGTTTGAAGCATAATTATCTTTAAACTGTCTTATCGTAATTATAAACTAACACTAAAGGAACTTGCTTTTGAAAATAAGTCATAAAAACTTCCATGCAATACTTTTAATGTGCTATATTGTTCCCTAAATTATTTTTTTCTTCATATTTTTGTGTATATTAACTTGAGTCATATGGCATGGCCTGGAAATGGCCTATTTTTTTAAAGCTATATTTTATAATAAACAGTGGATTTTCTAATAATCTGACTATCGTAAAATTCCTTACTGTCCTTTGGCCATCATCATTTGGAAATCCCACAGACCTTTCACATACTTATTCTTAATTCATAAAGCTTATGTTCACCAAGTCCATACATACACACACATCTGCATATTAATGATACACTATTAAATCACTTGCTATTATGGCAAGGACAGAAGAACTTGTAACATTTCAGAATACATAAATAATCTATTGCTACAAAGTTGAAGAGCAATGTGCTTAGCTGATGCAGTGTAAGATGTATCAGAAATCTGTGCATTTTGAAAAATAAGTGTTAGAAGCTTTATATTGCCAAATAGAAGTATGTGACTTTTCTAAACAGTAAGCATTAATTTTGATAAGTAAATACATTTACTTAACCAAGTAAACATTAAGAAAATCCTTGTTGAATCTGAACATTTCTTCTTTATAATATTCATGTTTAAAAATGTTTTCATGTTTCTTACTTTATAGCACTAGTAATTATTTTCTATTGAGGTATAATTTACGTACAGTAAAAGTCACTCTTTTTGGCATACAATTTAGAGTTTTGGCAAATGAATACAGTTCATGTGGAACTTTTTGAAAATTGATCTTGTCTTTTACTATGAGCACTTTCTGATCTCATGGCTTCTATCATTTTAAACTTTAAAGATTGCACGACAGCTTTTTAGAATTTAATAATTTTAGCAATTTCCAGTGTTTTCACTTTGCTCTTAGTAGTATTAGTGAATAACGTATCAGGGAACTTACTTTTTCCTCTTTCCCTGATTTCAGTACCTTTGACTAGCCTTGATTGTTTCTGGCCTCGAATAATGCACCTACCTCTCTGTTGGCTTTCCACGTGAATTCCTTTCGAGTTCATCCTCCACACTACTGCTGGTGGTCTTTAAGGTGCAGAGTAGCTCATCTTTATCCTCTGCCTAAAGCAGCAGTTCTCAACCTGTGGGTCGCGACCCCTTTGGGGGTCGAACAACCCTTTCACAGGGGTCGCCTAAGACCATCAGAAAACACATATATAATTACATATTGTTTGTGTGATTAATCACTAAGCTTTAATCATGTTCAACTTGTAACAATGAAATTGGGGGTCACCACAACATGAGGAACTGTATTAAAGGGTCGCGGCATTAGGAAGGTTGAGAACCATTGGCCTAAAGTCTTTCATTGGCTCCCCATTGCCTTCAGAACAAAGTAGGCACTTTTTCAAATCTAACCCAGTCTTAGATGAATTGGCTCCTGCCTGTGTCTTGCTGTGCCTTCTTTCCCCTTCCTGCGCCTGCGTTACCTGCCTGCACCAATTGCAGGTTCCTAGATATGCTATGATCCGTCTTCTTGGTGCTTTTCTGTATGTGTTTCCTTCTGATGTTCAGGATTTTTTTCTACCATTAGCACTTAACTTCCCCAAACCCTCAGATGTGGTAAGATGCTCTCTTGTGCGCTCCTGGTCTCTCTGTCCCTCTTACCTCTAATGGGGCTTGTACCTTGGGGCTTTTTCACTGGCCTGAGTGTCTCCTCTTGACCCTGTGCTGCTTGGCATCACAGAGTGTGTCTGCTTCAGTCTCGCCAGTGCTTTGCACAATATCAGATACACGTCAGCATTCAGAATGCTTGTTAAATAAGTAGACTATGTAGTTATATGTAGAGTATGGTCATTACATAAAACCTATGAAATAGGTAAGAAGAAAAAAAATCTATTATCAGAGCCGTGGGCATCAGAATTCCTCATATGGCAGGAACTGCCCTGGGGGCATTGCCTTAATATCAAGTTCACTTAGGGATGTGAGTGTGGATGGTAGCAGTGGCCAAGAGGTCAGAAAAGGGAAGCGGCTGGACAGGAAACAAGGGGAAAGATTAGTTGATTTTGTTCCTCATAGGGGAGGGGAGAGAGAAAAGAAGAAAAGTCAGGAAAATGATGGGAGGCCGAGAGCCAGGAGAGATAATGACCTCCTCCCCCAAGGGTGGAAGATGGAGAGATTAAGAATAACCTTACTTCTGCCCGGCCAGCGTGGCTCAGTGGATTGATTGTTGTCCCATGCACCGAGTCGCTGGCTTGATATCCGGTCAGGGCATATGCCTGAGTTGAGGGCTCGACCCCCTGTGTGCGGGAGGCAACCAATCAATCGATGTTTCCAGCTTCTCTCCCTCTTCTGTCCTCTCCCTAAAGAAATCAATAAAAACATATATATATTTTTTAAAAAGAATAATCCTACCTCTAATTCCCTTCTCTTAGGAATTGATAGGAACCTTGGGGGAGTGGGAGGCTTTGGCTCTGTGGGCTTTGAGTCCATTTAGCTTAGATGATAAAGAACTGACATGCCCCAGCTAATAAGGATACATGCACAAGAAAAAACTGGAAATGAATGCACAGAAGGAGGATAGTTAGTATTAGGATGTGGGGTTACAATCGCCCCACCCCTGAGACTTTCTCTGTTATAGATCATAATAAAAGTTTTAAAAAGATAAATGTGATCTTTTTCACACCAGTATTTGGAAACTAGAGGTTAATGTTGATTTCTTCAATACTGAAGGTGCTAGAAAGGGGAAGGTGAAACCAATTATTGAGGAATAGGGAATTTGGGCCAAGACTGAAACTCCTTTCTTTACCAAAAACAGGAACTTTTTGATTAACTTGTTAGGCTTTGTTTCCTTTTTTTTTTTTTTTCAATTGATGAGCTACTGTTTCAAAGAGAAAAAAAATACCTGAAAATTGGACAAGGTTTTGTGTAGGCAGTGTTTAAGTTTTAGAAATTGATGGTGTTCTGTAGATCCTAGATTTATAATAAATTATGGCCTATTTCGGTTTCAGCTGAAACAGCTGTAAGTTTATCTTCTTCCTATTGCATTTACAACTAAACCTCACAATGTCGCTTTTTGTAATTGTTCTCCTTTTCTTCTGAAATGAAAAAATAGAAAACCATTGACAAGGTAACAGTATACTACTGTTGTGTCATATATATTGCTGTTAATGACGTGTTCCTGGATGGTGGCAAATAGGATTTAATGCTGGATCATTATGTTGTTGGTTTCTTTTTGTGCTCTGATGTCATGCATATAGCTATAATTATAATCATGAAAGACTGATGTATAAACCCAAGTGACACTTTCTCAACTTACGGTGGGAATACAAATAAGTACATAAAATATTTGTGTGGAGTTAGACTGGATCTTGGTTCAGCAACCTTGGTACTTGAGTTCTGGCTGAGAAAGAATTCAGAGCCAAGACTCAAATACAAGCAAAAGTTTATTTAGAAAGTCACAGAGGTAGAAGAAGTGAGCCCACTGAGCAGCATGGGCTCAGGGAACAAGTTGCAGAGGGATACTTGATTAAATCATTGGCCATTGCGGATTAGCTTAATCCCAGAAGGGAGAAGGTTAGAGGGGGGAGCTGAAAGTCCTAGGTTTTTTTCTAGCAACCAGCCACCCATCCTGAAGCTATCTAGGGGCTGGGCTCCAAGCCACCAGTTATCTCACTAGCATACAAAAGACACACCACCAATCTGGAGATTCCTAAACTTTAGGAGTTGTATGCTAGGAATTAGGGACAAAGATCAAATATACAGGGTCTTCCCCACAAATGTATAAACACTGTAACAGCTGACAGCTCAATTTTGAAAATGAAATGTATTTTAATAAACACTGCTTTTTATAATTATTCAAAGTGTGTGTATACATTTTGGGGGGACACACTATATGTCTCATTGTACCACAGTTTAATGTCATTGATAATCAGTTTTTTATCAGACATCTTGTTTTTTCTTGGACTCTATGTCCTGTTCATTCTCTAACCATTTCTCTGGCTCTTTTTCTTCTTGCATCCCCACTCCTCATTGTTAATACTTAACCCTTCTTTTCTGGTGGTCTCCTGAGAACCTTTCTTCTACAAGTGTTAGCCATTGTCCGTCTTCTAAAATCCTTGTGTATTTTAAGGGAGAAAAAATGACTTTTTTCTCTATCTTTCTAAGTTCTCAATTGACATCCCTGTTACAAAAGACATTAACAGGAAGAAATATACAAATTTATATAATATCAGTTTTATATGACACGGGAGCCTTCATAAAGAAAGGACCCGAAGAAGCCGTTAAACCTGAGCATTTTCATATTAGCTTTGCTTAAGAGTGGAAAGTTGTGGAAAGGGGTATGATAGGACAAAGGGTCTGAGGCAAGTGTAGCAAACTGGGGGACACTTAGGAAGGCCTGTTTGTTCAGGCTCCTGTCTGTGTCCCTTGTCTTCAGAGATAAGGATGCTTTTTTCCTCTGGGTAGAGGGAGGGCACCTGGCACAGGAAGGGCTGATGACCTGCTTCAGGCGAAGGTCAGAGAGTCCTTCCTGCACATGCTGTTCTCAAAGTCCTTTGGCTTAAAACAACTCAGTATGCCAAGGTGCTCTATTTGGGGGTAGCCTGACCTGAACCCCATCAGCATTCTGTCTTCTCTGCAGAACTTTAGTTCCTTGTCTAGAACGGCCTGCATGGCAGCCCTTTTAGGCTGTCCTGCCATCACCTCCAAATCAGTGTTGAAACCCCACAACTTCCCTTTCAGCTTTCCCCTTCAACTTCCCCTTTCAGCAAAACTCTTGTCAGTTGTTGTTTCTACTCAGACCAGACCCTCTCAACACACATCTAGTTTATTGCAGTCACCTCACCATCTTTTAGCATTAGTCTTTCCTTGCTCTGTCCACATGGCACCTTAGAGCCAGAGTAGTTTTTCTAAAACCTTACTTTCTTCGTGTCAGGACCCAGCATTGTTTAGGGATTCAATTAAACCAATTGATTTGGCATTCCAGGTTTTGAATCATCAAGTTTCGTGTACTTATTTGATGTTATATTTGTGCTGCTGTCCCCACATAAACCAATAATAGCCACTAGAACAGGCCTCTTATTACTCCCTACGACTAAAATACTTATTTGTACTTAGGCTCTTGCTCTAGCTATTCTTCAGGCTCAGAATTCCCTAGCTGTTGTTTCACCTTTGCCATTTCTGATCTTGTACTGCTAAAGACCTGACACCTGTTCAGGTGCTAGTAGGCACTCCGAGTATGTGTGAAATGAGTGAATGAGAGCCTGTATTCTCAATGAGCATTTCTAACTAGCTTCGCATAATAATGATATTCCTCTTAATGTCCACGGAAGCCACACTCCTTTGTATTAAATTATATTTCTCATAGCTCATTGCAAGTTTAATAACATTAATTTATTGAATAAAATCTGGTATGTGAGTGCCTTACTCATATACTAAAAAACTTACTTGAAATGGCATCAAAAGCATTTTCTTTATTTCTATTTTAATTGTAAAAGTGCTTTTTAATTAAGCCTTTTCTTAGTTTTAACACAAGTGACTCATTAGATCTAATCATGTGGTTTTACTGATTGTTTCCTCCATAAGAGTGGGAAGTTCCAAGTTAAATATCTCACAACTTAGTAAGTTGATCATAGGTAATATGCATTTATGAATTACATTTGGTAATAGAATTGCCTAGAAAGTTGAATGAGAAGCCATTTATTAATCATAGGTTTATGGCTAAGATCCTGGAAGAATTTGCTAAAGATTAATAATAACTATCTTTGAATGGTGGGAATATGGGAGATTTCCTAGGTCTACTTTAGGCCTACTAATATTGTCTATTTAAAAAAAAAAAACCTACCATGAACCTAGATTATTTAATAACATTAATAACAATACAAACAACAAAGCTATTTAAATTTGGGAGGAATGACAATTATCCTGTTAGTCTAAATTTATTATTTTAAAAATTACATTAGTCATATTTTCCCACATTGCAGATAACCCTATTAATATTATACATGCAGTTGATGGAATCTGGTTATAGTGTAAGAAACCAAGTATTTTTATATTCATTGATAATACAAGATTTTTTCTTTTCTGCTATTAATAATTCAGACTTTTCTAAAGGGAGTCATCTAAATATTGAAATTTGTTTGAGTTTTGACAAACTTAAAAAAATATTCACTAACTTCTTGTAAAGGGCTAAAATTTAATCTTAAAAGTGATTTCCTAACCAGAAAGAATGCGTTATAGGATAACACTAATTAAGAAGTGAAGGATTTTCAATGGGATAGTTTCAGATACTTTATTAAGAAAAAAAATGGTTAAAATTGCTTTGTTGAAAGCATTAAAACTGTTCACACCTATCTTTTCTAAATGAATAAACTTAGTAATGCATTATTATAAATACTTTTCGTGGGAGGAGATTGTCTAAGCTGATTAACGATAAGAGATAGGCATAAAGTAGACCTTGAAAAGTTTAAAAATATTTGTTTTAGTCCAGGTTTACTAATATTTAACAACTCATATGATGAGGGCTTCAAAACAGATGTCAGATATAAATAACTGATATGGTCATACTGCTATGCACCCAACTAAATAGCTCTAGTCTCAGTTTTTAAAGTTTGTTGAAATTTTTTGTTAATTTCTACATTTGTGAAGAGTTTTCACTAGGCATTGTTTCTGTAGGAAGGAATTAATCATTTTAGTTAGGATATAAGGGTTGAGGGTGTGGTTTTAGTCCCAATTAAGCTATTATAGTCAGAAATTCAGAAATTCCCGAACTCTGCCCAGCCATTCTACTCTTAGCCCCCAAGAGTCATAATGGAACTGTCTGCAAGGAACAGTTGCCAGTGGAACTCAGAGTACTACATTAAAGCTGTGCCAACTTCTAGCACACCAGTGTAGAACTCTTCTTAAATTTAAGTGGCATTGGTACATGCAGTTTAGGCTTAAGCCCTAATGAGGACTCCTACTTCCCTCCCAACTATTTAGAATCCTGGGACCAGCATGTTGAGGTGTCTTAGTTAGAAGGTTAGAGGGGAGAACAAACTAGTGAGTAAACACCAAGTCCCCAAAAAGCCTCTAATCTCTAGTTAACTGACTACTGTATATAGTGGAGAAATGCAAGAGAATGGCCATTCGGCCCCAGGGGTCAGTCCAGGTCAGAATTTGAGGCAAAAAAAAAACCAGATCTTGTTGGACTCCACCTACTACCCAGTCAGAATTTTGTATTGTGGAATACTCAGATTAGTAACCTCTCTTACCTTTAGGGAGAACTAGATAAGGAGATGGACAGAGGCATACCTGGCACAAGAAAAGGAGCTCCTACAACCACAATAAAATACCACTCACTTTCATGTATGAAGACAGTGGACAGTTCTGTTTCTCAATATAGTACAAGTCCAAGGCATGCAGGTAATAACTCCACATCATATGATCAAAATACTATTTTGGACTTTACTAAGGCATGTAATGACTCAGGCATGCAGAAGATTTCTGTAATTGGCTGATGTTTATTTCACCTCTAGTGTGAAGTAAATTATGTAAATATTTTAAGCCTTGTTCTAATAAACATTAGTATTGTTGCTAGGATGTTTGAGCTCTTGATCTTAGGTTAACAGTTTAATGAAGAGAAATGTGATTTATTTTTAGACTTTCATGCTTGAAGGCTTCTAATTACAATGGCAAATAATACTAGCATAGAAATGAGAACCATTTGGACATCTAGACTCACATGCTTTAATATGTTTTTCTGATTGCTTAGGATTCTATATGGTATTTCTTTTTTCTTTTCTTTTTTATTATCTTAAGTTTTACATATGTCTCCTTTTTCCCCAATTGACCTGCCCCCCAGCCCCCAACCATTCTCACCCCAGGCAAGCCCCCTCTGCTCCAGTGTCTGTGTCCATTGGTTATGCTAATATGCATGCTTACAAGTCCTTTGGTTGCTCTCTAACCCCACCCCCCCCTTGCCACCTCCCCTGCCATTTGTCTCTGGGTCTATTTTTGTTCATCAAATTATGTTGATCATTATATCCCACATATGAGTGAGATCATGTGATATTTATCTTTCTCCGACTGGCTTATTTCACTTAGCATAATGCTCTCCAGTTCCATCCATGCTGTTGCAAATGGTAAAAGTTCCTTCTTTTTTATAGTATAGTGGCATAGTATTCTATGGAGTAGATAGTTTTTTAATCCGCTCATCTGCTGATGGGCACTTAGGTTGTTTCCAAATCTTAGCTATTGTAAATTGTGCTGCTATGAACATAGGGGTGCATATATCCTTTCTGATTGGTATTTCTGGTTTCTTGGGATATAGTCCTAGAAGTGGGATTACTATACTGGGTCAAATGGGAGTTCCATTTTTAACTTTTTGAGGAAACTCCATACTGTCTTCATTTCTTTTTATGTGTTTTGTCTTTAACACAATGAAAAAAACTTTATAGTTAATAAATATTCCTCCCATGCCTAGATATAATAACACTACCTACTGATTTATTTCTATACTTGAGGCCTGATGCATGAAATTCATGCAAGAGTAGGCCTTCCTTCCCTCTGGCACCCAGGACCCAGGCTTCCCTCCGGCCACCGGCAGGCACCGAGGACCCGGGCTTCCCTCGTAGCCCCAGCTTTGTCTGGAAGGTCGTCCGGAAGGACGTCCAGTTGGACAGCCAGTCTAATTAGCATATTACGCTTTTATTATTATAGATGTGTGAGCACTTACCTTGCCTAACAGATGTAATATAAAAGAAATAATCGTATGGATATCAAGTTCAAGATCCCTAAGATGGGCCTATATCATACACCTTTTCAATTTTATTTTACTCTTTGAAGTTAAATTGCTATTGCAGTAGTTGAAGTTAAAGTAGAAACTACTGTTGTTGATTGTAAACAGACCTTTGCTTCTTATGTCAGAATAAAACCCCTTACCAGAGAACTTATTTGCAAAAAAAAAAAGCAAACAAAAAACACCACACACACACACACACACACACAACCAAACTATAAAATCTGGATTTAATACAAAAAGCAACTATTTAAGGCACTTGAGAGGAAACAGAGCTGATAGGTGGAGGAAGGGAGCTATAGCAAATAATTTTGCCTTTTCACTTTTAGCTTCAAGCTAAGTACAGTCCATAACTGTGGGGATTCTGGTGGAAAAACAATAGTCTCTCTGGCCAGGGAAACTAGAAAACTGAAACCAGTCAACCTTGACCACCGAAGATAGTGGAGGAATCCCAGAAGGAGAAGAGCTAGAGAAGGGAGAGTTCTCAAATTTTGTGTATACACATCTGTGAGTGACTTCTGAATTAAGCATGGATACAAAGACTCAGAACAGCCCATCTAAAGACAAAAAAAAATCTGTACCTGGCTAAAGCTGCGTCCTAAGAAACAGGAGCCAAACCAAGGTATTTGCCTGCTAAAACAAACGAACAAAAAACCCAGCTATCATTGGAGAAAAAATAATAATCTAGAGTCTTCACAAATAAACATTTATAATATTAAGGGTACAATTGAAAATTACCCTATATATGAAGAATTAAGAAAATGGAACATATCCCAAGAGGAAAGAAAATCAACTGAGTCCTACCCTGAGATGAATGAGGTACTGGCAATAAGAGACAAGAATTTTAAAGCAGCTATTACAATATCTTCAATGAAGTAAAACAACATGCTCTCAGTGAATGAAAAAAATAAATCAGATAAATAGAAACAATGAAAAAAAAGAATCAAATGTAAGTTTTAGAAATGAAAAATACAATATTTGAAATTAAAAATTCACTGCATGGATTTAACAGTTCAGAAGGAAAAGTAACTGAACTTAAAGACAGAACAATATAAATTAATGTGAAGAACAGAGAAAATATATTGGGGGGGGGGGAATGAATATAGAGTCCCAGGGACCTCTTAGGTAATATCAAACAGTCCAACATATGTAATTGGAACCTCAGAAGGAGAGGAGAGAGAGAATGGGATAGAAAACAAATTTTGAACATTCCCCAAGTTTGATGAAAACCAGAAATGTACAGATATAATAATACTCAATAAATATAAGACTCAATGAACCCAAAGAAGTTTGCATCAAGTCACATTATGGCAAAACTGTTGAAAGCCAAAGATAAAGAGCAAAGGTTGGAAGCAGTAAGAGAAAAGACACATTTCAAACAGAGAAGCAAGGACCCATTTAATGAATGATTTCACCTCAGCAACTATGGAGGCCAAAAGTAAATGGAAGAACTAGTTTATGTAAAGTGCTGGAAGGAAAGAAAAAAGCCTATCAATTCAGAATTCTATATTAAAAGGAAATATCCTTCAAGTATCAAGATGATTCCAGAATTAGATAGTGGTGATGATGGCACAACCTTGTGAATATACTGAAAAAAGAAAAAAGAAACTGGCTTATATACCTTAAAAGGATGAATTTAATAGTATGTGAATTATATCTCAATTTTTTTTTTTAAATGAAGGACAAGAAAATTTTTTCACATAAAAGAAAACTCAGACATTTCTACACTGCAAGAAATGTCAAAAGAAGTTCAAAGTTGAGGAAGAGTGATACCAGATGGAATTTTGGATTCTTAGAAGAAAAAGATCACCAGAAAATGATAAATATCTGCAGAAATGCAAAAGTCTCAATCTTTCCTCTTAATTTCTTTATAAATTGTATCATATAGGCAAAACTTGACATTGTCTTGTGCAATGTGTAGCATATAAAATACGTTATCATCCCATATAATATACTAGAGACCTGGTGAATGAAATTCGTGCATTAGAGGCTGGGGGGTTCCTCAGCCTGGCCTGCGCCCTCTCACAGTCTGGGATCCCTTGGGGATGTCTGCCTTCTGGATTAGGCCCAATCCCTCAGGGCCAGCAGTCAGACATCCCTCTAGCAGTCCGGGGCTCTCGAAATCCGGGACCCCTCCTTACCACCTGCCTGCGGCGGTGGCGGGAGAGGTTCCCGCCACTACTGTTGTGCTTGCCAACCGTGAGCCCGGCTTCTGGCTGAGCAGTGCTCCCCCTATGGGAGCACACTGACCACCAGGGGGCAGCTCCTGTATTGAGTGTCTGCCCCCTGTTGGTCAGTGTGTTTCATAGCAACCGGTCGTTCTGCCGTTTGGTCGATTTGCATATTAGAATTTTATTATATAGGATAACAACTATTCCATAAAGGATGATTGTGAGGCTTCTATATTTTAAGTAAAATGGTACAGTACTAACTATAAGAGGACTGTGAATAGTTAGAAACATAAGTTATAATCCTTAGAGCAACAACTACACTAATCAAAGTGGTAGAGCTAAAATGCCAGTGTGAAAACAAATGAAATTCTAAAAAGCATTCAGATGACTCTTTTTTAAAGTCACGAAAGTAATTACATGGAAACAAACAACAGAAAAGGTAACTTAAAACAAATAATAAGCCCTGGCCGGGTAGCTTAGTTGGTTAGAGTATCATCCCAATACACCAAGGTTGTGGATTCATTCTCTGGTCAAGGCACGTAGAAGAATCAACCAATGAACCCATAAATAAGTGGAACAACATATTGATGTTTCTCTCAACCCATAAATAAGTGGAACAACATATTGATGTTTCTCTCTCTCACACACACACACACACACACACACTCTCTCTCTCTATCTCTTTCTCTTTCCCTCCTTCCCTCCCTCCCTCCCTCCATTCCACTCTGTCTAAAAATAAATGGAAAAAATATCCTTGGGTGAGAATTAACAACAAAAAAGGTTTTATTGTAATGTATAGTATACAGAAAATTACAGAAAACATATCTGTGCACTTTAAAAATCCTATATAGTAAAAGGGTAATACGCAAATTGACCTAATGGCAGAACGACTGGTCGCTATGACGTGCACTGACCACCAGGGGGCAGACGCTCAACACAGGAGCTGCCCCCTGGTAGTCACTGCGCTCCCACAGGGGGAGGGCCACTCAGCCAGAAGCTGGGCTCATGGCTGGCGAGCGAGCGCAGCGGCTGTGTTGGGAGCCTCTCCTGCCTCTGTGGCAGTGCTAAGGATTTCTGATTGCCGTCAGTCAGACATCCCTGAAGGGCCCCCGGACTGCGAGAGGGCGCAGGCTGGGCTGAGGGACCCCACTCCCCCCCCTCCCCCAGTGCATGAATTTTCGTGCACCGGGCATCTAGTCAATTATAAAATGAACACAGGTTTAACCACTCAAGTCAAGAAATAAAACATTGCTGGTGTCTCAGAAGCCCCTGTGGGGCCTCCTCCTGTTGCTGATCCCTTTAATTGTTTCTTTTTTTCTCTTTGTTTTTTAGCAAATTTAACAGGACATGCAGAGAAGGTGGGGATTGAAAATTTTGAGCTCCTGAAAGTCCTAGGAACTGGAGGTAAGTCTTGAGTTAGTTCTTTTTGGGGAAAAAAAAAAAAAGTACTTGTTATTCCTATGACAAAGGATTGATATTTCCAGTATAGAAATCAGCTGAAATTTAAAAAGCATACGGAATTCAACAGAACTGTCAAAGAACCTGAACAAATGATTCACAGAAGAAATACAAGAGGCAGAATTTGAAAGAATTAGCAAGGATTTAGAAAAATCAATCCCTGCTGTTGGGAATGTAAATTAATTCAGTGTTTACATAGGAGACAATGTTAAAGAAATCACTAACATTTATAGAGAACTTGTTACTTGCCAAGTACTCCATTAAGTGCTTTATACTGATTGGCTCATTCAATCCTCAATTTTATTGTTATTCAGTGATCATCATTTTGAATAATGAAAAGCTCAAGACCCTTTAGAAACCTAACAATATGAGTTTGGTTAAATGGAACATGGATCTATATGTCCTATAATTAGTACAATAAGATTGAAAGATATGTATTTACTAACATTTTTAAAAGCTGCTATAATGTAGTAAGTTACAAAAAAAGACAACAGAAGAGAATGTACAATATACCATTTCCATAATATTGAAAAATTATGTATATCAATATCTATGTGTGTGTACATATGTAAAAAAAAATCTCTGGTATACAGACTAATAACAGTGGTCATCCCTGGGTGGTGGGATTTTAAATGATACTGATTTTCTGCTTTATACTTTCTGTGTCTTCTGAATTCTTACTACTGCTGTTTTTACTGCTTAAGAGTCAGGGCCTCATAGGTGTCTGAGATCCCTACATTTAGAAGAGCCCCACGTTTGGTTTAATGCTCTGCTTTCACTGTTCTAAAATTCTAGATAATTCAGGAACAAACCACCCCACTTTTTCATTTTGCACGGTCCCTCCCCCCCCCCGCCCCCCACCCCCCACCCCCACCGCGCCACCGCGCCACGTAGCTTGTCAGAACTGCAGTGTCTCTTTAGCCCTCCCCCTGGAATGTGCTGCTCTGCTGGGAGAACTTACCACTTCATTTTTCCTTCCTTCAGGTGGAAGTGAAAAGCAGGCCTTTACCTCTCTTTTTCCATCCTTAGCAGGCCTGTTGTCTCTTTCCCTGGAAGGGGAGAGAGAACCTTAGGGGACAGACCATTTTTCTTCCCCACTAAAGTTTAGCTTCAAGAAGTACCAAAGAAAGTCTTACAAACATGATCTTACTGTGAAGAAGAAGCAAGGCATCCTGAGTGAAAGAAGTGGAAACAATAAGCAGAATTAGACCCATAGGGACTATTGGAATTATTAAATGTGAAATATGATATACATGTTTATATGGTTTTAAAATTCGAGATTTGACAGTAATATTAAGGAACAAGGCATGCTAAAAAAATGACCAGACAGATATGAAAAAGAACCAATAGAGCTTCCAGAGTGAAAAAACAATTCAAATTATACATTTAGTAGGTGTTTTACTAGCAACTGAGATATAGTTCAAGAGAGAAAGAGCAAATTGGGAGATGAATTTGAGGAAAGTATGCAGAACATAGAATGGAGAAAAAAGAGATGGCATCTATAAAAGAGATTAAGATAAGATAGACAATAGCTGAAAATTTACTAAGATTGATTGAACATATGAATTTGCAGGTTCAGGAAACAGAGCGAATCACAAGCAGACAAGTATAAATAAATTATTTTTTTTAATTCTCACCCAAGGGTATGTTTTTATTGATTTTAGGGAGAGAGAGGAAGAGAGAGAGAAACAATTGATATGAGAAACATCCATTGGCTGCATCCCATATGTGTCCCAACCATGGATCAAATCTGAAATCTAGGTTTATGCCCTAACTGGGAATTGACCCACAACCTTTTGGTGTACAGGATGATGCTCCAACCAACTGAGCTACTAGCCAGGGCTAAAGAAGTTCTTATATAGATACATCATAGAGAAACTGATGAACAGATACCCTAAAGGTAGCCAGGGAGAAGACTTATTTATGAAGGAGCAATAATTAGATTAATGACATTTCCAACAGTGACCATGAAACCCATAGGAGAGTGGAAGAATATCTGCTAAATGCCCAGACAAAAAAAACTGTCAATTTAGAATTATATACCCAGCAAAACTTTTCCAGAAGTGAGAGCAAAATAGACATTTTCAGATATACAAAAGCTGGGTGTGTTTTTTACCAGTAGGTCCTCATTAAAATTTTTTTCTAAAAGATATAGCTATAGGGAGAAGAAAAGTGATCTCAGGAGAGTTTCTGACATGCAGAAAGGATTCATGAGCAAAGAAAATCTAAATAATATTGTCTGTGTGAAAGCATGGTCGTAATGTCGAAATTGTGGTGGTAAAAGTAGCAAACTGAAATATTAGACAAAAGTAGCATATAATTTTGTATATGATAGGAGTGATGTTCTGAGATAGTGTTCCTCAAGCTTTATCATGCACATGAAACTTGAATGTGTAAATTACCACACTGATTGAAAAAGAAAAAAATACCTGAACAGTCCTATGACTCTTAAAGAAATTGGTCAGTAAGCAAGTCTTCCTAATAGGAAAACACTTGATACAGTTTTAAGAGTGAGTTCTGACAAACATTAGAGACATAGATCATTTTAATCTTCTGCAAACTCAGAGAACAGAAAAAGTTGGATTATCTCCTCCAATTTATTGTATGAGGCCAGTAGTATAACCTTGATTCCAAAAAACAGATAAAGAGAGTGTGAGGAAGGAATATTATAGGCCAGTTTAATATAAAATTTGTAAAGTCAAACCTCGTGTGTATTTTCTTTCCACACATTGGGGCTCTGTCTCATTATCTGCCTCAACTTTTTGAGTGGTTTGATCACAGGTCTTAAAGGTAATTCTTTAAAGGTGAGGAAAGAGTTTACCAATAACATTTTACTTTTGTATTTCCATTTTATGCTTCTCTGCTGTTCTATATATAATTGGTGTACTGTTAGCCATGGATACTGCTCTTCCTCTTTGTCAGCTGCAGTATACTTGCTTAAAGACGATGGAATAATTATGAAATGTCACTGTAGGTATTCCTATATTTAAAAATCACAGTTTTGATGACTAAATGGAGTAGGTGGAAACTTTTATTATGAATATAATAAAATATTAATTTTTATTCAAAATTTCACCACTAATCTTCAGTTTCATTACCTTTTTAAGATAACTTTTTACAGCACTGTTAGAATAATAGAAGTCTTTGTGTCATGTCAGGTTTTCTATGGAAGTGAAACTGAAAACACTTCTGATAAATTGATTTTTATAAATTTTACACTAGAAAAATGCTCTTCATCCAATATCTTGAAGACTTTGTGGAATATTGGAATAGAAAAGGTTTACTTTTTGATGTGATACTTACATGCATGTAATATTCATGAAAAAAATTGTCTTTTACTCAGAGTATTGATTTATTTATCTTGTTTCTTTTGGTCTATCACTAATTGGTTGATCAGTTTCCTAAGCAAGAGACGTGGGAATAATTTTTGATCCTTCTCTATTTTGGCCTTTTTTATTTTGTTTTCCACAGAATCCTATCTTTTTTCTATCAAAATGATCCTTAGAATAACCTTTTCTTTTCTGTCCCTAGTGCCATCACTCATATTACTTTATATATGCATTGTTTTTATTGTTCTCTTAACTGGTCTGCCTTCCTGCAAGTTTCCTATTCCATTTTATGTACTTTATACATATCCTGTTATAAAATAATATGCAGCCACATTAAAACTCAGCATTATTGCTCTATTCTCCAGTTTTCAGAACTTACAGTGCCATTTTTTTCCCAGTTAATTTTTCAAGTCCAAATCTTTTTGTTGTTGTTAATCCTCACCTGAGGATATTTTTCCATTGATTTCTAGGGAGAGTGGAAGAGAGAAGGAAAGACAGAGAGAAACATTGATGTAAGAGAAACACATTAATTGGTTGCCTCCTGCATGAGCCCCAACCAGGGCCCAGGCCGGAGAGGAGTCTGCAACCAAGGTACGTGCCCTTGACCCGAATCGAACCCAGGAGGGGACTCTCTATCCACTGAGCGAAACTGGATAGGGCAAGTCCAAAATCTTATTAAAGATTTTTATATTTTTAGAGAGGAAAGAAGAGAGAGAGAAACATCGATGTGAGAGTGAAAAATCGATGGGCTGCCTCCTGCACCCCCGCCTTCCGGGGATTGACCCCACAGCTCCGGACATGTGCCCTCACTGGGAATAGAACTGGCAACCTTTTGATGTACTGGATGACGCCCAACCAATGGAGCCACACCGGCCAGGGCTCAAGTCCAAATTCTTGCCTTGCTTTCAGGCTTAGCTCTGTTTTCTCCTGTCTTTTCTCCAGTTACCATCATATTCTGCTTACTTTCTTGTTCAGTTAATTTTCCTCACTCCCCTACAGTTATGTGTACTTTCCCATCCTCTGATGCCCAGCCTTGTCTTGTTCTCTCATTTTCATGCTCCTCCTCTTTTCTGCCTGTCCAGATCCTGCCCAGATTGCTTCATTCTCTGAATTGTGCCACTGAAGCTCTTTTGTAGAAAATGCAGCACTGCCCTGGTCATTGTGGCTCAGCTGGTTGGGCTTGGTCCTGTGCACTGAAAAGTTGCTAGTTCTATTCCTGGTCAGGGCACATGCCCGGGTTTTAGGGCTTGATCCCCAATAGGGGCGTGCAGGAGGCAGAGCAGGTATCTGCAATTGCTCTTACATTGATGTTCGTTTCTCTCCTCTTCCTCCTTCTCTCTAAAAATCAATTAAAAATATATTTTAAAAGAGAAACGCAGCACTGAGTGGTTCCCTGAATTTTCCTTCACATCTGCTATTTTTCTTCCAGATGGTAAGCGCATAAGATCACCCCTGTATTTTTTTCCAACCCTATTGCCCTGCCCCATTCCCATATCCGTAACAGTATGAAGTATAAGTCTACCAAGTATATAATTTATGCTCTTGTCTCTAGCGTTATTCTTGAGGTTGATACTCCCACATCCAGGAAATGTCTTTGGTTCATATTTTAGAATTATTTTGTTTCATGATGAAATTTTGGATTATTTGTGGGAGCAACGATTCTATTTTTATTTCTGCAGCTTTCTTTTGACCATTTTTCTTTCTTCGAGACATTTAAGTATAGACGATGTCTTTAAACATACCCATTGTATGCATTATTACTAATTCTAATGCTTAATGAAATGAAGCATGAAGTTCTCCGCTAAAAGAATTTAGTATTGTCTTTGAATTTTTTTTATTCATCATACATTATCCATACTTTGGAGATCTTTGGTCATTATGACAAAAAGGTAAAATTTGCCCTGTGACTGTAAAGGGGCAGCGAGGTTGATTTCTCCTCCCAATTTTGGTTTGAGATACTTGGGTATTGAGGGTGACTTAGAAGTCTCAGGTTTGAATCTTGACATTATCGTTGCCTACTTGCCTTCCTTGAAAAATCAAATGAACTCTGTGAGCCTAAATCCCTATTGGCATAAGTTAATAATACCTATCTCACAATGTTGTTAGAAGATTTTGTTTTGTTTTAATATATTTTATTGGTTTTTTACAGAGAGGAAGGGAGAGGGATAGAGAGTTAGAAGCATTGATGAGAGAGAAACATCGATCAGCTGCCTCCTGCACACCTCCTACTAGGGATGTGCCCGCAACCAAGGTACATGCCCTTGACCGGAATCGAACCTGGGACCTTTCGGTCCGCAGGCTGACGCTCTATCCACTGAGCCAAACCAGTTAGGACTTTATTTCTAGTAATAAAAATCTAACAAAAAATGTTTTATAAATGACATGTTGAAATTTTATTATAATTTCTAAGAAGCTGATTTATAAATTATCTTAAAAATAACATGTCAAATGAAAATGTATTTTTTTCTTATTCTTTGTCTTCTCTTAACTATTCAAACATTTTAGGTTCTTAACCTTTTTGTATTTTGGGTTAACAGCCTTATGCTAAAATATACATAAAATGAATAATAAAGCATTTAGATTGCTTGACACATAATAAATGCGATGTAAACTTTAGCTATTTATATAGCTGTAAGGGAAAGAAGCTATGTTTAATATAGCCCTAGCTGGTTTGGCTCAGTGGATAGAGCGTCAGCCTGTTGACTAAAGGGTCCCAGGTTTGATTCTGGCCAAGGGCACATGTCCGGGTTTCAGGCTCGATCCCCAGTAGAGGGCGTGCAAAGGGCAGCCGATCAGTGATTCTCTCTCATCATTGATGTTTCTCTCTCTCCCTCTCCCTTCCTCTCTGAAATCAATAAAGAAATATATTTTAAAAAATAAAAAATAAATAAAAGAGCTAATATAATGCATGACCAAGGCCTCAGATTAGCTTAATATGTAAGTGAATATCATTTCTTAGCAAATATTTTATTAGCCTAAAATATATCCAGCAGGAGGGAAATACAGCCACCAAAAGATCTTCCAGGTTTCAGGCTGGTCTCTCCTAATCCATTCTCCACACCACAGCCGGAGTGATCTTTTTAAAGATCCTTCTTAAGTGCATGTCACTTCTCTATTTAAAACCTTTCAGTCCATTCCCATTGCTGTTGGAATTCATTCTTTCATATGTATTTATCAAGAGGCAAGTACTGTTTTGGGTATTGAGATAGAGTATTGAGCATTTAAAATATACGTATTACATAAAAACTTGCAGGTTGGATAATATTAACCTGGTCTTTGTTTAACATAGAATTATTTCTGGGTTTATGAAACCTTGGCAGAACATAGAAATTCAAAATGCCATGCCTCCTGTCATGTCTGATGAGCAGTAACCATTTGTGCCTCAGTCCCTGGTGCCCTGGTAAGAAGGTCACTTTTTCCTTATCATGTAGGGGTTGTTGTTTTGTTTTTTTGTCACCTAATCTACAGCAGATCTTGCAAGCTGTTCTGTGGAAATACTTGCCTAGTAGACAGGCTTCATGGCCATCTTCGAAATGTTCTCTTTACTCATTGGTCCCAGACTCCATGAAAATCATCCTTGATAGGACACCCTTTAAAAAATGTTTTTGTTCTTACTGTACACTTTTCAAAAACCATTGTATTTATTAAATAAGACGTAATTCTAGTTCTCCTGATAACTTGCCACTGGAGGGTGCTAGACAATGCACTAGGCAACCTAAAGACAGCTACTTTTTGGTGATGGAAAAAACTTCAGTTGAGTTATGTAAATGTAGAAGACTGTTTTAAAAAAGTATGATGACTTAGTCATCATTTGTCATTTTATTCTCTTAGGTGTTTGGAAAGTATCCCTATTAAAAATAGTACCTTTAAAAGCATGTATTCATTAAATTGTCAAAATTGTCATTCAAAAGTGTTTATAATTTTGCATCTGTGCATGCCCACTATACCCTATGCTTCAGTGTGAGCCTACAGTGTGTATGGAAATCTGAGAGGTTAAATGTTTGTGAAGTTTTATGCCAAAATCAAAAGGTGATTCCATATGATGTTGGTTGACATGGTCTCCCTAGTGTAAATTCAGTTCAGTGTATTACTGAATTGTTCACAAGAAACCAAGCCTGGGACAGGGTTGTGGTGCACGTGATTTATTACAGGAATCAGGGCAGGGGAAGAGCCTAAGCAGCACGTGGTCTCAGCTGGGGTCTAGGTTCAGCCTGAACCTATGGACAGTTTTGGAGCAAGAGTGAGGAGGCAAGCCTTTTGTACCCATGTTAGTCATTGGCTGCAGGCTGCTTGGCTGGGGTGGGGTAGGGAATGGTGGCTGTCACCTCTCAGGTGAGGCTGTGAAGAGGACAGCTGTGGCGATTAGAAGCAGTATGGGTGCACCAACCGCAATGGCCTACCTTAGTCTCTTTCATAAAAATGACTGCCCATTATTTCATATGCGTTTACTATGTCTGGTTTGTCTACTTAAAGCATCTATTTACTTAATCAAGCATATTTTGCATTCACATCTTTTTCTTATATATTAGAGGATTAATCTATTGTAATCAGTCTACTTTTATTAATATTGGAAATTTTGTATTTATGGTTTTACAAATCCTAGCAAACAGTGGCTAAAAAAAAATAGTTATATTAAATGCCTCAAATTCTCCTTTTTTTTGTTTTAAAATTATGTTGAAATATTTAGTTGAATTGGTATTTTTTAATATTTGGAATTTAGTTTCTAATTAAGATATCTGTTGTGTAAAGGAATTTAGGAATTAATGCTTCGGTTTGATAATCTGTAAAGTCAGGTACATTTTATTTTAAATGTGTTTTGAAATTGACTCATTTTCAAAGAGATTTAGTAGCATTTTCAAAGATAGGGGAGTGAAAGGAACCTAAAAAAATAAAAAGAAGAGAAAGTGAAATAGATGTAGACACCTGGAATGAGATAGTCATTGTTATTGAGTCTTAAATTTAACTCTGAGGCTAAGAAGAGGTGAATATAAAGGGAAAATTCTTTAGCCTACATAATATATATATTTTAAAGGAAAGGCATATGAATCCTTCTTGAACAGTGGCTTTCAAGCTTTTCTGACTATTACCCATTGGATGAAATAGGTACCGTTTTATATGGCAACTCAGTATGTGTATTTATGTATGTGTATAGACTATAGACACATAAAAGTTTTTTCCACCGACACTTACATAGTGTTTATTATTTGCCAAACCTTATTGTAGATGTCTATGTTAATTTATTTAATCCCCAAAACAATGATGTAGGAACTGTTACTGTACCTAATGAAGAAATTGAGACAGTCACCTTAGCTATTTTGCCCAAGGCCACACAGTTTCTAAATAGCACATCTAGGATTCAAACCCAGGCAGTCTGGCACCAGTCTTTTTTTAGCCATTATCCTATACTGCCCTCTTTTTTTTCCTCCCATGTGCTCAGATTTGTTCATATTCATATGTACATATACATGTGCATACATCTATTTATATATATAAAAGCCTAAGCGACCGAACAACTGAACGACTGGTCGCTATGATGTGCCCTGACCACCAGGGTGGCAGATGCTCAATGCAGGAGCTGCCCTCTGGTGGTCAGTGTGCTCCCATAGCCAACCTCCCGTGGCCCCTCCCCCCAGCCAGCCAACCTCCCATGGCCCTTACGCCCGCCCTTGCTCCCTGCCAACCTCCCACGGCCTCCAATTGGCCCTGATCACTGGCCAGCCTGAGGGACCCCACCCGTGCACGAATTCGTGCACCGAACCTCTAGTGTGTATGTGTGTGTGTGTGTGTGTGTGTGTGTATGAGACAGAAATATAATTAAACACTTTTAGTATATTCTATTCTATTTTAGTTTTTAAAATGCTGGTTGGAACCACTAAATTAATAACATCATCCACTGTTGGGTCATGGCCCACAGTTTGAAAAAACTGGTCTACAGAGACTTTAACAAGCACTGCGGTTATAAAAAGGCTCCTATAGTATGGACATTAAGTACTATGAGAACAGCATTTTTTTACAAAAGATCCAGAGATATTCTTGAAAAAAACTAATTTTACTTTATGTAGTTTCTTTAAAAAGTGTCACACAGAAGATGAAACCTCGATGTAGAGTCTTTCTGAGTAAAGTCTTCCTTAGCTACTCCTGTTGTCCCAGGAAGGTGCTCCCTGTTGGTCTGTCTGTACACAGGATAGCTTGTAGAGAATCACTGGGATGGAGAGCAGTGTTGCTGGGGTCTAATGAATCCGATGTTTCACATGAGTCTTTAAGTTCCAGGTTGTGGTCAGTTTCACCATTGAACTCTCGGTATTGATTGTGTGGCAGTATCTCTGGGATGAGCTGCTTCGTGGAGAATCCTTTCGAGGGTGGTGGTTTTACAGGGGCTTGAAATATGCTATTCCAGCATTACTTCCCTGCATGTTCAGCTGGCCTGTTAACAAGGATACCAGTGTCCAAGGGCAGGACAAGTGAAATGTAGAGTTCCAGGGGTGTATTTCTTGTTTGGTTTCATTTCTGACACTGATGTCATGCACTGAATGAAATTCTACGAGGGAAGATGGAGGAGAAGCAGGTGGATTGATTGTCAGTGCTCAGGACCTACCACACGCGGAAAGATAGAAATCTTTCCCCAGGTTAAATTATATATGAGAAAGGGATGTGGCCAGGCATTCCAATTCATTCTCACATAATGTGGCAGATTAGAAAGCAGTGGCCATATATGGATGTCACTATGTTAAGTTATTTTCCTGTTCTAACATGGGGACAGCTAGGGTTCCTGAGTTCACTTTCACCTGGAAATATTGCCAAGAATCATATTTAATACACAAATTAAGAGGCATTACTTCACAAAAGCTCATTGTTCCTTCCCTAAAGGGAAAGAATTGGCTAGCAATAGCTCTGTACTGTGGATCTGTATTGCTAGTTTCTTCACCTTTGTGTCAAAATTGTCAGCTGAGAAGAGGGTATTTGGCTCTATGTTTACAGAGCTGTTTCTTTGGCCTTTTCCTATTTGTTAGCTTGGGTGTTTTTTTTGTGTGTTTTTTTTTCATGCATTCAACATTGAGTTTCCATGATTTGCCAGCTTCAGTGTTACTTGCTAATGATACAAAATGGGTAAAATCAGACAAGTCCATAATTTTGTGGAATTTACAGTCCAGTAGAAGTTAGATAATGAAGCAATCTTGCAAACTAATGTTTCTGATCATTTCTGTGAGAGAGAATGCATGGTGTTATGAGAGCATAAAATTAGGGGACTTGTACTACTAGTCTGGGAAGTCAGGAAGCGGGATGGCTGAAAAAGTTAGCTCAATGAGATGATGAGAAGGTGGAGAGAGGGTGGGTAGAAGCCAGATAATTTAAATTATATTAGGGATTCTCTTTAAAAGCAATAGGAAATCAACTGTTTTGAGCTGGAAGGGTTATTTTAGTATTAGTATTGTTTTTAATCCTCATCCAAGGACATGCTAAGAGAGAGGGGTGGGGGGAGAGAGAGAGAGAGAGAGAGAGAGAGAGAGAGAGAGAGAGAGAGAGAAAGAGAAATATCGACGTGAGAGAAACATCGATCAGTTGCCTTCCATACATGCCCCCACTGGGGAATGAACCTGCAACCCAAGTGTGTGCCTAGGAATTGAACCGGCAACCTTTCGGTGCATAGGATGACACTCAACCAACTGAGCCACTCTGCTGGACAGGAAGGGTTATATTTTTATCAACAATTTAGATGACAGCACAAAAAGGTATGTTTGCCAGATTGAGGGGGAAAGCAAGCTGAGAGGCACAGCTAGTATGGTTGATGGCTGAGTCAACCTTTAAGAAGACTGCAGTTATCTGGAAGGATGAGAGGGGGCTGAATTTCAGCAGTGATGAATATGAATGATCCTTTTGTTAGTGCAAACTCTCATATGACATGATTGGTACTTGTGGTTAATCAAGAAATGTTGGGTAAAATGGAAAAATATTTTAAAAGGTTATATATAAATACATACTTCGAACATACTACCTTTCACTTCAAATGGATAAATACATATTCACTTGCCAGTCTTTGGATGTAGGCACAACACTCGTTCTTCAAGGCTAGGTTCTTAAATGATGGTTTATTTTGCATAAACTGCATTAAAATTAAGTTTTGGATTCTTTAAAGTGGAGTGAGAACCAGACACATTTGAAGTAATCTGAGTACAAAATTCTTTTTGATTTTCATAATCACCCCCCCCTCAAGCCTTTTATAGTTGTTTCACCCACACCTAACTTTTCAGCAGTTCTTTTGAAGTATCTTGCTTTTATCTAGTTCACCCAAAGTATTCAAACTCATTTTTCTCTTTTCTTTCACATTTACATTTCAGTGGTTATGTAATATTTAGTTAAATTATAATAAGAATAACGTATGCAGCAGGCATAAACAGGTAGGGCAGTGAGTGTCAGTGACTGATTTGAATCAGATGACTGAACCACATGGGGACAGATGTGCACTGTGAGCTAGTTATAGGCATTCCGTGTGTGGCGGTGTGTCTTACAGAGGGAGAAGGGAGCATCAGTCCTGGGAGATTGGAATTTAGGTTGGGTGCGGTGTATGTGGGACACACAAAAGCCCCAAACCTGTTGAAGACTTTCTCCTGAGTTTGTAAGTGGCTGCTCCATGGAAGATAAACACTTCATTATAAAGTTTTTTTTTTACCTTCATTTCAATATTCTGAATAGATGAACTTTTTCACTTTTATACTTTAGGTTAATCTGTTAGGGTTGTGTTTTTCTCTCTTGGTTCACTTCTGACTTACTAAAATCTCAATCTGTAATTATTTTATTTGTAATGAGATGAGACACAAACATTTTGTGAACTTTTCCTATATTCCAGAATGTGTTCATGTGCTGATTTTATTACAATCCAGAGTAACTGATTTCCAGTATTTGTGAGGGATTATTTTTTTATTGACTTATGGTGAACATGGTCTCTGGCATAACACTTCCTGCGTTTGAATCGGTTCTGCCACTTCTTATCCAAGCCATTGGGCCAGTTCCTTGAGTATTCTGAACCCGTTTGCTCATCTGTAAAGTGGAATTACTGAAAGCACAACATTGGCTGTTCTGAGGATTACATGAATCTATACATGGAATATGTTTGTACCGAGCCTGGCATAGACAAGTCCTTAGTAAGTGACGGTTTTCCTGCTTCTCAGGAGTATTACATTCACTGATCCATTCTAGGTCATGTGTCTGCACTAAATACTTCCCGAAGCACTGAACTGCATAACACCCAGGGTACAAGAGCCCTTCCTTTAAGCTCTCTTATTCTAATGGGTGGATTGGAGCAGAATTATGTGCAAAGCACTGGTATGGGTCACAACGCGGGCTCCAGAGCGGTCTCATTAAAAGGTTTAACTTCAAAAGCAGGATTGGGCTTAACCATCCCAGGAGATGTTTGCATTTTTAAAGGGAAGAGCATTTATTGTACCTTATAGGGATGAATTGGGGACCTACCCCTTCCCTCTCAGGTGTTTTTGCCTGCCCTTCCTCCTTCCTCCTCCCACCTCTTCCTGGCCGCTCCCCCCTTCTCTAAACAAATGCAGATACCTCTCTGCCCAAGAGGCACAGTGCCCATAGGGCCCCATTTCCTCACCTAGAGGAGTGGCACCACACAAAGAGATGTGCCCCGCTGAGCCCTTACTTAGGGAAAATGTGGTGAGGTTGACCTAGTAAACTGTAAATTACTGCCCAGAGATGTCGAGGGGCCTCTTCAGTATTGCTTGCAATTTAAGATATTTTAATGTTTGTTTTTAAACCTGAAGATCTCTTTTGTTTATATAATGTCAGTTTATACTGCTTTAGACTTTTAAAATGAGTGTAGAGGAGTACTTGAGGCACTTGATTTGTGTGTGTGTGTGTGTGTGTGTGTGTGTGTATGTATGTATGAGATTCTCATTAAGAACTGTTTTTATTCATTGACATCAGTAGCAAAACCTAGAGGATTTAGCTGAGGTATAAAATGTCCTAGTTGTCCCAGAATTGGATTGTGGTTAATTGACCATAATAACAGCTAGTTTCCTAGAGCTAAAAATATTGAGGAGAGAATAACAGTAACAGTGAAAGCATAACTTTGTCAGCAGTGCTTAGATATGTAAATACTGAGTGTTAGACTTAGAAACATGTTTGGCATAAAATTTAAGAAATCTATCTGAGAACTATTTGAAACAGTACTAGGGATACTTTTTCATTCAAAGCTTGCTTTTTGTGCATTGTAACTTTCAACTTCCAATAACTAACCGTCTACCTATGTAGCATTTTAATTGTTGTTGTTTTTCTTCAGCATATGGAAAAGTATTTCTAGTTCGTAAAATAAGTGGTCACGATGCTGGAAAGCTGTATGCCATGAAGGTTTTGAAAAAGGCAACAATAGTTCAAAAGGCCAAAACCACAGAGCACACGCGGACGGAGCGACAGGTCCTGGAGCACATCAGGCAGTCGCCGTTTTTGGTGACGTTGCACTATGCCTTCCAGACAGAAACCAAACTTCATCTCATTTTAGGTAAGTGTCCTTTGTCATCAGACTTTTTACAGAAACACTTTATTGTGGGGGAGGGAAATCTTGTGTTGTAATGAGTCACAGGGTAGCATATTTCGAACTTAGAAGAAACAAGTATTTTAACTTACATTTTTCTCTTTGTGGTGGTATTTCCGTGAATATCATGAGTTGCTCTGGATTTGGGACCTCCCAGCCTACAGGGATGTTACTTCCGTTTCACACTCCTTTACTAATCTTAGTTAACACTTGAGCCGTCTGCCTCCCTGGGCAGTGAGCTGTGAAGCGGGCCACAGTGTCTGCTTCAGGAGTTCTCAGGGATGTACTGGTTTGGACTGACAAAGGGATATTCATGGAAATCAGTAACTGGGAAAAATAAAAAAGAAAGAAAAGGAGATACCCAGTCACCCCTTTGATCACTCCCATTTCCACCCACAGGCACTTTGTGAATCCTTGCCTTTCCCAAACAGGCCTGGAGTGTTGTACATGAACTTTGGAATGTCCTCTGCACATACTGCTAGACTGCTGTGCAGGAGTCGCGCCCTATTCTGTTCCTGCTAGAAGTAAAGGGTGGTTCGGTTCTTCTAGTGCCACACTCTGCCATCGCTGACTATTTCATCCGATACAGTTTCAGTCCGTTCTTGTGATAACTTGCATTTGTGTATTTTGATCCTCCATTTTCTAACTAATCTGACGATGAGTTGAGACAGAATTCACACCATACTCTGTAAGCATTAGCTGTTCTTGATGCCTACGGTGTGCCAGCACTACACCAGGTATTATCCATAGCATTAATAACCCTCACAACAACACTGCCCAAAACCCCTCATTCATGCTGTGGAAGGTTCTGGAAGCTGCATTTTTTGATGTTACATATGTTGCGTAAGCTTGAGAATGAAGACTGAAACTCAGGTCTGGTTCATACAAACAGTGCCGTCTGTAGTACAAACAGGTTTTTAAATATATATTTGGCAATTTTATTGAATGCTTTCATTTTGGAAATTATAGTTTTATTAATGATGCCTTAAGTTGCATTTATTCACTTTTTGATTCATGAAATTACACTTCAGGTTCATTTTGCAATGCTTTCCATCGACTTACAATCTTGAGTCTTTTTTTAAAAAAATATGTTTTTATTGATTTCAGAGAGGGAGAGGGAGAGAGAGATAGAAACATTAATGATGAGAGAGAATCATTGATCAGTTGCCTCCTGAACCTCCCCCCCACACACACTTGGATCGAGCCCGCAACCCCAGCATGTGCCCTTGACTGGAATCGAACCTAGGACCCTTTAGTCCGCAGGCTGATGCTGTATTCACTGAGCCAAATCAGCTAGGGCAATCCTGAGTCTTTTATACATATACTAGAAGCCCGGTGCATGGATTCATGCATGGGTAAAACCGGCTCGATCTCTGCAGGCCAGGCCAAGGGATCCCACCCGGTTTCAGCCTGATCCCCGCAGGCCAGGCCAACGGACCCCACTGGTACACAAATCTGTGCACTGGGCCTCTAGTATGCATATAAGATCTTTGGTTAATCTCTTCCCGCCCTCCCCCCTTCCCTCTGAGATTAATCAGTCTGTTCCATGTTTCCATGCCTGTGCGTTGAGCATCTGCCCCCTGGTGGTCATTATGCATCATAGCTACTGGTCGAATGGTTGGTTGGTTGCTTAGGCTTTTATATAGATAGACTAGAGGCCCAGTGAACAAATTTGTGCATGGGTGGGGCCGGCCAGTGGGAGGGGCCGTGGGTGGTTGGCGGCGACCCGGGGCAGGCTAGCAGGGTAGGGGACAATCAGGCTAGTTGGCTGCTGCAGTGCGCATCATAGCCACTGGTCTTTCTGGCCATTCTGCTGTTGCAGTCCCTGGGCTTTTATAGGCTGCTGTCTCTCCTGCCCTGTCCTGTCCAAGTCCCCGCTCACTGCCTTTGCCTGTTGTTCCAGCAAGTAAATATCTCGTGGCCCTTCATTTTGCATCCTGAGTGTATCTGCTCAGCTATGTTCTTCACTGATTTTTAAATGTTTTCCTTCTGAATGTTTAGCCCGTAGGGGACAGACCATTTTAATACAATGGTTTCAAACATTTTTAGCAGCAGAAACCTCTCAATTGAGAGCACAAACATTCAAATGGAAAACAAATAGGACTGAGTGCTCTGCTCGGATCTGAGCTCAAGGGCACCAAGCCCTGCCAGTTTATTTTTGTTCCTCACCCTCCCAGAATTTCCCAGGAAGCCTCGGGAGTCCATGAGGGCTGATTCAGAAATTATTACCCTGTTCAGTCTTCTCCCTTTATAATAAACCAGCTCATAAAAGTTAAACCCCAACTCCTGGACTCGACCACCACACCATGGTTTCTCTCTCTGTCTTCTCTGTTCTCTTACCATAACCACTCAGTTTTTTGTTTGTTTATTGAAAATAGTGAGTGTAGTTTTTATAAATAATGTTTTTAATTTAAAAGTAGATGAATGAAATATTTTGTATTTGATTAAAAAACAATAGTCCTTAATAATGTTGCTTTGTAGTTGTTGGTTCTCCAGTGGTTTTGTTCTTTGCCAGTGGCCCATAAATAAATACAAAACAAAACAAGAAAACCCATTTCTGTGCCAGCTCAAGAGTAGAATGGGACTAGACATGTTCCAATGTAAGTGAGGCAGCGCATCCAGAAAGCGTGCCCCTCCCCCTATCCACATAGATTGTTTAATGTAATTTCTTTCCTTTATTAAATTTACTGGGGTGACACTGGTTAATCAAGTTTCATATAATTTCTCTTTGTGTATGTTTATAGTTGTTATTTTACTTTAAAGGCAAAAATGGCCAGAAATCTAGAGTAGGGCTTTACTATACACTATTTTTGTGGTTTTCTGTTGGCTGTGCTTAGAAGACACACTAGGTCACTTTTCCAAGTACATTAGGTAGTCTGCTAGGGCTGCCATAACAAAATATCACAGGTGGGTGGCTAAACAGCAGAAACTTATTTCCTCACAGTCTGGCGGCTGGAAGTCCCAGAGCGAGGTGCGGCAGGGCTGGTTTCTTTTGAGGACCACAAGGAAAGGGTCTGTTCCAGGATTTTCTCCGTGACTCCCAGATGGCCACCCTCTTGCTGCCTTTTCACATGGTGGGACTTCGGTGCACTCAGACCCCTAGTGTTGCTTTTGCGTTCAGAGTTCCTCTTATGAGGACACCAGTCTGGTGGGATCAGGGCCTTCCCTAAGGGCCTCATTTTAATAACTTAATTACCTCTTTGAAGGCCTTGTCTCTAAATACAGTCACACTCTGAGGTCCTGGGGATTAGGGCTTCAATGTATGAATTTTGGGGACAGGGGGACACAATTCAGCCTGTAACTGTCTCTAAAGGTTTATTGATTAACTGACCTTATTCAGCTTTGTGTACTATTAGAGATTAATAGCAAGAATTTAGATACTGAGCTCTTCAGGGACCCAGCTGACCTTTTTGTCTGATGAATAAACAAACTCTATAAACCTTTGTAACAAATACGATATTTAAAAAATTATTTTATGTCTACAAAGGCATCTATATGCATATAAAAGATATTAAAAAAAACCAAATAAGAAAAAACTATGTTCACTACCCAGAATTTACCTTGTCATATTTCCCTCTATTATTAATTAGTATATGTCCATCTAGCTCTTTTTGTGTGTGTGTCTGCATGTATGAATATCTTACCAAAATTTGTAACCAGATCTTTTTTTCAGTTAATGATGTCTACTTTTTCTGGTTAGTACATTTTTATTTCATAATACCCAATGGTGCAACTTATTTATTGCTGGATAACAAACCACTCTTAAATTTAGTTGTCCAAACAATGAGTTATTTTCTCATGATTCTGTGGGTCTGCTGGCCAGATCTCTGCTGGTGTAGCCTGGACTCACCCATGTGGTAGTCAGCTGGACAGTTGGCTGGGATTGAAGGGCCAAGATGGTTCTACTCTCGTATCTGACAGTTGGTGCTGGCTGTTGACTGGGGTATCTCTCTCCTCCACGTGGCCTCTCATCCTCCAGTGCAGCAGACCAGCTTCTCCTTAGCATGGCAGTCTCCGGGCAGCTCATGAAGACTGCCCACAGGCCAAGGAGGAGGCTGCGAGTCCTCCTGGGGAGCCCTGGAACTCATCCAGCCTCACTTCTAACACAAGGTCAGCTGAGATTTAATGGGTGAAGAAATAGACTTCATTTCTTTTTCATTCTTCAAAAAAGATTTTTAAAAACTGAGGAATCATTGACAAACATTATTATATTAGTTTCAAGTATGAAACATAATGATTCGATATTTGAATATATTGAAAAATAAGTCTAGTTAATATCTGTTACCATACAGTTAGAGTATTTTCTTGTTGCTGTTGTGATGAGAACTTTGAGGATTTAGTCTTAACTTTCATATTTGCACTACAGTATTTTTAACTATAGTCACTAAATACATTACATCCCCATGACTTAACTATTTTGTAGCTGGAAGTTTGTACCTTTTGGATCTTTCACCCATTTTGCCTCCTCCCCTCACTTCTGACAACCACCAGTCTATTCTCTGTATCTGTGAGCTTGTTGGTCTTTTAAAGATTTCACACATAAGTGAGATCATCTGGTATTTGTCTTTTCTCTGTCTGACTTATTTCACTTGGCATAGTGCCCTCAGGGTCCACCTATGTTGTCGCAAGTGGCAAGATTTCATTCTTTTTAGGACTGATTAATATTCTCTTGTATGTATGTACCACATTTTCTTTATCCATTCATTCGTCAGTGGGCACTTAGGTTGTTTCTGAGCCGGTCCACAGCAGGCTGTTTGGTGTGGTTGGGTTTTATTTGTCTCTAAGTTTTGCTGAAATTGTAGATCATGGAGGTTTACAGTCATACTTGCTGTTCTCTGAGATATTTTGGGAGCAGATGTGGAGATTCAGTTCTCTCTCGGTTGCTGTCCTGCTCCTACATGGATTCACAGCTCACTAGATGTTTGACCAGGCTTGTTTCTTCACGATAAAATTGGCCTGATTGGCACAGACTTCTCAAATTGATAAGATTGTGATAATGTTAGTATTACCTTGACAGATGCTTACCTTTGACATTTGCCAGATGTGGAATATAGCGTTTCTATCAGAACTAGGGGTGTGTGTTTCCTGCATTGTGCTTCATTCAGTTGTAATTGCCTTCCATTCTTTTACATTGTTTCTGCGCTCCTCTAAGTCAGGGCTCGGCACCAGGGGACTAGATTTAGCTGTAATTCGTTGACCTCTCCAGTAGACCCATCTGTTATAAGTCACATTTAAAAAAAGAAAATTCTACATCATTAATATGTTTTTAAGCTCTATTTTAATTTATGTAATGGCATGATATGACTGATGGATTTTCTCCTTTATATATTTTTAGCCTTTCCAACTCTTATAACATGGACACCATTACCTCCTTTACAACTGTTTCTGTATCTCTGCATGGTTACATAAAAAATATAAAAATATTTTCACCTATTCTATTTTCTTAAAAAGTGTATTTATTTCAACTAACAGTGGGAAGAAATTCTATGTGGAAAAAAGTCTGTCAAAAACCATTTTTTTTTTTTTTTTGGTGTTCTCTGATCTCTGATAGTGATAATTTTGTCAAAACACCAGCTGATCTATGACTGTTGAAACTGTCAGATTAGTCAGTAGAATTTATAAGACACTGAAGAAGCAAATCACCAAAATGGAATTTTTGGACTGGAACACACGGTGTTCCCCTGGGCAGAATGGTTCCTGGGCTCTTTGTCTGCTGAAGTCGAAGAATGAATCCACGGATGGAAGATGGTATAGCAAAGGTGGAGATTTATTGAAGAACAAGTAGATTCCCACATGGCGAAGGAGAAAGAATTTCACAGCACAGACTCCCGTGTGGGGAGGGGCAAAGAGTCCCACCCATCCCATTTTCACAGTTTATAAAGGCTGTAGATCTTTGTGCCTTGATATCCCCTCTGGTTGGTCACTATTCTCTTAGACTGGTTACTACAGTAACTCCTGAGCTCAAAGGTCCAACCTCACATGGGACATGTGAGGTTCCTCTCCTCCTTGTTGTTTTCCTATTCCCTGTGAGCTTTCTTCTCCTTTTGGATGAGGGGCTTCCTTCCCTTCATTTTGTAAATACATACCTGCAATTCCCAGTTCCCTCATTCTATGGAAATGTACCTGTTGCAGCTTTTCAGTTCCCTATTCTATGGAGATAAACCTTCTGCTGCTCTGCAGCCCTGTGCTGCTTCCATGGTCCCCTTAATTTCTAAAATTTCCTAAACCTATCATTTTTACCCCTAAAAATTCCTGTTTCAGTCCCCCCTCCGATTAGGAAACCCCACCTGCCATTAGGGACAGTGGACGCTGGTCTGTCTGACTGCTTCCTACTGGAAAGGGGTCATAGTTTGGGGGCAGCAGTCAGGGTCCTATCGGAAGTGGGCTAAGGGTCTGCGGTTCTATGTGGAGGACCATTTGTAGCTTTAAGACTTCTAACTGGAAGGATATGAACGTAACAAGCAATGGTTAAAGATGAGTAATAATAAAACAGTATAAACCAAGGTCTGAAGAGGGGAGCTAGTTAATAGAGATGGTATTATATATTTTGAGGCCTTTTCCTTTAGCTAAACTGCTTGCAGCAAGAAGTGCTTAATTATGGCAGACATTTTTCCCTGTTTGATTGAGGGCCTTCTTGAAAATAAGGATCATAGACTTGAGAAGTGGTCCTGGTCTGGTTGGTGGTAGTGGTAGTAATTCTGTAACAGCTGTAATGAAGGCTGCGACTCCTAAGGCCGTAAGAGTCTCTGATTGTGGTCGGGCTGCTTATAACATACTTAGCAGTTAGGGATTTGGAGAGCCAGTATGGCTGAAAAATTGGCTACATTAGGGATACAAAAAGGAGCTATAAGTAGGAGCATCTTATGGTGTTTCTGGGTCCTAGCAAGGACAGAAAAGGTATTAGCCTAGGGTTCAGGTGACACTTATGAAAAGACAGAATAAGAATTGTTAAAAAGATGAAAACACTGATTATCTAGAAATACTAGAGTATGTTACTTATTTGGCATTTATCGATTCTTCAGGATTCCTTTGAAAGAGAAGTTTTAGGTCCTTTAGAGGCTCACACGAGTAGAAATTGGTGATCTAGTTGATGGCAATGCAGCTTCGTCCTCTTGTGCTGGTATTCAAGACTCG
The DNA here is from genome assembly GCF_028538775.1 of Myotis yumanensis. Lineage (NCBI taxonomy): Eukaryota > Metazoa > Chordata > Mammalia > Chiroptera > Vespertilionidae > Myotis > Myotis yumanensis. The sequence goes on from NW_027223752.1 coordinate 10,760,734, forward strand.
CTCGAGACAGACAGATTTAGGAGTCGATGCTCCTGACCTGTGGGGAGAATTAAAGAGAGAAAGGCAGGAGAGTAAAAGGGCTTTTTGAGTTGTTCAAAGGCCTGCCCAAATAAATGAGGGCTGTTCCCGAAAACTCTGGGCAGCACTGTCCATGTTAGCTGACTGCTTTGATTATTAGAATCTTTTAAAGGCAAACAGGGACTGTGAATTAGGAGGCAGGGTATATAGAAAAAGTATCCTTGAGATCTAGTACTATAAACTACTCTGTGTCCTCTGGAATCTGGGCAAGTAAAGTATGAGGGTTAGGGACCTGTCTTTTTCACCCCTAAAAATTCCTGTTTCATCACGAAGGTGTTTATAAAGGTGATGCTAAGTAGCATCCTCAATAATCAATGCCACCTGGCCGCATAGACAGTTCTGCCACCACGAATCATCCTTTCAGTGAGTTACAAGGTATTTAAAATATTAAAGTTTCACTTTTGAATATCAATTTCAACTCAAAAATTGCACGGGTGAGGATACTTGCTGCGATGGCAAGGGAATGGTTCATGAAACATTGCAGTCTGTTGTATATAGCAAAACAGACAGCAGCTGAGAACCTTCCTTGCTTTGAAATAAATATGACTAATTCACAACACTGGTAAATTTATGTTTTAGTCAAATTTATAATGATTTTGATAAGCGGGAAGGCACTTGCAGGAGGTGCTATTAGAATGTTGAGCTAAAACGGAAAGGAAAAAAGTGAGATGACTTTGGCATGACATTAAAAAGAAATTACTTTCAGGTGTGTATGGTACATCATGTACTTTAGATACAAGACAAGAAAAAGGAGCAATCAAGAAAGATTTAGGCGGTCTGGAGGAGGAGGAGGAGGTGCAAATGAGAACCAAGAAGTGTGGAAATGAATGTATGTGAGGCATGTCTGAAGGAAGAGAAAAATCTGTAGGAAATAAAAATAAAAGAAGACCGAGTAACTTGTGCACGTGGGTGGAGGTGGGTTCGAATTAGGGGGAAATTCGGGCTAATAACAGCTCTTTGGAAGGCGCCACCATAGGAAGAAATATGAGAGAGAGAAATTCTAACTGCGAAGATTTGCAATACAAATGTTAGATGGCCAGAGGTCAGTAGGTGTTTGAAGAGTGAAAACAAGAGAGTCTCTTTCCTTGAAAGCAGGAGGTGTAGCTTTTAACCCTTCTTTCTGTCAGTTAACTCTGCTACTTCCTCTCCTGCCAGCTGATTTCCATGAGCTTGCATGAATGAGACCTAGTCTTTGAAAGTCAACCAGCTCTTTCCATGGTTATCCTTTTGCATCCTTAATGAAAAACTGCTCTTTAGGTAATTTCTAGAGGTTTATCGAACTCAGTATCTCCAGTGTATTTCAGCTTCTTCACCTGTTAATAGAAACACAAAATTATGAACAATGGAGAGGTTTCTGACTCAACATTAAGTCAAGTCAGATATGTAGAGGTCTCGAGCAGCTGAAACTAATCAACTAACAATGTATGTTCTTTTTTTTTTTTAAGGGAACAATAAAGAATCTGGTATTGTAATCCTAATTCTTAGAACCTATGAATACGTTAGGTTACATGACAAATGAGAATTAAGGTTGCAGGTGGAATTAAAATTGCTAGTCACTTGACCACCTTACAAGAAGGAGATTGTCCTGGATTATCTGGGTGAACCCAGCATAATCACAGTGGTCCTTCAAAATGGAAGAGAGAAAGGCAGAGAGGAGAGTCATATGGAGATGCTTCTACAGAAGAGGTCAGAATGATGCAATGTGTGAAGTGACTCGACCGCCATTGCTGACTTTGAAGATGGAGGAAGGGGCCATGAGCCAAGGAGTGCAGGCAGCCTCTTAAAGATGGAAAAGGCAAGAAAATAGACTTTCTCTTAGAGCTTCCGGAATAAATGCAGCTTTGCTGCACCCTGATTTTATCCTGGTGACATGCATGTCACTCTTCTAATCTACAGCATAAAATGATAAATTTGTGTTGCTTTAAGCCACCAAGTTTGTAGTCATTTGTCACAGCAGCAATAGGAAGTGAACAGAAGGTAAGTAAGGAGAGTAATCAGATGAGACGTGCAGACCACTCTTTAAAGACGTTTTGCCATGAAAGGAAGAGGAAAGAAAGGACGGGACATGCTGTATTTAGGAAAGATGGTAGTGTTTTAAAATCAGAGAGATAGTGTGTTTTTGAAATTTCACATTATTTGTGTGATTTCTGTGTTATTTTTATGCTTCTGAGAGACACAGCATCAGAGTGCTGCATCTGGCACTCCAGCTACTGTCACATAAAATTCTTTAAAAGCAAGTTAATTGCACTTGAATAAAAACCAGATATCTCTTGAGTGTTGCACTGATATGTCAGTTATATAAGAAAATTTCCTTAGCTTAATACTGACTAAAACTAACTAGACCCTAATAGTGCTTTATAGAAAACCTTAAATTTATGCTTATATTGAGAGAATAGCTTAAGTCAGGATATCATAAATTTGAATTTTATTTTAAAAACATTACAATTGAACTTAGTAATATTTTTCAATTCTATAAATTGTAATTGATGTCTAAATTTACAGCAGTTATCAATAATAATAGCTAATAGTCACCATATAATTAGTGCTTAGTGTTTGTCTGGCCCAGGATTAACCCTCAATTAAATTGTCATTTAATCCTCTTGACAATCTTACGTGGCAATTGGAATTATTTCTGTTCATTTTATAGATATAGGATATGAGCCATTCTCTGTTTAAAGAAGATCATTTAGCAAAATACAAAAGAGTTGAGATATAATCCTTTTATTCATATAACAAAAACATTTATTTTAATTTAATCAAGAAACCAGTAGTCTATGCAAGCATCATAGTAAGGTATTCCATTGTACGGACTGTAAATAAATCTCAATATAATTATAAATTGATAAATTTTTTTTGAAGAGTCATATTGATGAAATGTGCCTCACAGCTTCTGAGAACATGTCAGATTTATTTATTTGTTTATTTATCATTGTTGTCATGAATGTGGACTACTGATGAATGGTCCCCTTCTGTTCCTCAGTTATGAACAGAATAAGTCTTTACTTCCACTGAAAATATATCAAGTCCAACTGCTTGATATATTTTCTTTCTTTCTTTTGCACCATTAGAATTTCTGTGTCCTGGAAATGCCTATCAGATTAGTAAAAATGAAAGGTAATGATAATCAGTTGGTGAAAACATTTTTTAAAAGGCATTTATTCACTGTTGATGGGGTATATAGATGGCTATAGCTATTTAGAGGAAAACATTCATTAAAAATTGCAGCAGTTTTGATATGTACATATGTTGTAACTCAACAATCCAGTTTTAGGAATCTGTCCTGCTAATCTCTACTTGCCCAAGTGGACAAAATGCATGTGTAAGGGGGATTCTTGTGGCATTGTTTTCTTTTCGTTTTTATTATGTTCTAATTATTATAAGAATGAGAATGTTAATATGAAGTAAAGTTGGTTGAGGGCCAGAAAATCCCAGACTCCAGAGCTACAGAGGAGTTTGAGATGAAGGTAGCAAATACTTTTCATTGAAATATTTAGTGTTTTTTTTAAAAAATATATTTTATTGACTTTTTACAGAGAGGAAGGGAGAGATACAGAGAGTTAGAAACATCGATCAGCTGCCTCCTGCACATCTCCCACTGTGGATGTGCCCGCAACCAAGGCACATGCCCCCTACCGGAATCGAACCCGGGACCTCTCAGTCCGCAGGCCGACGCTCTATCCACTGAGCCAAACCAGTCTTGGCTGAAATATTTAGTTTTATAGTACTTGTTTGTTATCAGGCACCACTCTTGGCATTTTTATATATTTCATTCGGTCCTTGCAAGCAACCCTTCAAGGCATGGATTACCATCTTTGTTTTACAAATGAGGTAGTCTGGGCTCTGGGAGTCAAGAGAGGTACCCAAGGTCTCATAGCTGGCATTTGGAAGAACGTGACTTCATTTCTCTACATAGCTCAGCCCATGTATGTTGACCTCGTTGGTGTGTCAGGAAAGCGTCATTATTTTCAACAGCAGAGAATTAGATGAGTGCGATGTTCAGTTTTTGACCTCTCTTGATCCTTTCCCGTTCATAATTATATTACAATTAATTACTTTTCTTAACACACAGCCATGATTGGGCCACCCCACTGCTTAGAGCCTCCCATTTTACTTGAGGAGGATATAATCTAAGCCCCAGTATCAGCCTATTTCATTCAGTCTCCCACTGTTATGCTCTGATGCCTGTGCTCCAACCAATCTGAGTAACCCCCTCACTCTTCCGTGAACATGCAGTTTTCTTTCCCTGTTCTGTGCTTAAATACTAGCTTGAGTTCAACTCTGGGTTTCAGTGTCTCCTAACAGACAAGTCACTCACTCTCTCTGACCCTTTGCTTTCCCATCTGCCCGGAGTCGTTGGGCTTAAATGGGACGATGCATGTGTTGAGTAGTTATTCTGTCAGAAAGTATTTATTGGGGGAAAAGAAAGGATTGCGGTGTGGTATGTGCAGCCGGGCAAGACAAGTGCAAGAAGAGAGTGCAAGAAGGGCATTCTTTTCTGAGGGGAAGAGGAAGTGTAGGGGAGGGGCTGTTAAAACCATCCAGCTCTGTTGTAACCTTGGAGTTCTTCCTGTAGGGCTTTGAAACCCACATAGGGTGTGAGAGCCCCTCCCACAACCCCTCCCTATTCCTGTCTTGGTTAATTAAGGTCTCTGTCATAAATGTTGACACATGTGAAGTGTTGAGTACCAACCATGGCAGATAGTGATCCATAGTGGTGGCTGCATTAAAATAAAGCCTAAAAAAAGTACAAGAAGAAACTGGAACATCTTGTGGGATCAAGTCAGAAAGTGCAATAAATGAGGTGAAGGGGAAGCCCTTCCTTATGGGAGAATGCCAACCAACATAGAGACGGGTGGTGGGGTTAGAAAGTTGTCATTGGATTCTAAAATGGATGGGTGCTAGTTTGATGAGGAACAGGGTATTTTTACACAGTCTTAATTTGTCTCCCCACAATTTACCAGTTAATTACACAGGGAAACATAGTAACTTCATAGTGGGGAAACCTGGCGAACACCACCTTAATGACTCCACATTAATGACATGATCAGGATTAACACCAGTATTCGAAAAATTAACATCACATGCTTCCTGATATATTCTAAGACAGATGGTCAGCTTTCACAGGCAAGTAGATTAAGGTGATAACCATTTCTTTGATGGTCCTTCCAAGAATACATAACCTGCATTTAATAATAAAAAAGCATTAGGTAAAACCCAAATTGAAGGTTGGCCCTCAGAATGACTGGCCTAGCCTCTTCAAGATGTCAAGAAAGACCGAGGGTTCCAGACTAAAGAGCTATGATAGCCATGGGTCCTGCACTGGAAAAAAGTAGCTACAAAGAGCAGTCATTGGGGCAAATGACAAAATTTGACTAGGGAGTATAAATTAGATTTTTTTTATCATACTTAGTTTTGACATGGATGGTTGTACTCTGTTTATATGAAAGGATGTTCTTTTTCTTAGGAGATGCACACTGAAGGATTTGGGGATAGGAACATGATGTCTCTAGTTTACTTTCAACAGCAAAGGAAAAATATGCACATATGTAAAAACAGAGAGACTACTAAAGCAAGTGAAGCAAAATATAAACAATCGGTAGATTTGCATAATAGGAATATGGAGGTTTCTTGTACTGTTTTTGCAAATATTTTTGTAAGCATGAAATTATACCAAGATACATTTTCTTAAAAACCCAAGTTTAAGGCATTGTGACCCAGATATAAAGGAATTTTCACCAGCCCTTCTAGACTAATGCCAGGTTTCATGCCACTGTCCCTGTAATGCTAGCCTGTGAAACAAGATTAAAGTATAATTTTTCCAAAACAGCATTAGAGTTGTAGCTTTCTCCTGCTCTGACTTTGCTCCAGTCATTGTGGCGTATCCAGAAAGACATATCGATTACACATATTGTCCTTTGTATGTATGTATGTATTATTTCTCATGACTGAACATTTGATGAGGTTTGGACTGCAGATACTTCGAGGTTCTAAACTCTGGCAAGAATTTAGAATGTAGCTCTTCTAGGTTTCCAAATTCAGATGCTTCTGCTTTAACAGGCAGGTAGATTAAGGTGATAACCTCTTAGGAAAGAGTGTAGATACTCCTGTAGGCAAGGCCAAGTACTTTAATGAGAGAACAACCCTGGGTTCACTCCTATAAGAAATAAATTTGAAAAAAATAAAAATAAAAATAAATTCGCTCTGAAATTCGGTGCCATAAATATGTCAGTGTTCATTTTAGCTTGGCACATTCTCCCAAAAAGATTGACATATTGTTTACCTATCTGCTACCTACTATTCATTTTTGGAAAGGTGCATAGGAAATCTTGGAAAATAAGGAATTGGCTTAAAAATAGTGACTGTTAAAAGGAAAGCTGGGATTTTTCTTTGTGTCTTGTTTTGTTCTGTTCATTTTTTAGTATAGTCATTGAAGTGGCAGTTGTTTCAATACTCATTGGTGATGGCTGAGGGTTCTGATATGCTGTATTTGAGAAACTGTATTTAAATATATGTAGAACTCGTGTAATAGTTTTAATGGCAATACTCTATGCAAATTCATTTGATTGTAGTTCAGGCTAGTCATTATCTTATGAAACTGTATTGTATATGAATTTAGTAATATATTCTTATGAAACTGTATACTAAGAATTATACCAAAAGTCATATATTAAAGTCAGTGCCTTGTGGTTAATCCATATTGATTAAAAGGAAACACTTCCATTAGTTTATGAACACAAGTCAAAGAAAGAAAAATATATTTCATTTTTAGATTATATAAATGGTGGAGAACTTTTTACTCATCTTTCTCAAAGAGAGCGTTTCACAGAGCACGAGGTGCAGATCTATATTGGAGAGATTGTGCTCGCCCTCGAACATCTCCACAAGGTAAGATGCTCAACCTTTGGGGTTTCTCTCTTTGAAAAATCTACTAACCGAAGTCATGATGGAGCTAAGACAGCTAATGTTTTTACGTGTCATTGTCTTTGTGGTGATTGTGAAAGCACACTTGTAGACCCTTAACCTCGTTTCTCAATTTTATAGTTCTCTCTCTCTCTTTTTTAATATATTTGTATTGATTTCAGAGAGGAAGGGAAAGGGAGAGAGAGAGAGAAACATCAATGATGAGAGAGAATCATTGATCAACTGCCTCTTGCATGTGCCCCGTAGTGGTTGAGCCCACATCCCAACTCAGGCATGTGCCCTGACCAGGAATCGAACCCATAACCTCCTGATTTATAGGTCGGCGCTCAACCACTGAGCCCCACTGGCCGGGCTATAGTTCTCTTTTTTAAAATCTGCTTTCTTTAGTAGTTCCTGTGATGCAGATTTAAAATGCAGAGCCTGAGTAATATTCTGTCTTTTTTTTTTTTAATGAAAAATCCTAATGCTTATTACAAAGTATCATCAAAATAAAATTTTTCATTCTTAAGTATTATTTTGTATTAGTTTCAGGTGTGTATAGCATAGTGATTAGCTAATAATATACTTTACAAAGTAGTCCCCCGATATTTCCAGTACCTACCTGGTATCATGCATAGTTATCACAGTAACTTTTCCCTTCTTAAAATAACCTTTACAATAAAGCCAAAGTCATAATACGTATTTCCTTAGTAGAGACTCACTTCCCTTTATATCTTCACGGTGTATTTCCTGCTGAGGTTGGAGAAGATGAGTTATTTGAAAGAAGCATCTACCTGTGCTACCCCGCTTCCTCACTGTCCACCCTGGCTTGTTTTTGTCATTGTTTTGTTTCTGAGACCCTCTCTCACGCCCTCCCTCCCGCCCTCATGTAGCATGAACTTAGTTACTAAAAACATTCCATGAAATTCATGTCTGTGATGCAGTTTGAACTCTATAAAATTAGTTTAAGCTTTTAAAAACATTGTCTCAGATACTATTAATCTCGATCCAAGAAACTTTGACTAAAAAAACTTTTTTTTTAACTTAATGAGGAAGAATTGTGGAAGCGGTTATTATGTGCCTCAGAAATAGAAAGCACTAAAGCAATTTTTACCAAAGGCCTGTGAGGCTGCAAGGAGACTGGCATGGCTTGAGTCACTGAATTAGGATGATGTAGGCACACCATAAAGCCACTCTTCTTCTTTGTTTTGTATTCATATCCACACTAGATTACAGGTGACCATAGGAAAGAATGAAGAGAATCGAAGGGAAAAGACAGGACCAAAGAGGGAATTTTTAAAGAGGCAGGGAGATTAGAATGGCAAGATGGAGGCAATGGATGGCAGAGGCTCTGAGAAAAAATGAGGAGTTTTAAGAAAAAAAGTGAGGGAATCAAGAAAAAGGTAGATCCGGCCCATCCGGCCCAGAACAGAAATGAGGCTGGGCAGGTGGAGGGAGATGGGGTTCAGAATAGGAATCTTAAGGGAAGTGAATGAAAAATATGTAAGAATAGGGGCAAAAGAAAGAAAGCTCCAGGGGCAGGGCTGCAGTGCCCTGGAGAGAGTAACGGGGAGCGAGGAGGGAGTGAGCTGAGCTGAGATGATGGGAGCTGAAATCTCTGTTCCTTTTGATAGACTTGTTGATATGGTGACAAGCTTTATGCCTGCGATTATTTTTGTGGGATATACAGTAGTTAGGACATCTTTTTCTCTCTCTCTCTCAAATGATAAGAATTTTATTAAAAGAGGGAGAGTTATTCTGTAGCACCGAAGCAAACTTTTATAGTAAATTTTCAGCAAGGTATTCTAGCTATTACAAAGTTTTTAAAAAGGCTTCCGAATTATCCTTAAAAATAAAGTTTCAGTTAGGTGCCTAAACACTTAAAAATGGGGTATATTATATACACACAAAATAGAGCAGTTTCACGAAGGACATCTTTTTATACATGAACCAAATCAGGCCCAGGAATAGGCAGAAAATACCTTTTTATTTTATGTTTAGGAGTATTAGATGTAGTTTTTAATGGCATGAAAATGATGGTGGAGAAGGCCATAAATTCCTGAGCGAAAACTAACAAACTAACAAAATACAGAGCTCTGAGGGGAAAGCTTAGTAAATTGAGTTTTTAATTTGTGTGAAAGCTTTAATTTTGTTTATGAAAGGAAAATCCATGAACATTCATTATCATTAAAACAGGGTAATCAGAAACACAGAAATAAGAGAACATGATGAATTCTGAATATAAATGTACTTGATATGGAGTGGAAATAATCTAGCAGGTCAGATCTCAGCTAAGTTTCTCTTAATCTTCCTACCCTAAAAAGGTAAATACAAAGAAGTAGAACACAAAGCCAGTTTTGTTAGTCTTGATATAGCTGCCAGCACTGATTTTCCCAGGAAGAGACAAAAATGGGAGTTTATTTGGAAGAACTGTGGGAATAAAAACAAAGGAGTGACCATTGTGGGATCCAGTGCCATTAGAGAGGTGAAGGATATGAACTGGCCAAGAAGGCACCTACACATCACTGGGGTGAGGATGGGAGCACCCACACATCACCTGGGGTGAGGATGGGAGCACCCACACATCACTGGGGTGAGGATGGGAGCACCCACACATCACTGGGGTGAGGATGGGAGCACCCACACATCACCTGGGGTGAGGATGGGAGCACCCACACATCACCTGGGGTGAGGATGGGAGCACCCACACATCACTGGGGTGAGGATGGGAGCACCCACACATCACTGGGGTGAGGATGGGAGCACCCACACATCACCTGGGGTGAGGATGGGAGCACCCACACATCACCTGGGGTGAGGATGGGAGCACCCACACATCACCTGGGGTGAGGATGGGAGCACCCACACATCACTTGGGGTGAGGATGGGAGCACCCACACATCACTGGGGTGAGGATGGAAGCACCCACACATCACCTGGGGTGAGGATGGAAGCACCCACACATCACCTGGGGTGAGGATGGGAGCACCCACACATCACCTGGGGTGAGGATGGGAGCACCCACACATCACCTGGGGTGAGGATGGGAGCACCTACACATCACTGGGGTGAGGATGGAAGCACCCACACATCACTGGGGTGAGGATGGGAGCACCTACACATCACTGGGGTGAGGATGGGAGCACCTACACATCACTGGGGTGAGGATGGAAGCACCCACACATCACCTGGGGTGAGGGTGGGAGCTGTGACAAGAATAGAGACAGGAAGCAGCAGTGGTCATCGGGGAGACTCTACAGAAGGTCCAGCAGGGATGGACCCTCACTACACAGAGAACGGAGACCTGTGGGAGGGGCCCGGGGAACCCCGCAGTTGAGCCCGAGATGGAGGGACTTACATTTGCCCTGTTCAGTGACTAAGACCCATTATAACATCCTGAGAATGCCTTGTTTGTTTATTTTTGTTTGTTTGTTTTTAAGGTAGATAAAGACTTTTGGAAATTGTTATTTTTAAATGCATATTTATTTGTTTTTACAGTTGGGGATTATATACCGTGACATTAAGCTTGAGAATATTCTGCTTGATTCTAATGGCCATGTGGTGCTGACAGATTTTGGTCTGAGTAAGGAGTTTGTGGCTGATGAAGTGAGTATGATATTTTAATTTAAAGTTAGTAATGACAATATAAACAGTGATGAAAAATTAGCTATGGAGTAAGCATTTAACAGGATAGTACCATATGGATTATGGATCTTTGTGCAGATTTGCCTCAAGGAGCATTTGGCATGGATGACTATAAAGATTTTTAGTTTAAAATTACCATGGAACCATCCTGTTAGAATTGCAGTAAATCTTTGATGAGTATATCATAATTCTCCAGTTTAAAACAAAACAAAACTATGCATTTAACTTTCCCCATCAAATATAACTAAAAAATTTAAATAACCCTTTGGGGCCTTTAGGTCTGGCTTAGGTGGTAGCCAATAGAGAATAGGAAACAAAGCACATGCAATTACATTGTAATTCCAGAGTAGGACGTGGCATGTTGTGATGGCCCTTTGAATTCATTTGACAAGAAAGAGAAGACTCTACCAGACTTAATTCTTTAATAAACTTACTGGGTTTGGTGGTGTTGTTTTTTCTTATATGAACTAAAATGTAATAGCTCATCTGCAGATTTTAAATATGGAGGACTTTGCATTTTTAATACTGATTAGAGTTTGTTCAATATTACAAGTACATTTAATGACATTTAAAATTGTACATCTATTAGCTGTAATTAAATATTTTTGTAGCAGTTGTAATAAAAATTATATTTTTACATTACTAGTTATTTGGCATAACTAAGTAAATATGAATGCCAATTCATTACTATCGGAGAAATTACTGGTACAGAATACAGAATCACAGTAAAATTTTTGCTATAAAGGACTTTGTTTGAAACATCATAATTGGGTTCCAAATTAGGCGTTTCCGTTTCTGATGGCTTGCTTTTTGGAATATTGCTAAAGCAGCCCTAGGTGAATTAGTTAAGTTCCAAAACTATAAAATCTAAAGATCTCAATTTTTAAATCGTATCTATGTCCACTCAATTTACTTATTTAACAAATATTTGTTGACCACTTATTATGCTAGGTACTGGATAATATGATGATGAATAAAATAGAAATAGTGTCTGACCTCATGAAGTTGGTTAAAATAATATATTATCTTTGACAAAAAATCATAGTTATAAAATAGATTAGATGAATTTTTGAGAAATATACTTCAAATTTGATTTTTAATACTTTTTCTCCTTTGCAAAAATTTTAGTGGCAACTTCAGTAAAATGTGACTGATTAAATATGTTAACACTACAGGCCCGATGCCCGAAAGTTTGTGCAAGAGTAGGCCTTCCTTCCCCCAGCTGCCGGAACCGGCTTCCCTCTGGCACCTGGGACCCGGGCTGGCTTCCCTCCAACCCCAGCTTGGTCAGGAAAGACATCTGGAAGATATCTGGTCTAATTAGCATATTACCCTTTTATTATTATAGATTTGCTTCCTCATGAAACCCCACTATAAGTGAAAGTCAAGGAGTAAAATAGGAATGCACTCAAAAGGGAGAGAAGAAAATATCAATCAGATTTTGGAAGATGAACAGCAGAAATATTAGTTGTAACCGATATTCATTTGTATTAAAATATCATCTTTCTTGGAATGGGTTTTTCTTTTGTCCATTTCTATTCTCTCTCCTTGGTTTTCAGCTTAAACTGGCCTTTTTAATCACAGTGAATTCCTAAGCCAGTGATGTGAGAAGCACCAAAGCAGGCTAATGCATCTCTGGCCCCCAGAGAGGATCAAGAATTAGGGACACCAGATACCCCTCAAAGTAGGGGAGCAGGTGATAACAGGACACAGGAGGTTTGGAAGTCTGTATAAGTAGGTAGCCCCCAGATCTCATGTCTACCCCATTCACAGAGGCAAGTGTGCCTTTCTTACCTTCGTGGAAGACTGAAAAAAATGGACAGACTGTGGGTTCTGGGGCAGTAGGCACAGCTGAGGGTGAGGACACCATGTTGAAGCTAGTGATGAAGTGAAAGTTGACACACTGAACTATGGAACTCCAGGGCTTCTTTCTGCCCTTCACTCTGCAAACTTGGCTTCCTAGACAGGAAGATTCCTCTCTGAGAAATGGAGAACAAAAGTCTGCAGATGCTGTCAGCAGTTCGTTTGACCAGTGAACTGGCCCAGCCACATCTGCCTACAGCAAGCTATGAGGGAGGGTGAAGGGAGGGGGTGGGGAGAGCTACAGGAGGGTGGGGCAGCAGACAGAGCTACTGGAGGGCGGCAGCGAGCTACTGGCGCACAGATTTGTGCGCAGGGCTACTAGTATATATATATTGATTGATTTCAGAGGGAGAGGGAGAGAGAGAGAGAGAGAAACATTAATGAGGAAAGAGAGTCATTGATCGGCTGCCTCCTGTATGCCCCCTACTGGGGATAGAGCCTGCAACCCGGGCATGTCCCCTTGACTGGAATCAAACCTGGGACCCTTCAGTCTGCAGGCCGATGCTCTATTGACTGAGCCAAACCAGCTAGGGCCATATTTAATTTTTTGAGGAGCCTGCATACTGTTTTCCATAGTGGCTACACCAGTCTGCATTCGCACCAGCAGTGTACTAGGGTTCCCTTTTTTCCTCATCCTTGCCAGCACTTGTCATTTGTTGATTTGTTGATGGTAGCCATCCTGACAGGTGGGAGGCAATACCTCATTGTCATGACTTTGAGTAGTTTTTCATGTCTCTTGGCCATCTGTATGTTCACTTTGGAGAAGGTCTATTTAAGTCCTTTGCCCATTTTTTAATTGGATTGTTTGTCTTTTGTTAAGTTGTATGAGTTCCTTTTATATTTTGGATATTAACCTTTTATCAGATGTATCATTGGCAAATATATTCTCCCATGCAGTGGGCTTCCTTTTCCTTTTGGTGATGGTTTCTTTTGCTGTGCAGAAGCTTTTTATTTTGATGTAGTCCCATTTATTTATTTTCTCCTTAGTTTCCTTTGCCCTATGAGATGTATCTGTAAACATATTGCTACGAGAGTTGTCTTTTTCTTCTAGGATTTTTATAGTTTCCCAGCTTACATTTAGGTCTTTTATCGATTTTGAGTTTATTCTTGTGTATGGTGTAAGTTGGTGGTCTGGTTTCATTTTTTTTCATATATCCGTCCAATTTTCCCAACACCGTTTATCAGAGACTGTCTTGACTCCTTTGTATGTTCTTGCCTCCTTTGTCAAGTATTAATGGCTTGGGTTTATTTCTGGGATTTCTGTTCCATTGATCTATATGCCTGTTTTTATGCCAGTACCAGGCTGTTTTGATTATAGTGGCTTTGAGGTATAACTTGATATCTGGTATTGTGATCCCTCCAGCTTTGTTCTTCTTTCTCAAGGTTGCTGTGGCTATTCAGGGTCTCTTTTGGTTCCATATAAATTTTTGGAGTATTTGCTCTAGATCTGTGAAATATGCCTTTGGTATTTTAATAGGGAATTTGTAGATTGCTTTAGGGAGTATAGACATTTTAATGATGTTAATTCTACCAATCCATGGACACGGTATATTCTTCCACTTGTTTATATCTTCTTCTATCTCTTTTTTCAATGTATGAACCATTTATACATTCACTCATTCACTCCATCAATTTGGTGAGGGCATTCTATGTGCTAGACATTAACTATGTTCTGGTAATACAAGGGAATCACTTAATAATCCCATATTTATGGGTACCTGTGTCTGATCATTTGGCAGATGTTGGCCTTTGGGGACAGAAAAATATTAGTATCAAACCCCAAAATAAACAAAAATCAAACATGGATCAGAGTTGTTGGATTTTAATACAGATTAGTCAGCTATGCTATGTGGCTAAATCAGGTGACTCCTCACAAGAGAGCCTTGTGTTTCTGCCGGTCATGTCAACAGCTGCTCTTCAAGGGAAGGAAAGGTATTCTCGTCAGATACTATAGTTTTTGAGCACTGAGTTGTTTAGGATGTTATTTTTCTTCTAGTTTTATTTAACTACATGCAGATTCATTTTAATAATCTGTTATGAAAATTTTTAAGTGCTCAATGTTAAATTATGAAAACAGAGAATGTACGTACCATATTTAAGAATAGGGTAATTAATAACTCATAAATGAATCACCTTGACATTATCTATAATAATAAAAGTGTAATATGCAAATTTACCGAACAGCCGAACAGCAGAATGACCGTCTTGACGACCATGCTATGACACACACTGGTACCAGGCCAGCCAAGGAGGGTGCGATGCGATTGGTCGGGAGGCCCCGCTATGGCCCCACAATTGCCCCAGAGAGGGCGGCCCTGGCCACCAACTGGTGGGCTGCAGCAGGTGGGCGGGGCAATCAATTAAGGGGCTCCTGGATTGTGAGAGGGCGCAGGCTGGGCTGAAGGATGCCCCCCCTCCCCGAGTGTACAAATTTCATGCACCAGGCCTCTAGTTTCTTTATCTATAAGTAAGAACAGATGCTCTGAATGTTTTTAAAGTCTTCAGTTAGAATCTTATATCCAATACCTAGTAGACTGTCTGACTCACAGTAAGAACTCAATAAATGTTTGCTGAACTGTACTCTCAAAAAATCCTATGAAGGACATATATTAGTTGACAGATACTTAGAAATGTTTTCTTTTCTTCTTAGAACCTGAAGGGATTTATCAAAATCTGTTGTTGAGAAAAGAACACATCTATAAAAGTATCAAATTTGTAAAGTGTTCCTTATCATATAAAAGATTTTTAAGGTTTCTAAAAAAAATCAATTTTATCCTTATATAATCCAGTTTAGCAAAATGTAATCTGGGAACAATTCATCCTATCTAATAATAGACAAACATGGTAATTGACCATACCTTTGCTATGCTTCCCATTGGCTAATCAGGGCGATATGCAAATTAACTTCCAACAAAGATGGAGGTTAATTTGCATACGTAGACGCAATGCTGGGAGGCGAAAGGGGAAGGACGGAAGAAGCCTCCTGCCACTGACGGTTATTGGAAACCCAGGCAGCAGGCAAGAGCCAGGTGGCAGGGCAAAGGGCCGCCAGCAGCTGCCTTTTCCCTGCCCCCCCTCCCCCCCGGCCGGTGTTCGGAGAAGTACCTGTATTTTTTTTTTTTTCAAAGTACTTTTGCCCCACAGAGGGCGAAATTTTTAATAATTTCTTGACATGGTAAAAGAATTTTACATTACGATCCAAGGGTGGTGGGGTGAGGAGAAGGAGCAGCAGAACAATCCAACAAACAAAAAGGGAAACAGAAATGCATGGTGGAAGGGATTTGAAGGGTAGGTAGGGGCATTGCCCAACTAAAATGCAATTGGTTTGTTACTGAGTACTATTCATGGGAAGACAGCATCCTGACTCCTTCTCTATACAGCATATTGGGAGTAAAAATGATGCATCCAGGTGGAAATATGATTAGGGGTTGGAAGACAGACAGAAAGAAGAAGTCAGAAATAGACACTGAGAGAGTCACTGACTGGCTGGCTGCAAATACTGACTCTCCAGTAGTGATAGAATAAAAAAGTGGGGGATATCTCTGGAAGATTCAAGAGATAGGGGCAACTCTTCTATGGTTTTGACTTGCCCAGCAGATTTCCACATACACACGTGTACACTCCTATGTTTGCATGCACACACATATACATATAACTGACTGCCCTCCCTGGAAGCACAGAAGAAGCCGCCAGAAGAAGAAGCCACCCACTTTTGGTCCAGGCGCCAGCGCCTGCAGCTGGCTGCAGCCCAGGAGACGGACAAGCCACCCGCCTGAGGTCCCAGGCTGCAGCCACCCGGAGAAGCTGCCAGCCCTGTGGTCCAGGGCGCCAGCGCCTGTGGCCAGGGAAATAGGTTCCCTCTTCTCCTATTGCAGTCATTACTTCAATATTCCCCTTCTGAATTTCTCTCCTGTGCTGCAACCCAACTCCACTTTTTATCGGAATGATACGGAACAGAGAGAGCAATGTTAAAAGCTTACATTTTTAAGCCGGTAAGGTTGGTACTTAAACATATAAATGGAAAAACTAAAGTCCTTAAGGTAACAAAGGCCTCTTATATCCAGCAATCCATATGGGGACGGAAAACTTTGCAATGATGACAATTAGTGAAGATATGAATCAACTAAAACAGTTGACAGGGACAATTCTTCCATCTTTGAAAATATCTACATCAAATCTGTTTAAATAGATTTTCATCTGCATAATATAACACATTCTGACAAGACCACCACCACCACCAATGTGGTCAGTGTTATGCCAATAAATGTTTAATAATTGAGGGACGCCCCCCCCCCCCCCCAGTGCACAAGTGCACTGGGCTACTAGTAATTAAATAACTCAAATATTATAAATAAGTCATAATTAAATAACTTGCCAATTAGTAATTATATGAATATTTGATGAATACCTCTGGAATACAGGCTCATTAGAGCAAGGAATTTGCTGTTCACCACTATATTTCTGGGGCCTTTCAATACTTGGCACATAGTAGGTACTCAATAAATATTTGTTAAATTCTTAAATTAAGAAATATACAGAGATGAATATTATACCAGGAGCAGGAACTTCAAGCATGTGTAAAAATAAATTCCTGAAAATTAAATAGAAATATATTTCCCAGAGCAAATGAGGACAGAATTTAGATGGGGGGAGATTAGTTCAGTTTTTTTATGTTGATTTGAGGAGCCTATGAGAGAGTCAAGTGGAAATACATTATTGGCATGTTTAGGTCTGGAGCCCAGGAGATAGCTCGTGGTTGGCCATATATATGTGGGAATTACCAGCACTTAGGACAGAAGAGTACCTAGCATTGAACTGTGAGGAACTGAGGATTGAACTGTGAGGTGGAAGAAGAAAAGCCTACAAAATACAGAGAGAGAGAGAGAGAGAGAGAGAGAGAGAGAGAGAGTGTGTGTGTGTGTGTGTGTGTGTGTGTGTGTCAGGAGTGTGGCACGCAGAAGCCAAGACGAGAGGCAATCTCCAGTTCAACACTACTAGGTAGTCAAGTAAGATGAGGACTGAAAAGATCTAAAATTGAAGTCAATTGTGACCTTGGCAAGAACAGTTTTAGTCAATTGGTAGGGGGTGCAAGCCAAATTGGGGTAGACTCAGAAGTGGGAGACATGTGGGTAAGTAAAGAGAGTGTGTAAACCAACACTGACAAAGGAGAAGCACAGGACACTAGCTAGAAGGGAATGTGGGATTCTGATTTTTTCTTTAATCTATCTGTTTATCAGTCAGTCCACCCATCCATTTGTCTCTCCATTAAAATTTTTAATCAGTATAAAATGGTGAGAGAAAGGCTCCAAGAGGAAGAGGATGAAAAGGAGAGAGGTCAGTTGGAGAAAGAGATGGAGCTATATAATCTTTCTCTCAAAACTGGCAACCAAGGAAGAAACTTCTTAAATCGGAGTTTAACTTTTGTGTTTTCTTGATCCGTTTGCTAGAGATTTGTCCATTTTATTATTCTCATCCAAAAATAACTTTGTCAAGCCTCTTATTTTTTTTATTTCTTTTCTGATGTTCCTTTGTTACTTCATTCCTTTACTTTCTATGAATTTCTTTCATATTCTTTTTCTGAACTTTTTGTGCACTGGGCTACTATGTTTACTCTATTTTTTATTACTATATATTTTTTTCAATTATATAGTTCTATTTGATTCTTTTTCATAACGTTCTAATCTTTCCTGTGTTGCTATATTGGAAATCTAGCTCACTAATATTTAATCTTTTAAAGTAAAATTCAATTTGTAAGAACAGCTTTAGATGTAGCTCACAAGTCCTGACATATAGCATTTTTATTGTTATTCTAATAATCTCATATTCATTGTGGTTTTCTTCTTTGGGCCATGAATTACTTACAAATAGGTTTTTAAGTTTTCACATACATAGAATTTTTTGTTGTCTTTTTGTAAATGAGCTCTAATTTGCTTTCTGTTTGGAGAACAAAATATATGTTTTTATTTTTGTGGTATTTGCTTTGTGACTTACTACTTGGTTAATTTCTATAAATGTCTTACATTTATATGAAAAGACCGTGTATTCACTAATTGTTAGATACAAAATTTTTGTATATATTTATAAACATTCGGATATCTTCCATAGCTTCACTAATTATTGTCCTGCTTGACCAGTCAGTTATAGAAGAGATATGTTAAAATACTATGATTGTGGATTTGTCCATTTCTTCTTGAAGATCTCTCCATTTTTGCTTATATAGGTTAAGTCTCCTCAAAAAATTTTGAGGGTATTCAGATTTGGAATAAAGTTATTCCCCTGGTGAATTCCTTTTATTATTATTATTTAATGACCCTACCCAATTTTAATAATTTTTTTTTACCTTAAAGTTTATTTTCTTGCTATTAATAAGATACTCCAAAAACAAACAAAAAAAAAGATACTCCAGCTTTCTATTGGTTAGTGCTGGTCTGATATATCTTTTTCCATCTCTTTACTTTCAATATTTCTTTGTCATTATGTTTTAGGTATGCCTTTTATAAATAACATATAGCTGGATTTTGTTTTTGATCCAGAGAGTTTCTGTCTTTTAACTGGTGAGTTAAACCTGTATATTATGATTACTGATGTATTTTTATTTTTCTCATTTTACTATGTTTTTCTTTTTTACCATAATTTCTCTTTGCTCTTCCCCCTCCTTTCCTGCCTTCTATTTAAATGATTAAGATTACTTTCTTTTATTTCCCTCTAAGAGTATGAAATTATATATTCATCCTTAGAGGGAAGATATATATATATATATATATATATATATATATATACCCTATTTCTGTTCTTTTAGTGGTTATTACCCTGACATTTTAAAATTATATAATGACTTTAATAGAGTCTAAAATGAACCATTATGTCTATGATTGTCATGACCACTTCAAGAACATTGGAATGTTTTAACTTCAGTTATCTATATCATTTTACATATTATTGCTTATTTATTATTTTAGTCCTGGATTATGTTCTATTTCTTCCAACTAATCATTATTGTATAATTATTATTTTCATTTTATAAATTTAATACTTGTTTAGATTTTCTCACATATTTACCTGTTTCCTCTGCTCACTGTTGCTTCTTACATCTTACTCTTAGCTTGTGAGTTTAGTTTATTTCTGAAGTGCAACCTTTAGGTTTTTTTTAACAAGGAGCAGTAAATAGTAAATTCTGTCTTTGTCTTAATATGCCTTAATTTTGCCCTGCATATCTAATGATTGTTTCACTGGGTATAGATATATCTAGGAATGGACTAGGTTTTTTTAAAAAAAAATTTTATTGTGAAGTAAAACAAAACAAAAACCAGAAGTATAGTGAATTATTATAAGGCAAACACTCTTCTAACCACTATAGAAATGCATCACCTATGAATATGTTTTTATTTAGTTTGCTTGGGACTCTTAAAACATTCAGGATAATTTTCTCAAGTATATGTTCTATTTTACGAATTCTTTAATTGTGTCTACTATGTTTACTCTATTTTTTATTACTATATTTTTTTTCAATTATATAGTTCTATTTGATTCTTTTTCATAACGTTCTAATCTTTCCTATGTTGCTATATTGTTGTATGGATATTTTCCTTCATTCATATCTTTCCTCTTTTACAACATACTGGTCTTTTATAGATTACTAGAGGCCCAGTGCACAAAAATTTGTGCACTCGGGGGGGTCCCTCAGCCAGGCCTGTGCTCTCTTGCAGTCTGGGACCCCTTGGAGGATGTCCACCTGCTGGCTTAGGCTCGCTCCCTGGGGGATCAGGCCCAAGCTGGCAGTCAGACATCCCTCTGGCAGCCCGGCAGCCCTCGGGGGATGTCCACTTACCAGCAGGGAGCAGACCTAAGCTGTAGTCGGACATCCTTAGTGCTGCTAAGGAGGCGGGAGAGGCTCCTGCCACCACTGCTGTGCTGGCAGCTGGCAGCCTGGCTTGTGGCTGAGCAGAGCTCCCCCTGTGGGAGCGCACTGACCACCAGGGGACAGCTCCTGCATTGAGCATCTGCCCCCTGGTGGTCAGTGTGTGTCATAGAGACCAGTCATTCCCAGTTGTTCTGCTGTTAGGGTCAATTTGCATATGACCCTTTTATTATATAGGATAGAGGCCTGGTGCATGGGTTGGGGCTGACTGGTTTGCCCTGAAGGGTGTCCCAGATCAGGGTGGGGGTCCCCACTGGGGTGCCTGGCCAGCCTGGGTGAGGGGCTGAGGGCTGTTTGCAGGCTGGTCACACCCCCTTCAGGGTGGGGGACCCTCACCCCATGGAGGTTTGGCCAGCCTGGGTGAGGGGCTGATGGCTGTTTTCAGGCTGGCCACACCCCCTTTAGGGTGGGGGGTGCCCACTGGGGTGCCTGGCCAGTCTGGGTGAGGAGTTAAGGACCGTTTTCAGGCTCACTAAGCCCCCTGGCGACGGAAGCTCCCAGCCTCTCCTTTTTTTCTTTTTTTTATTCTGGGATTTATTTACCTTCTATAATTGAAACTTTGTTGCCTTTTGTGGAGGCTACAGCCGGCCGCGGGAAGCTTGGCTTCCTCCATCACTGGAGCAACCAAGCCTCCTGTTTGCTCCAGCTCCATGGCCACAGCCCGACTGAAAGCAGGTATCTGGGGTTTATTTAGCTTCTTTAATTGAAACTTTGTTGCCTTTTGCGGAGGCTACAGCCGGCCGCGGGAAGCTTGGCTTCCTCCATCACTGGAGCAACCAAGCCTCCTGCTCGCTCCAGCTCTGTGGCTGCCGGCCACCATCTTGGTTGGGTTAATTTGCATATAGTCGCTCTGATTGGCTGGTGGGCATGGGTTAAGGCATAGCGAAGGTACAGTCAATTTGCATGTTTGTCTTTTATTAGTGTAGATTGTTCTGTTTAAAATAATTTTGTTGTATTTATGGAGTCTTCTTTTTGTTGTATTTATAGACTCCAGTTTACTTGTTTAGTAATTTTGTGCCTCCAGGGCTTTATTCATGCGAATTCTGGACCAGCTAAGTTGTGGGAATTTCTCTGGTTCCAGAGTATCACTGATTTTTTCACTTTTCCCATGCCATGGGGGAAGAGTAAATTCATGTCCCATATCTACAAAATATACAAGCCTAACACTTTGATTTCACAAGAGGAGTGTTTGTTTTTTAAGCTAGGGCCCAAATTGAAACAAACCTATGCTGGTAGTGAATTTCATTTTTCTAGACTTCACACTTACTAAGGGTTCAGCTTTCTTAGGTTCCAAGGTTTACACAAGGGTGTTAATTTCAGTCCACCCCATTTCGGCTGAGGGCCTCATTTTTTGTTCTCATAAGAGTATCTACAGTCAAGCTTCTGGATTGCTGAGGCCTGTAACGAATTACCTTTTCTCCCTTTGTGCCGCGTAGCATAGGTTGGATGCCTACATTGCTGGTTTTCGGCTCCCTCCTCATGGCTGACTCCTGAGGGTTACCCTTACTGTATTGTGAACAAAGTCATGGATGATTAGCAATGAGATAGTCACTTAAAATCAAACATTTCCAGATAGTTGTGAGAATTTTCAAATTTAGGGGGGAAAAAACACAGGATGTGGAAAAACTTCTTTTCATTGGTAATTTACATTTAACTCACATGTTTATCAATAATGAGCAGGTAAGAGCAGGATAAAACATTAGCAAATAGAAAATAGGAATCATTTAATCTAGTGTTTATTGAGAAATACTTGAGAGTTTGGCAATTGAGTTCCTATTTGGATTCTTCATTAGAAGGAAAGCAGTTTTTTATCCAGTGTTATCTGATTCTTCTGTCTAAGGAAGAGGGAAGCCTCTTTGGTCAGCTGGTCACTTAAGTATAACTATTCTGTATTATCTGCCAGGATGGTGCACACACACACACGTTAAGGCGATTCTCATTCACAATATTTAACTTTGTGATAGCTTTAACATATGCCCCTGTATTCTTTCCTGCCTCCCACTAGAAACCATTGCCTGTCACACCTCTTTAATTTGGTGTCTTATAGAATGACTGGAATTATTCTGAAAGTCAGAACCCAGAGGGAGTAACACTTCCATTGAGGCAGAGGACGAGGAAGCAGATACAGAATTGCAAGGGGCTAAAATGGCAGTGTTTTTAAAAAAACACACTGAGATACTTAAGAAGTGCTTTGCCTTTATTTACTATTCCTCCATTATTGGAACTTTCCGACACTTAAACTTTAATTTTTCTGTCTCCTAGAATTTCCATCAAATAAATATAGTGGGGCCTTGACTTACGAGTATCCCGACTAACGAGTTTTTCGAGATACCAGCCATCTCTCGGCCGATTTTTTGCTTTGAGTTGCGAGCTAAAATTCAGGTTATGAGCCAGCTTCAGATACCCCACCACTAGTTGGCACAGCGAACGTCACAGTGAACGCCACAACATCAGCCCAGCATCACGTGTCTCACTCGTTCACTTTTTGATTTGACATACGAGTAATTTGAGTTACGAGCTCCGTCATGGAACGAATTAAACTCGTAAGTCAAGGCTCCACTGTAATTATGTATTATTTATTAATGTAAACACACATACAAAAACAAAAAACAAAACAAAACAGAAAAGCTAGCCCTGACTGGGTGGCTCAGTTTATTGGAGCATCATCCCAAAGGTTGTAGGTTCGATTCCGGTCAGGGCACATACCTAGGTTGTGGGTTCAATCCCCAGTTGAGGCGAGAACAAGAGACAACTGATTAATGTTTCTCTCTCATATCGATGTCTTTCTCTCCCTGTTTCTCCCCCTCCCTCTCCTTTCCTCTCTCTCTCTCTCTCAAATCAATGAACATATCCTTGGGTGATGATTAAAAAAACAAACACAAAAAGCTAAAGTGAATTCAGAGAGAGCTGGAAGGTGGAGGAAATATCTTCTAGCATTTAGTGTGGTTCTCAGCTCACTCTCTGTCAAGACAATAAAGAACTGAGCTGCATAGTTCTCATTGTCAGAAAAGTAAGACACGGGAAGTCTTTCTGGCACTAATCAATAAAATCTGTATGTTTCATACCCTTTGTACACTAATCTTGTGAATATCTAGTGTTTTAAAGAAGAGAATACAGATTTTCATAACTTTCAGTTTGTAAAATGTAATTATTGTCTCATACTTAGAAGGAAATACAGTTTCAAAATGGTGTTTCCTATAAATGAAAATGTATATGTATTTGCTAAAAAGAGTACTTTCTAAATAAAAATCTAGAAAGTCAATAAATCAAAACCCATTATCTTTTTACTCACAAACCAGTTTAGAGAATTTTTTTTTCTGTATAACTAAACTTGATGTAGCATATAATGTTTTGTGTGTTTTTTAAAATCCTCACCTAACGATACGTTTTACTGATTGTTTTTTTTTCTTTAGAAAGAGGGAAAGAGGGTGAGAGAGAGAGAGAGAGAGAGAGAAACATCAATCAGTTGCCTCCTGCATACACCCCGAGCTGGGATGAAACCCACAACCTGGGTATGTGCCCTGTGGGGAATCCAATATGCAACTTTTCAATGCATGGGAGACACTCCAACCAACTGAGCCACACCAGCCAGGGCTTAGCATATAATGTCTTAAAGGTGTCTTTTAAGATGAGATAAAATGATAAATACTATGGCTTAGTAATATTAATGTGTTTTTCTATGTCATCTACATAATGATGGTTGCTTAATATCAAAAAAGGGTTATTACATAGTAAATAGTATATTAACTAAAACCATGCTTTAGTTTTATGAAGTTTGTTTAAAGTAATTTTCTAATTTTTTAAATAATTTAGTGAACAGATTACTGCTTTTTAATACATTTTTTTCCTGTGTAAGCATCTCTAACAAAATGTTAAAAATTATTCATTACTTTTTATACACAAGTTTATATGAAATACATTTTATTTGGCTTTATTCTTTCCAATAGTTTGATACAAAATTAACATTTGGTATTGAAATGATGAAGCAGAGAGATAATGACATTTGACATATGATTTATATTAGCTATCCAGTAGCACTCTGCCAGCTAAACAAAAAATTTTTTTTCAGATCTATGCATAATGGAATTTCTTTTAGTTTCTAGGTGGATAGTAATCTTTCAGTTTACATAGCACCTAAAAAGAAATAAATGAATTATAGAACATATTTTATTTTTGCTTATATATCTACTAGAGGCCCGGTGCACAAAAATTTGTGCACTCGGGGGGGAGAGGGGGTCCCTCAGCCCGTCCTGGGCCCTCTCGCAGTCTGGGACCCCTCAGGAGATAATGACCTGCTGGCTTAGGCCTGCTCCCGGGTGGCAGAGGGCAGGCCCAATCCCTAGGTGCAGCCCCTGGTCAGGCTCAGAGCAGGGCCGATGGGGGAGTTGCGGTGCTGCCCCCTGTCATGCACAGAGCAGGGCGGATCAGGAGGTTGCGATGCCACCCCTAGTCACGCTCAGGGTATGGCCGATTGGGGGGTTGGAGCACCGCCCCCTGTCACACTCAAGGCAGGGTCGATGGGGAGGTTGCGGCGCCACCCCCTGTCATGCACAGAGCAGGGCCGATCAGGGGGTTGGGGCGCTGCCCCCTGTCACTCACAGAGCAGGGCCCATCAGGGGGGTTGGGGCTCCATACCCTGTCATGCACAGAGCAGGGCCCATCAGGGGGGTTGGGGCTCCGTACCCTGTCACACACAGAGCAGGGCTGATCAGGGGGTTGAGGAGCTCCCCCCTGTCACGCACAGAGCAGGGCCGATCAGGGGGTTGAGGAGCTCCCCCCTGTCACTCACAGAGTAGGGCCAATAGGGGAGTTGGGGCACCGCCCCCTGTCACAGACAGAGCAGGGCGGATCAGGGGGTTCGGGCGCTGCCCCCTGTCATGCATAGAGCAGGGCCCATCAGGGGGGTTGGGGCTCAGTACCCTGTCACACACAGAGGAGGGCCGATCAGGGGGTTGAGGAGCTCCCCCCTGTCACACACAGAGCAGGGCGGATCAGGGGGTTGGGGTGCCGCCCTCTATCACCCACAGAGCAAGGCCGATCAGGGGGTTGGGGCGCCGCCACTGTCACACTCAGGGCAGGGCCGATGGGGAGGTTATGGCTCTACCCCATCACACACAGAGCAGGGTCCGTGGGGGGCAGGGGGGTTGGGGCGCCGCCCTCCATCACCCACAGAGCAGGGCTGATCAGGGGGTTGGGGCGCTGCACCCTGTCACACACAGAGCAGAGCCGATCAGGGGGTTAGGGCACTGCACCCTGTCACACACAGAGCAGGGCCGATCAGGGGGTTGGGGCGCCACACCCTGTCACACACACAGCCGCAGGGCGATCAGGGGGTTGGGGAGCTTCCCCCTATCAGGCACAGAGCAGGGCTGATCAGGGGGTTGGGGTGCCTTCCCCTGTCACAAACAGAGCAGGGCGGATAGGGAGGTTGTGGCCCCACCCCCTGTCACACACAGAGCTGCAGGGCGATCAGGGGGTTTGGGCGCTGCCCCCTGTCACGCTGATCCAGGTGCCGGGAGGCATATTACCCTTTTACTATATAGAATAGAGGCCTGCTGCACGGGTGGGGGTCGGCTGGTTTGCCCCTGAGGGTGTCCTGGATCAGGGTGGGGGTCCCCACTGGGGTGCCTGGCCAGTCTGGCTGAGGAGCTGAGGGCTGTTTTCAGGCTGGCGGGTGACTGAAGCTCCCAACCGCTCCTTTTTTTCTTTTCTTTTTTTTATTCTGGGCCAGCTTTAGCCCTGAGGCCTCGGCTGCTGAAAGCAGGTTTCTGGCCTTTGTTTACCTTCTGTATTTGATACAATGTTGCAGTCCGGCTGGCTGAAGCCCGGCTGAGTAAAGCAGGTTTCTGGGGTTTTGTTTAGCTTCTATATTTGCAACATAGTTGCTTAGAGTTGTAGCTGAGAGGCCGGCAAGTCAGGTGGGGAACGTTGGAGTCCGCAGTCACTGGAGCAAGCAAGCCTCCTGTTCGCTTTAAGCTGCCTGGCTGCCGGCCGCCATCTTGGCTGGCAGTTAATTTGCATCTCGCCCTGATTAGCCAATGGGAAGGGTAGCGGATGTACGGCTAATTACCATGTTTCTCTTTTATTAGATAGGATGTATTTTAATTAAGTATTAAGTAGTTTTAATACATTTATTATTACAGTGTTTAAATAAATTTATTACATTCATTATATCTGGGCTTAACTTTTAGCCAACAGAATAGGGGACTTCTACCACTTTGGTAGCATTGCTAGAATGGAGTTCTTTCCATTAAAAAATGGTAAATAAGAGGAATGCTTCTTTTTCTTAACCTTTGTTAGTGAAAGAAGAGTAAAGTATAAATTGAAGAGCTTGCTCTAAAATAATTTTTTAAAAGTATTTTAATGACGCCAAAGTGCCTTTAAAAGTTTCAGATATAGCCATACAAATGTGTATTATTAAAGAGGAATTCTTTATCCCCGTTTAACATATTTGCATTAGTTTAGATCTTTTTATGTAGGGATGAGTCTTATGACACAATTGGTCATTTTTTAAATGGCTTCAATTTCTTAAATTAATTTTTAGCCTGCTATATAAAATTAGTCCTTTTTAAAATTCTACAAAGAAGAAACAACTTTCTTTAAGAGAAAATCTTCCTTTATTTACTTATATTTTTGTTACTCCTCACCTGAGCATATTTTTCCATTGGTTTTTAGAGAGTGGAAGGGAAAGGGAGAGACAGAGAAACATTCATGTGAGAGACACATCGATTGGTTGCCTTCCGCATGTGCCCTGACCAGGATGGAGATCAGCCTGCAATGAAGGTACATTCCCTTGACTGGAATCAAACCTGGGACCCTTCAGTCCAAGGGCCGATGTTCTATCCACTGAGCCAAACTGGCTAGGGTGAGAAAAGCTTTAAAAACAGTTTGTTCATCATCACTAAACATTCTGATTTCAGTGCCAAACTAGACAAGATGGTGAGGTAGGAAAATTTCCTTCTTTTTTATCGTTAGGTTTAGTATTCCCTTTATTAGCATTTGGCCTCCTTCCCCCTCCAAGTTTTCTAGTGTTCTCCCAGTCTTGCCTATCCTATATAATAAAAGCCCAGCGACCATAACGGCAGAATGACCAGAATGACCGCTCAACCAGTCACTATGAGGTGCACTGACCACCTTTTGGTCCTTTTCCCCGGCCTGGCAGGCTCTGATTGCCGATGGCAAATGGGGACCCAGGGTGGGTGGTGGGGGATGCAGGCGGCACCAGGCCAAGGCCCCCACCCCACCGGTCGCCCCACACACCAAGGGCAACCTGTGGTGAGGATGGGGCAAACAAGCGGGAAGGAACAGCCGACCTCTCAGTCCCCCCCCCCCCCCCCCCCGCCATCAGGCTCCTATCACCAGATGGGAAATGGGAAACCGGGGTGGATGGCAGCACTGGCGAGCAGGCAGAATGGGCTGACCTCTTGGTCCCTCCCCCTCTGGCCCGCAGGCTCCAATCACTGCTGATGGCGAACGGGGAACCAAGGTGGGTGGTGGCGGAGGGCGGGGCCGGCAGCTTGGGAAGATGGCCCTGATCGCAGGCTAGGCCTAGGGACCGTACCTGCCCACAATTTCATGCGCCAGGCCTTTAGTGTGGAAATAAAGTCATCCATAGTAAAGTATTAGGCAGTTCATGTTGTCTTACTTGGACTGTTTACAGTCTTATAGAAAAGAATGGTTAAAGAAACCAATAATTAAAATCTGTGCACATAAAGAAAAGAAGAAGAAGAAGAGTGAATGATTGGATTCCTAAGTGGATGGTGGATGCACGGGTGAATGAATGGTGGTAGATTTCAGGCATGGGAAGTCTTCCTTTATCCAGGACTCATACTGTGTAAGTAATGGTCTATTCTGGTGAGAAGAGGGTCTGTCTAGTAGATTCTGCCATTACGTTTCTTTGTTGTACATAGTAATTAATCTCAATCATTGACATGTCTTATGAACCTTCTCTTTTTGTCACTCGTCATACCAGCTTGAAATCAAATCCCTTTTTGTTTGATTGTTTGTTTAAGGCTGAAAGAGCATATTCATTTTGTGGCACTATTGAATACATGGCACCAGATATCATCAGAGGAGGAGATTCGGGACATGACAAGGTATGTTCTATTTTTGACACTTTTTTTAGTATATCTCAATAAAATATATAATAAGAATCCTTGTTTATAACTTAGGTATAGTCTCTTCAACAGAGTCTCATTCTGGTGGTGTCTTATTTTTACTTTTTCTCTCCTTTGCTTTGTATACATGAACACATCATGATATCTAGTGTTTTGGAGGAAAAAGAGAATAGAAATAGATTTCCCTTTTTTTAGGTTTTATTGGCGAGGATAATTTTTGTTTTATAGGATAACTTTGATAAAAAGAAACCTCAAAAGCAACTAATTCTTCAAATAAGAATCTATATCTTGAGCAAAGCACCAGTAACTCTATTTAAAATAAAAATCATTCATTTTCTGTTGCATGGGAGCTGGTCTTTGAGGACACAGCTGAGCCACAATGCAATACAGAGATGTCTGTGAATGCATAAACTGTCCACTGTTCCTGTTGGAGTCACGCTGGATGATTTTGGACAGTGCTTATTGGCATTATTGGTTTTTGTTAGGAAGATATATGGGACATATAATTGACTGTTTCACCTTAGGTTGATATTTGCTTTCTAAGAGATCATTGAATGGAGAATCTTTCCTGCTTTCTTATTCCCAGTTTCTGCTTTTAACTTTGTAGAAATACTGGAGACTTTCTTGATTATCTCTTCAACAGAAATAATCATTGTAACAATTCTTGGAAAAAGAAAATAATCCTTTTTAAGCATTCAAGATAGTCTAAGATTGTTTTCCTAAGTCCTCTAAACAGCTTAATTTTTTCCTCCTCACTTTCCTTTGTATGTGCAAAATGAAGGCCATGAAGAGGCTTTCTAAGTAGTTATGCTACAAAATCTAGGTCACATATTTTTTCTGCCTGTATTACCTGTTCAGTTCTTTTTTTAATACTTTTGCTTTATTAATAACTTTCTCCAAATAGGGATTCTGACTATTTTTTGCTTCTCACTGTCCCCTTTCCTGCATCCCGTTTCAAACCCCACATATACAGTCCAACTGTCTTAAATGTGGAGAATATTTGCTAAGGACTTACCATATGTTTAAAGCCTATTCTCCAAGTTTTCACATCTTAGTGTAGAGCCGTATCAATTTAAGAGCCTGGTTTCAAATCAAAAAGCAGAACATTCTGAGGTTCCTGACTCAGATGGCAGTAAAACTGCTTCTATAAATAAAAGAATTAAATTGCTGTTTTAGTTCATGTCAAGGCATTCTTTGAAACTATTGGAAAATTTGGTAGGCCTTTATAACTATTAAAATTTTTAAATTACCTGCTAAGACCTCATGGAACCAATTTGTAGGAAAGAAAACCTTATATTATTCCTAGGATTGCTACATGCCTGCGGTCCAGAATACAGCTAAGTCAATGGGAGTTCATGGAACACCTTGATGACTTTGGGTTAAATGAGATATAATGTATACAACATGCTCATTGCTGTGCCAGGCTGGCACTCACTCTTGTTTCAGCCTGCCTCAGCCTGTTTTCTGTGTCATTGTTATGAATTTTCCTTAAAGTATCTCTAGGCTCATACATTTTGCATCATTTTTCTAAGACCTTACCTTTCAAATTTGGAAGCAGAGAGTTTAAAACTTTAGCATCCAGATAATATCTCATTGGCATAAGCTCTTATATTCAACTGTTATTGAAATCTTGATTTGCATAATTATAAAAGAAATAATTTTCAGTATATCAGTATTCTTTAAATTATGTGTAATTTGTTGTGTTCTCAGTTCAGATAACTACACATATAAATTGGTTTCCAATTTAGACCACATTTTGTTTTACATTATTTAAAATCTCATCATGCTTCCTACAATGAAGACTATTAGCTTTATGTGATAGGTTCTATAAGAGGAATTGATTAGGTGATTATTTTTGTTTTATTTCTGTTCTTTGACTTTAAGTAATTGTATAATATTTATTGGAGCTGAATAATTAATAAAAATGTTAAGTGGTAAAAAAAAAATGATAAGTGGTACTTTTCCCCCATCTATCATAAATCCAAAGATTTCACTTACTTAAGATTTTTAAAATTTATTTTAAATTAAAATTTTTATTTTTAATTAACCAAAGTAAAACCATTACTATTTATAAAATAACTAGAACGCATTTAAATTTTGTACTGAGGATACCTGGATATTTGTTCTCTAAACGTCTTGCATGAGCTAATTTAATACTCCTTGCACAAAAAGCTATGTACAAAATCTTTTTCTCAAAATATTTGCCAAATATACAGCTTTATTTTGTTCATTTTTCTTTCTTATAAATTACATGTTAGTTAATATTCTATCAAATGAAATTGCTGTTTTGTAGGCAGTTGACTGGTGGAGTTTAGGTGTCCTAATGTATGAACTACTAACTGGAGCATCTCCTTTCACTGTGGATGGGGAGAAGAATTCCCAAGCTGAGATCTCTAGGTAAGACTTAAACAAAATAAAATCAATGTATTGTTACCTCAAAGGAGCTCATCCAATTTCTGTAATTCGGCTGATGGGAAAAAAAATAATTTTAAAAAATGGGGATAGACAAAATTAGGTTTAAGTAGTTAATTTCCATTTAAAATCTTATAGGATGTAGATATATAACCTTTATTTTTTTTATATTTATGTGCCCGGATTGATCTTTTGTTTCATAGGGAAAGTGTCATAATTTTCGTGTATTCCAAAGCACTTAGCATATTGTCTTGATACATGGTATATTGAAGTTTATTTGATGGATACTTTCTTCCCACTGTATACATATTATAATTTCTTTGTGACTTTAACATAAATAGTGATATTTTTTAGCTCATGTATAGAGGCTCAATAGAAACAAATACCATAAAATCACTCTCTTGTAGATTACTATAGCATTATTCTATTCCTTTCCTTCATAGCAGTTACCACAATTGCATTGTTACATTTTCGTTTATAATTATTTGATTAATGTCTGTATGTCCCACTAGATTGTAAGCTCTGTGAGAGCAAGGGCACGTCTGGCTTTGATCCTAGCATTGTATGCTCAGGTGCCAGCCAGCACAGTGCTTTACTATGCAGAATTCAGTAAATACTTCTGGAATGAAATGAATTAATGAACAAATAAACAACAGTGATAAAACATTATACTAATTACTAGTTATGTTTTTGTCCTGTTCTTACTTGAATCTTATAACTTTGAGAGCAGATTTGACATTAAAAATTGAGACTTCCACTTATCAAAATGGAATAACAAGAACCGAATTTAGTTTTCTGCCTGAAACGGTTTTTAAAATGAGCAAAATATCTGAAAGAACAATCTTGAAGATATTGACTATCTAGCAGTGAAGGACAGTGAACAATGAGAGATGGAAAATCTATGAGGTGAGCCCTATGATTGCCCAGCTTACTGCCTTGAGAGTGTCCAGGCTGCAGCGCAGGGAGAGTTGAGGTGGAGCTGAGAGTCCAGGAAGACAAAGGCAGCGAGAGTTTGAGGGCAGAGTGTCAGAGAGGAGAAAGCTGCAGAGAGAGAAGTTCCAAATTTTGCAGAAATATTCAGTGAAGTAGCGAGAAGCACACAGTGTGGGAACTACTCAGTATAGTGAAGATGCTGTTTCTCTCCCAATTGATCTATAAATTGACCACAATCACAATCCCAGCAGACTTTTCTTTTATTTATTTGCTAGAGGCCCGATGCATGAAGATTCATGCAAGAATGGGTCTTCCTTCCCCTGGCTGCTGGCACCACCTTCGCACTGCCCACGCTGCCCAGAGGCCCAGAGTGGCTGGGGTGGTGAGGAACACCTGCATCATCGCCATGGCGATGATGCAAGTGTCCCTCCCCCCGCCGCTCGGCACCTGCGTATGCAAAATAACCCCCCATCTTTGTTGGGTTAATTTGCATACTCACTCCTGATTGGCTGATTGGTGTTGTGAAGGCATGGTCAATTTGCATCTTTCTCTTTTATTAGGGTAGACTTTTTGCTGGACATTGACAACCTGGACCTAAAATTCATATAGAAATGCAGAGAACCAGGAATAGCTAAATCATCTTTGAAAAAGTAGTCCAAAGTTGATTTCAAGACTTTTAAGCTGTAATACTTAAGAGGACACTGGTGTTTGTATCAAGATAGACAAATATTCAATGAAATAGAATAGAAAGGCCAGAAATAGAACCGCACAGATATAGGCAACTGATTTTTCCCCCAAAGGTGCGAAGTCAATTTGGTAGAGAAAAGATAGTCTTTTCAATAAATGATGCTGGAACCATTGGCTATCATGGGAGTGGGGGTGAGGGGAAGAAATGAACTTCTATAAATAAATTCCACCATATAGGAATATAAACTAAAAACCATCATTGACCTAAATGTAAAACCTAAAACTATAGAATTTCTGTAAGAAAACATAAAGGAACATCTTTATGACCTTGGGTTAGGTAAAGATTTCTTAGATAGAACACAAAAAGTGCAGTCCATACAAGAAAGCACTGATAAAGTAGACTTCATCAGAATTTCGGTCTTAAAAAGAAACTGTTAAGAGAATGGAAAGACAAGCCACAGCCTGGGATAAAATTATAAATCAAATAAAAGCTCTTGAAACTCAAGGGGGAAAATCTCCATTTTAAAAAAAATGGGCAAAAAATTGAAACAGACAGTTAACCAGTGAAGATTTTTGGGTGGCAAATAAGCACATGAAAGGATTTAGGGAAATGCAACTAAACCACAATGAGATGCCACTGTATACTCACTGGAATGGCTAAAAATAAAGAGACTATCATAGGGTTCTCCAGAGAAACAGAAACAATGAGATATATAAAAGGAGATTTATTATAAGGAATCAGCTCACACAGTTATGGAGGCTGAGTAGTCCCACGATCTGCCATCTGCAAGTTGGGGAACCAGGAAAACCAGTGGTTCTGAAGTCACAAGACCAGTGTCCCAAGTAAAGCTCTTTTTTCCTCTTTTCTATTCAGGCCCTAAAGGGATTGGATGGTGCCCACCTACATTTAGGAGGGGATTCAAATGCTAATCTCAGGAAGAAACACCCTCACAGACACACCCAGAAATAATGTTTAATCTGGGCAACCTGTGGCCCAGTCATGTGACACTTAAAAATTAATCATTGCCGATTCACTCTGTCGGCTTGGCAGCCATATGCATCTCCGTCCAAGGTTGAGGAATCTTTTTTCTACCAAGGGCCATTTGGATATTTATAATATAATTCGAGATCCATACAAAATCATCAACTTAAAAATTAGCCTGCTATATTTGGTCAAGGATCTAATTAACTCACCCATAATGCCTTGGCAGGGCCACACCAAATGATTTCTCGAGCCTTGTATGGTCCGTGGGCTACATTCCCCACCCCTGCCTTACACCATACTTAATCTCCAGACAGAGACGGTAACAAGTCATAATTCCACCTGGTGCGGAACATGGTAAGACCAGTGAATTTCAGAAGCATGGACCCATTCATGCACTTCACTTGCTGTGAATTGAGTTCCTTGATCAGAAGCAATGCTGTGTGGAATGTAAGTGTCTATTCTAGTTAGAGTGAAACTCTGCCCTTTCCATAATGGCAGTAGCCAGTGTAGTCAATCTGCCACCGGGTGGCAGGCTGATCACCTGGGGATTGATGCCGTATCGGGCATTCGGTGTTGGTTTCTGCTGCTGGCAGATTGAGCACTCAGCAGTGGCCATCGCCAGGTCAGCCTTGGTGAGTCGAAGTCCATGTGTATCCTCCATCCCTGCCACCATGGCCATTTTATTTATGAGCCCACTGGGTGGCAGTGGGGTTGACT
The DNA here is from genome assembly GCF_028538775.1 of Myotis yumanensis. NCBI lineage: Eukaryota > Metazoa > Chordata > Mammalia > Chiroptera > Vespertilionidae > Myotis > Myotis yumanensis. The sequence continues at coordinate 10,794,989 of NW_027223752.1, forward strand.
GGAGAAAGAGCATCCTCCTCTGCTGAGGTCACCCTTTGGTGAGAATTCACATGGGACACAGATGTCTTCATATTTTTTCCCCATTCAGAGAGGTCTATCCACATACCTCTTCCAAGTATTGTTGTCAACCAGGCTTTCTTGTCACCAATTTTTCAATCATGTTCCTTCCAAGCCCCTGACCATCTAGTCAAACTGCTGGCTTTAATTGGTATAAAAGCACACGTTGGTCTTTAATTGGTATAAAGCACACATCTGGTCATTTCTCCAGTGCTCAGTGAACACACAGGTGCACTGCACAAAGCTCTGCTCCCTGGAGATTTCCCTTCACCACTGCTCTTCAGGGATGTTTCAGAAGGGGGATGCAGTGCTACAGCTGTCCACTCCGGTGGCACCTGTGTTATCATGCAGGACCGTCGGTAAACTTGGCCTGAGTCTTCTCATTCTCTGTCATCTTATCACAGGGAATTCCCCATGAGGCTGGCACAGAGAAGGCAGTGTAGCAGGAGTGGGGACCATGGACATTTGGGCTACTTCTTTATGAAACTGACTTGTGCCTTCAGGGCCTGCTCCGGCCCAGTCTCATGTATACCACTTCCATTTGAGGATGGACTGTTGCTGTGCACTCCCAACTGTATGGCTTCATGCATAATGTATGATGTATGATGGGTATCTCAGGCTGTATGAAACGTGGGGACCATAGTGAAGTGTTTTAGCCTATTAAAGCCCAGTAGCAGGCCAGTAGCTGTTTCTCAAAAAGGGTGTAGTTATCTGCAGAAGATGGCAGGCTTTTGCTCCACAATTCTAGGGGCCTATGCTGCAGTTCACCTATCAGGGCTGCCAAGGCTCTGAACAGCATCCCTATCTGCCACTGACACCTCGAGCACCATTGGACGTGCTGGATCCTATGGCCCAAGTGGCAGAGCAGCTCAACCAGCAGCCTGGGCCTGTTGCAGAGCCTTCTCTTGTTCTGGCCCCCATTCAACAGCAGTTTTTCGGGTCACTTGTTAAATGGGCTGGAGTAACACACTCAAACAAGGACTATGTTGCCTCCAAAATCCAAAGAGGTTCACTAGGCATTGTGTTTCTTTTTTGGGTGTCGGCAGGGTCAGATGCGATAACTCATCCTTCACCTCGGAAGGGATATCTTGATATTGCCCGGTGCACCCCTAGAAATCATTCAGGGTAGGAAGCCCCTGAAGTTTGTTTTCCACCTTCTGACACACAAGGTCTTACCAATAAGTCTAGAGTAGTTGCTACTCCTTGTTCACTAGGTCCAGTCAGCATAAGGTCCTCAATATAATGGGCCAGTGTGATACCTGATGGAAGGGAAAGGTGATCGGGGTCTTCAAGAACTAAGTTATGATACAGGGTTGGAGAGTTGATATACCCCTGTGGTAGGACACTGTTGACCTTGCCAGCTGAAAGCAACTCCTTTCGTGGGCCTTACGAACAGGGATGGAGAAGAAGGCATATGCCAGGTCAATGGCAGCATACCCTGTACCAAGGGATGCTCAAGCAATGAAACCACATCTGGAACAGCAGCTGCATTGGACTTACCACCTGGTTGAAACATATCATAACCTACTATCATTCTTCAAGATTCCTCTGTCTTCTGCACAAGGCAAATAGGCAAATGGAATGGGGGCGTGATGAGGTCACCACTCCTACATCTCTCAAGTCCTTGATGGTGGCTGTCATCTCGGCAATCCCCCAGGAATGCAGTACTGTGTTTGGTTGACTATGTTTCTGGGCAGAGACCGTTCTAATGGCTTCCACCCGGCCTTTCCAACCATAATTGTCCTCGCTCTCCAGGTCAGGGCACCAATGTGAGGATTCTGCCAGCTGCTAAGTATGTCTGTTCCAGTGCATTCCTGGAACTACAGAAATAGCCGCAGGATGGTTCAGGACCCACTGAATCCACTGTGAGATGGACCTGAGCTAAAACGCCATTGATCACCTGACCTCCACAAGCCCCTGCTCTGATTGGTGGTGGGCCACAGTGACATTTGGGTCTCCTGGAATTAGTGTCAGTTCAAAACCAGTGCCTCATAATCCTTTTACATTCGGATTATTTCCTTTTTCCAGTGTACAGTTAGTCTGGTACAAGGCCATGAGTCCCTTTGGAGACGTCTGGGAGAAAGATTAACAGCACACATTTCCGGGCCCCTTTCTCAAACTGACCCACCCTCTTCATTCAAGAGGTACTGGGAAGGTAAACTGGCTCAGGTGTGGGAATTTTTTTGAGGGACAGTTGACTGGGAGGAGGGCAAGGTTGATGACAAAGGGACACAGGAAACTCTGGAAGGTGATGGGTATGCTCATGATCTTGACTGTGGTGATGGCTTCACAGGTGTACACATGCATCAAAGCTGATCAAGTTGTCTACTTTGTATGTGGGAAGTGTGTTGTACATCAATTATACTTCAATTGAAAATTTTAAATGAACCTTTTACAGGAAAGATGAGGAAGTACATATAAATAATTTCTTGCTGTCCCAGCTAGTTAATACCAAGTTAAGGGATAGGACTATTTCTTGTTAAATTCATAGTTAAAATCATCATCAGTTATTAAAAATACTAAATATGACTTGGCTTATTTTAAATGGGCTTTTTGATGGTTTGAAAATGTTTCAGAATTTTATAAAACCTTGGCTACAGTCTTGAGAATTTGGGTCCCTTTGCAAGGTCATACCTGTCACGGTGACAGGTGCAAAGGGTGGGCTTAACCTGACAGCATTAAGTAGTGGCTCCTCTGACTGAGTCCCCTCATCTGGATCCCATGACACAAGCAATCTTCTTTGTGATTTTTCTCTCCAGCACAGCGCTGCCTGCAGAGAGATAGTATATTGTTGGTTGTGATGGCAGGAACATTCTGAACCAAGTGTTGTCCAAATTTAAGTTGCCTTTAGCTCAATCAGTTGGCATTCTGGTTTTAGAAAGAGAAAATGAGCCTGAGTCAGAGTCTTAAAATCTTAAAACTAGAGCAGCTTTTTCAAGAATTCAGATAGGATTTTCCCTTTAGTTAATTAATTATTCACTTTGTCATGTTGTTAATAGTTTGTTTAAAACCTGGTGTTAACTTATGATTCCATGGTTTTCTGTGGCATTTATTTTTTGTTCCTGAAATTTATAAACAATGCGACGACTAAGTTATCTTACGTTACCTTTCCCTTTCAAGATAATCCTTCTGATTTTCTTTCCTGTGTAAAATCTTTCAGTCTCTTCTTTTAAAAATAATATATCATTGTCTTATCCCCAAATGTCCTAATTAACCAGGGCTTTTTTCTCATCATTTAGTTCTTTCATTCTTTAATTATTGTGATCTTCCCTGAACTCTGCATATTTTTTATGGTTTTTACTTGAGATGTTTCAAAATAATGGATTTTCCAAGTTATCTGCTTGCCTATTGTTGTCTACAGGTAGCCTAAAATCAGAACAAGATTGTTTTTCTGGTCCATCAGATTGCAAAATAAAAGAATTTAGAATGAGAATAAAACCTTCTCAGTGATGTAAGAATCCTTCATCAGTGTCCCTGATAGTCATCTCCTCTGTCTGAGTACCCTCGATGAATGGGCGGCATGATATATAGGCATTTTCAAGGAAGCCCCTTCAACAGAACAACTTAGTTGTATAGAAGTTCTCCCCGCTTAAAATAAGTGGAATCACCTTCCTCTAACCTTTGCATGTCAGTCCTGGTTCTGTCCTCTGAAAACAGAGGGAAGTTCTGTTGTTTCTCCCAGACGTTGCTTTAGGTATTTGAAAGTAGTTTTACCTAGGGTTCCCTTTCTAGTTTTCTTACCATTTATATGAAATCATTTCCCGACTCCTCATAGCTTGGTACCATTTTGGACAATACTAAATTGACCATATTATAGATTTGAATGATTGCTCTTTAGCTTTCTGTGAGTCTCTTTCTTATTTTTTTATTAAATATATTTTAATTTATTTATTTTTTGAGAGAGAGAGAGAGAGGAAGGGAAAGGGAGAGAGAGATAGAAATATCAATGAGAGAGAACATCAGTCAGCTGCCTCCTGCACACCCCTCACGGGGAATCGAGCCTGCAACCCAGGCATGTGCCCTGACTGAGAATTAAACCATGACCTCTTGGCGCATAGGTTGAAGTTCAACCACTGAGTCACACTGGCTGGGCTCTTATTTTTATTTCATGTTTGTAGCATCTTCTTTTCTTACTAATGTGTTTCCTACTAGCTTCTATTGCCTTGTGTAGAACTTCTGTTAGGGTGTATGTTACTGCTGCACGGGGAGGTATCCACCCATCCAGTCACTGGGACTTCCTTCGATTTTTCTGCCTGTCCCTCAAGCAGGCGCCCTGCACTTGGTGGAGCTTTGTAAAACATGATAATTGAATATTCCTTCACCTAGGAACCAGGACACAGAGCTTCTGTTCGCGGCTCTTCCATCATCTCTGACAGGGTTGTTTGTCTCACTTTCTCTGCCAAGAAAATGTAGAAAATGTTTGCCAAGAATTGTTTATTTGGTCCCTCATTTTCTATCAATAAGGTATGCTTTCTTAATATGTTCATTGGACTATTATAAACATAACGTTATTAAATTCAGGTCTAAGTGGTATCAAAATAATGATATTAAACAAAAGTTCTAATTGTGCTATTTAGGTCAGGGGTTGGCAGACTACAGCCCTCGGGCCAAATCCATTCTGCTGCCTGTCTTCTGAGGGTGGCCTTTGAGCTAAGAATGGATTTTAGCAGCTCCCCCTCTTGGGAGCACAAGGTGCCTTTCCGGCTCCTTTTCCTCCCCCCAGGCGCCTTAGCTTTACCTTTTTCCTAAACTCCAAGGGCCCTTCTTTTGCCTCTGTAACTTTTTAAATTTTCTCTTATAGTTTAGAAAAAAAGAGAATGGATTTTATATTTTTAAATGGTTGAAAAAGTCAAAAGATGAACAGTATTTTGTGGCATGTGAAAATTATATGAAAGTGGGATTTCAGTGCCCAAAGGAACATTTTATCAGAACACAGCCGTGCTCCTACATTTGCTGTCATCTCTGGCTGCGTTCCTGCTACTGCCACAGGGTTGAATAGTTGCCACAGAGACCGTATAGCTCTCCAAGCCTACAGTATTTATTGCCTGGCCTTGTATTAGTAGTTATCCATTATCCATTGCCAGGAGACAAATGACCTAAAAACGCTTATTATCTCAGAGTTTCTGTGGATCAGCTTCGCTAAGTCCTTTGCTTCAAGGTCACTCCTAGGCTGCAAAGTGTTGGCTCAACTGGGAAAGGAGCCGCTTCCAAGCGCATGGGTTGTTGGCAGGATTCGGTTCCGCAGGTTTGTTGGACTAAAGCCTCAGATCCTTGCTGGCTATTGGCTGAAGACCACCTTCCATTCCTTGCCGTGTTGGCCTGTCCAACATGGTAGCTTGCTTCTTCAGAGCATGCAAGCTAGGAAGGCAATAGAGGGAGTCTGCTAGGAAGATGGCATTTTTAAACTGATCATGAAAGTGGCCATGTTATCTTTCTTGTGGATGTTGGTTAGGAGACAGTAGTTATTGGGGACCATCTGAGAAGTCTGTCTACCATGTGTCCTTTACAAAAGGTTTAGGTGATTATTTGTCCTCCCAAGATGTGCTTTCTTTTTAGGTGATTATTTTAATACATTGATTTTGCATGTGACGATATAATATTCTAAAACAAAATCAAGCAGTAATTTGTTGAATTTTTACATTTTATCCATATTAATTATTCAGTAACACCTTGAATTGAATTAGCTCATCAGTATATATAAAAGCCTAAGCAACCATTCGACCGTTCGACAGGTAGCTATGACGTGGACTGACCACCAGGGGGCAGATGCTCCAACTGGTAGGTTACCTTGCTGCTGGAGTCCAGCTGATCGGGACTGGGCACACACCCTGGAGCCTTCCTGTGGACCCTCCCTGGCCCTGATCGTGCACTGGTGGCGTCCCTTGGCCTGGCCTGCACCCTCTCGCAATCTGGGACCCCTCAGGGGATGTCAAGGCCAGGCCAAGGGACCCCACCGGTGCAGGAATGCATGCACTGGGCCTCTAGCTTGTAATAAAAAAAATTTTCTGTTTATAGATGTGTCGCTTCCAGAGTTATATATAGAGTAATTAGAATATTACTGTATCTTACCCTCTTTTAAAAAGAGATTATATTTCCTTTTTCCTTGGATTTCTTATCCTTCTTACGTCTTTATGATCAAATCCTTTATTGGCATATTTTAAGAAGCCTTCTTGATTCCCAATGTACTGTTCAACTTTTTCTTTTCTTCCTCATTTTAGGTATTATGTACCCAATAGCAACATCTGTGTTCCCAGGGTTTTTTTGTTGTTTTTTTTGCTGGTTACTCCCAAATCTATTAATGTGTGTCACAGTAGCTATTCATCTACACATTATTCCACATGAACCAATTGTGGTAGCTGGAGACTAGAGTGAAATGACCCTCCCTTGGTACTCATATTCTTCAGCCTTCTTTTTCTTGTTTTCTTTCATCATCCTTTCGATCTGTTTATGTCTGCTTCACTTGTATTTGGGGTAGAGCTGGATCATACTGTATTATTCATTTGCCCTCTGAAGCACTCTCTAGGATGGCGGAGGGTTTAGAGACCTGGATGAAACACAGGGCAGAAATTTGACTTAGCTTTCTAGCAGGACACAGGTGGGGAAGCAGAGTGAATCAGCATGACAGCATCAAACCTGTAGGTTACCTTGCTGCTGGGGTCAGCCGATCGGGACTGGGCGCACACCCTGGAGCCTTCCCGTGGACACTCCCTGGCCCTCATCGTGCACCGGTGGGGTCCCTTGGCCTGGCCTGCCCACCGCCTCGGCCTGGTTTCCCATCCCAGAAAGGCACACTCGGCCATTAGCGATGAGATCAAGTGGGTGGGTGTGGACCACCCCAGCATGGGAAGCTCAACACGGAAATGGCATCGTACAGCTCCCATGAGCGCAGCTGCCAAGCCCCCACACGGACACCCTTGGGATAAGAGATAACATACAGTTTGCTGGAAGTATTTTAACAGCCCTGGGCCAGACAACCTTCAGGGCTTACGTGCCTGCCCCCACCTCTCCGACCAGGTGCAGGTCACCTCTCGGGTTATTTCACAATAACCAGGCATGGCTGACATTTCACATTGATGTGATTCATCCAGTTCAAGGAAACTATGTAAGAAGGTAAACCCAAGGTCATCTTCCTAGGAGAAAAGGTTTAAGCCTGCTAGGAACCCTCTCTCTCTCCTGCCCCACCCCAATTTCTGCTTCTCTTCCTGGCATGAGTGTCCTACCAGGAACAGGCATCAGCCCTCTGCACCTGCTAAGGAGACCCTGGGCCACTCTCTTTACCACCACATTGAGGAGGAGTCTCTTACGTGGCTCCTGCTCTCACTGCTCCAAGCTGGAATGGTAGTGCCTCATCATCTGCGAGGCTCTATTGCTGCTGGTTCTGGCCATATTACTTTCACTTGGGAAAGTTGAGGATTTGGGGCTACCATACTGTTCTCCATGTTCCCTCACCAGCATGTTTTCGACGGGAATTCCTTCAGATTTCTGCTCAGTTTCTTCCCGACCTGATCCCTGCTTCCTCCGAATCTAGAACTCTAGTTCCCTGCACCTGCCACCCACCCTGGTTGTATGCGTTCTGTGTGCCCTGGGTGTACACAGGTCTCCTTCTGCTCCCCCTCCAGTTCTGGCATCTTGGTGAGCCATCCCTGTTTTCAGGCGCTCACTGCTCTCTCAGAGCTCCTTCTTTTATGGCTGAACCCACTGTGGGTCCACATGACTGACCACTTCTTTCCCCAGTGACCAGCACAGAGTCGACTTGCAGTCAACGGCAGATGACTGGGGTTGGGGAAGTAATAGTCTAGAGTCAGAACCTCAGAGGATGTCAGTCCAGGGCTCAGAAAAGAATGCCCACAGCCATGTGTCTTTATTCTGATCCTCTTGCACAGCACATTCCTGCCTGCAGAGCAGAGGCACATTCAAGGTGGGGAAATGGAAAAGGCAGGGCTTGTTTTTCCCTGAGGACAGGGCTCCTGTTTTCTCTGTCAGACATGTGGGTGCCTGATCTGAGGGGAGGATTGTCTCTGATGCTGAAAATCCTGCTGAGCAGTGAGCAATGGAAGAATGTAAAGAATTGAGATGACAAGAGGGCGCTGCTCATCTTTTCACTTGTTCTACCGTCATCCCCTACATTCTCCAGATGGAGTGCTAGAAATTGAAGTAGCTTTGCAATGAACAGCACTGCTGGAGTTTTTAGTAAAAATTTACAGTTCCACTGTTGTTCTACAGATTCTCAGGGGCTACCTGCTACAGTCTCCACTTATGGAAGTACTAGAGGCCCAGTGCACAAATTCATGCACCACTGGGGTCCCTCTACCTGGCCTGCAGGACCAGGCTGAAACTGGCTCTCCAACATCCCCCAAGGGGTTCTGGATTGCAAGAGGGCACAGGCCAGGCCGAGGCACCCCACCACCGGTACACGATCGGGGCTGGGGAGGGACCGTAGGAGGGCTCCAGGGTGTGTCCGGCCTGTCTTGCTCAGTCCCAATCAGCTGGACCCCATCAGCAAGCTCACTTACCAGTTGCACCTGCCCCCTATGGGCAGTGCATGTCATAGCGATTGGTCAACTGGTTGACTGTCTGCCCCCTGGTGGTCAGTGCACCTCATAGCAAGCAATTGAGTGGCCTTTGCATGTCATTAGTATATTATGCTTTGATTGGTTGAATGACTGACCGGACAACTGGGCACATAGCATATTAGGCTTTTATTATATAGGATAGCAGTAGCTCATTTTATCAAGCATTTGCTATGCTTCGTGCTGTCCATCCTATCTTAGCTCATTTAAACGCCGTAATACCCATTTCAGGTAGATAATGTTATTATCCCCATTTTACAGTTGATAAAATCGAGATACAAGGAGATGAACTGCCTCAAGGTCACACAGCCAGTAAGCAGCAGAACTTGTTTAACTCTGAGAGTGAACTCAGTCTGGCTGCAAAATCCATGTTCTTACCACACTGTACTGTCTTATAAACTTACCTGTTTTGACCCATAACTTACTCATTTTAATGCACAACAGGGGGCATTTTTGTAAACCCACATAATGTAGTGACTGTGTATCTCCATAATTGTGTTAAGCTTCTTAATTTCTATGTCCCTTCCACTCTTTATTTCTCATAAAATTATTGATCTGGCTTTTCAGGGGGGCAAAAGTACATTTATTTGGATTGGATTGATCTCTTCTGTGACCTTAGAATAAATGCAGATATTTCATCAAGGGGCTGGATTATCTTCATTTTTTACTTCCCATAATGAGAAGCAGACTTGACTCAGCCCTGGAGTGGCACTTGCCTTCCAGAGCTTGCCTGCCTGTTTCATTGTGGTAGGAAGTGCAGCAGAAGCCCGGGCTGTTCAGATACCAAGAGCAGAGCCACATCCAGGTGGTCTGACTCCCCACTTCAGTCTTCCTTCCCACTGCTCTCCCGCTGGCCCCTTCTGTTTGCTGGCATGCAGGGAAAGACAAGAGGCGGGTATGGTTCGGGGCTTTGTTTGTCCTTTCAAATCTGGAGACTGACCTCACTTCCCTGAATTTATTAAGAGTTGCTTCCATTGTGAAATCTTTCATCGTGGGGTTTAGTCCATAGGTAGGTGGTCTTGTCTGACCCCAAGCTTTCCTTTTCATTTCTTCCCAATTAAATATTTGGGTGATGGCTTCGTGTTAGGATTGATTTATATTGAAAAAGGATCCAATACTTTTTGTTACTGCTTATTTAAGTTTCAGAACTTTGATTTCATATTTTAAATATCCTTGTGTATGTTTTTCACATTTGTTCAATTTCCAAGTGCATTGCGCTCTTCTTGTTTTTGCTAAGAATACCGTCACTGTCACTTCGTCCTCTGATTGTTTTAACCACAAGTTTTATCTGCCTACAGGAGAATATTAAAAAGCGAACCTCCGTACCCCCAAGATATGAGTGCTTTAGCTAAAGACCTAATTCAGCGTCTTCTGATGAAGGATCCTAAGAAAAGATTGGGATGTGGTCCGAGTGATGCAGATGAAATCAAAGAGCATCTCTTTTTTCAGGTGAAAGTTATTGAACAGATCTATGCTCTGCTGATTTCACTGTTCAACATTCTTGGTGAAATGAGTGAACATGGTCTCTTTTGAGTTGTTTTCTCCCTATTTTCATGTACATGGCCTTTTTTTTTTTTTAAGTGACAGGGACCCTTTAGGAAGGATCAAAATTCGACTGGTAAAGACCTAGTGGTCTCTTTCTCCCTAAACTAAGCAGGAGTTGGCAGGGGGCGGCGGGGGGGGGGGGGGGGGGGGGGGAATCATAGTAACATTTGATTCTTTACATACTAATTGATTAGAGTTTCTGAGTATTAGCTTCCATTTATGATCACAAGATTTAGGCATATGAACTAAGGAGACTTTTATTATATGTTTTGCTTCTCTCTCAGTTCATGATCCCTGTGTTGTACCTTTTAGATAGTGATTTTATCTCTTCTTTTCCCAGGAGAAATCTCCCTATTTCTTAGTGACATGTCTATAACACATAGAGAATCACTCATTTATTTTCTTTGTACTTGAGAAAGTGCTTTTTCTATTCTAAAGATGCCTAATGAGACCACACCACAGGATACCAATATAGCTGCTCAACTCAGTTTGCTCAATTTTGTACCCAAAAAACCCCCAAAAATGTTAGATAACTGGGGGAAAAAAGTTGAATTGACTGAGTTGGCTGTTTCAATTATTTCAGTCTAAATGGTCAACTTGGGATACTCTGAAATGAGTGAACATGGCCTCTTTTGAGTCTTGATTTCTAATACCTCGAGCTTCTTGCTTTTAAATAATTTCATCATATCAACAAGCATAACCTAAATATTTCTGGTCTAAAGGTACATCCAAGTTTTATTTTTATTCTGCAAACTGAACTTTTACATTATTAGCACCAAAACAAATGAAAATAGCTACCAATGCAAAGAAAAAAACTCTGCTGTAGAGTAAGCTTTCACATTATTTATTGTTTTTAAATATGGAAGAACAAATAGTGATTGAGAGTAAGAATTATCTCTACTTCTGTGCTCAAAAAAAACGCAGTTATTTCAGTCTCCATACATAGCAGCAAATACATTTAGAATAAAATTAATTTCTCAGTATGCACATTTCATAGATGCATGTGGCATAGGAAAGTTAACATTTGAACAAATGATTTCATATATCTTGTTCTGAAGTTTGGCTCAAAAATTAATAAGATAAAATTCAAAAAAGTATTCAAACAAAATATCTCCAATCAGATTTTCCTAGAATTTTTCTCTCCACGATTCCCTGTATTTGTGAATATTACAACATATCCTTCATATTAGAGAAAATTCTTTTCTCTCTAGCTTGGAATAGTAATTTTAGGTTATTTAATTGCCTTGACCTTTTAAATGATATGGAGACTTAAGGAAAAACCAGAATTCTACTTTAAAGACCTAAATGGAGTAGAGGTGGAAAGGGTTATAATAGCATTCAATTTTCTATATAATAAACATTCTCCTGCTAACAACATATTTCTTTAAATTACCTCCTTACTCTAGAAGTTTCTCCTAATGTATGTACAGAAGCCAAGCACAAATCATAAAATGGAAAATATTACAGCCACGGAGGAAAGAACACTAGTAGGAAGTCAAGAGACTGTGTTCAAATCCTGACCCTTCCACTAGCTAATGTTTAAGTGAAATGCTTAATTCTTACTCCCAGGCTCAATTCCCATCTGGGTCGAATAAAGGAGATGAATTAAATGATCTCTAAAACCATTCTAGCTGAAAAATTTGAGCATTCTAACTGAAAAATTCGAGCAACTTAATGATTTTATCTGCATTGCCTCCACAAGAGGGCATAATAAAAACATGTTATGTTAGTTGATTGAACTTACACAATGTCACCAACCTAGAAATGCAGGTTTCACATTTTACCCTCTCTGAAATCAGTAAACATCTTACAGTAGACAACATCTCACTGTTCTAATTGGTAATGCTTTTTCTTTCTTTTTTATTTTTAAAATATATTTTTATTGATTTCAGAGAGGAAGAGGGAGAGAGAGAGAAAGAGAGATAGAAACATCAATGATGAGAGAGAATCACCAATCCGCTGCACTGAGCCTGCAACCTGGGCATGTGCCCTTGACCGGAATCGAACCTGGGACCCTTCAGTCCCCAGGCCAACACTCCATCCGCTGAGCAAAACCAGCTAGGGCTGCTTTTTCTTTCTTAATGGTGCATAATGTATTATCTTACTATCAATGATGACATCTTAGACTTGAAGACATATCTGAATAGGATATCTGTAGGGCGCAGTTTAGTAAAGCATTATCTGATGTTGTGTTAAGTGACAAAAGGAGCATAAAAAAAGAGCAGAGGGTTGCATTTGAGAACTATAAAGCAGCAATTTATCAGACAGTGAGTGTCTGCTATGTGTGGAAAGGGGGCTTGGATTATCCCATGGGAAGAGAAGAGGCAGTGTTTAAGAGGCATGAATACAGTGGAATGAGAAAGAGTGATTCATCAATACGATAGTACCATTTAAGCTTATAGATTTAAGTAAATACATGCCTTGTGCTGAGTTTATTTTCTGATCTGTCCAGATGACCAGGAGGAAAGCTAAGTAACACTGCCTCTAGAGAACAGGCATGTGCCTTTAGACTTCATGGCCATAGTCACCGGGCATCGTAAAGCCCTTCATTAGAGTTTGTTTTATTTTGCTTTGTTTTGTTTTGTTTTGTTTTGGCTTAACCTTTCCCTGGAGGCTCAGAACAAAAGTTACTTTTCTGTTGTCCCTAAAGGTAAACCAGGGTGCCCTGGTGCCCCCTAGAGGACATGATGAGACTCCACGTCAGGCTCTGCTAAGCTGCCATCAGAAAACGTACTCATGCTTATAAATATATATATTTAATCATTACTTTGAAATATATGCCTCTTTCTATGATCAATTAAAATCCTAAGCCGGCTTTGTTATTCTTAGGAAATATATTTCAACTTTGCTGATTTCTATTTTGTACTAACTTTCTTCCTCTGTTTTAGAAAATAAATTGGGATGATTTAGCTGCCAAAAAAGTGCCCGCACCATTTAAGCCAGTCATACGAGACGAATTAGATGTGAGTAACTTTGCAGAAGAGTTCACAGAAATGGATCCCACCTACTCCCCGGCAGCGCTGCCCCAGAACTCCGAGAGGCTGTTTCAGGTGAGCTCCAGGCTGTGCATGTGCGTTGGCCAGGCATGCTTTGAATCTTCAAAAATTTTAAATACAGAGATTGAAACATTGTTAACTAAAGCCTTATAGTTTGTTAAATAGCAAACATTGTTTATGTGCTTATTTTTTATAGGAAAACTTGATTTTTTATCCCTGAAATTTTATTTCAGTTCAGACTCTTTTATAGAAAACATAATACTACTTTATTTTACCCCTATTTATATAAAAGATTCTTTAGTTCATAAATAATGTTATCTGATTCTTTGTCTTCAGTGAATAATCTTAACTGCTCAAAAAATGTTTAGAAAGGATTTTGTATTGAGAAAAGAATCTTTCTCAGACTTAAGATGAAATATTCTATTAAGTGGCATCATAGCTTCCCTCCTTTGACTTCCACAAATAAGTATGGCTGCACCTGGCCATCCAGACCATGTCTCTGAACATTCGTGACACTAATGTCTAGCACTTGGCTGGGCACATAGTAGGTGTTTAGAAAATGTTCACTGAACTAGTGAATGTTCTAGCCTGAACAGATTAATCATCCATCATTATGTCACTTTTGGTTCAGGACATCCTTCTGCCACTTGATTTTATTCCTTCTCTAAAACTTAATTTTAAATTTAATAAGTCTAAGGAAATAGAATGAGTCAAAAAATTGCTGACTTCGAAACCAACTGGAATGTAACTTGTTTTTTTTTTCTAGTTTGGAAAACAGTGGCACTTGGACCACTTTGCTTAATACCTTAACTCGACCTTTTTTGAGAAGTTAGTTGTGTTTATAAATAAACTTTTATCAGCAATGCAAAGAATTACACCTATGAGTCAGATTTTTGGTGTGAAATAGAGAAGAGGTATTTTTTTTTTTTTTTTTTTGAGGAGAGGTATTTTTCTGCCTTTAATTTTGAATTGGTTTAGTTCTACCAGAAGATGGCATTATCTCCTTCTGGAAAGCATTTTTCTATTAATTTGAAATAATCTTGCATTTTAGATTACAAATACAATAAAATTAGAATCATCTTACTGAATATTTGAGTGTTTTTTATTATTTTTTCTTGACTTAAGAAAAAATTATTACAGTCTAGTCTATGCTAAACTGGAAAATTGCAAATCTGTATTCTCACCTTTGCTTTTGTCTTTTAGGGCTATTCCTTCGTTGCTCCTTCTATTCTCTTCAAGCCCAACGCAGCTGTTGTAGATCCTCTTCAGTGTCACACAGGAGTGGAACGTCCTGGGGCGACAAATGTTGCCAGGAGTGCAATGATCAAGGTATATAGATGTGGTTAATTAAATGACATATTTGTGGTTTAGATCTAATACTGATTAACATTCTCAAGCCCAGTAAACTTATTAGACTTACCATTCAACCAAGGTGTGGTTTTAAGAAATGAATAAATGGAATAGCATTATTTGCCCTAGAGAATTATTAACATCGGTGTGAATGAGCTCCTTTTTACAATGATCAAAAATTATGTGACTTAAATCAATGATATAGATGAACATAGAAATGAGCTAAAGTAAGATGAATTTTAGAAGATGATCCACGCATGTATTCCATTTACATTTATTAACATTAATAATGTCCTATTACTTTGCAGTTTTATTTACCCCGTGTGTGTTACTGATATTTTAAGTTAAATGATGTTGGTCTCCTATCAGGACTCTCCATTCTATCAGCACTATGACCTAGATCTGAAAGACAAGCCATTGGGAGAAGGAAGTTTTTCAATTTGTCGAAAGTGCATACACAAAAAAAGTAACCAAGCATTTGCAGTCAAAATAATCAGCAAAAGGTATGACCATTTCTGGCAGTTTCTCTTATGTATTCACTAGAGGCCTGGTGCATGAAATTCGTGCACTGGGGTGTGTCCCTCAGCCCAGCCCGCACCCTCTCCAATCTGGGACCCCTTCGGGGATGTCTGACTGCCAACTAAACCAGCAGTCGGACATCCCTCTCACAATCCAAGACTGCTGGCTCCTAACCACTCGACTGCCTGCCTGCCTGATTGCCCCTAACCGCTTCTGCCTGCCAACCTGATCACCCTCTAACCACTCCCCTGCTGGCCCAGTCGCCCCAACTGCCCTCCCCTGCTGGCCTGATCGCCCTCCCCTGCCGGCCATCTTGTGGTGGCCATCTTGTGACCACATGGGGATGGCCATCTTGTGCGAGGGTGTGACAGTCAATTTGCATATTACCTCTTTGTTATATAGGATCCTAGTCTGTGGATTCTATAAATTAAGACTTTTATTTAAAAGGAAATCAACAGTGTATTCAAAGGCTTGTTACCCACAGGTTTGGCCATTTGGCTTCTCAATTGATCCGTTATACTTCTAACTCTAAAAGATATTTTCAGATAAAGGAATCCATTTCAGACATAAATCATAGTATGATAGGCTTTTGATTTTCCTGTGAGAAAACTCCCATGGCAGTGATATTTAATCAAACTGGCAGTGAGTTCAGCAGCTGTTGTCATTCCTATTCGTTGTTTATTTGAAATACTTTTTTAAAAAATAATTATTTAGCAACCTACTGGTAGCATTGAGAGCCAGCAGGTTGTTTTGGAAACTGGTTATTACCTCCATAATCATATATTCTTATTACCAAATTGTCGGGCAAGAAGGGCATCCATTTCTTCGTGTGATTAGCTCTTTTCTGACTCAGAAACAGTCTTTTCTCAGAATAATGCATTGCTTGTTCTGGTGGGTAGTATGACTCATTACTTTCATGGAAACTTCATTCTCATACTTTGACACTTATATTCTGAATACACTGTAAATAAAAACAAAATGAGGTTTGGAGCAGCACTGACATAAAACTTGGCGCAGAGGTTTGTAGAGACTAACTGTTTCATCTCGTAGGATGGAAGCCAATACTCAGAAAGAAATAACAGCACTGAAGCTCTGTGAAGGACACCCCAATATCGTGAAATTGCACGAAGTTTTTCATGATCAGGTAGTCCACAGTCCTCTTCTGTGCATACTAATTCACATTCGAGTTTTTACTTTTTTACCAGCTTTGTTGGTGCTCCTGGGTCAGAGTTAAAAATATGGGACATCCCTAGCCACTACAGAGGGCAGAGAAACCAACCCCTCCACACACTCTCTTCCCCACCCCCAAATCAGTGCAACCTTTCGCTTCTGCGTTTCTCCTTCAGCGGCAGCGGTAGATGACATGGCAGGAGGACAGAAGCCACTGCCGCCGGCCGCGCTGCTAACACCAGTTCAGCTGCTCCCACCGGAGCTCAGTCGCTCAGACCTCTCAGGACTCAGCAATATTCAGCCTTCGACTTTCTTTTTACTTCTAAAATAGAACGTAGAGAACCTTAAGCCTAATTGGAGCAAGCTAAAGTACAAACAGGAAGCAGAAAGGCAAAGAGACTTCCCTTTCATCTTCCCATTCCTGGCTATGTCATGCTGCTCCCTCTTCTACTCCCAGCTCCGATTTTTAACAGAATCCTGACAGACGCATGTACCTTGGGATACAAGAGGAGCGCCATTGTGTCAGGCCCTGTCTCCTCCCCGGTTCCTCCATTGCCACCTTCCAGGGCAGAAATTCCTCTGGGTCTGGGTGGGACACAGCCCTGCTCAAGACAACATGCTGGGCACAAGAGCTAAATCCAGCTAAAACTCCCTTTTAAATTTAATAAATCTAAGGAAATAGACTTTGGTTTTACCAAAGAAGAAACTGGGATTCAGAAGGGTCATGAGACTTGTCCAAGGTCACATAGCAAGTCAGTGAAAACCTCATTGGGAAAGGCTGGTCTCTGGCTCTGGGCCCTCCCCTTGTACTGCGGTAACATCCCTGTCCAAGGACAGCTGTGGCCCACTTCTCTCCACATTGAAATTTCCCCAAGTGCTGCACCCGACAATGATACATCCCGGTGAAACCAGGCAGCAGCAGCATCATAACTGTAAAAACTGCGGCTGTGTGCTATCATACCTCATGTGGTCCAGGCACTGTACCAGACTCTACATGGAGTGTCTTATTCAGTCCCTGCAGTAACTCACTGAGGTAAGCACACGGAAACCCACAGAAGCTAAGGAACAGGGCAGGGTCTCACAGTTTGTAAGTGCTAGTGCTGGGATCTGAACCCAGCCAGCTCAACTTCAGAGCAAGCTTTTAATTACTTTGCTCTACTGCCAAAGGGGAGGCAGAAAGACGTGCTGGTTCTCACATCAGGTGGGTAAGCAAAAAATCATCTCATTGTCTCCTTGCCTTTTGTTCTCATAGCCAGAAAAGGAACATCTTTGTAGCAAGAACTCAGTAGGGAACGCCCTTCCTGCTCCTCTCCTTGCTCCACCTCTTGGGCTCTTCACTTACAGTGGAGGTGGTGCAATCCCTGTCCGGGGTGGGGAGCTTGGGAAGAGCCTGGACCATCTGCTGAAGGCGATGATTCACACATCAATCATGGGATTGGTCGAGGGCCTTCCACACCCACCCCTGTGGTTTTGCAGCTGTCCCCCAGCCACCTCCCAGCCAAGACGTTCAATCTCTGACCTTCCCGCTGATGTCAGATCTCAGGAACTGCATCCCAAATTTTTTAAGTCTCAAGTTATATTTATTAGGTGCTATTTTTAGATTCAAGAGTTACTAGACCATAAATTATCTCATGGTATAATCCTGTAGGGACTAGTATAAACATATTATCATTCCAATACGCAGTTGACATCTTGGGTTGTTTTACCCATGATGGTGACAGGTGGCTAGATTGTCCCCAGTCCATGCAGTCTTGTTTTCTACGACTGGGTGAAATGGATTGCGGGCGGGACTGCACCCTTGACTGTGCTAGAGTATAGTTCATTTTATGGACTAGGATTCGTGCTTTACGACTCTGTTAGTTTCCTATTGCTGCTGTGACAAAGTACCACAAACCTAAACAGTGCAAACACATCACCTGATAGGGCTGGTTCCCTCTGGAGGCCCTAAGGGACAGTCCATTCAGTGGCCTTTTCCACCTTCTAGAGAGGGCCCACTTCCTCGACTTGTAACCCTCCACGCATCACACCCGCCTGCTGCTTCCATAGCCCCATCTCATACTGTGGACTCTGATGGGTGATTGAGGTAGTCTCCCCATCTCCAGATCCTCCTTCACAACGTCAGGGTCCCTTTACCGCACAAGGTAACAGCCACGGGTTCTGCGGAGTAGACTAGAGGCGTCTTGGGAGGGCTGTTAGTCAAGCTGTCACATAAACATTTCTCATTGTCGACATTTTATTTGTAAGGATCCTAAAGGTAGTTCATAGAGGTAAAGTAATATTCCCAGTGTCGTAAGAAAATTGGCATTCAGATCCAGGTTTGACTCCAGTCCCTATCTTTTAAGCCACTATAGAGTAGGTAGGTATTGCCCTCCATTTTTTAAAATATGTTTTTATCGATTTCAGAGAGAGGGAGAGATAGATGCATCAAAGATGAGAGAGAATAAGCTATCAGCGGCCTCCTGCATGCCCCCTAATAGGGATCAAGCCCACAACCCAGGCATGTGCCCTGACCAGAATTGAACAGTGACCTCCTGGTTCATGGGTCAACGCTCAGCCACTGAGCCACACCTGCCAGGCTGCCCTCCATCTTTTTTAAAAGCTCACAGGCATATACTTCAACTTTGACCTTATTTGTCTGATGTAGAAACTCAAATTGGCTTGATCGCTAGTAACCTGAGAACAATTCTCTTACTAAAAGTGTTGTCCACTCTTTTTTTAAAAAATATATTTTTATTGATTTCCGAGAGGAAGGGAGAGGGAGAGAGAGATAGAAACATCAGTGATGAGAGAGAATGTTGATTGGCTGCCTCCTGCACTTCCCCTACTGGGGATTGAGCCTGCAACCTGGGCATGTGCCCTTGACCAGAATCAAACCCAGGACCCTTCAGTCCGCAGGCTGACGCTCCATCCACTGAGCCAAACCGGCTAGGGCAGGTTGTCCACTCTTTACATTTTACCCAATATGTGCAAGATGATGTATTTATAATTGTCTTTTTTATGAAGCAAGTTTTCTGGATTTTGCTAATTCAAAGGGAAACATAAATATTTTGGTTTTTGAGTGACGTTGGTGCTAGGAGTATTGATTTAATATATTTTTAAAACCATATGTGTTAATTTGAGGGCTAATATTATTCCTTTGCTTTTTGATAGCTATGTTATTTTCTTTATGGAAAGCCTACTAAGTATATAACTGATTAAACTAATTAAGATAATGCCATTTGGATCAAAAGCAGTTATTTAAAAAACAACAACCTACAGTAAGTTATGGGTGTTGGCCATCGGTATTGCCAGGAACTCTAAAGCTTATCTGTTAAGCCCTAACAGGAGGTTTAAAGTGGCATCATCAAACAATGCCTTTTATCAGGAATCTTGTATATTATTTAAAGCAGCCAATTTTACATTATCAGTGCTAGATCACACTTTAACAAGAAAGATATGTAAGCTTGATAGAGAGGGTTAGAATGAAATTCAAATGAAAGAATCCATCAAGAGAAGAATATATAAAGACTGCACTGCAGTACTTGAAATTTTCCATTACCAAAATAGAATTCTAAAAAAGCCACAGTACCCTTCAGCTCTTTCTTCTAAAACACAGGATTGCTGTTGATGACTGCAACAAAGGATTATTTAAATTTACTGGTGATAGTTTATAGTCAATAAATGTTTCATATGTTAATACATTTTTCTTCATTAAGGCCCTCCACATTCTTCTTTGTTTTCTAGCTTCACACTTTTCTAGTTATGGAACTTCTGAACGGGGGAGAGCTGTTTGAACGCATTAAGAAAAAGAAGCACTTCAGTGAGACCGAAGCCAGCTACATCATGCGGAAGCTGGTTTCAGCTGTGAGCCACATGCACGACGTCGGAGTGGTGCACAGAGACCTGAAGCCTGAGGTATAGAAGAACACATTCTCTCACATTGCTCCATCCAGCCTCATTATTAACTATCCCCCAGATATGTGGGCTTTCTTACTTTCAGGACTTTCTGCTAAATACATACCTGGAAATACCATGTTTCTTGGATTTTTTTATTTTCTATTTCAGCCTAAAATAAATTCGTCTTTTTTTTTTTTGCCCGCTGATCATCTTGAGGTTATATTTGTAAGTGTGAGAGCCTTTTATGGGAGAAATACTTTATGCAACAGTTGTGGACTAAAAATAGCAATGGAAATTTTTGTAGCAGAAAATAATATCCCCTCTATATCTATACCATTTTAGAGGGGTTTTTTAAACAATTTTTATATATATTTTTAAATTGATTTTTAGAGATAAGAAGGGAGAGGGATAGAGAGATAGAAATATCCATGAGAGAGAAACATTGATACACACCCCCTAGTGGGTATCAATCCCGCAACCCCGGCATGTGCCTTGATCGGGTATTGAACCAGTGAGCTCATGGTTCATGGGTCGACACTCAACCACTGAGCCACACTGGCCGGGCTAGAGGCGGGTTTTTAGTGGTATATTTTGAATGCTTATTTTTCACATTTGTAATCAAATCAATTAGCTCATGAATAGGAACGTATATAATTCTGTTCTAAATATTAAGCACAAAGAATGATCTTGGTTTAATCAGTTACACCATCCTTATATGTGCTCTTCTTTGCTCATGTACTTATAGAACTGTGTAGCGGTGCAGAAATAGCAGCCTTTTCACATATCTTTTCATTAAAAGGTTAAGAAGGTTCTAGCTCAGAATGATCCCTTTTTAGTATCAAAAGTAAGAAAGTTCCTCCCTTTCAGAAAACCATCAAAATAATAATGAAAATTTAAAAGCAAAACCCAGTAATTTATAAAATAATAACAATGAGTCATCCTTTACCCTATGCAAAATTGTACATATTTTCTCTTTAAAATGGAACATCATTTTTATTACCCGTGTGATTATAGTGCATTTTAAGTATATTTAAAATTAATTTTTTGGTGTTTATTTTTTGTGTTAAACCACAAAAGAATATTTCTCAAAAAAAGCACCATTTTTGCCTTATATTTAAGTACCTTGGATTATTGACATGAAGAGGATGTTTTTAAAAATCAAATTATGTGCATTCAAATATAACTGACCAATTTCTAAAGTATTTAAACTTCAGCCTATGTATTTCTTTTTCCAACCCTCTCCTGAGGACATGCTCACTGATTTTTAGAGAGAGAGAGAAACATTGATGTGAGAGAGAAACATGCATCGACTGCCTCCTGTACACACCCCGACTGGGGATTGAACCCACAACCTAGGTTTGTGTCCTGACTGAGAATTGAACCTGTGGTCTTCCAGTGTACGGCACGATGCTCCAGCCAACTGAGCCCATTGGCCAGGGCCAGTCTATGTATTAGATATTACTGTTATTCTTATTACTAGTGGTTCATCAAAACTACATTTGCTTTACGAACTTGCAACTATGACAGCTACCCCTCTGCTTCCTTCATCATAGTTCTCACTCTCCTACAGAACGCCCACTGAAAATATGGCGCTCTGTGCATCGGAGATTAGCTGTCTATTTTTAAATGTGAAAGCACACCACTTAAATGTTTTCTTGATAGACAAGGAACAAGCATGTAATTTTCTTAGGTTGAAAAGATCTGTTCCATGAGTGTATAGAATTCGTTTTCACATGTTTTATTCTTTGATAACTGGCCATCTGTTATCTCATGAGCCTCAAACGATGCAACTGTCCCTCCAGCAGGATTTAGTTTGCCTTCCTAGTTCACTGATACTTAATTCTTCTTTTGTTAGAAAACTTTCCTCTCACATAGTCGTTTGAAATGAAGACTTGTCAGATTATTTACGATATTCTACTACAGTTGTAATTCTAAATCAAAATTATTTTTTAGAGAAATGAAAATGTACCTTTGTACTAACATTTTCATAACAAAAGAGCTTTCACTTTGACTTTTAAATGGAAGAGTATATTATTTCCAAACTAAGCATTTAATCCTTTTCCCAGTGATGTAGCATTTTAAGATCTGATTCTGTATCTCTTGGTAGATATTTATGTGGCACTCATTTTCTGCTTAGGCAAAATCCTAAATTCTAGGTGAGAATCAGATAAATTTAGAAGCTGGCTGACATTCTTATAAGCTGCTTTGTATTTCTGAAATTGGTTCCCATAGTCTTAAAAGATGAAGAAAAATTCTATCAAATTCGTTTCAGGCAGAGCTTGAGACGAAGATACAAGGAGATCGAATTGTTACTCCCTCCCATTCCTGACTGTTGACACCCCACTCCTCTTAGAGTTGGGAGAGGAGGAGAGAGGGGCACGCTACATCCCCTCCATTTCCAGGACTAAGATCCAGGGAGTCCACTGCCATTCTTGATAAGGAATAAACTGGAGTCATTCTCAGAGATCAAGTAGCTCAGTGACCAGGGGCCAGGTGTGCTTGTCTCCCTGCCCTGCCTGAGGCGCAGCACCTTCCCGGGGGCGGAGCTCCGGAGTCATCTGCTGAGGACGGCTCTCAAGTACAAGCCGTGAACCCCACCCGTGACTTCAATTGTGGTGAAGCCTTACATGTAACTATGTAATTATATTCCCATTTTCATTCCATCTCAAATTCACGACTGGGTGGTGTCTCTGAATGAAGAAAAGGCTCACGCGAGCCATCTTGGAAGGGAGGTTGGTGGAGAAAGTAGAACGCAAACACAGAGTTCCAGGAAAGCCTAGAAGAGGCTCTGACGTCAGAGGAGACACGATGCAGTCGACAAATGTTTCCCGTGACATTCATTGTCAGGTTGAAATAACACAAAACATGTCGGAGCAGAGAACAACAGTACCCTGAGGTCCAGCTCCCAGCCCCTCCCGGTCAGACCCTCTCTGTGCCGGAACCCAGTATTGACATGATTTACCTAAATGGCATCACCAACCCCGTGACGTTTTAGTGAGAGCCTGATGTGAGCGTTTGTGTCTTGCAGAATTTACTGTTCACTGATGAACATGACAACTTGGAAATTAAAGTAATTGACTTCGGGTTTGCGCGCTTAAAGCCGCCTGACAATCAGCCTCTCAAGACCCCGTGCTTCACCCTCCACTACGCTGCCCCCGAGCTCTTGAACCAGAACGGCTACGACGAGTCCTGCGACCTCTGGAGCCTGGGCGTCATTCTGGTGAGTGCATTCCAGTGGAGCCTGGCGCCTCGTCCGCTCGCAGGTGTCCTCTTACCTGCCCCTCTCTCTGCTGGTTTTCCTAAAGTCATGACAAAATCGGCAAGTTGGTTTCTCTCCCGTTAGAGGCCTGACGGAAGGCTGTTTCCTTTTCTTAAAATTTGCATTGGAGAAATGTAGGAATTTTGATTTTGGTTTATTTTGAAATATTTAAGGCAGCTGTGTTTTGTGTGAATAAGAGTTATATATTGTGTTTTTAGAAGGACAGTGTATTTTCAAAAGATATGCATGTTAGATATAATGTAAAAATAGCTAAGTGACTCAGTAGAAATATTCTTTGAGCCCTAGCGTGTTTGGCTCAGTGGATAGAGCATTGGCCTGCGGACGGAAGGGTCCTGGGTTTGATTCCTGTCAAGGGCACATACCTCAGTTGCAGGCTCGATCCCCACCTCTAGTTGGGACGCATGCAGGAGGCAGCCAACCAATGTATGTCTCTCACATCGATGTTTCACTATCTCTCTCTCTCCCCCTCCCTTCCACTCTTTCTCAAAATCAATAGAAAAATATTCTCAGGAGAGAATATATATATTCTTTGAGGTTTTGAGACTAAAGATGTAATTAAAGAATATCATTTAGGAAAAATTACAAGTTAATAGTAGAATTATAAATGTTTATAGTGACTGATAGTGATCCTGGTCAGCATGCTTTTCACAAAATGTCCTTGGCTGCAGTGATCAGAAAGGGAACATTAAGCTAGCAAGATCTGGGTGTGTTTTTTCTTCAAAATAACTTTACTTTTTATGCATATAATGTGTAATGCAGCGGTTCTCAACCTGTGGGTCGCGACCCCTTTGGCGGTCGAACGACCCTTTCACAGGGGTCGCCTAAGACCATCCTGCATATCAGATATTTACATTACGATTCATAACAGTAGCAACATTACAGTTATGAAGTAGCAACGAAAATAATTTTATGTTTGGGTCACAACATGAGGAATTGTATTTAAAGGGCCAGAAGGTTGAGAACCACTGGTGTAATGCATGATCCTAGGGAGAAATTTTCAGAGGCTACAGAAAGAGAAGAAAAAAGTGAGATCACTGGTAATCTCATCACAGAGATGGTCTCCCTCTCCCTCTAATCCCTTGCCCCGCCCCACCATGCTGTGTATTCCTCATGTCTTTCTATAAGCTTTTCTATAGACGTGCATATATACTTGGGTTTTTTAAAATGAGAGGATAGTATACACGTAGTTTGAGTCTCAAAAGCTTATTTAACCATTTACTAATGAGAAGTTAGCATTTTCCAGTTTTTTCACTAATTTTAAACTATACACATGAATATTGTTTATATATGTGCTTACATTTGTCTCACCATTTGTTTAGGATAGATTTCTAGGAGAAGGGTATACACATCTTTATTTTGAAATCTATGCCTGGATTTCCTTCCAGAAGGTTTTTTGTATCTTCTCCGAACTATATGCAAATACATGGAAGACTATCAATTTCAGTCTTAAATTGTTTCCTGCTGTTGTCATTTGCATGCATTTCTCTGATGAATGTTGTCTACGCATCTTTTCATGTATCTGGACATTTGTACTTTTCTCTTAGGAATTGCTGTGTGTGAGCTTTGCCCACTTTCCTGTGGGGACTTTTTCTTACTGGATTTGAAAGCTCTGTTAAGGTTTTTAATCTTTTGTCGGCCATTATATTGGAAATGTTTTTCTGGTTTGTCCTTTGTTCCACAACTTTGTTTAGAGTAATATGAGATTTTAATTTTGTTTTCAGAGGGATTTAAATAGAAAAGATTTTTTAAAATTTCTATGTAGTAAGATCTGTCAGTCTGTTGTTTTATGGAACCTGCTCTGATTCAGATTGTCACTCTACCCCAACCCTAGATTATAAAAATATCCTCCTAAATTTCCCTCTAGAATTATATTTTATTTTTATACTTTAACCAGCACTCCATCTGGGGTTTATTTTGGTGTCAGCTTGCTTTCCCCTAATGGCTAGCCAGGTGTCCCTGCAGGATGGCTCCTCTTTTAGTTTAAGTTTCACATGGGTTTTATTTCAGTAATTCTAAGTCATCTTTATAATTTTCAAACTAAAATTTATGAATCAGATTTTTAAAATAAAAATAAACAACTAGCTTCTATAGACTTGAGAGTTTTATTTAGGGACTTAAACATTAGTAGCACTCTCCTGAAAAAAATATGTCTAAATAAAAAAGAACCTTTCGACGGGAGTTTGCTGCCTCGAACAACCACTTCAAAAATACAACTAAAAGACGGAACGGACATCATCCAGAACCACAGGAAAGCTGGCTGAGTGGATGTTCTACAACTAGGAGGAAAGAGAAAAGCATACCGAGGCTCAGAGGAGGCGCAGTGCTGAAGTAAAATACTAAGGTTCGGAGTGCATGTGGAGCGGGCTGGAGGCTGAGGGCGCGGTTGTTTTCAATCGGGAGGGAGTCTCAGGCTCTGAGCTCCAGTTCCGGGCGAGTCTCTAGGACCCAGACTCATACGGGAGAAGCGGGACTGTCTGGCATCGCTCAGAACCCTAGGGCAGCTTTCTCTCCGTGGGGCTTGCAGCGACTACTGGGACACTGAGAAGCAGAGCCTCTGAGGGCAAGACTGAGAGCAGCCATAATTGCTAACCCCGCCCTGTTGATCCCGTGGGACCCGCCCCGCCCAAGCCCTGCAGGGAGGCTTTTGCTGGATAGCCTCAGGCAAAGGCTAGATTAGCACCTCCCTAGAGATCCAGGAGCCAGGAAGCCCAGAGGTCAGAGTGGGACCATCCAGCTTTAAGCTCCGTGGAACCATAAAAGACACACTCAGGAGGCAGACTCAGTGAGCACCAAAGCCCCATTGAAGCAAGTCTAGCCCCAGAGGGGTGTCTCCAGCACAGAAGTTCTCCCACCGCAGACACAGCTGATTCTCACAGCCAATTGACCTGGAGGTCAATTCCTCACAGTGATAACTACAACAATCAAGGCTTAACCACAACAAGACTGTGCACAAAGCCCACAAGGGGGTGCACCAAGAGTGTCTACCTTAGGTAATTGGGACACTTAGCACAGAAAGGCATTCTATCGACACAGCAAAGCATAAAAAAATGCCGAGACAAAGAAACAGGACACAAACGACAGAATTGGAGGAAAGCAAACTGTTGGATATAGAGTTCAAAACCACAGTTTTAAGGTCTTTAAAGAACTGTTTAGAAGCCCTCGAAAAGACTGGTAAGACCGCCGATAAATGTAGTGAGATCCTCAAGAAATCTAATGAGACCCTTGATGTTGTGATAAAGGACCAACTAGAAATTAAGCATACACTGACTGAAATAAAGAATATTATACAGACTCCCAACAGCAGACCAGAGGGTCGCAAGGATCAAGTCAAAGATTTGAAATACGAAGAAGCAAAAAACACCCAACCGGAAAAGCAAAATGAAAAAAGAATCCGAAAATATGAAGATAGTGTAAGGAGCCTCTGGGACAGCTTCAAGCGTACCAACATCCGAATTATAGGGGTGCCAGAAGATGAGAGAGAGCAAGATATTGAAAACCTATTTGAAGAAATAATGACAGAAAACTTCCCCTACCTGGTGAAAGGAATAGACTTCCAAGTCCAGGAAGCGCAGAGAACCCCAAACAAAAGGAATCCAAAGAGGACCACACCAAGACACATCATAATTAAAATGCCAAGAGCAAAAGACAAAGAGAGAATCCTAAAAGCAGCAAGAGAAAGAAAATCAGTTACCTACAAGGGAGTACCCATACGACTGTCAGCTGATTTCTCAACAGAAACTTTGCAGGCCAGAAGGGAATGGCAAGAAATATTCAAAGTGATGAATACCAAGAACCTACAACCAAGACTACTTTATCCAGCAAAGCTATCATTCAGAAGTGAAGGCCAGATAAAGAGCTTCACAGATAAGAAAAAGCTAAAGGAGTTCATCACCACCAAACCAGTATTATATGAAATGCTGAAAGGTATCCTTTAAGAAGAGGAAGAAGAAGAAAAAGGTAAAGATACAAATTATGAACAACAAATACACATCTATCAACAAGTGAATCTAAAAATCAAGTGAATAAATAATCTGATGAACTGGTGATTGTAATAGAATCAGGGACATAGAAAGGGAATGGACTGAATATTCTTGGGGGGGGCGGAGAAAGGGGTGTGGGGGTGAGTGAAGAGATTAGACAACAATCGTGCACCTATGGATGAGGACAGTGGGTGGGGAGTGAGGGCAGAGGGTGGGGTTGGAACTGGGTGGAGGGGAGTTATGGTGGGAAAAAAGAGTAACTAATGTAATAATCTGAACAATAAAGATTTAATTAAAAAAAAAAAAAAAAAAAAAAGAACCTTTCATTTTTTTGTAATAATGTAAGATTATCCCCTGTAAAAGAACCTTACTTTAAATATAAGCCAATTAAATCATCATCCTTTTTACGGTTCTAAAATATCGTCTTAGAGCTTCTGAATGCTGTCTCTATGGAAACAACTTTGTGTGATGGTATGGACAGAAGCCGTGCTTCTCTCTAGATCTCACAGGTTTTTAAGAGAAACGGGACAGAGAAGCGGTTAAATGATGCCACAGGGAAGCAGTCACCATATCCAGACTGTGTGCAGTTCCACAGGACAAACAACCCCGTTTCTCCAGCAAATAAATTATAAGAAAAATAGCGTGGGAACTTATAGATTAAATGACACTTTAAAAAGGGGACATCTGTAATACTTTCAACAATAAAGATTTTTTTAAATATATTTTATTGATTTTTTACAGAGAGGAAGAGAGAGGGATAGAGAGCTAGAAACATCGATGAGAGAGAAACATTGATCAGCTGCCTCCTGCACACCTCCCACTGGGGATGTGCCCGCAACCAAGACACGTGCCCCCGACCGGAATCGAACCTGGTACCCCCCAGTCCACAGACTGACGCTCTATCCACTGAGCCAAACCGGCTAGGGCTCAACAATAAAGATTTTTAAAAAGACAAGAAACAGTGTTTGCATTTTACTTGAATTCTGATTCAAGCAAATTCTAATTTCAATTCTATTTATTAAATTCAACCTAAAGCTAACTCATACAGATGTGATTATAATATACAAGGCATATAACATAATTGGAGAAATTTGAATATGGAATTGTACAAAGGAATCACTGCTAATTTTTTTAGGTAGATAATGGTGTTGTGATTGTGGTTTTTAAAAATCCTCGCCCTTTAGAGATGCATAATGAAACACAGATGAAAAATAAAGTGAACACCTGCATTAAATTGTCAAGAAAAAAGAGTGCTTTGCAAATGTTTCCACATAAATGAATGCATATCTCCTGCAGATCTGAGACAAAGCCTGAATTATCCCATAGCAAGCCCAAAGCTTATTTGGAGTCTCCTGATTTGCCTTAGAAATCTATGGTCCTTTTGCATATTGCATCTAGAAAATATGGATGCGGATATTTTAATATGAAAATAATTTCTATTACCCCCACTGACTAAAACAAATACTTCAGGAAGATGCATCACATGTGGCTTTGATCGCAACCCAGTCTACCTCATGGACATGTAGGATGTTAATTAGCATAGAGCTTACCCACTGCCTGGTCTGCCCAGGGCTGAACAAAGTACTGCAGACAGCACTTATTTTCTCACAGTTCTGGGGTTGGCAAGTGCACTGTCCAGGGGCCAGGATGGGGATATCCTCACATACCCTTTCCTCTCGTTCTCAGGGAGAGTGAGCAAGCTCTAGGTGCATCTTTTGGAAAGGACACTCTTCCTGTTTAGTCAGAACCCCACCCCATGACCTCATTTAACTTAAATTACCTCCATATAGGCCCTTTCTCTAAATACAGTCACACAGAGGGTTGGGTCTTCGACATATGAATTTTGGAGGCACACACATTCAGTGTATGACACAGCATTTAGAAACTGTAGGACAGATGAGCTACTGCTGCCTGCTGCTCCCCTGTTTGCAAGTCTCATGGGGACCCTTAGAGTTTAGGAGAAAGAAAGCAGAAGTACACGCCTGAGGAAAGGGGTGCACGGTGTGCTCAAGAGAGAGCACACAGGGTCCTTTGTCTTGAGGGTTCTTACCTCTTTCCTAAAGGTGGGAGTTTTAGGGGAGTTCTCAGGGGAGGGTCTCAGCAGAATATTCAGTAATTTGCCAGGTGTGTCCTTTAATATGCTGGTGCATCAAAGTGAGCAGATAGGAGAGTAGGGATCCTTTTCTGGTCAGCTTCACTGCTTTATTGTTATCTTGGATTTGTCTGTCTCTAACTGTGCTTTTTTGATATTTATTCCCCTGACTTCATCCATCCTGGGGTTTGGCTGGCACTAATGGCACCAACTGGGTCTCTGTGATCTCTCTTCCTGACCAGGGTGATCTAAGCTACTCACTGTCTGATTGGGGAGGAGAGGTGTAAACTATTTGCTCCTAAGTGTCTTTGGTTAGAGAAGATAAGATCTTGCGATTTATTAGCAGGCTGTTAATTGCTCAGCCTTATTTAACTATTTTGTCTCCTGTTCCCTCATTCCACTCGCCAGGAATTGTCCTACCTTCTTACTGCCCTGCCTCAGCAGAGCTGCTTTTCACAGTGCACGGATTCATGCACCGGTGGGGTCCCTCGGCCTGGCCTGCAGGGATCGGGCTGAAACTGGCTCTCCGACATCCCCTGAGGAGTCCCGGATTGCAAGAGGGTGGTTCTCGGGTGACACACCCTGGAATCGGGCTCCCTCCTCTCTGGTTCCGGTGCGTCACCTGAGAACCGCAGATGCCAAGTCACTGCAGCTTGGCATCTCCTGCTTTGAGTGTCTGCCCCTGGTGGTCAGTGCGTGTCATCACTACTGGTAGGAGTGTCTGCCTCCTGGCGGTCATTGTGCGTCATAGCTACCGGTCGGATGCTTAGGCTTTTATATGTATAGATTTATCACCTTGCCTGAGAATTTCCATCTTTCTTGAGAGCCAGCGTGTCAGAACTGCTTCACCATCTTTGCTATCATGAGAGTGCACCTGCTTGTCAGACAGATGACCAGGGAAGAAAAAAGGCTGTTGCTCCTAGTCGCTGGGAGTCTCTACAGTTCCATGCCTCCTATTTAGGGCTCTCCTCTCAGCGTCCCTCCCAACCAACTGGCGCTACCACCCTTCTCACCACGTGGTTCTCTGGTCTGCGCACAGACATGGTTACTACCTAACTACCAGCCCGCCCACTGCCGTCTGCAGCTCCCTTCACCCCTGCAAGCCTGTAAGTCGCTCAGCAAGCTGAGAGCAGACCCTCCAAGAAGTTTAAGGAGGGTCTTAAACTTTTGTAGCCTTTCAAAAATCCAGTCTTTGCTACAAAGACAAGACTTAGCTTTTTGGTCTTCCTGTTGACTTTTTATTTTATTTATTTTTATTTATTTATTTTTTTTTGAGAGAGAGATGTCAATTTGTTGTCCCACTTTTTATGCATTCATTGGTTGCTGCTTGTATGTGTCCTGACCGGGCATCAACCCACAGCACTCTAACCAACTGAGCTATGTGGCCAGGGCTCTATTGACTTTTTATCTTTCATGTAAAATTTCAAATGTGGCTACAGTGAAATAAGGTGACTATAGAAAGTTGATCACATTTAACCCAACAATGAGAAAAATAAAATTAAAATTGGGATAATTACAAACAAAATAAAGAAGGCCAAATAAAAAATTTTTTTAAGTTCTTATCCATAGTTAATATCCTAAGGAAAGGCTATGGAATTGGATAGAAAAAATAGTTATTCAGGGTTCTGCTGTCTTTAAATTTTCTGTTAACCTTAACACCCTCTTTTTCAAACAGAGTATCCCTTTTTCATTCTTGTTCTGAAAATAGTTATACTAGAGGCCCAATCCACAAAATCCGTGCAAGAGTAGGTCTTCCTTTCCCCAGCTGCCGGCACCGGCTTCCCTCTGGCACCTGGAACCCAGCTTTGTCCAGAAGGACGTCCAGTCTAATTAGCAAATTACACTTTTATTATTATAAATAAATGGTTTTAAATCTTGATGTCATAATAAGTCATTCCTCTTTATTTACAAGTATTTGAAAGGTGTTGGTTGTTTCAGCGATAGAAGCCACATAATCTTTTAAACCCAGTAATGCCAATCATAATAAACTGTTGAAACATTCTTTGTTTCTTTTTTTCTCGATAGTATACAATGTTGTCTGGGCAAGTTCCATTCCAATCTCATGACAAAAGTTTGACATGCACCAGTGCAGTGGAAATCATGAAGAAAATCAAAACGGGAGATTTCTCCTTTGAAGGAGAAGCCTGGAAGAATGTATCCCAAGAGGCTAAAGATTTGATCCAAGGTAAGAATCTAAGGAAATTTTGTTATGCGCTGTGCAGAGATTGAAGTGGAGTCATGCCATTACACATATGTTTGTTCATTACTCAAGGAGTCTGTGTTCTAAAAGGCTTCCAGGCTGCTGTCTTGTGCCATTTCTTCTTATCAGAACATTCTCCCTCAGTGATCCTATCCACTGTCTCCACACGAACTAGCACTTGGATCCACCAGCATCCCAGTCTGGCACCTCCACATCGAACCTGCACTCTTTGTTGTTGTTGTTAAACCTCACCTAAGGATATTTTTCCCATTGATTTTTAGAGAGTGGAAGGTAGTGAGGGAAAAGGAGAGACAAACATTGATGTGTGATAGAGACACATTGATTGGTTGCCTCCCGCATGCACCCCAACCGGGGCTGGGGATTGACCCTGCAACCCAGGTCCTTGCCCTTGACTGGGAATCAAACCTGAGACCCTCCTGTGTGCAGACCAACGGTCTAACCACTGAGCACACCGGCCAGGGCCGAACCTGTACTTTTTTACTCTCCTTTCTCCCAAATGTGTGCCTCCTCACATCTCCCTCTTTTGCACTGCCAAGGAGCCAGGCCACCAAAACAGAAAGCCAGACACTTACTAGCTCCCAGCTGCTGGGGTCCAATCCCAGCGGGTCCAGGGGTCCCCAAAGGTGTGGACGGAGTCGGGGAAGAAGGAATGACACGAAGATAGCCTTCAGTTGATCAGCAGCCTAGTCAGGACCTCTAGCCAGGATCTCCAGCCAAAGTTCTGGTCGGAGTTCTGGTTAGGAACTGATGAGGATCTGATGAGGATCTGATGTTTATTGTCTTGTTACATCCGTATTTATACCAGCCCATTTTAATCCTGTCAATTTCTATTACAAAGGTTAGGGCGTTTCTTATCTCCATTCCAGGGAGTAAAGATTATGTAGTTTAACTACCCGCCTGACACTTAATTAAGGGGTTGTATCCCCTCCCTAACCTCAGGGAAAAATCCCTACCTGGGGAAACAACCTTTCTCAGAGAGGTGACCTTGGTTAAAACACATGGCACTAAAGGGAGCAAACATATTAAGAACAGTATGCTATATACGCCAGGTCCATTGAAACATATGCTGTGCAGATGTTTCTTTCCTGCAGCAACTGTGTCAAGCAGCAAGGATGGACCGGCTTCCGGCACCCAGCCTTCCTCGCCTTCCACAGCCAGTCACTGCTTCCTGCGGGTTCAGTATCCCTCCTCCCACCCCTCTCCCCTTTCACGTGGCCGCCACCTTAGTCCTCATCACCATTTCTCTCCTAAGATCCTACAACATTCTTCCAACTTGTCTCACTTCCTCTCACATCACCTGCCCGTCATCCATCGGCAGAGTGACCTTCCTAATGTCCAGATGTGCTCATGTCTCTGTTAAAAATCCTTCAGAGAATCCACTGACCTCAGGTCACGCCCCATCACAGCACATTGAAAACTCAAGGCCCTTCACGACCGGGCCCTGCCTGCCTCTGCCGTTGTGAACACTTGATTCCTCAGTTGTGTCAAGCTTCCGGGTCCCTGTACCCCCCGTTCCTATGCACTAGCTCTTCTTAATCCCTGGGCACCCCTCCTCATTGAGCCCACTTCTCTCATCCCCCAGGACCTGTCTTCTGGAAGTTTCCCAGGGGCCCACGCTCCCTCGGCTGAGCCCTCCCTCTTCATGGCCTCCTGCACATGGTCCCCGGTGGTGTGAAAGCGGGGCTTGTCTTCGTGCCTCCTCAGAACTCCTCTGAGTCTCCACTTCCACTTCTCTGGGCCTGACCACACCCCCTGAGTTAGAGAAGGTGCTGGTACAGGCCTGAAGGAGGTCTAGCTCTTTCCTCATTCGGAGTTTACCCGGTCACCCTGGGGAGTCTTTGTTGGGGTGGCTATTTTCTCCTGATTGAAAAGTCAGTTAGCCCACAGCCTCCTAGAAATAGGCTATTGTGGGCTTTCTCATTAGCATCCAGTGCTCACTAGGGCATTTAAGAGCATATGAAAGGGTAATTATTTTTGTAGGAGGTTGAAGCCTTATAGAAACCATCATGTCATGTGAACATAATTGAGATTTATATCTGAGGTTGATTTTAAACTGTTTGAAATGGCAAATCACAAAATAAAAATGTCTTGTTTATTCCCACAGGACTTCTCACTGTTGATCCAAATAAAAGGCT
Source organism: Myotis yumanensis (assembly GCF_028538775.1). Lineage (NCBI taxonomy): Eukaryota > Metazoa > Chordata > Mammalia > Chiroptera > Vespertilionidae > Myotis > Myotis yumanensis. The sequence goes on from NW_027223752.1 coordinate 10,828,780, forward strand.
TAAAATGTCTGGCCTGAGATACAATGAATGGCTCCAAGACGGCAGTCAGCTGTCCTCCAACCCTCTGATGACTCCCGACATCCTGGGGTCTTCAGGAGCCGCCGTGCACACCTGCGTGAAGGCCACCTTCCACGTAAGGGCCTGTGCTCTGCAGTGTGGGGTTTGAAAGGAATCAGATACCCGATAACCTCCGAGACGCACTCTGAGTAATAACAGTTAAAATAAGAAATAAGAGTCCTTTTAATGTGAGGACACAGACACATTTACAAACAGCAAGTGCCTGGGGCCAGAGTCCCTGCGAACCCACAGTGCCCTTCCCGGACGTTGGGAGCGAGTGTGTGAGATCAGGCAGAGGGCGGTATTGGAATAGCTGAAGATTTCCTGTAGATGATGAAAACCATGTACCTACTACTAGGACTTTCTTCTCTCAAATAAGCAAAATCATTTTCTTTTAAAACGATAAACACTAGGAACTAAGGCACCCGTAAAAATTCGTTCATTCAGCAACCCTTTTGGGCCTCATATATTCTAGAGACCGTGAAGGATAAGAAGTAGGTACGGGCATTCGGCACTGATTGTGTTTGAAAGGCTGAGCTGGCATTGCAGGAGCCGCACGTTTGTGCCCAGCAGATGCAGACACATTCAGCTAGTTGTCTAAGGGGTGAGTGAGTGAAGGAGAAATACAGTGACCTCTGAAGGATTATCTTGAGGAAGGAGGGATAACGCTTCCTCTCAGCTGCAGAAATTGATTTAAAAGTTAATGAACTAGGATAAGGTGAGGTATAAAGAGATGAACTGCAAGAATTTGTGGCAGATGATCCATAGCTTCTCAGAGACAGGATGCAAGGTTGTCAGGGGCAACGCAGCCATGCCAGAGCTTGAGGCTAAGAAAAGTGAAGACAGGCTGCCCAGAGGCTAAAGCCGGCCTGGGGTGTGTACCCGATCTCCTCGGTGTAGATTAACTGGCCAAGATAACGCCCAGTTGCATTGACTTGGAAGTGGAGAGCAGGAGCCCATAATGGATTAAGTCTGTTTTGTGTTGGGTCTTTGTGGTCAGAATTTTAAATCTCAGACACAGAACTGTAGAGTAACGGGGGTAGCAGCTGTGGGGTGTGGGGAGGGGTGTATTGGATTGCAATAGTCTTCAGGAGTTTCCAGTCAGTCAGTGTTTCTTATTGAGAGGTAGCGCTAACTTCTTCAAATGAGGTATGGGAATCCTGACTCCCGGACAGCCACGCTGGTTTGATTTAAGCAGCATCCTCAGCCATCACCCCGTGAACTCTGTACCCCACAGGAGGTTTGGATACAATGGTTTTAGGACTTTGTTCCCCAGACAACTTGGAGCTATTGGTTGACAACCAAAGTCGCCTCCTGCTGTAAGTCATAATTGCCAAGGAATCTTCAATCCTTGTACCTTCATCGGGGTTCCCTTCTTTCTCTCCTCTAGGCCTTTAACAAGTACAAGAGAGAGGGGTTTTGCCTTCAGAATGTCGACAAGGCCCCTCTGGCTAAGAGAAGGAAGATGAAAAAGACCAGCACCAGTACGGAGACACGCAGCAGCTCCAGCGAGAGCTCCCATTCTTCGTCCTCTCACTCTCACGGTAAAACCACCCCCACAAAGGCACTGCAGCCCAGCAACCCTGCCGACAGCAATAACCCCGAGCCCCTCTTCCAGTTCTCGGACTGAACGGCACAGGAACGGGAGGGCTGTGACCCGTGAGCCTGGCACTTTTGCTCCCTCGGCGATGCCTGAGGTGATGTTTCGTCAAAGTCAAAGCTTGTCTACTTTAAGAAAATAAAATACCCTGAATGAGCCAAAAAAACAAAAACAATAACCACCAACCAAACAGAAAAACAAGTCCCGCTGGTCTCATTGGAATCTGCCTCTTGGGGAATTTTTTCAGGAAAACCCACCGGTTATCCTTGTCCTAAAGCACTGGGCAGAGAACGTTACTGTGAACGAAGCACGGGTTACACGGTTTAGTGACCTACCTGGTGCCAGCAGGACGGTTCTGGAAGGAGCAGAGGCCCCTGTAAATGCGATTGGGGGCTGGCCAGATTCGAACTGCTTGCAGAGTAGTCACAGGCCTTTCAGCTGTCTGCCGGCAAGTTACTCCTACTGTGGCGACACCTTCTGCTTCGCCTTGTGGATAATGTGGGCTTTTAGGAGATTTGCACCCTTTCAACAGGGATTTATCAGAGAAAAAATGTCTGTTTTAAAAAAGATTCTGTAATGAATTTTATGTGTGGCATATATACTTATTTCTGAGCGAGGATTTTAACTTATTGTCTTTATTTTATGGTTACATATGATGATAACCTACTATTCATCTTTTTCAAAAAGTAAAAGAAAAGCTATAAGGACTCATGGCCCCGGGCTCTGTCTCTGGGGCCCCTCTGAGTGCATGCTCAGCTCCGTGTTTCTCACTTTGCACTGCTCTGTCCTGGCAGTTTGTTCAATGGTATTGCGAGCCATTAAGGTACATGTCTCTGTTTTAGGTAACATTGCACTTTATAAAAGAATATGAATAAAGCGAACTGTTTTATAAAGTGCACTGGTTAAAGCATATGTACTGTATTTTTGCCATTTTTTTTTTTCGTTATCTATTTTAAATTTGTCCTCACACCCCCTTCTACCTTGTTTGCAACAAGTAGCATGAGCCGTGTGGCATAACGTCACCATCAGCCACGCAGGCACCGATGTGAGGAAAAGCTAAAGGGAAATTCTGTTCAACACTGTGCTTTATATTTGTACACTGTGTTGTCTACAGTGAGGCATTTCCTCCTGTGGCTGGATATCATGTACATAATATTTTAAAATCATAACTATGACTTATTTGGAAATTTTCCTGTTAAATTTTGAATCCAGAAAGCATATTTTATAAACTTATGCAGAGCACTTTTATTGCTCAAAAGTTCTGAATTCATACACAAAACAAGCGCTTTGTGATGAAGACATTTCACTGAGAGATTGCTGCATTTACAAATATGATTCATTTCCTATGCAAAAAAAGAAGTGGTAGAATTTGTATGTTCTGTTTTCTTTTAAAGCTATCACACGAAATGTTAGGACTGAGAAAGGTGATCTTGGCCATGTTTACAGGAATCATGCTTAAAAGATAAATCCCAATACATTTCTTTTCATTTTTGTTAATGATAACCTCTGGAGCATTAGTTTGGAATTTGGGTGTGATATTTATTTATTCATTTATTGAGATAATGCAGCATTAATTTCAACCAATTATGAATACTAAAAATATTGCACTCTATGTAACAGTAGTATATTTATTGCTAAATCAATGTATATATTATTAGCACAAGCAACAAAAATGGCAAATATTAAAATATTTTCAAAATATTGTATTATCTTGTTCACATTTTTGTCCACAATGGTTATTGGAAATAATTTTTAATACTTTTCAGTGGCCCAAATGGCTACATAATTCTCATTGAATCAACTGTACCCCCAGCTTGTGGCCATTCCTAGTAGTGATGGAAGATCTTTCATGAATTATTACCAAATACAGGTAATTACAAAATATGGTTCCATCAGGCACAGATTTATAATAATTAAGAAAATGTCCATTTATGTCTATAGTTATGTTGAATATTTTTGGAAATGTGTTAGTTAGCCCTTTAAGTATTTTTTTTAAACTGTGCATTCTCATAGACAATGCTAGTTGTAAAGTATAGACTCAAAGAATTTTGTTGCTAAAGGAAAATGATCCAGAAAAATGGTCAGTATTCCATAATGATTGATGATGTAATTGACTCATTGTGGACATTGAAAATTAATGGGTTTCATTTTTATTTCTTTCCCTTGCCGTCTCTTCTGGAGGACTTGGCAGAAAATGAAATGGGCAAAGCATCAGGCAGAGGAAGGAAAGAGAAGGGTAATCCGTCAACTAAATAATCTAGGATGGGCTTTTGAGAAGAGCTCAGAAAACACTCCGTGTAGAGGCCTCTTGTCAAGTGCCTTCATCCTCACCCTGTGTAAGCACCAGTGAGGCTGCGTCTGGCGCCAGGCTGCTGCAGATCGGTTGGATGCAGGCGGTTAGTGTACAGTGAAATGCGCTTTAAAATTCACAGACTTTCCACTTAGTCACATCAAAAAACTAAAAAGTACTTCATGGGAAAATGTGAAATGGAAGGGCTCCTTTGGTATTAGCAATAAAATAGAAATATATCTAAGAAAAACAAATGCATACATTAAGTTCTCTTTATAACAGTTTATGGAGATAGGACCAAATCACCCCTTCCCTTTTTTATTTTATCTGAAGTATGTAGCTTTCATGCCATCACAAATTCTGGCTCAGAGCGTATCTTTTACAACTATGTATGGCTAAGTGAGAGGCAAGATTGAGAAAAGGAAAGTAATAGAGGCAAGAAATTTTGAAAGACCACTTTCTTCTAATTACTGTGCCAGATCCTATGGCTGAGTGAGTTAAATTTACTATTTTGATATTCATTAATTCTTCCAAACCTCTATAAAATAATAAACTACTGACCCACTGGAACAGAAAGTCATGTTTCCTGAGTTAATTTCAACATGCCTGTTTGTTTTGGAGTTGCAGATTCATTTAACCCTGAAAAACTGCCTTTTAATTTTTTTTATATTACTGCTAATTTCTTCAAGAACTGTATAAATGGCTACATTTTAAATATAAGGTAAGTTATTTTTTTAAGAAACTTACTTGGATAGCAGTGACTTTTTTTAAATAAGTAAATTCCTTTTGTATATCATTTTAAAAAATACGTTCTCAAATAGTTTATAAAAGTCTACAATTTATTGTTTGTTTGTTCACCTTGCCCCCATTTCAAACAGTTGTTATTATATTTATTAAAATCATGGTACCTCAAAATGGTGAAAATTTCTAAATTATTGGCCCTATACATGCCTTAGAACACTTGATTATTTTGTGTGTTTTCCCAGTGACTAATAATAAGAACCTAATTGGATGTTTGTGTTATCACACTTCTAATATTCTTTTAAGATCTAAGTGAAAAAGGAAATTCTGATATACCACTTACACTATATCAAAATAACCATCTTATAGATGATTTATTGTAACATAATGAAATATCTGTATATACATGTAAAAGGCTAAGTGTCCATCCTTCCAACCGGTAGCTATGACGTACACTGACCACCAGGGGACAGACGCTCAACGCAGGAGCTGCCATGACACGTACTGGCCATTTAAAAATAAACACCACGGACCTGGTGCCCACAAAGCAACACTCGGCTTCCCCAAAGTGGGACACAGGCCCCGCCACCACCCCGGAGCGACACCCTACCAAATCACAGCCAACACTGCCAAGACCCCATGGTGCAAAATGCGGCCCATAGCCCAGCCCAGCCCAGTCCAGAAACGGTCACTGTGGTTGCTGGGTAATGATGTCACATAGTAACGCCCAGCTTCCTCTCCCTAGTGACTAGCCTCCTTGGAGTTTCTTCAGCCCAGGAACCTGACTTGCTTTATAGCCAGGTGCAAACATTTTACAGTTTAACCAAATGTTTATGAAGCAGTTTCACGTGCCTCATCTCATTTGTTGTTGTTGTTTAATATACTAGTTTATATTTTTATTGGTTTCAGAGAGGAAGGGAGAGGGAGAGAGAGGAAAGAAAACATCAATGATGAAAGAGAATCGTCGATTGGCTGCCTCCTCCTGCACACCTCACATTGGAGATCGAACGCACAACCTGGGCATGTGCCCTGACCGGGAATGGAACCTCCTGGTTCATAGGCTGATGCTCAACCACTGAGCCATGCCGACCAGGCCAAAATAGATACTATTGATAGCCAGCCATTTCCTTTCCATTATTGCTTAGGAGCACGCGGTAAAGAGCTAATATTTAGAAGGAGACTTGGATTAAGAGACAGGATTCTTGGTGGTTGATCATCAGGCCTCGTTTTCCTGCTGTATTTCTGCAGGGACAGGTGGAAGGACATGCACTATTTTTCTAGTTAGAGTGTTGCTTATGTAATCACAAGGAGAAATACCTCACATGGGTTGAGTTAGCATTTAATACAGCAACTTTTCTCCGGACACAGGAGACCGGGGTGATATTTAGCATTATGTCGTTCCCATTATTCTTTTCCATTGCATAACACTTTCAATCTGCACAGTTTTACACCATTTGCCTCTTCACTAAGAGAACATTCCATTTTCCTTCTTGTTCCTTCCCATCTTGAGCAGTTGTTATCTTTTTCATTTATGTTTTGAAGTCCTGTATTTTAAAAGACAAAAACAGAACAAAAAGATGTCATGACTTAGGAAAGGAAATTTCAATTGTATGAACCGAGTAGTATAGACTTATTTTCTGGCATTTCTGCTTGTAGATGGATTGGAAAATAATTATTTTTGTTGGTTTTGTTTTGTTTTAAAATCCAGTCAAGATTGAGGAAGTTGACATTCTTAGCTGCAGTTTTATTGTTAACTTTCAAAGAGGCTGGTCATGTGAAATGTGCACTATTTTGCAGGAGTGGACATGGGATAATTCTCATTTAAGACCTGTTGCTGTGGTAGACATTTGATTGTTCACAACAGTTTATTTTAGGTAGTATAGTACCATCCTATTTGCTCAAATTATAAATACTGGTAAAAGGGGAGATTAAATGTATGATAATTATCATTCCTTTGATTAATCTAAAGGGAGCTATAAAGGTGCTACATTATATGTAAAGTTAAAGGCGGTAATTCTTTAGTAGTGCAATTTTGAAAATATCCCTAAAAAGTTTACTGACGTGAATTTTTTTTTAAAAAGAGAAAACCACATATGAACATACTTGGAGGAAATTTTAAAAGACTGACATTTTAATGTATAGCTGGTATCCCGTCTAAAATGGTGTGCATCCTTAGGTGTGGGATGAAACCTTGTTGAGCATGATGCTTGCTGCAATAATCTATGTACAGTAACTGTGTAAATTAAAAGTGCAGTCAAGCCACAGTTCAAATGAATGCTGTTCCCACCCACTGCGTCGTCTTCGCTACCTGCACAGTCATACTTTCTCTTTCATTGCTGCTGCTGCTGTGGTCCAGCTGTATGGCCACACACATTAATGTAACACACAATGATATCTCACTCACCACTTATTTTTTTAAAATTTTATTTTATTGTTTAAAGTATTACAAATAGTAATACATTTGTCTTCTTTTTTCCCCCATTGACCTTCCCACGGCCTCCCCTACCCCCCGGCACATGCCCTCACTGCCCACCCACCCAGTGTCTTGCGTACATTGGTTATGCTTATGTGCATGCATACAGGTCCTTTGGTTGATCTCTCCCCCTTACCCCCACCCTCCCCTACTTTTCCTCTGAGGTTTGACAGCCTGATCGCTGCTTCTCTGTCTCTGGATCTGTCCCTGTTTATCAGCCTATGTTGTTCACTATATTCCACAAATGAGTGAGATAATGTGGTATTTATCTTTCTCTGACTGGCTTATTTCATCAACAAACAACAAGTGTTGGAGAGGATGTGGAGAAAAAGGAACCCTTTTGCACTGCTGGTGGGAATGCAGACTGGTGCAGCCACTGTGGAGAACAGTATGGAGTTTCCTCAAAAAACTAAAAATGGAACTCCCATTTGACCCAGTGATCCCACTTCTAGGAATATATCCCAAGAAGTGAAATAAGTCACTCACCACTTCTTAACATAGCCATGCTTTGACTAACATTTAGAGGTTGTAATTAAGATCAGAGAGATGAAGACTGGATGGAGACAGAGAAAGGAAAACGGGATGAAAATTATGTTGGGACAAAAAAAGCAATCTGAGACGAGCAACCTTCCAACTCTGAGACGTGAGCATTTGGTACAAACATAGGCCTACTTTACAACAATGCCACTTCTAGGGCCATACAGATAAATCTGTGTTTAAAAATTCTGTCTGCTCTGTGAGCTTCCTGAACACGTCTGTACAGGCCTTGTGAGGTGGTTCTTTTGTTCTGGGAGGCGTATGTGATCACTTTCTCTCTGTTTCCCTACTCACTCCTCAGCTTTTCCTACTGCCTTCAGCCACACCTCATATTCTGTGGCCTAAGTGGAGCACTAAGACGACAGATAGGTAGTGATTATGTTTTTTAATTGTATTTCTGTGTAACATGAAAAGTGCACAGATCCTAAGTGGACAGCTCAATGAGTTTTTGCACATGTATGCATGCACCTATGTAACCATCATGCAGATCAAGATGCGGCTCCCAGTGCGTACTCAGACATAACCACTGTTCTGTTACCATAGATTCGCTTTGCCTGTTCTTGACCTTTCTGTAAATGGAACTCTACAGTCTGTAGTCTTTGTGTCTGATTTTATTGGGCCACCATTATGAGTGTAAAATTCATCTACGTGGCTGCATATAGAAATAACATTTTGCTCTTTTTCTTAACTGTGTAGTATTCTATCAGATGAGTGTATCACAACTTATTCTACTATTGATGAACATTTGAGCTGTTTATAATTTTTAGCTTGTATGTCTAGAGTTGCCATGAGCACTCATATATACAGGGTGGAGCAAAAGTGGGTTTACAGTTATTTGTATGAAAAATAATACAATAATAAATAATAATATGAGAATGAACTGTGTTTCATAGACATACAACTATAAACCTACTTTTGCCCCACTCTACATATTTTGAATGGACATGTGCACTCATTTCTCTTAGGTTTATACATAACAATGAAGCTCCTAAGTCATGGATGTGTATATAGCTATAGACGATATTGCCAAGTAGTTTCAACAGTGGTTGTACCAACTTACACTCCCACCAAGAAGTGTGAGATTTCCAGTTGCTCCACATCCTCATCAGTACTTGGTACCATCAGCCTTATTAGTTTTGACCATTGTGTGAAGGTTGTATTTCATTGTAGTTTTAGCCATTTTTGGCAAGTGTGTATTTTATTGTGCTTTTAATTTGCATTTCTCTGAGAAGTGATGACATGTGGAACGCCTTTTTATATTTTACTAGAGGCCCGGTGCACGAAATTTGTGTGTGGGGGGTCCCTCAGCCTGGCCTGTGCCCTCTCACAGTCCGGGGGCCCTTGGGGGATGTCCAACTGACAGCTTAGGCTTGCTCCCTCCGAGGAGCGGGCCTAAGCCGGCAGTCGGACATCCTTAGCACTGCTGTGGAGGTGGGAGAGGCTCCCGCTACCACCGCTGTGCTCACCAGCCTTGAACCCGGCTTTTGGCTGAGTGGTGCTCCCCCTGTGGGAGCACACTGACCACCAGGGGGCAGCTCCTGCATTGAGCGTCTGCCCCTGGTGGTCAGTGAGCATCACAGTGACCAGTCATTCCACCATTTGGACAATTTGCATATTGGCCTTTTATTATATAGGATTAGCCATTAGTATATTCTCATTTGTTAAGTGCCATTAAGTCACTTTGCCACATTTATTGGGTTGTCTGTTTTTTCCTTTTGATTTTTAAGGGTTCCTTATATATTATTAATGAATATTTTTGTGTGATATATTATTATACATTTCTTCTCTTTGGCAAAGTCTTCGTATCTGGTAATGTAAGGCCTCTAACTGATCTTCCAGATAGTCTTGGCTAGTCTTAACCCTTTGCAGTCCAATGTTATTTTTGGAATTCAAACAGTGTGGTCCAAATTAATTGACTGGATTGAATGTTGAACTTTTTAATGTTCTTATTGCTCGACATTGGACCTGCTCCTAGCACCTGGTCTGTCACAATCTGTTTACCCTCTTCTTCCTTTTGTGTTATTGTTGCCATATATTTTACCTCTGTAGTCTATATATACTTTAAATTTCACAACACATTGTTTTATTATTTTATTATTATTACTATTACTATCTGTTTTAAAGAATCAGTATTTAGTTTTTTTTACCCATGTTTACTCGTTCTGATGTTTTTCATTCCAACCTGCCTTTCCTTTCTTCTCTCTGGGATTATTTTCCCTCTGGCTGGAGAACTCTCCTTAGTATTTATTTTATTGCCAGGCCTGCTGGAGTATGAAATTCTAGGCTCATCACTTTCAAAATATTACTCCATTTCTTAATTTCTGTGGAAAAGTCAGCCATCCGTGTTACTATTGCTCCTTTGTAGTTATATGTCTTTTTTCCTGTCACTTTCAATATTTTTATCTTTGCCGTTGGTTTTTAACAATTTAACTATGATATACATGTATGTGGTTTCTTTATCTTTGGTAAGGATTGTAAATTTGTTGATTCTATTGGTTGAGGTTCTTCCTTAATTTTGGAAATTCTTAACCAGTAATTATTCAAATAATTTTTCCAACCCCTTCTTTCTCTCTTCTTTTCTAGGATTCTTCCAAACCTTTCACCGTGTTCCATATGTATTTTACAGTCTTTTCTGTGTTTCCCATCTTTATTTCTTCTGTGTGATGTTCACTGACCTGTCTTTTAATTCATTTATCCTCTGTTCTGCTAGACCCAATGCCTTTTAATTTCCATGTTATGTATTGTATTTTCAGTTTAAAATATTCATTGACTCTTTCTTATATATTCCAAGTCTGTGCTGAAATTCTTAATGTTTTTACTCTATAATGTTCTTGAACATATTACTCAAATTAATTTTAAAGTTATTGTCTGATAAATCCCAAGTCTTAATTATTCCATAATGGTTTTTTCTATTGCCCTGGTACATTTTCTTCCCGTTTTCATTCATTGGGTCCTGTTTTCTAGGATGCCTTGTAAGTTTGACTGAATACTCTACATTGTGTATTAAAGATCACAGAGGCTCTGCACCTTACCTTCCTCCTAAGATAGTTGTTTTCTTCCGCAGGCAGGTGGAGTGCAGACACATCACCAAGCTCCTGTTGAAGTTGAGATTAGACTTTGTCAGGACTTGTTTCAGTGTTTGCCCTTATTCCCGGCCAGGCCTGGTAGTAATCGTTTTAATCACCATTGTGCTTAATCGCCAAGGACTTCACACATTCCAGAGGTGATCATTAGTACCTCCCCACAGTGGCTTCTCACAGCGATAACTCAGTTGTCACAGTTCAAACAGAGGCATCAGGTTTCTTCATCTGTTCCTTCACACACTAGACATTTGTGAGCGCCCAGTCAGGTCAGATGCTGTTCTAGACACAAGGAATGTAGCAGTTTATAAAATAAGATCTTGCAACTTTGGGACCTCTGGCCTCTTGTTTTATAGAAAAGCTACTAAAGGGTTTCTGTGTTTACTAATTAAAGACTTTCCTTATGTGTGGATGAGAGAAAGACAGACTGAGACTAAGACCTTTGGTTTATGACAACTTCCTATTTTATACAAATACTAGAGGCCCGGTGCATGAATTCGTGCATGGGTGGGGTCCCTTTGGGTGGCCTGAAGGGATCGGGCTGAAACCCTCAGTCCAATGCCACCTGCAGCTCCTACCTGCTGCTCCCGCTCATCCTCGCCCCACTGTGCCCACCATGGGCTCGTGCCCAATCAGTCCCCATCGGGAGAGGCTCACACTGCTGCAGCAGCACTTCCCAGCCATGAGCCCTGCGTCTGGCACCCTCCGCAGGGGAGTGGCCTGTGGGATCAGGCTGAAACCGGCTCTCCAACATCCCCTGAGGGGTCCAGGATTGCAAGAGGGTGCAAGCCAGGCTGAGGGACCCCACCAGTGTACAATCGGGCCAGGGAGGGACTGCAGGAGGCCTCCAGGGCGTGTCCGGCCCATCTCACTTAGTCCTGATCGGCTGGACCCCAGCAGCAAGCTAACCTGCAGGTCGGAGCAACTGCCCCCTGGTGGTCAGTGCATGTCATAGCGAGTGGTTGAGGAACCTTAGCATATCATTAGCATATTACACTTTGGTTGTTCTGCCGTTCGGTCTATTTGCATATTACCCTTTATTATATAGGATTTTTAGCCTTCTAAATAGTTCTGCACACCATTCACACACAATACATCCATACTTGGCCCACCTTTTGAAAGCTAAGACATAATGCTTAATTCTTTGAGTTTCTATACCAGTGATGGCGAACCTATGACACGTGTGTCAGAAATGACACGCGAACTCATTTTTTTGGTTGATTTTTCTTTGTTAAATGGAATTTAAATATATAAAATAAATATCAAAAATATAAGTCTTTGTTTTACTATGGTTGCAAATATCAAAAAATTTCTATATGTGACACGGCACCAGAGTTAAGTTAGGGTATTTCAAAATGCTGACATACCGAGCTCAAAAGTTTCACCATCGCTGTTCTATACCCTACAGACAAAACAAACACCTGAAAAGTTCACTTTTTTGGAGTACCTGTATATGACAATTTGAGTTAAAACTCCTGGAACTGACTTGTGGAAACAGCTCCGAAATCAAATCTTTCTGTGAGCGTCAACATGAGATCTGATGAAGAACCAGCCTACTCATGGTTTCTCATTTTAACTTCCGTTTTTAAAGAGCATTTCACACGCTACGAAACACTTATTAAATGCTGTGAGATACTAAAAAAAAAAAACCCAAAATGGCTTGATGTGACCAGTCTCCCAGAATAAGTTAAATGACACTGTTACCAAAAGAAAAATCTAACCCAGGCACATGTCCCTGTTAAGATATTATAGTCGCATCAAAAATGTTGCTCCTTGTTTTTTGTTATGCTCTCCCCCTTCAGAGACTTCACACATTCCAGTGATCATTTGTACGTCCCATTCCCACCATTCCCTTGTGATCAGAAGGCAGAGACCTGGGATGTCCTCAGATATAGAGGTCTGCAGACTCGAGGATACACTCGGGGAGCAGGTCGAGAATTTTGAGCACCTGTGGTTTGGTGTCCCTGTGATGAGGGACACTAACCCCTTCAGAATGATTTAAAAACTACCAGTGAAAGTGGACAAAGCCAGACACAAGAAGTCACATATCGCACAATTCCATTTATATGAAATGTCCAGAATAGGCAATCCGTAGAGACAGGAAGTTGATGAGTGACATCCAGAGGATGGTAGGAAGGGGAAATGGGGTGTGACTGCTTCATGGGCAGAGGTGATGAGGTTTGGGAATGATGAAAATGTTCTGGAATTAAATCATAGTAATGGCTGTACAACATGGTGAATGTACTGAAAACCACGGAATTGTACACCTAAAATGGAGAATTTTATGTTAAGTGAATGTTATTTGAATTTTTTGAAAACACACACACACACACACACACACACACACACACACACACACACGCTACCCGCTAGAAAGGACAGGTTATTTTGAGGACGTTAATTCCAACACCTACTCTTCAGAGAATACCCTTCCCAACCCTCCGCTCTTTGGCCTCAACTCTGAAGCAGAGCTGATATTATGGTTGGAAAATCTTCTCTTACAAACAGGAATTGGTTCTTGGGGACGAGTGACTGTTTTCTTGAAGATAACACCAAAACTTCAGCCTAACAGACAGAGGGCACCTCCTTGGAACCCAACCTTCCCAGCCCTGGGTAATGTGTGGATAGATATCAAGGTGCGGTAGTTTGAATGGCGATCACGTCTACTTTGTCATAACTGATCTCTGCTTTGATCCTCCTTCGTCCTAATGGGTCCACCAGGCTCTTGTTTTACATACGTTTCTCTTTGGTGAGTGCTTTTCTCAAAGCTGTTCATATCCTACCTACATTAACTGTCAGAAGCAGTTTCATTTGTGCCTTGAACTGCAGTATTATTTTATTTATTTATGAAGTCATTTGGAGCAGTTTTCTTTTTCTCAAACACAATACCATTGAAATACCAGAAAAGTATGCTACTCACGACTGTGCCATTTTACCAAGTAATCAGAGGCCTATTGTCTCCCATAACTCCACTGGACACAGCTAAAACTTTTATCCTTGATAATTTATTTTTACTGACTGAATGCAAAAGTTTTATCAACATGGGAGTGAATGTATAAATCTTTTCATTCACCAATTGAGATACCACATGAAACGTTGCTTTTGTGCCTGGCAAACATGAACTATATTGAAGAAAATTAGACTTCGAAATTTTTTAAATGCTTATGTAGCAAATTAAATAAAGTTGTTTCAAGCTGCAAAGTATTTGACATAAAAATGTTATGTGAAGAATACATATGGCAGCACAATAAAATTAGTACTTTTGAAACATTTTGAGTGATAAATGTTTTGAAGGTATTTTTTAATAGTAACTGGTATTGAAAATTCTAAGTATTTAGAATAAAGCACACTTAAAATATATAAACTAGTAATTCCAGATGTTTTTATTTCAGTATCCTTGCTTTTGAAAGTCAGAATACTCAAACTTGACTCACCTAAACTCCAAAAAATTTCTCTGATGATGAATACAGTCAGTGAAAAACTTGAGTCTTTTAAATTTTTAATTAGAAATTAAGCTGACTTATTTGGGCCTATGTTATGAAACCTAAAAAGATAACTACTTCTGACTATTATACTTAATGTATAATCTTCAGTCTGTAGTCTTTAAAAAATTTGTTTCTGCACTGGTTTCATGTTAAATTTTTCAAATGTTACCAGATTATAGTAAAGGGTTTTGTTTTAAATCTGGTAACATATTTAGGAATTATCTATAATAATAAAAGCGTAATATGATAATTAGACCAGATGTCCTTCCAGATGACCTTCCAGACAAAGCTGGGCTGTGAGGGAAGCCAGGGTCCCAGGTGCCAGAGGGAAGATAGTGCCCGTGGCCGGGGGAAGGAAGGCCTACTCTTTTTAAAAAACATATTTTACTGATTTTTCACAGAGAGGAAGGGAGAAGGATAGAGAGTCAGAAACACTGATGACAGAGAAATATCGATCAGCTGCCTCCTGCACACCCCCCACTGGGGATGTGCCCACAACCAAGGTACATGCCCTTGACCAGAATCGAACCTGGGACCCTTCAGTCCACAGGCCGATACTCTATCCACTGAGCCAAACCAGTCAGGGCAGGAAGGCCTACTCTTGCACGAATTCGTGCATCAAGCCTCTAGTGAAATTATAAATCACAATGTTAAATCTTCATTCTTGCATTGTAATTACTTAAAATTAGGTTGCATTCATAGTCTAAAGTATATACCTTCGTTTGGGAGAAAAAATACTATTCTATTTTCTAGTTACTTAACAATTAATTGTTACTAGTTACTTAATAGTTCAACATTGTGAAATGTACCTGTGTAAGTGTGTATGTGCGTGTATACACACACATATCTGGGGCTTACACAACACCTAAAATAAGACCATCCCTTAAATTTAGTACCTGTCCTGTCCTGAAGTACACTCCGGTTGGAATAATTAATTAATCACAAGGTGTGAGGTATCTCTGTTTCTTTTCTTTACTTTTTCACACTTTTTTGTTGTTGTTGTTGTTAATTATCACCCAAGGATATTTTTCCCATTGATTTTTTAGGGAGAGTGAAAGGGATGGAGAGAGAGAAACATTGATGTGCGAGAGACACATCAACTGGTTGCCTCCTGCATGGGCCCTGACAGGGGCTGGGGATGGAACCTGCAACCCAGGTACATGCCCTTGGCCGGAATCGAACCTGAGGCCCTTCAGTGCTCTGGCTGGTGCTCTAACCACTGAGCACACCGACCAGGGCTCTTTGTTTCTCTTTTAATGAAAGATATGGAAACAAACTACTAACACCAGATTGGTCTCCTAAAGAACTAATATAATTGTAACAGGAGATAACATTCCAGAGTTCCAGGATTATCTTAATGTAGCTTTAAAGTTAGTTAAAGGATTTTGATTTAATACAAAGACTTCAGAATGGTAAACTTTGGGTATTTAAAACATCCATAGCTAGTAAGTATTTGGGTGTTTTTACCTTTTTTTTATTTTTAATCCTCGCCCGGGGACATGCTTAAAGTGAGGAAGGGAGAGAAAGAGAGGAACATCCACTGGTTGCCTTCTGTATGCACCCAGACGGGCTCGAACCCAAAACCCAGGTATGTGCCCTGACCAGGACTCAAACCAGCAACCTTTCGGTGCACAGATGATGCTCAACCAACTGAGCCACTCTGGCTAGGCCGTAGGTATTTGTTTTTTAAAGATTAATTAAGGAATGCGTTTTATTACTTGCTTGATTTTATCCAAACATAAATGTAATGTTTTTATTTTTTTATTTTTTATTTTTTTTATATATTTTATTGATTTTTTACAGAGAGGAAGGGAGAGAGATAGAGAGTTAGAAACATCGATGAGAGAGAAACATCGACCAGCTGCCTCCTGCACATCTCCCACTGGGGATGTGCCCGCAACCCAGGTACATGCCCTTGACCGGAATCGAACCTGGGACCCTCCAGTCCGCAGGCCGACGCTCTATCCACTGAGCCAAACCGGTTTCGGCAAATGTAATGTTTTTAAAAAAAATAATTAGCTACCACATTGTTGGTGTCTTAATGGGAAGTTTTAGTTTGATTGGCCAACTCTGCTGGGTTTGGCGGTTCTAAATTGGTTGGTTTTGGGAGGGAGGGGGATAACCTAAGGAGGTACTGCAGTAAAAAAATCTCATGGAACCATCCAATCATGTCCCTTATAAAGCTGTGGCACTTAGAGGAATTTTTCAAAGCCTGTGTTGGGAGACAGGTAAATTAAGCAAAACCTCAGAGTGAATTCTTCCTAGTGAACTCATCTTACACACAGAATGTCAGCACATTCAACACTTTTTGCTAATATTCCGGGCTTCTTTTTATTGCTTTACAACCTTAATAATGCTCCCTCCCTGATAAGAGGCTCACTGGAGTTTATTTTTGGTTAAAGAGAAATATTTTTACTAGGGAGAAAATACGAGGCACATACGCCTCTGGTGGCAAACTCTAAATCAGCCCTCCTACATCCCAGCATGAGCTCCCAGGCCTACCGACAGCAAGTCAGCCGTTCATTGTTACACCTTGCACTTCACACTGGAAGTGCTTGCAGATCAGATCCTAGGCGGGTGGGTTTCGTGGGCTTGGACTAATATATGGATATTTGCTCCTGTGAAGGTATTTAGACATTAGAAATTAAATTTCCATTCTTAAGATTTCTGTAAGTGAGTGGCTTGGGCATAATGCTGTGTCTCTGTGTTCTAGGACTGCTACTGACCGATGCTATTTATTAAGTCAGCCGCTGCAATTTCCTTCTGGAAGCAAGGTTCCTTCCTGGTGACGTCACCAACAGGTGAGGCCTCGGACAGGGGCGTGCTGCTCCTCACTATTTGGGTGTGTACCGTGTGTTCAAGAATTTCTTAAAACTTGGAACTGGTCAACGTGTTCCATTAAAAGATGGGAGCACTTTAACGTCTGCGTTGAACACCATTTTTATTCTGAGGACAGATAGGTAATATTTTCTGGGTTTGTTTGGGGCATGGCTCCCCCCATGCATTTGGGTTTTTTTCCCTATTTTCTTAATAATTGAAAAACGTTTTCCTCCCCTTTTATTTGTATCTTCTTCCATTTAGTCCTTATGGTAGCAAGGCGGGAAAGGAAGTCTCCTTTTAAAGTGCACTTCTGTTCTTCCCCAACTATGGCAACTGCATCGATTACTGTCTCTACTTACAGGTTCTTCGGAGCTAGAACCTGTTCTTCCTGGTAAGCAGTGCCGGGAGCTCCGGGGAGGGGGAGCAGAGGGGACCCCAGCATGGAAAACAGTGTCTGAATGTCCTTCTAAGGAGCCTCCTTCCGAGACGTGGCCGAGTTCTCCTGTGGGGCCCAGGGAGAGGCTGTGGAGCCATGGAGGGTTTTCCTTTATCGTAGCAGGTTTGGGGGTCTCTCTCTCTCTCTCTCTCTCTCTCTCTCTCTTCCTGCCCCCAACCACGATATTCCTTCTGCTTTCTCCTCCCTTCCTCCCTCCCTCCCTCCCTCCCTCCCTCCCTCCCTCCCTTCCTTCCTTCCTTCCTTCCTTCCTTCCTTCCTTCCTTCCTTCCTTCCTTCCTTCTTTCCTTCCTTCCTTCTTTCCATTAATCCTCACCTGAGGATATTTTTCCATTGATATTTAAAGAGTGGAAGGGAGTGGAAGGGAGAGTGGAAGAGAGAGAAGCATCGATGTGAGAAAGACACATCCATTGGTTGCCTCCGCACACACCCTGACCAGGGACGGGCATCAAGCCTGCAACCAGGTACATGCCCTTGACCGGAGTCGAACCCGGGACCCTTCAGTCCACAGGCCGACGCACTATCCACTGAGCCAAACTGTCTAGGGCTCTCCCAGCTTTCTAAGAGAAGCTGGACTTGACCTTATTGTTGTCCAGGTTACCCTGTTGGGATGAAGCAGCCTTAGACGCTGCACCTGCAGCAGCTTCTGCCTGCGTGTAGCCACCACGTTAACTATTTCAGACAGTTTTCAGCCGCTCTTTGCTGTCCAGCCACCTCAGCTGTGTTGCAGCCCAAGGTGACCTTTCTGGCCAAAGAAGCGCCGGCCAGAGTGGATGTGTCTCTAAAATAAAAGCGCTGAACTCAGTGCCCCTCTTAAAACTTCTCTTTTCACACGTAATATGGGTGCATGTTCATCTCTGGCCGACTCTCCATTTCCAGTGTCTGAAGGGCTGGTTCTGAAGGTGCCTTTGCAGCCGCTGGCTGGCTGGCTCTGTCCGTGGCCTGATAAGCAGTCGCTATTCATCATCCCCTGGACACGAGAGGCGCATCTGCGCTGCTCAGGCGCGCCAGCTGCCTCCGCATCCCGGCCGGGACCAGGTGCTCATTTGTCATCCAGGGAGGAAGCGTCTACTGTGTTTGCAGAAACCTGCTTGCAGCTTTTCTTTTGTTGGTCTTTGCCATATACTCTGCCTGGCTTGACGAGGTTCTTTTTTACCTGCATATCTGTCTCCTTTTCTCGTCCACTCCGAACGTTCCAGTAGGAAAAATTAAACTGAAAAAAAGGCCGAAGTGGAAGGCGTCTACGTGAAGTCTGTCGGTGGGGTTTGCTTTGGGAGGAGGTGATGTCTTCTCCTGTGGGTTGAGAACATCGATTTGGACGGCAGTTAGAGCAGGTCCTTAACCTCTTTGAAAAAGCCCTTTGGGGGCAAACCTTTGACAAAGTCCCTCCCGTGGCATGTAATCCCAATTTTATGCGCATGGCTTCTTTCCTACGTCTCTCGAGAAGAACACAAGACATTCTTAAGATGCACGAAATAAAATCATCCTCATGTCAAAGATCGATTTTAAATCTGCCTTTTACGCCATCTTCCTTTATCTTTGTTAGTATTGATCTCCTACTAATTCTCCCCAAAGGGAGTGGCTTGTTTTTCTTTGCTGGGTACCTCCTGCATTTAGTTAGGAGTAGCTTCTCTAGGCCTGCTCTCCTGAAACCCATGTTTATAATACTTTATGGTGGGTTTTTTGAGTTGACTCATTCTTGCCTGTAGAATCTTCAAGTATTCATTTATACTGAACTTTTCCTCTTCTTGGCTTATTTAGAAGAGCTAATTACATGTTTCTTTTGTTGCTGTAGATATGCCTCCATAGGCCGATGGTCTTTGAATGATTTATTACCGTGACAATTGCTGTTGGTTACAGGTAAACTATATGCTGCCGGAAGTCGGTCCATCCTTGCTGCTTGACACAGTCGCTGCAGGGAAGAAACATTTGCACAGTGTATGTTTCAAGGGACCTGGCATATATGGCATACTGTTCTTAATATGTTTGCTCACCTTCTTGGCACTATGTGTTTTAACCAAGGTCACCTCTCTGAGAAAGGTTGTTTCCCCAGGTAGGGATTTTTCCCTGAAGTTAGGGAGGGAATAAAACCCCTTAACTAAATGCCAGGTGGGTAGTTAATCACTTTAACTATGAACAATCCCCCTTAAGCTACATAATCTTTACTCCCTGGAATGGAGATAAGAAACGCCCTAACCTTTGGAATAGAAATTGACAGGATTAAAATCAACTGGTATAAATACAGATGTAATAAGACAATAAAAGACAGAACCTGGCTAGAGACCCTGACAAGAGAACCCGGCTATGATGATCACCTGAACATAGCCCCCGTGTCATTCCTTCTTCACCGACTCCGTCCACACCTTTGGGAACCCCTGGACCTGCTGGGGCTGGACCCCAACAATTGAGAACTGTTATCCTATGAACCATTGATTGTTTTCACAGCTACTTGTCTTCAACATATATAAGAGGCATGTGTTTCTTTTTCCCTTCGTGGTCTTAGTTTTCCCTTTGCTCAGGCAGGCCTGAATGAGTCGTATGGATTGGAAAACACACACGTACCCCAAAAATGGCTGTAGTGTAGAAATTCGATGTTTTCTTGCTTCGGGAGTTTGGCCAGAAAGTTTTATGGATGAGTTTTATTTTTAACAAAGCAGGAAGGGGTTACTTTTTACCAGCTTCTCTGTGTGTAAAGATGTATTTATTCAAACTTTAAGAAAAGAATAAACCTGTTAACATTCAAAGACTTGATATCAGATTTGAATTTGTGTGTAGAAGGTTTATGGAGGGGAAGGGTTTACAGTATGTTTTTGGAATGAAGATTATGAAAGAAACACAACAGTATCAGTAATTTTGTGTCTTGGAAGAATGGCTCAAATCTGCTTGCTGGAGCTGAACCTGTGTGGGTAGCGGAACGCACTCTTCCACTGTCCCCCATCTGCAGGAGCCTGCCCTCAGCAGGGCCTTGGGAGGGGCAGACACTGCCTCTGTGCAGAGTCCTCTGAAGGTCTTGCCCCCTCACCGCCCACTCAGAACTCTCTCCTGCCCTGTGACCTGGGGGCTCCGGTGGAAACCAGCCCCTGAGTGATCAGAAGGGAGGAGATGCCTGGGTCTTCATTGCCTCAGCTCTTGGCAACTGGCTCCCAGTCTCCTTGGCTGCCACCCCTCCAACCTTCTGGGACTCAGACCTGCCTTAGGCATGACTCTCCTGCTGCTACCTTCATGGTTATCCCTCACCTTTATCCTCTTAAACTCCCCCGCCTTCCATCCAAGGCCAGCTCCTCTCAGTCTTCCAAAAAGAAATAGTCACCTCATTCCATTATTTTGGAGGCAGCAGCCATTGATGGGATGAGCACAGGCCTGGGTGCTGTGTTAGTTACTTATGCTGTGTAACCAATCATCCCAAAACTTAGCAGTTTGAAACAATAGCCATTTATTATTTCACAGTTCCTGTGCGTCAAGAATCGGGGGACAGCTTAGCTGGGTGGTCCCTGCTCAGATCAAAGTCTCGTGTGGATTGTGGTCAAGGTGAAGATGCTGCCCACGGCTGCCATCATCTGAAGGCTCGACTGGGGCTGGCAGATCTGCTTCCAGAATGGCTCGCTCGGCTGGTCACA
Organism: Myotis yumanensis; assembly: GCF_028538775.1. Lineage (NCBI taxonomy): Eukaryota > Metazoa > Chordata > Mammalia > Chiroptera > Vespertilionidae > Myotis > Myotis yumanensis. The sequence continues at coordinate 10,849,934 of NW_027223752.1, forward strand.
TGCCACCTGGGCCTCTCAATAGGGCTGCCTTACAGTGTGACAGCCGGCTTCCCCTGAGCTAATGATCTGAGAGGAAGAGAGGAGGAAGCCCCAGCTTCTTTGCTGTCCTAACCTCCGGTGTCACCGGCATTACATTCTCTAGAAGCCGGCAACCAAGTGCAACCACACTGAAGTGGCAGAGAATTGGGTCCCGCCTTTTGAAGGGAAGAGCACTAAAGACTTTGTGGACATAATTTTTAAATCTCTGCAGGTGCAAATTCTTACTCACCCGTTCTACAAACCATGTGATGTTGAGTGAGTCATATTCCTAAGCCTTAGTTTCATCTCTAAAATGAGTATAACACAATCTCCTCCCAAGGTAGTCATATGGATTCCAGATGTGGTGCACAGTAGGTCTTCAGTTCGTGGCAGTTATTGTGACCTGGGCTCTGGAGGAAAACCAAGCTGGAATCTGCCAACAGCACCGGTGGAGTGGGACCCCAACCTGGTGGGGAGGGAGCATTTGGGGCCCTCCTGCTCCCCCCGCCCCCCCGCCCGCCCAAGATGGGCGTTAGGGCAGAAGCGCCAGCCTCTGAGCTAGAAGCCAAAAAAAACAAAAGGCCCAAACAGTGCTGTCTCCCAGGACCTTTAGTTGAGCAAATCTTTCCTGCTTCTCACCTCCTTCCGGGAGTGGCCCTGCGGGGACTGACACCCGAGAGCTTTTCTCAAGACATTGTGACCTTGAGCTCAACCAACTAAAACGAAAATTTGAGAGTGAAATAAATGTGCCCTTAACTTAGACGCTTGGGTGGTTGTTTGGCCCATTTGTTTACGGTTGACTTTGGACTCCCCGCCTCTGGACTGTGTCCAGCTCACTGTTTATAATTTGCATCAAGTTTGCAATGGCAGGACCTCTTCCTAAAGCTCGTCTCAAACTGGATGCACAGAAAGAGCCGTGCGTTTTCCTTTGCTGAGGAGGCAGCCTGTTTGCCAGTTGTTCGCGATTTTGTGGCCTAGCTCTCTTCACAATCTTTTTTAAAAATACGTTTTTATTGATTGTTAGAGAGCAAGCGAGATGGAAACATGGATGAGAGAAAAACATCATTGATCGGCTGCCTCCTGCATGCCCCCCACCATGGGATGAAGCCCACAACCCAGGGAATGTGCCCTGACCTGGAACCGAACCAGTGACCTCTTGGTTCTTGGGTCGCCACTCAACCCCTGAGCCACACCGCTGGGTTCTTTTTGCAATCTTAGTCCTTTCTTATTTCTTAGTAATTATAGCCCACCCTCCTGTGCTCCAGTCCTGTTCTTGATCCCTGTCACCTTCCCTCCCTCTCTCTGGGCCCTGAAACCGCCTGACCAAATGGGAGAAGTTTATTGCAGAGAAGAATTACCTGGGAACGGTGCCACCTTCCCCTGTGGGAGGGCCTGTGGCCGGAGGGGGCGATAGGGAATGATAGGTACCAGGATGCTTCCCGGGGCCTGTTCTCAGCCTATTCCGTTCTGTGATTGGGCCTCAGAGCCAGGCAACAGCCTCAAAACGGGACTTGTGCTTCGAGTTTTGTGTTCCTTTCACTTGGGTCGCTGTGTGGTGTGTGCTATCAGCTCAGACTGAGCTAGACATGATTCTGAAATCTCAGAGCCAGCCCCATGGATTAACAGCTAACCCAGGCATGTGTTTGGCTATTTATAAGACAAAGGAGAACTAATCCCCAGTGTAAAACCAGGCAATACCAAAGGCCGGGACTCAGCTGCCCATTGAGGCGTGGGCTGGGGGACAGCCTGGGGCCGCCCGCTCTCTCAGGCGCCTCCTGCCCGCTGCTGCCTGTCTGCGTGTTGACTTGGCAGGATGTTCAGTTGCAGATGATGCTGAACCACATACTCAGATTGGGTCAAGAACCTCACTTTTGTAAGATAATCATGTATGTCAAGCATCCATGGATGTTTCTGGTAAATATTATTCATGTTTAATCTCTCAAACTTTCACAGTCACAGATGATGCAGCTGAGCCAAATCACAAGTCTACTTTCCAAATTGCACCCCCGTGGCAGCGTGAGGCTGTGACTGTGATGATGGGGAACGTAGAGGACACCCAGAGTTAGGGCACCCCGGGCCCCTTCACTGAACAACGCGGCGTGCCCGCGAGTGGCTAGAAAACAACCAAAATGATGGCTGGACCAGCCTGGCCAGACGTGAGAACCAGCCTTCAGTGGGAGGTCTGGGCAAGATGCCGCCTCAACATTCCATCTTCTCAGCAAGTTTGATACCATCCCTCCCTCCTGCCTGGGTCCCCCATTGGAGGGTCAGACTTCCATGGGCCTCCGTTTCCCCATCTGCAAAAGAGGGCTAATGTTATTGTTCTCCAGTCACTGCCTCCCTGGAACCGGCCCTCAGGGTGCCGAGGACTGGAGCGTTCTCGGGGGCAGTTAGACTGTAAATTCTCTATAGCATCTGATAGTGCTCCAATATCATAGAAGATATTGATAGATTACAAATATTGAGGGAGGGTCTAAGGCCAGGAATACACTATGCAGCTTGAAGGGGGAGCCCAGAGTGGGAAGAGGCAGCATGACCTGAGGAAGCTGGGCCTGTAGCCCTGCGGGAGGTCTGGGCAGAGGGGAAGGTCAGGGGCCTGGGTGATATGTCACAATTCGGGCCTGACCTACACCCCCACCTGGACTGTATGGTCGTTAATAGGAGAAGGGGGCACAGTGGGCTGAGGTCAAAAGTTCAACTCAAGCCCCAGCTGGTTTTCTCAGTGGTTAGAGCATCGGCCCACAGACTGAAGGGTCTCGGGTTCGATTCCAGGTCAAGGGCAAGTGCCTCATTTGCAGACTTGATCCCCGGCCCCAACCGGGAGGCAACCAATCGATGTGTCTCTCTCTCTCTCTCTCTCTCTCTCTCTCTCTCTCTCTCTCTCTCTCTCTCCCTCTCTTTCTCTCTGTCTCCCTGTCTCTCCCCTTCCTTCCAGTCTCTCTAAAAATCAATGGGAAAAATATCCTTGGGTGAAAATTAACAACAACAAAAATTCCAGCTCGACGCCCAGGCCTGCCTTGACCCATTTTGGAGGCAGAAACATACAGCAATCAGCAATAGGGATAATAATTGTTAGCAATTTTCTCGATCTGTTGAGAATTGCGGCCCACCCCACGTGCGTGAGCGAGCGGCACAGCTGGTCAGAGCTGGGCTCGGTAAGCAGGCACTCGCACAGGCGCCCCAACTGCCTTTCTAATGCTTTCTTCCTTGAGCTCAGTGGTAGCACACAGGTGATCGGCAGAGTTCTTTGCATTTTTGCACGTTGGAAAGATTTCGTAAGGATTTTTTAAAGGACAGTGCAGGCCTAGTCCCACAGCAAAGAGCAGCCAGCGCTTGGTCACAGCCTGGAGGCGAAGAGCAGAGATACAGGAAGAGGAGAGCCGCAGGCAACAGGTTGGCATTTCAGGGGTTCTGTTCAAAATAGTTTTAAAGCATTCTCTGAACAACGGGTAAGGGGGACCGTCTGCCCAGAGCGCGCTGATTGGTGGGAGGAGGCCACTCGGGGATGAAAAGTTTAACCTAGATAATGCCCAGTGGGAGGGAGCAGATGGTACAAAGTTCAGAACCTACTCCACCCACAGGCCACTCTGAGCAGTGAGCCCACGGTGTGGGATGTCCCATGCTGAGCACGCGGGGGGGGGGGGGGGGGGGGGGCGGGGGGGGGGGAGTAGGGGGAGGAAAGAACAGGGAGGAGATATTAAGATCTCTGTTCACCTGACAACACAGAAGGGTTGCCAGGCTTCTGTCCTCTCTCTGCCTGGTTTGGGCTCTGCACAGTTCTGTCAACCTCTCAAATCCTTTCCAACTCTGATGGACTTAAAATTAACCTATGTCCCACTCAGGTTCTTTGTTTGAAAACTACTCCTGAATAACTTAAGCAAAAAAGGGAGTGGGTGACAGGAGGCGGGACAACCACAGGAACAAAGGAACAAAGACCCAGGGTGGCAAGGAAGGGCAGGAACTGGACTGGCCCTGGGGCTGAGGATGGTTTCATCTGGGCCCCAGTGCTGAAGGGAGCCTCAAAGGCATGTGCGTCTCTCTCTCTCTCTCTCTCTCTCTCTCTCTCTCTCTCTCTCTCGTGGCGGTGGGGGTCGAGTGCCAGCCATGGCTGAAGGAGGGCCCCGCATCACCCTGACAGGCACTGAATAGATGCTAGTTTGTGTTTTGAGGCCTCGTTACCATGGAACAGCGGTTCTCAACCTGTGGGTCGCGACCCCTTTGGGGATCGAATGACCCTTTCACAGGGGTCGCCTAAGACCATTGGAAAACACATATATAATTACATATTGTTTTTGTGATTACTCACTATGCTTTAATTATGTTCAGTTTGTAACAATGAAAATATATCCTGCATATCAGATATTTACATTACGATGCATAACAGTAGCAAAATTACAGTTATGAAGTAGCAACAAAAATAATTTTATGGCTGGGGGTCACCACAACATGAGGAACTGTATTAAAGGATTGCGGCATTAGGAAGGTTGAGAACCACTGCCCTGGAAGCTACTTTTGGCTCACCCCCACCTTCACTCCCAGGTTGGGCCACTCCCTGTGATGTCACAGATGTGAACAAAAGGGGCCACATGCTGACCTGACAAGCTCAGGGGAGGCCTGCATGGCAGTCTTGCAAACTCAGAGACCTAAAGTAACCACAAAGGATGGTCTGAAATTAAACTTTAACTAAAAGCAGTTATGGTGGGCAGTTACATCCTAGGCCAGTATCTTCACTGACAAGATCAACCTTTGCCTTAACTGAGCCTATCTGTCTTTTTGCATCTATGATAACACACCCTTGAAATGTCTGGGTAACTTGTAACTTCCCTTTTTCTGGAGCCCCTGGGGCACAACAAAATGTGCTGGGCGCCAGGACAGATACCACAAATTCCTTCATTATCATGTTAATTGTCCTGCACCCACCTAAGTATGTGTCCATCATTTTACTTTTTATCCAATCCCAGGGGTTTCCCTGCTTTGCTTTATCCCTCCTCCTTAATCTATCACCAATGAATTTCATGTAACCCACCTATGTCCCTCATTTGATTGCAAATGTATAAATACAAATGTAACCCCACCATTCTTCGGAGCATTATCTCAATTCGGAGCATTATCTCAATTCGTTGAGGTTCTGCTTCCTGGCATATGTCAACAGTTTGGCTCAAATTAACACAAAAATTCTTTACAGGTTTCAATGGTTTTTATGTTAACACAGAATAATGGAATAATTTTCATTTTCAGGACACTGAGGGGTTTATTCGGAGATAACCTTTGGAAAAAGGCCCACTAGATGCCAAATATTGATTTGCACGTTTGCAGAAGAAAGAAACCCAGATCACAGCGAGGTGGTGTGATTCAGTCTATGGTGCTGGAGCCCCCGTCGTTCCCTCCACAGCGTGGAAGGCCGTGACTCACCGCCTCAGCCACAGGTTCCCCGGCATCAGCGCACCTTACTTTATGCGACGTGAGTAGACAGCCACTGTAACAGGGGCCACACATTCTCTCTGGGAAATCTTCGCCGGGGGCAGCCCAGTGGCCAGCCTTCGTGGGAGCTTTGTTCACAATAGCCAAGAAGTGGAGGCCACCTTGTCTGATGAGTGGACCAATAAATGTGGTGTCCACACAATGGAACATTATCCGACCATAAAATTGAGTGAAGTGCTGATACTGTGCTACAGTGTGGAGGAACCTTGAAAACACTATGCTAAGTCAGAGGAGCCGATTATGAAGGAGCACATTGGTATGATTCCATGTATATGCAATGGTCAGGTAGGCAAGTCCACGGGGACAGAAAACCCACTCGTGTTTGCCAGGAGCTGGAGTGGGGCAGCGAGGAGTGGCTGCCAGTGGGTCCAAGGTTTCTTTCGAGGATGACAAAAAGTCCTCACATTGATTGTGGCAATGGTTGCACAACTCTGATTATATTAACAGCTACTGAATGATGTTATTTAAATGAAGACCGTATGCTACGTGACTTATATCTCAACTTGTTTTAAAGATTACACATTCTAACACACCACACAGATGCTGCAGGTAGTCTCTGACATGACCATCCCATTCAATGAATGTTTCTTCAGTCAATAACCATGGCATGCCAACCATCAACCCAGAGGATGTGAGGGATGTGGAAGTGATCCAGACCCAGTCAGGACTGGGAGTCTTTTCGGAGTCTTTTCGGAGAAGCAAATACCCAAATGCCTGCAGCAGGAGGAGTGGTGGGCACCTGTTATATAAAAGCACAGCGTGTCAGACAAAATGACAGAGAGCTGCAAACCCCAAGTGCTCCTTCCTCTGGGAAAGGAGATGAGCCTGGTGAAGAGGGAGGGACTTCCCTTCTCTTTCCTTTTGGGGCTCCCCAAAGGCACCCTCTTTGAATGGATGGGTGGCTGATGAGCCCAGGGCAGCTGTGCATCCGGGAGGTTGCACAGAAGACTAAGGCACGGCCGTTATTGCCCAGGAACCCAGAGCCCAACAGGAGGGACACAGCGAGAAGTGGACACACAGTGCCAATGACCTGCAGAAGGCAGCAGGTGGCAGGTGCTGGGTTGAGTGCCCAGGATGCTAAGTGTGACAGGAAGTCCACCCCTAGTTAAAATAGTACTTTAGGTGAAGGACTTAGCAGCATTTTGGGCTCAAGGCCAGGGAGCAGTGGAAATTCCCAATCAAACCGGAGAAGCTGCCTGTGATGAGGCTGATAGTAATTTTCCCTCCTAACCCCTCTTCCCCTTCCCCCGGGGAAAGCCGGAGGGTCTTTGCTCAGAAAGCAGCAAAGGAAGAGAAGCCAGAGGCGCAGGAAAACCCTCCCAGATTCACCCTGCGGAGAGCGGGAGGACTTGACCGCTGTGTGACTCACTTCCCTCCGCACAACTTGTGACTCTGAGGGCAGCGGTGCTGCGGGGCCTCTCCAGGCCCGAGCACCACATCCTCTCCCTGGGCGCCCGCACCTCTTCCTGCCCTGCCAGCGCCTGGCCCTCCTCCGAGAAGCCTCCGCCCGCACCCTACTCCCTTACAAGCCACACAAGCCAACCCTGGCTCATTTAGGCAGAAACGGGTTAATCTCAGGACTTCATAATCTCCGGGAGGAAGGGGGCCAGGCCCGAGCTGGGCAGTGGGGCAACAGAGGCTGTTCTGGCAGGAGAGAGACTGCTGCCACCACTCCTGGGCCTGGGCACCCACAGGAGGGAGAGAGAGCCCTGCCACCACAACTGGGCCTGGGCACCCACGGACACCAGCACCAACCTCATCCGCAGCTGCCAGACAACCACAACGGAATCGAAACGCAGCTGCCCTGGACTCCGAGTGGTGTCTGCCTTGCAGGGCTGAGGTCATTAGCCTCATTGGAGCCATAAGGGAGTCTGGCACCGTGAGTGCCTGGCATTTCAGCTTCTCCAACGGGAGGCAGGTTCTGCCTTATCAGGTGGGGGGTTCTCCAAGTGCAGGAAAGGAGATCAAGATCCCAGGTGGCCACAATGCCGACAAACGGCCATTCTGCCTCCTGTGAGTAAGGGCATCTAATTCTGCCTTTTCTGCTCCCTGCCTTCCCTGATCAGCACCAGCTCTGAGTTTGACAAGAGTCATCCAGGTGGTCAAGGCTGAGCCAGCTGCTCAGCACGCATCTGTTGAGGTCCCAAGCCAAGTGCAAGGGCCCCATTTCCCTGGGGATGCTCCTTAGAAGAGTGTTAGGGGCAGTTGGGACTGTTTTCTTCTGGGCGAAAGGGTTGGCTTGCCTGGACTGCAGCAATAGAGACCCAAGGACCTCTTTAAAAAGATGTCCTCTTATATCATATAAAAGAAATCTGGGTGGGGCGAGAACCAGTGCAATATGGCATGCACCTTCAGCCACAGACTCATTCAAGCCACCCAGTCCACTGTAGTTCATCAAAAAATAAAGTAACTTCCTAGAATAGACGTTGCTGTCAGCATCTTTCTGCTGACCACAGACTATTCCGGGCAGTATTTTGCAACAGGAGGCACGAGGGGACAGCTTAGCTGTGGAGAGAGCCCTGGTCTGCAACCTGAGGTCATGAGGGGCAGTCCCCGGGGAGGCAGCAGTGGCCTGAAAGCTCAGTTCTCTCATCCCCACTATCCCACGGTGTCCCGGTTGCTACATGACCTGAGCAAGCTGCTTGGTTTCAGTTTCCTTGTCTGTAAAACAAAGCTGAATCCCTTAGGAGTCCTTGGGTGGGTGGAAAATAATGCAAAAGCAGCCAATTCAAAATGGAATCGATGCCCGGCCTGTGTGGCCCAGTGGTTGAAGCGTGGACCTATGAACCAAGAGGTCATGGTTCGATTCCCTGTCAGGGCATATGCCTGGATTGTGGGCTCTATCCCCAGTGTGGGGCGTGCAGGAGGCAGCTGATCAATGATTCTCTCTCATCCATTGATATTTCTATCTCTCTCTCCCTTCCTCTCTGAAATCAATAAAAATTTATTTTAAAAATATGGAGTCGGAGCTGCCATCCCAGAGGAACTGCGTTGCACATCTTAGACCTCAAACCTTTGTTGCGTTTGAACTGGGCAAAGTAACCTTGGAACGGGCCGAAAGCAGCATCCTGTTCCAAACCACAGTTGACAGGGAAGCAGACATTCTGACTACCAGACTGAAAATGACAGGCAGTCCTCAGAATTAACACCACCATGTTGAGCTAAAGAATAACTTCACTCACTTGCACCTGTAGACATCTCTTCCTTCACTTATTAACCCCAACGGAAATTCCTTCCTCTTAGAGACTCCTTGCCTTCACCCACTAATCGGAACACTATTTGGGTTTCTGCCTGAATCAGCGCTTCCCAAATAGCAATTTGTTTGGGTCTCCAATAAATGCTTGTTGCCTCTTGCTTTGGCCGTTTACGTTTCGGTTAACATTGGTAAATCACAGGGACCCACAAGGGTCAGCTGGGAGGGGTGTTTGTTATGAGAGAACCCAGGGAGGGGAAGGCAGCTGGGCCTCAGGAAGGTGGGGAAAGTGATCTTTCTTCAACTGATGTTTATTGATTTACCACTAGGGGTGCCGCTAGGTCTGGGCTGGCACAGCCCAGGGATTTGCATTTCTAACAAGTTCTGATAATTCTTTCCATGTGTTGTGGCCCAAAGTGGGGCCCACGCCCCTGGGCCTGTCATTTTCTTCAACTGCAGGTTTGGGGCATGGATTTTGAGATTTAATTGCCTCCATCAACCAAGGGGGCATGGAGCCTGGTGTGCAACCAGCATTCTGGACCCCATTGCACTTATCAGGGTTTGAGAATCACGGTTTAAAAAAGTTTCAAAACGTCAGAAATGTCTTTGTTCCCAGCCTTGGGTGGGGGAAATCAAAGATGACCGGCCAACAGACTTTGCTCAACTTCCCAAAAGGCTAGTGTGTTTTATTGGACTATAACAAACCACCCTCCACTTTCACCAAAGACCATGAGGGTTCCCCCGGAATCAGTAAATCCAGCCTCCGGGCATCTTCATTTCTTCCTGCAGGAGGAGACCGGGTCCCACTCACTGTGCGGCTCGCTCCTCAGGGTAGATAAATGCTGGGAGACAGTCCCAGCCCCGACTCTTGTGCCCCGGCTGCGACCCAACACCCCGCCCCGCGGCCGGCCCAAGCCTCGCGCATCCACCAATGAAATGCCGAGGAGCTCCATGACCTCATCGGTCGGCTCTCTCATTGGCTGCCGCCGCCTCTCATTCGTGCAGGAGAGAGCGGCGCGGGCCCCACCCCCGAGGCTGAAGGAGATTGAGTTGCTAACGGGGTCTGCAAGCTTTGCTGGCTGCTCTTCAAACAACAGATGCCTCAGGAGGCCATTCTGCTCTCTGACAAAGGCTTTCGTGTCCCTTCAACCAACCAAAGAACTGGTTTGCTGCGCTGACCTGAACGGATGTGTTGCTGGGGGTTAGCTGGTAGAATCATCTTCCCCGCGCCTTTCCCACGTACCTAACAGATCATGCTTATTTCCCACTTATCCTAACCGTGCGTTTAAATGAGTTTTGTCTTGCTTCTCAGTGGATGAATTTCGCAAACCCGACCTGATCGTGGAATGCTAGAGAGCATCTCCCCCACAATTAATGAACGTGAGCATTAACTGACACCCAGGCTGGGGATATGACTTTCACAGGGCCACACGGCAGGCTGGTCACAGCGATGAAAACCAGACCCGGGCCTCCTAACTCCAGCTTCAGTGTGGCATTCCGCCCTCCACACCCGATCTGCTGCCTGAGAGCTAAGAGGGGTGCTGCAGGCCCCTGCTTGGGAGAACCCACATATCAATCAGGGAACCGGGCTTCCTCACATCCCAGCAGCTGCCCAAGCCTCACTCCGATAAGAGGGAATCGTGGGCGGGAGCCCAGCAGCCGCCTAGAGCAGTGATCTCATTTTACAAATGAGAAAATTGCAGGGTGCCTGGTCATAAGCCAGTTGGTGATGGGTGGAGGCAGGGCTTGACCCTGGCCTCCTGCCCTTCTCATCCAGTGATGACCTCAAATGCCTGCCGAAGGAAGGAACGGAATGCCCACGACTCCCCAGGGAGAGGTTCTGCATGGTGATCCTCCCGCAAGCCGCAAGCCGGCATCTGATTCTGTGTAAGGAAACAATCGGGAGTGCTTGTATGCTTCTCCGGCTGCCCAGCGGGTCAGATGATCTCTCCTTTGTTGTTATTTACATGTAGAAGAGGGCATTTTACCACAAGCCACTCTTGGCCTTTCTGGAGAAAAGTAGGACAGGGGATATATAAGATAACAGGAAAGGGTTCCCAGAACTCTGAGTGTGAAAAAACACTCCTGAAGACAAGGGATTCCTACCGCACAGGTTTAAACCAAAAACAACCTCCTAACAAGCATTTCAGCTCTGCATGCGTCCTGACCCAGGGAACAGGGTCTCTGGGTATGGGGTGGTGGGGGAATGGCTTCCAACACATAGGAGAGTGGGTGTGGAGGGTAACAATGGTCTCTGATGGGCTTCATGAGTGGGATAGGGGAGCACCCTGGAGCACCCACATGTTTCTGGACTCGCAAAGCTGAAGGCCAGCCTGGGAACAGACTCCCCTCAAGGGGCCAGCCAGCCTCCTCCATCTGTCCATCCCTCTTGAATGGCAACAGGTGGTAAATTAGAAACACCGGCGTCAGTGCCTGAACCGAAGTAGCCCCGCAAGGTCCCTGCTGGTTTGTCCCTACAGTGGGAACCTTGGCTCCAGGCCAAGGGAAGAAACGAGACCTTGAAGGGGTAAGGGGCACAGTCATCTTAAATCATCCTCGGAGGCCCTGCTCAAAACGTGGGCACGGAGGCCCCAAATCCCTGGGGCCTCTCCAGGGATTTGGCTCCACTGGATTTGGCCCCACTGGACAGCAGGCTCGTTTGTAAAGGCAGACCTGGCACTGGAGATAGGAGCCTGGAGGATGATAACTCAAGGGCGGTAGAGTCCAGAGGGAGTACTGCACACCAGAGAAAAGGAAGGAACCAGGGCAGCCACGTGCCACAAGGACAAATCCCGGGACATAATGAGCAAAACAAGCAAGTCACAGAACAGGGTGTCAGCTTTAGAAAGTGGAACCCAAACAATAGCATGTGTAGGGGTACATATCACACTCCTATTACAAAGGCTGGCAGAAAGTGAGTTTGGTGGGTGATAAAACTACTTTTTTTTAAAAGTGAGGGTTTCACAAAAACACAAAAATCAAGGCGGTGGTTAACTCTGGGATAGGCTGTCAGTTCCCTGGTGTTCATTTTATTACACAGGCACCTCTTGATGATATGTTTTCTCATGTGTCAAATATTTCATAATTAAAAACCATCCGAAGGCACTGCAGCTATCATTACTCAAGCCCCAGGCCTGCAAGCTGGGGCCTGGCTTCCGCGGTCCCCATGAGCAATGCTGCAGCGCCTGCCACGGGGCCAGCTGCTCCAGGCTCAGGCGACTGGGTTGCTGCTCGGCATGGTGAGGTCAAAGGGTCAAAGGTTAGAAGTGACTGTGTGTTAGCACACTGAGACCCCTGTCCTTTCCTGCTTCGGGATTTCTGTCCCCCCTTACACCTGACCCACGTGCTTCAGCGAGCCGATTCCCGCTTCTCTGTGGGCCTGTCCACTGGGCTGCTCACGCCTGGAGTCCTCCTGTCCAACCCAGCCCCACCAGCTTCCTTCTGCTTATTCACCCACTCCACAAATATTTCCTGAGCACCTACTACGTGCTGGGTACCGTTCTCAGTGCTGGGATGCAGCCGTGAACAAAACCACACAAAAATCCCTGCCCTCACGGTGCTTACATTCTAGTGAGGGGAGACAGAAAAGAAATACTAAAGTAACCAACGTAGGTCAGGTGGCAAGAAGAAAACCATAGCAGAGTGAGAGGTGAGGGAGCGAAGGGTTTGTTTAGCTAGCTGGTCCGGGAGGGCCTCTCTGAGGAGGTGGCCTTGGGCAGGGACCTAATGGAAGGGAGGGAGGACCCGGTGGGTCTGTGGGGAAGAGCCTTCCAGGCTGAGGCAGGCACAAGGGCAAAGGCCCAGCCCTTCCTTTCACTGGTGTCTGCTTCCCCTGAGCTCCCCCGACCCCACCGGCCCGTTCTCTCTCCTCCCCCTCCCCTGCTCACCTCTTCCTCTATTCTAGTTGTACAGGGAACCCAGGCTTTCAGGAAGAGAGGGACGGGAGATTTCCAGACCACAGAGGCACCCCATTTGCGCTGACCTTCGCCCTGAAGCTCTGCCTGGCTCTACTGCCCCAGATAAGCCGGCTTTTCTCAAGAAATTAGCCTGAAGTCATCTTGCCTGCTGGGCATTGCCAGGCTTCCAGGCTGGATTCAGCTACAGACTGTGATTTTTTCGATTCTTGTCAAACCTGTAATACCAATGCCTGGGAAAAAGAGGTTGGCTTAATTACTATCATTAGCACCAATGACCTCCCACTCCCGAATTTCCCTCCGAATTTCCCTCCGTGCCACCTGCAGGTAAGCTCACCTGGAAAACAATTTGGGGATCTTCTCCCCGTGTAATCCTTTGCCTCTGCGGTGGTTGTGACAGCTGCCAGAGCAGCCTGGGCCATGGGCGAGGGTCAAACCGCGCAGGTGTGGGAAGGAGCCCAGAGACCGAGAGGTCCCGCTCTCTGGCTCCACGCAGTGAAGGCTCCGAAAGTTCTTTCCCTCTGCTGGGTCAGGCCGACAATGTTTGTCAGCCTTTGCTCTCAACCCTGTACCCCAGCAACCTCAGCGCTCAAGCAAATGGTCCGAAGAGTCCTCTGGTGGGAAGAGTCCATGGTGGCCTGCCGTGAAGGTGGAAGCCTCGCAGGCAGTCGCTGTTGTGTATTTGTTATTGTGCTAAACCCTAAAGGAAACCATCTGAAGGCTGATTCTAGACCTTGGAGATCTTCAGCTTCATTCATTCATTCATTCATTCATTCATTCATCACTCTCTTATTCAAGCTCCTACACTGTGGCAGGCCCTACACTGGGTGGAAAGGGTACAGACACACGGAATGAGAGCTCACATTTGTTGCACTCTTAAGGCAAACCAACACCGTTTTATTGCTTTACCTGTATATTCTCATTTAATTCTCAACCAGCTCTGTGGGGTAGGCATTACAGCTGAGGAGCTGTAGGTTTGGAAGGCATGGGGAGGTTAAATACCACTGCCCAGGTCGCACATGCTGAGTCAGGGTTCAAGCTCCACTTTGCCCCTGTGCAACACAGGCCTTGTCCTAGAACTTACCAACTAGCTGGGCAGAGAGAGAGACACCAACACTGTACACGACAGTGCGGCAACTGAGGCCGTGTAAACATTACCTGTTATTACGGCAACGTTTGCTACGAGAAAGTCCTACCTGGAGGAGATACCACTGCTGTGGGACCACCCGGGGTCTGTCGGATGTTGAGCAAGGCTTCATGGGGACCTTTGGGCTGGGTCTCAAAGAATGAACAGGTACTTCCCTCCTGGCCCAGAGGGGAGAGAACATTCCAGGCAAACATCTGGAGGGACAGACCACTGTGCTAGAGATGACAAGATAGGGGCCTGAGGGAGGAGAAATGCCTCCGGTGGAGATTCCTTCTCCTCCCCTCCCTATTCCCCCTGTTGGTGGAACCAAAGGGACCAGGGCACCAAAGCGCCCCCTGTTGAAACTTTCACCTTCTGCTCCCCCTTTCTGGGCTGTCCGCAGAGTCTGAGATCCATCAGGTCCACCTTCATCACCTTGTTGGCCTTGGGGGGGTGGAGGGGTGGAGGGGTGCTTGAAGGTTATGCTGGTCACAGCAGAAGGCAGCTCCTGATGTTCCAGCATCACATCTCTCAGTGTCTGCATTTCCGCTTCCTCATTGGTAAACGGTGGCCCAGGCTGCTGCGGGGAGGAGAGGCGACCCTGCATGCGACAGCCAGAGCTCCTGGAAGGCGGGGGAAGGCCCAGGAAGGGATGCTGCTGCTGCTGCTGGCTTGGTGCTTCCTCATACCTGGAGTTCCATCCTCACGGGGATCTTCGCTCCACCGAGGGAGGCGTTTTGTCTGTCCGGTTCTCCACTGTATCCCCAGCACCTACAACAGTGCCTGGCACACAGCAGGTGATCACAACACAGCTACTGAATAGCGGAAAGAAGGCGCCGCGGGGGCACCTGCCCCCAGCCCTGGGTCTCCAGGGCCAAGGCGAGGAAACCCCACTGGTGACCGCATTCTCCCCCGAGCGCAAGGCAGCTGGCGCCTTTGCCCGGCTCAGTTCAGCTCCCCAGACATTCACGGGGCCCCTCCCTGGGCAGGTGCTGTGCCAGCCCACCTGCGGGCAGGGTGGCGGCCAAGGTGCCCGGGCAGAGGGCGCCTCCTGGGGGCACATGCCAACCAGGCCCCGGGGAGCTGCTGGACACCCGAGGCGGCAGGACCAGCTCCGGCAGGACCGCCCCCCCACCGGCCCCATCCCGGTCCCCGAGCCCCGAGCCGGCCTGCGCGGTGACCTTTCCCGGGGTCGCTGGCCTCTCCAGGCCCCGCCTGCGCCCCGACCGGCCCGGCTGCGGCTCCGGCCCTGGCCGGCAGGGGCCGCTCCTCGCGCCGCCCGCCGCCGCCGCCTCCCCGCCCCTTGCCCAGCCGGCGCTCCCGTTACGCCGCGGAGCCGGGAGCCGGGAGCCGGAGCCGGAGCCCGAGCCCGAGCCCGCGGCAGCGGCGGGAGCGGCGAGGGGGCGCCGGCGGCGGCGGGGCCTGCGGGGCCTGCGCGCGGGCGGGCGGGCGCCATGGCCTCCAAGAAGGCGGGCTCGCGGCTGGAAACGGAGATCGAACGCTGCCGCTCCGAGTGCCAGTGGGAGCGGATCCCCGAGCTCGTCAAGCAGCTGTCGGCCAAGCTCATCGCCAACGGTAGGCGCCGGGCCGGGCTGCGGGAGCGGGGCCTGCGGCGGGTGGGCCGGCCCCAGGCGCAGCGGGCGGGCGGGCGGGGCGCGGGCAGGGCGCATCGGGGCCGCCGGGGCGCCAGAGGGGAGGGGCGTGGGGCCAGGGCCTTGGGAGCCGGGGTCCCCCCGGAGTCACGCGTGGGATGTCGGGCCGGCGAGGGCTCCTGTGCGGTCGGTGGAGGGGTCTCGGGAGTTGGGTGCTGACCCGGGTGCCAGGGGGTCAGCGGCCGGCCTTGGGGTTCTAAGAAGTTGGAGGTGATGGGGCAGGCTGCTCCCCGGGACGCGGGTGTGCGTGTGTCTGGGACTCCAGGCTGTGTGCATGGTGTACTCAGGCAGCCAGGCTGCATGGATAGGGGTGTTGAGCAGGGACCCCCGGGAAATATGGTTTGTAAACATATGGGTGAAGGGGCTGCAGGCAGAAGCTCAGGCCCCGGCTGTGTGTGGGGTGGTGAAGGCGGGCTGAGATGATTGTCCTGCGGTTGAGAGGCTAGGATGTCCAAGCTGTGGACCTAGGGAGTCAGGTTTAGGAAAACAGGGGACATAGAGGCAGGGAGTCAGGAGGGACAGTCCTGTAGGGAGAGGTGGGGATGGGGTTGAAGAATGTAGGGAAATGGGGTTGGCTGGGTGAGGGGCTTGGTGCCTAGGGGAGGGGAGGGGAGTCCGATGGAGTCACTGAGTAGGAACCTGGTGCCTGGAGTTAGTCCATGACCCCACTGCCTGAACTGGTACTTGGACCCAATCAGATCTAAATTGCCTCTGAAAAGCCCATGTGAGAGCATAGCTCCGCGTGGCCTTATTTGTTTTGGAAGCAAGCACTGTTGATATCTGCTTGTCTGTTAGTACCTGCCAAAACCACAGGCACCCGTGGACTGGGGAGAGGGCAGAGGTTTTGTCTCGTCTCATCTCTGGCTTCCGGAGGCGGGTTGACACCTGTGGGCTGAGCAAAGGCACGAAGGAAGGCATGAAGGAGTGCCAGCGCCATAAGGAAGGACATCCACTGTTTTCAACCTCCTCACCTCAGAGGACCCAGAAATAGAGAGGGATGTCACATGTCCTCTTCAAGAATGGTGTACATGTGTGCCTTTTATGGTTTTCTTGCCTCGAAATGAGGACTTGGTTCTGCGTACTCTCAGCCGTGGTGCCCCGTGCTTGGGGGGGGGGGGGGGGGCGGGAGGGAGGGTTTCCTGGGCGAATGCAGGTGTCAGGACCAGGTCAGGGACGTGGAGGAGGCACAGGCCTGCCTGGGCTCAGCATGCTGGAAATGGAAGGATGACTTCTTTGCAGTGAAGTTAGCATTTGAGGACGGGGTGTTCCGTCCCATGGGCCTGGCAGCTTGACCTCGTCCTTCCCGTGAGGCTCACTAGCTTGTCCTCTTGCTTCTCCTCACCTGCAGCATTTTTCTCGTTTCTTCTTGGAGTTGGGTTTACTGTGTCGCTTCCCAGCTATGAGGGCATATAATACCTTCAGGGTATTATATGACCACGTTAGGATTAAAGGGGTTCATTTGTGAGGTCCCTGGGTTTTTCCATAAGAGCCACTTGTCTCCTGCTTTCTTTGCTCATTTATTCAACCAGTATATGTGTGCCCACCACTGGCCAAGCCCCCACTCTCACGTGCTCATCCTCCTTTGAGGAGACAGACAATAAACGTGGAAGTTAATAAATAGGATGGCTTCAGAGAGTAAGCGATTTAAAGAAAACAAGAGTTGATGCAACTGAGAATGATGGGTAGGGGAAGAAGGGCAGCTGGCAGCACAGTGGTCTCTGGAATGAGGGGACATGGGCTTCCGGTGGCATGGGCCCAGCTTACCTTCACGGGCCTCTGGACTCATCTCCCTTCCCAGGGCCTTGTCCCTGTGGCCTAAGCCACGGTCATTGATGGGTGTTGGGGCGGGGAAGTGAGTTGTGAGGGGCACTGTGGCCCGTGGGTCTGAGTGCAAGGTTGGTTTTGGGAAACTCATGAGAGGTAGATTTCTGCCCCAGAACCCACATGGTGAGCAGCAGCCATTGATGGCAAAAGGTCGCCAGACCTGAAAAGGTCAAAGAGATTGCTCAGGAAGATTAAAAAAAGAAAAGCAAAGAAAAAGATGAAATAAAAACAGAATTATTGGGCACTCCTTTGGGGTTCAGAGAAATGTTAGAAGGAAGTTCCTTCCCTTCCTTTGGCTGATAGGGGCTCCCCTGAACCAGTGGTGGGACTTCCTCCTGATTTTGGGGGCATCAGCTCCCCCTCAGATGCATTGGATGTCAAGTTCTGGATAGATTTGAGAAAATCCTTAAGCTAAAGCATTTGTTGCTTAGAATAAGGAAAGTGAGTTAATGCCGTGTGTGTAATATTAAGACAGTTCCTGTGGAGGTAGCTACTCTGAGCCCTCAGTTTCCTCATCTTAGAATGGGAATCAAAAGCCTAACTTTGGTCCAGCTGGTGTGGCTCAGTGGTTGAGCGTCGACCCATGAACCAAGAGGTCTCGGTTTGATTCCCAGTCAGGGCCCATGCCCAGGTTTCAGGTTTCGGGTTCGATCCCCAGTAGGGGGCATTCAGGAGGCAGCCTGTCGATGATTCTCTCTCATCGTTGATGTTTCTATCTTTCTCTCCCTCCTTCTCCCTTCCTCTCTCTGAAATCAATACAAACATATATGTAAAAAGAGGGGGCAGTTAATGGTGGGCTGGCCCCAGGGTCTCCTTTGGAAACAAGGATGAGGTTTAACTGCGAGTCCGGGGTGAGAAGGTGGCACTGTTGTTTCGAATGACTTCTTTGGACACTCCCGGGGTATAGCAGTCTCCTGCCCTCTGACACCAGGACCTCCGTGACCCTCCATCCTGACCTTCCCAAGGCAGTCATCCCGCTTTCAGATCCCTGTCCTGTCATAGGACATGTTTTTGTGGCCGACCATATGTCCTGATTTTTGAATTCAAGACATTCACTAATTGACAGTAACACATGGATGGCTCTGAGCTAGGCATTGGGGCTCATGGTCACTGTCGTCAGGACAGAAGGGTTGTGACCTTGTGGCTACGCACAGTGGGGCCAGGACTGCTCAACTTTTCCCTCAGCCTCCTCTTTAGAGGAATTTCAGGCTCCGAATGGGAAGGGCGGAGGACTTCTGACATTCCTTCCCTTGACCAGCCAACCTTTCTAGCACGTCCTCCCTTCACCGTGGCTGGTAGGGCCTCCTGGATCGTCTCGCTCACCTTGTGATTGTCTTTCCACCTGTGCCCGTGCTGTTTGGCTCTGGAGGCCTCTCCGCAGGACGGAAGCCTACCCGTCTGTCAGGGTCTGGTTCAGATCTGTCCCAGCTGTCCTTCCTTCACAGGAAAGGTTGTTTGCCTCCAAGAAGACACTGTTAGAACCAGATGGGACCTGAGAGACCACACTGTATAGCAATTTTCTTCTTTATTTTTCTAAATATATCTTTTATTGATTTTTAGAGAAGAAGGGATGGAGCGAGAGTGAGAATGAAAACATCGATGTGAGAAGGAAACATCGATTGGCTGCCTCCTGGTGACCGAACCTGCAATTTTTTGGTGCCTGGGACGATGCTCAACCAGCTGAGCCACACCATCCAGGGCCATGTAGCCGTTTTCAAACTGTGCTATGGAGGAACCCCTTGGGAACAAGCTTTTGGGTCCTGGTGGCTGGTGGGCAGGTCTCACTCACGGGAGCAGCGGCACTTTTCTGGAAAGTTTCCCTGGAAGGGACAACTAATAACAACTTAAAAAACACAGTTGAAAACCACTGGTGTAGTTCAGCCTCCCCGTTTTACAGACGAGAAAACAGGCCCAGAGAGGGAGGTGTCGTCCTTAAAGCCACCAGCCGGCGAGTGGCAGAGGCAGACAGAGTGGGTCAGAGGTCTGGCCCCGGTGTTCAGTTGTGTCAGCTTGAAGTGTGGGTCTGTGGTTTCCTAACCAAGAGAGTAGCTTCACTGGAGAAACCCCGTTTGTACCGTATTGCCACACACCCCAAATTCTTTTTCTGAAACCCTTGGGGCCACATATGTTTCAGAATCCAGAAATTTTCAGCCCTGGCCGGTGTGGCTCAGGTGGTTGGGCATCATCCCGTGCACCGAAAGATCTCCAGTTCGATTCCCGATGAGGAGACATGCTTGGGTTACGGCTTAAGCCCCGGTCGGGGTCATGCAGGAGGTAGCTGATCGATGTTTCACTCTCACGTTGATATTTCTCTCTCTTTCTGCCTTCCTCTCTCTCTAAAAATCAATTAAAAATTATTTTTAAAAAGAATGCAGAAATTTTCAGACTATGGTACATATGCTGGGCATTATGTGACACTCCCAGGGGGGTCAGGGGCAGCCCTTCCTAATAAAACCCATCAGTATTTCTGCATCAAAACATATGACCAGTCCTTGCAAAAGGGACGCATAGCCTATAAATGGCATCATGTTGATTCAGTTGAGGTTTTGCTGCCCAGTAAGTTAACAGCTTTTGGGTTTTAGAGAATTCTAGATTTCAGAAATTGTGGATAAGGATTGTGAACCCGAAATAATAGTGCCAAATTTGTCGGATAGTTGTAGGGACCGAATGAAAAACAAAAACAACAAAAAACCACCGAAATGTGCTTAAGATGCCGCTGCCTGCACTGGATGTTAGCTGCGTCCATAGTGGTTGGCGTGGTCCCCCCTTTCCCGGCTCTGGGCTGTTCCCCCCTGGGCAGGTGCCTCACCTCACGTTGGTGGTCAGCCTGCACAGGACAGGGGATCCTGGTTCTGCGTGAATGAGCCATTGGGCTCAAAGCCCATTGTTGGTGCGTTGTATTGGATTGGCCCACAGACAGAGGGGAGGCCTCTGGGCAGTTGGAACAGGCCGAAGGGAGGCGGGCGAGGGCTTCCAAAATGCAGTGAGGGCCAAAGGGCAAGTGATGACGACCCCTGAGAAGTGGAGTCCTGCAGGGACCGGTGTTTACCTTTGGGGCTGCTGCCATTGAGTGCGTGTCCGCCAGCCAGGGGCTCCCTGGTTGTCAACCCAGCATTTTCCACCTCCACTCCTCTTCCTCCCTCCTGGCTGGCCTCCTGACAGAGAGTTTGTTCAGCTTTCAGCCCCCACCTGCCATGTGTCATATGTTTTACTGGAGGTGGGCTCTGGGTCCACCCCCTTGCCTGTGATTGGTTGAGGGATGAGCATGTGACTTCATTTTAGCCAATGAGATATGTACATTTGCTCTGGAAGGGGCTTCTGGGAAAGGTTTTCTCATGGTTGAGAGTGATGTATCTTGCTTTAGAGGGAAGGAGCAGGGCCCAGCCAGTGGCTCAGTGGTTGAGCTTGGACTTATGAACCGGGAGGTCACTGCTTGATTCCCGCGGGTGGCAGGTTCCAGTGGAGGGAGTGCAGGAGGCAGCCGATCAATGATTCTCTCTCATTGATGTTTCTGTCTCTTTCTCCCTCTCCCTTCCTCTCTGAAAGCGATAAGACATATTTAAAAAAAAAAAAAAAAAAGGGAAGGAGAATGGTCTCTCTTTTTCCTCTGGAAATTGTTAATGTGTTTGAGGCCTGGAGCTGCAGCCATCTTGAGGGCACCCGGCCCAGGGGTGAGGCCGACCCAGGGAGAGTGGTAGCACAGAGCCAAGAAGAACATGGCCCCTTGTCACATTGCTGACCTTCCCTGGGCTGCCTGTTAGGAGAGATAATAAGAGCCTCCTTGTTGAAGCCACACCGAGTCAGGTGTTTGGCCCGTACATGCTGCTGAAGTCATTCTAACTGGTGCACCACGTTACTTACCCAGAGCACCCGCAACTGCCGGGCAGCTTCCCACTGGGCGCTCTGTTCACACTGACCTCACGTGGGTGGATTCCTGTCCCTCTGGGTGACCTCACGCTTGGCAGATGCTGCGGGGTTGCAGGCCTTTGACTTGCGTGAAAGCCAGCGCTTCCCATCTGAGAAGCCAGAAAGAGAAGAGGTTTTTTTGAGGCATCCCCAAACCATCCCCATCAGCCACCAAGACGAGAATGAGCAGGTCTGGCAGATGGATTAGATCGGTGCCCCATAAACTATAAAGAGAAGCCACAAGCCACAGGAAACCTAATGGCCTGGCTGCAGCCTCTGCCGACCTCCAGGTTTGTCTGTCCCTGCTCAAGCGTAGCGTTGGTGGAGGTGCCAGGACTAGACAGAACAGATGTGTTTTGGTCCTTTCGGAGGCTTCCAGACCTGGAGTCAGAATCCCCGGGCACTTGTCCTCCGAGTGCCCTTGAGCACATCACTTGATCCTCTGGAACCGTAGTTTTCCTGACTGCCCGGGTGTTAAAATAGTGCCAGTGGGTAAGAAGAATGAATAAGCATTTCTTGAGCTTCTGCTGTGCACTGGGTTCTGGACATGAACGTGCACACGGACCCCAGTCCACCATCAAGAACAGCTGCAGGAGGAATGGAGTAGACTGAGGCTTGGAGATGTTCATTGAGTTGGAGGCTCGCCCACTTCCGAGTCTA
This sequence comes from Myotis yumanensis, assembly GCF_028538775.1. Lineage (NCBI taxonomy): Eukaryota > Metazoa > Chordata > Mammalia > Chiroptera > Vespertilionidae > Myotis > Myotis yumanensis. The sequence goes on from NW_027223752.1 coordinate 10,871,708, forward strand.
GTTCCATTATTCTTTCTAGCTCACTGGTGTTTTCATAAACTCGCTCGATCCCAGAATCGCCACGCTGGCTTGTTAGAGTCCAGATTTCTAGACGCAGCAGGTCTGGGGTGGGCGATGCTGAAGCTGCTGGTCTGTGGGCATGCTCTGAGGAGCTCTGGGCATCAGGGATTCTCAGACCTTGCCTCCTCAGGGGTGATTCCCTGGGTCCAGATGGGTGCTGGAAATCGGCATTTTTTAAAAAAAATGTTGTTAATCCTCACCCAAGGCTATCTTGCCATTGATTTTTAGAGAGAGTAGAAAGGAGGGGGGACGGGAGACAGAGAGAAACATCGATGTGGGAGAGACACGCTGATTGGTTGCCTTCTGCATCCACCTGCAACCGGTATGTGCCTTTGACTGGAACTGAACCCGGGACTCTTCAGTCCATAGGCCGTCGCTCTGTCCACTGAGCAAAACCAGCTAGGGTGACATCTGCATTTTTAAATCAAGCCTCGGGTGATTGGTGTGATCAGGCAGGTCTGGAAGCCCCTGCCCTCAACCTCAATCCGTAGCATTTAATGAGCACCTCCTGTGAGGGGAGCCCTGTACCCCAAGAAATAGAGTGACCAGGTCACCTGCCACAGGAAGCTTACAGCTCTGGGCAGCTGAGTCACCGGGGCTGCTCAGCAACTCAGGTTCCCAGGCTGGGCCCGAGCTTCTGCTTCAGGAGGTCTTAGTAGGGTTGGGTTCAGGAAGCAGGATTGTTCACCAGGTGATTGTGGCCCAAGGTCTTCCAGGAGCAAACTTTGGCCATGATTGTTCAAGGGGTGGGACAGAGTGTCACCCTGCAGCCTGCGGGGAACAATGGCATCACTCACAAGGCCGCAAGGAGCACCTGAGTTACGGGGGCTGAGAGCAGGGTGGGCTTATGTGGCAGTGGGTGAGGCCTGGAAGAGAGCCAGGAGGAGGGTCTTGGGCAGAGAGTGGCTTTAGGGTAACTGACTCATCTTAGTTGCCCTGAGACTTATGTGGTTTTAACACTGAAAGCAAGTCCCACATCCGGGGGTGCCCTCAGTCCTGGGTAGCAGGACAGTAGTTCACCCTGTTGGGCAGAGGCAGGTATTTTAGCAGAGGGGAAAGACACCCGGTGCAGCAGAAGGCAGTGGACTTGGCCATGTCAGACCCGGGTTTGATTCCTGCTCTGCCACTTATTGCTGCCTGGCCTCAGATGAGTTACTTATCTTCTCTGAGCCCCACTCTCTATCTCAAAGGTTGTTTTGAAGAGTGAATGAGATAATGAAGTTTCCAGCACCAGCGTTATCGGAAGCAGCCCTGAATCAGGAGTATTGTGTGTGGAAGGAGGGTCCTTCACAGGGAGAGGGGAAGCAGACAGGATAACAATAGGAACGAGAACAGCAGAGATGTGCTGTGGGGTGGGGTTCCTGTCCTACTGGACTGTGACTGAGGTCTGAAGCTGGGTCACAGGACTAGTAAATGCACAACCAGGGCTTCAGCCGGTTCTGACAGCTCCCCCGACCTCCTCTGCCAGCCATCCATTCACCACGTTAGTGAGCCCGGGATAGCACGTGGGGGTGGGGGGAGGGGTGTAAGGAGGATGCAAAGATGAATGAAACCACTGGGCTGTCGGCCCCATGAGGTAGGCATATTTTTACTCTTTTGTTCATTATTAAATCTCAAGCACCAATAACATGTTTGGCACACAGTAGGTACTCAAGTCATTGTTAAATGAACAGCTTGGCCTCTGCCCTTAGGGAGTTGAGTTGGATTCATTCACTCCTCAAACACCTACCGAGCACCTACTGTGTGCCAGCCCCCATCCTGAGGACTGTGAAGGCAGTGATCTCTAAGACCATCCTTGTGCTCAAGTCCAGTACATAGAGACGTGGCATACATGTAGTCAGGGCTAGAGTGGCAGAGGGACGAGGGCTGTGGAGGCCCATGGGAGGGTGTGCCCACCCAGGGCGTGGTTCCACATCTAAGAGTCTTGGTGTTACCCTGAGGGTGACGGTCCGTGGCTCTGCCTGCTGGGGCTCTGCGTGAATACTGGCCGTGATGGACTGCTGTTTGGGCTGACTGACTGCCTGTGCCCTCATCCTGTTTCTTGTGTAACTGTAGGGTGGACACTTGCTGAGTGGCCCTTTCCAGGGCAAGATTCCGGTCCCCTCTGCTGCCCTTCCTTGTCTCTCTTCTCTCCTCTCATAGAGCTGGCTCAGCCCCTTTGCTGTGAGCCCTGGCTCCCTTGAGGACCTGCTGTCTCTGGCCCTTGCAGGGTCAACACCCTAGTTAGCCAGCCTTGGAGGAGTGCCAGCCGGCGAGGGGATGCTGGCAGGGGTGCCAAGCCCAGGGACCTGCAGTAAATGCCACTTTTCTTTCCCTGGCCACCAGGCCAAGGGAGTCAGCTCTCCAGTCAGGCCTGGAGGCCTGGGGAGGTAGGTCTCCCAGGCCCTTCACAGCTGCCCCACTCCCCACGGTCGCCTTCTTCCTGCCCCTGCCCCACCACACACACCAGTGTGTCCAGCCTCCCTTCTGCCTGGAGTCTCACTTGGAGACATTCCTCAGGCCCAGCTCAGACCTCACTGGCTTCCGACAGCCTCTGAGTGTACCTGGTGGTCCTTCCGCGCCACATGCCGGGCTCGGTGGTTCCTGTCTCCCCTCAGACCATTCCTCTCGAGGGCAGGGACTGGGCTGGGGCTTTGAATTTTCAAAAAATGCTTGTTGATAGTGTGGGTGTGCATGTAACTTGCCTGCGTGGAGCTGACTTCCGCAAAGAGCCATTTCCAAGCCTTCTGGGCCGGCCTGATAACGTGCCCCCAGCCCCGCTAGAGTCACTTCCTGCACTTCTAGCTCCGGGGACAGGCCCAGCCAACGGCAGCTAATGACTTCCCAGTTACCTTTTCTTTCCTTAGGCTGGGTTTCTCTAGGGCAGCTGGGTTTCTCTAGGGCAGCGGTTCTCAATCTGTGGGTCGCGACCCCTTTGGGGGTTGAACGACCCTTTCACAGGGGTGGCCTAAGACCATCGTAAAACACATACATAATTATATATTGTTTTTGTGAATAATCACTATGCTTTAATTATATTCACCACAACATGAGGAACTGTATTAAGGGTCGCGGCATTAGGAAGTTTGAGAACTACTGCTCTAGGGGAAGAGTGTGTGTATGTGTGTGTGTGTGTACGCGAGCAGGTGCACACGTGTGGCCAGGGTAGCAGAATGACTGTCTTCTGTCCCACATGTGACTCTCCCGTCCCTGCCTTCCAGCTCCTGCCTTGTGTGTGGACATGGGAGGAGGCTCTGGCACGAAGCCTGGACGCCAACTACCAAGATTTCTCAAAATACCGTTCCTGACGACTTGCTTTGAGCTCTTTAATCTTTGACTTTTTCCGTCTTTGCTTTTCAGTCAAGAATTCCAAAGAGCCAGGCCAGGCCCTCTGCACTGGGTCACAGTTTGAACTAAGGTAGTGGAGGGGGAGCAGCGAGGCCCTGAGGTGGAAATGCCGAGGCTTGGGTCTCGCTCAGCAATCAACCCCCACCCCCCGCCCCCCAGGCACCTCGAGGAGGGGCCCAGTCTCCAAAGGCGAAGGCACTTGGGTGGGTCCTGTTGTACGGGGAGAAGCACCTGTGGACTCATTCCGGAAGTGCACATGGAACCCCTGCTCTGCGCCAAGCGGTCCAGGTAGAGCATGAATGTGAGAGCGAGAGGGTGGACGTCAGAGCCAGGGTGATCGGCTACAAGGAGTTTGCTTTCACTTTGGATGAGATGGGAGCCATTGGGGGGTTTTGAGGGGAGGTGACATGATATGACTTACATTTTAAGTCAGGTGTGGGGTCCCTGGCTAGCTTGGCTGAGTGGATAGAGCATTGGCCTGCGGGCTGAAGGGCCCCGGGTTCGGTTCCAGTCAAGGGCACATGCCCGGGTTGCAGGCTCAGTCCCCAGTGGGGGGTGTGCAGAAGGCAGTTGATTGATGATTCTCTCTCATCATTGATGTTTCTATCTCTCCCTCTCCATTCTTCTCTGAAATCAATAAAAGTATATATATATATATATATATATATATATATATATATATTAAATCAGGTATGGGGACAACTAATCAATATTTTGTAGTTGTGGTGTGTGCCCTTCTCTTCTCCATCCTGGGGCTTGTCAGTACTGGTGCCCCAGTTACACCCAGCTCTGCCTCCCTCCCCCCCCCCCCCCCCCCCCCCCCGCCCCCCGCCCCATGCAGCCGAGCAGCTGGCTGCTGGAGGAAAGCCCTTGGCCTTGCTGGCCACTTATGCTTGGCGACCAATGACCTCAAAGGCACTGCCACTCTTCCAGTCTGTTTGGATTCCCACTTTCCAAAATGTCCATCTCAGTTGTTCTTTTCTCTTCGGAGACCTCTCACATCCTCTGGACGCCATCCTGTCACTCCTCGCTCATGACCTTGCCTCATTCTTTATCGAGGAAATAGAAACAATTAGGAAACCCGCTCATTTCCGACCACCGCGGCCACCGCTTTCCTCCGCCACTGCCGGGGTTTCAGTTCCTTTCAAAGGCCGCGGCCCCTTCTCCACCTTCACGCAGGACCCCCTGTCCTCACCCCTCAGGACGTGGCTGCTGCGGCCATCTCTCCTCTCTCCTGGTCACGTCTGCCTCTCTCTTTCCCGACCTCTCCCTGCAGGATACTCAGAGGCCTAGACTTTCCTGCGAAACCTTCATTAACCTCCCGTGGCTGTCTCATTGCCGCGTCTCCTGCTCCTTTTTGGCAAAGCCTCTTCAGACTCGTCACGCCCTCCGCCTCTGCCACTTGGGCTTGTCTCCCTTGCACATCCCGAGACCTCTGATGCCCAGGTCACCCTCTGGTCAGCTAATTGCCATGTGTAATGAATGTTCGTTCTCTTCTCTGCCTTAATATTCCAGTAGGTTTTAACCCACATGACCTCTTCCTCTTTCCGGAAACTTCCTAATCTTGGTTTCTGTAACGGACACGGTCCTGGCTTTCTCTTCCTTAACCTCCTGCTCAGTCTCCTCCATCCACCGACGAGTTCTGTACTTGGATGTCGAATGTCCTTTAACTTGGTCAAAGCAGACCTCTTGGTTTTATTCCTCCTCTCCTTGGTAAATGGCAAAATGGTACCACTGTTCATGCCCTTGTGCAACCTGAAATCCAGGATTCATCTTTAATCCCTCTCCTTTCCTCATCCCCAATGCATTGGTTTCCTGTTGCCGTGGCGCAAATGTGCTGGTTTAAAACAATGCAAATGTGTCTTCTTAAAGTTCTGGGGGTCAGAGTTGGAAACGGGTGTCAGTGGGCTAAAATCGACGCCAGCAGGAGGCTCTGGGGTGGGCTCTGTCCTGGCCTCTCCCAGCCGTACAGGCTGCCCACACTCCCTTGGCTCCTGGCGCCTCCTCCATCTTTAAAGCAAGCAGATTAGTCTCCTCCAGGCTCCGGGACCCTCCTGTGCCTTTGCCACATCTCCTCTCTGACTCGTCCTTCCTACTTCCCTCTTCTAAGGGCCCCATGTGCCCACCCAGATAACCTCCCACTGCCAGGTCCTTAACTTCATTATGTCGTGGGTTCCAGCAACGGGGACATAGACAGTTTCTGTACCTTCGACCCAAACTGTCCTCACTCACCCTTTACTCCCTTTACACACCACTTCTTGCCTCACCCGTCTGTCTAAGTGTCTGTCCCTCCCACCGATCGCCGCAGTGGCCTTCTACCCATTTCTGCTCTTGCCTCTGCCTGGCTCCAGCCTCGAGCTCATTCTCCACACAACAGACAGGGAGCTTTCCAAAACCTAAATCCGATCATTTCACCCCCCTGCTCATCCCCCCCTCCCCACCCCAAAGACTTCCAGTCGCACTTCGAATGGTGCCACACTTTTTACCACAAAATACGAGAATGTCAAGGTCTGCTTTTACCCGCCTCTCTGACTGCCCCGCCCTGAGGGCTTCCTCTGCTCCAGGACCGTGGCCTTCTTGCGGTTCCTGGAACACCCCAGCTGGGTTCCCACCCTGGGCCCTCCGTGCGCCGAGCAATGTTCTCCTCTCAGCCGTTTGCACGGCCGACTCAGTCTCCTCATCCACTTCTCCTTGGAGACTCTACCTGGTCTGACCACCCATCTCAAGTGGCCGCCGGTCACTCCCATCATGCTTTAGTTCTCCGCACATCCTGACCAGTGTCTGGCCTTTTCCTGTTTGTCTCTTCGTCCCACCTGCCTAGGAATGTAAGCTCCATGAGGGCAGAGACCTCCTCTGTCTCAGTCTCTACTCGACGTCCCTGGAGCTCACAGGCCCTGAATGAATGCTGGCTGGTGTGTGCATGTGCAAAGTGCTTCGAGGAACATGATTCGCTCAGGCCAAGAGCGCTGGGCAAAGCTTCTCCAAGGTGACCCTGAAATGCATCCCAAAGGATGCCTGGGATTTGGGCAGGAGAAGGGAGGGAGGATAGCAGGTCCAGGCAGGCACCCTCAGCAGAGACGGATCGCCATGGCCTGGGAAGGATGCTGAGGGCCTGGAGGGTGTGTGCCTGAGAGGCTGGTGGCCCGGAGCAGTGGCAGATGGGCTGTCGGTGGTAACCACAGACCTAGAACTCCTTCACTTGGTTCCGAGGTGATGGACTAGGTCCTGTGTACCCTCCTGTGTACCAGCCAAGCTGCTCTAGGTTTTCTAAAAATTACCTGGTTGTTTTGTGTAGGTAATGAATGCATGTAATAGTAACGATCAAACATTTAAAAAGTATATAGTGGCCCTAGCCGGTTTGGCTTAGTGGATAGAGCGTCAGCCCGCGGACTGAAGGGTCCTGGGTTCGATTCTGGTCAAGGGCACATGCCCAGATTGTGGGCTCAATCCCTGGTGTGAGGCATGCAGGAGGCAGCCGATGAATGAGTCTCATCATTGATGTTTATATCCCTCTTTCCCTCTCCCTTCCCCTCTGAAAACAATAAAAAAAACATTTTTTTAAAAAAAGTATATAGTGAAAGGTAACTGCACTATCTCTATGTTTTCTCCTCCCTTCCACAGAAACAACCACTCTTTGGACTTTCCCGGGGGGGCCCTTTTAGGCATATGCTGTATATCTGTACATTCTACGAACATTTGTTGTTGGCTTTGTTTTTTACACATAATAGTGATATACTGCACACCGTAGTTAGGGGTCTCTGTCTCTGAGGTTGTTATCTACTATATAACAAACCACCCCAAAACTCAGTGCCTTAAAACAGCAAGATTCTGGGCTTGCCAGGGCTCACTGTGCGTCCTCGGGCAGCTGCGGGTCAGCTCAGTGTCATCCCTGCCCTTGGCTGGGCTTCTCACCTGGCCCTCCCACCTCCCAGGCCCAGGCCCAGGCCCAGGCCCAGGCCCAGGCCAGCCCGAGCACGTTCTCATGGCGGCCGCAGAGAAGCAAGAGGGAAGAAGCGGCTACGGCCTTTGCCAAGCGCTGTGTGCGTCAGCTTTGCCACTGTCCTGTGATCGGAGCCAGTCACGTGGCCACGCCCAGGTCCGTGCGAGAGCCACAGAGCATGTGGGTTCAGGGAGGCTGAGGACCCGGGGCCCTGAGGGCAATCCAGCCGCCACAGGCTTGTGTTTAGGTCTGTTCCTTTGTGTAATGGGCACACGGTGTCCCATCGCACGGGGCCCACAGTCCATTCAGCAGGACACCTGTTACCTCTGTCCTCTGCTGTCACCAGGGGGGCGCGTGTAGTAAACTTCCCTGTCTGCCCATCTTCGTGCTCCAAGCGCACGTATCCGTGGGGTAAGTTGCTAAAACTGGAATTTCTGGGCCAGACAGTTCAGGTACATCAATCATTTGGTAGATGTTGCTAAATTGCCCTAAAGCATCTGACAGTGTCTGTTTTGTGTCAGCACTCTATGCGGGGGAGGGGAGGGGAGAAGAGGGGAGCGGGGATGACCAGCACACAAACATTAAGGCACCTGTAAGCTACCTGCGACTTAGAAGCAGCCAAATGAACCCGGGGATGGAATTCACTGAGGTCACCCTGAGACTGAGACTCGAGAACCAAGAACAGGGCCGTCTTTGCTGGGTAACAAAGGGGCAGCTGAAGAACCAGTTCCCGCGTGAATAGGGGCTTGTTTTTTCCTCTTGGCTCGGAGCCCCAGCAGGAATGGTTTGAATAGGCCTCAAGGCTTCTCTATTGACATACAAACCGAGTCCTGGAGATTTTTTTGTATTGATATCAAGTACTCCCTGAAATAGAGTAGAAACCCTAACTTTTTCCCCCTCCATCATCTGATCAAATCTCTGTGTCAGCTGCTTATCCCACAAGGGAGAGGGCTGTGAGGAAGGGACAGTCACCTCAAGTGGCAAAGGTCACAACCCCTCCGACCCTGAGTGTCTGAGGGAGGCCGAGGCCGCCTGGGCACTGCACTGTGCCAGCCACCGGGCTTACTGGATTGGGGATCGTCTGTTTGGAGATGAACCAGGGGACCAGAGGCCCCTCCCGGGGGCTGAGGCCCATGCTAATCTCAGGAGCAGTCTCTATTCGATGTCAGGCTTTATCCCGCTAACAGTCACTGGAGAGCTGGTTTCTCAGCCTCACTTAAACCCCCCAAAATGGTCGTGGGGTGGGGGAAACCAGCCCTGGGCACCCCTGAGCTTCTCCATCCTGGCAGGTACGTCCCGGCCCCGCATTGCAGTCCTGCAGCTCTGCCTGCTCCTGTGGACTGCCCAGCTGTGCCCAGCTGTGCCCTCCTCAGTGCCTGGGGAGTGGGAGCGGGGAGTAGGGGAAGAGATACTGAGACTGAAGTCTTCCATGAGGCAGAATTCTGCTGTCAGTGTCCCCGTTGCCCTGTTGCCGCCAGAACTCTCCCGGCAATCCTAGCGCCAACCTGGTTTGTTACCCGGTTCTCAGGGATCACTCCTCTGTTGCCTGATGTCTAGTGTCTTGAAAATTGTTTTTATTTAAAAATATATTCTGTCATGTTTTTGTGGATTTCCAATGGGAGGTTAAATTTGGTCTGTCTTGGCTGGAAGCGAAAGTCTATTCTTACCATTTTGATGCCCTTTTATTTTATATTTAACTCTTTAATCTGAAATGAACCTTCTTGTATGCCCGGAGGGGTCTTTTCCCGTTTCGTCCCACTGTCCCAGCACATAGCTGGGCACACTATTGGGCATGAACAACCGGCTAGGTGGCACCCTTTCTTCTGTTGCCAGTGGGTTCTGCCGTGAGGTCCTTGGCAGGTGCAGCCAGTGCCCGTGGTCAGGCCGCCGAGCCGCCTTCACCGTTAGCACGGAGCCGCGCAGCCTCGGTGTCATTGCTCTGGCATGAGAGCTCCTTGCTGTGGTTAAGATCTCTACCTGCTGGTTGGGAGAGTGAATGGCAGGGAAATCACCTTTTTTGCAGGGGAATAAAGAAAACAATTTGCTTGAGAGATTAATTGGAGCCTGGAAATTTTAAAAAGTTCAAAAATGGTTTTATAGCAGCCATGCTGAATTTCAATTTAGATTGTAAGCTCTTCGCCCGGAGCGTGCGGCTCCTTCCAGAATTAAGGAACTGATCCTCACCCACCTGGCAGGAAGCTCCCAGGACCATTCCCCTCTTCCTCTCCCTGCCCTTCATGGTTCAGCTCTAACAAATCACTTAGGAGTTCCCAAACAACCAGGCTGTGCCATGCCTTTGCACATTCTGTTCCTTCTGCCTGGAATGCCTTTCCCCACATTTTCCACCCTGAAACATACATCTGTCACATGTGCGTTGTATTGGTGTATAACAGTCAGGTTCCGTTGTAGCAGTGCTCCTTGTAAGCCTTTAAGACTGTGCATGCGAATGCTCTGACACCCACCAGCAGGCCTTAGCCTACACCTCCTTCACCCCGAGCCCTGGGTTTCTTTATTAGCTGGATTTCCGTTCTGGGAGGAAGCTGCTTGTTACCTTCGTCCCTGACTGGTCCATCCACTGGGTTACACTGGCGCCCCTGCGCCCTCGGCAGGCGGAGCTTTATTGTCCGCTGGTGGGGGACCCTGCTGTGGGTCCTGCCTGATGTCCTTGCGATTTCCTTTTTCTTCTTGGACAACCACAGAGCCCTTGAGCTCAGATCTCTGAGTTAACTCTCCCGGGGCCCTCGGCACCGTCTCTGGCAGGTTACTGTTGGCTGCTCAGAACACAGACGGAGGTGCTGCTGGGAACGGGAGGCCCGGCAGCTTTGGGTCACTGAGCAGAGGGCTTGGAAAGGCTCTCCGTCCAGCTCTCGGCCTTTGGAGGCCCCGCCCCCGAGTCTCAGTGAACTTTGGGTTGTACCAATACTGGACCTACCCCTGGTTGTTCCTCTAGGACCGGCAGCTCAGGATCAAGCCAAGGTCCCTTCTGGCCACTAACCCCAGGTGGGGTTCTTTTTCCTGCACCCCAGTGGTAACTATTAGCATGGGTTTGAGGTACATCCCTCCAGACTTTTTAAAGCTGCTTTTGTATTTGGACACAATGAGGTTCTGTCCCACCACAGAGGAAGTAGACCGTGCTCGGGCTGGTGTGCAGGTTGTTTGGTTTTGTTCAGAACAGCTTGGATGTGTGGATCCAAGGAGCCGCCGCTGGAGTGAGCTTTTTATTCTATTAACCAGCCAGCACCGACAATAACAAAGTCACTGCTATAAGTATTGCACTCTTAGGGATAAAGCCTTCGTACAAACGGTCCCTGATATCAGTGTCTGTATAGTTCTTTAAAACATATTTTTATTGATTTCAGAGAGGAAGGGAGAGGGAGAGACAACGACGTCAATGATGAGAGAGAATCATTGATCGGCGGCCTCCTGCACGCCCCACACTGTGGATCAAGCCCGCCACCCGGACATGTGCCCTGACCGGGAATCGAACCATGACCTCCTGGTTCATAGTTCGAAGCTCAACCCCTGAGCAACACCGGCCGGGCTGTTTGTATAGTTTTGACTTTTGGACAAAAACAGACTGCCTGCATTCAGGTTGTTTGGGCACAAGCTCGTTTGAAGAGTCTGACTGTGCAGACATTCTCCCGGCTCGTATCCGTGTACCAAGGCCATAGAACACGGCAGGCTGGGAGGTTCCACTGCATGGCTCTCAGGAAAGACATGGGTTGGGTCCTGTGTGTGTTTTATAAAGATCAGACTGAATGAATCACAAGGCAGCTTTATGTGTTACTGTATCCGTCTTTCTAGATTCCGTAATTTCGTGACAAAAGAGGACAGTGCTTGAGTCCGTCTCCGCCTCCCCCCCCCCCCCCCCCCCCCCCGTTTGAGTGCGTACGCTGGAACATTCTTTACTGCCGACTGGACTGCACCCTAAGATGGTGCCTACTTGGGCCCCACCTGAGGTTATGAGGTTCCAGGTGGGCCTTGTTGGGGGTGTGAAGCAAGGGGGGGAGGCCCTGAGGCCCTGGGGGGTTCCCAGCACAGAGACCACTCCTCGCCCACCTAGCCTCTCCCTTTGTCCTTGACAGATGACATGGCAGAACTCCTCCTCGGGGAGTCGAAGCTGGAGCAGTACCTGAAGGAGCACTCCCTGCGGCAGGGGGCCAGCCCCCGAGGCCCCTGGCCCCAGCTGACCGAGGTCCGCAAGCACCTGACCGCCGCCCTGGACCGAGGGAACCTCAAGGTACCCTGGGCCTCTGGGACGAGGGGAGGCCATGGGGAGGTGCTGGCGCCACCTGCTCTGAGCTGTGTGGTTGGGGGGCGGGGTTGGAGCATCTCCCTGCCGGCTCCTGTGTGATCCATGGGCCAGCCCCCGCTGGCGGCCCCCGGGGGGCTTCAGGAGTCTCTGATGAGCACTGGCGGGGATGTGACAGCTCACAATCAGTGAGATCGGATTGTGGAAAATGGCGCTGATCTTCCCCCGGTGCTTGGAGTGAGCTGCCATATGGGACCCAGGGCTCCACTGTAGGAAACAGGTTCATCAGGAGTGCCGCTTACTACCCCATTTCCTGCCTGAAATACGTGGTCCATGAACGCCCCAGGCTGCTGTGGCCCAGAGCTGTGCGGGGTTTCCTACTGGGGACGGCGGGCCCAGTACCACGGTGCGGGAGGGAACCAGGCCCGACCTTCCCTCGCCGAGCCTGGACCCTAGACAACGTCCCCCCCCCCCCGCCTCCCCAGGAAGCCTTGCGCACCACCCTTCTATGTATTCATCTGCCAGTTCTCCGTTCTGTTTAGACTCAGCTCTCCGCCTCCCTCTCCAGCCTTCCCTCGCTGCTTCCTTTGGATCCCCTTTCATCTCACCTTCCCTCGCTCTGCCCCTCCTACCATCCTCTCCAGTGCTGCCTGTTGTCTCTGCTCCCTTCCCAGAAGTGCCTGGAAGTGGCCACCGTAGCTGACATAGCTGCTTCGCCATGCTCTGGCTGGTTCCCTGAGCCGTCAACCCTGTCACAGCTTTAAATGACAGAATTCGTGCTTCTGGAAGCAGAAAAAGCCAGCCTTGTATAGCTTAGCTTCCGAGGGAAGGCCTGGGAGATAAATCTGTCTCCTTATATAGATGCTGGGAGCCTCTTCTTTCTCTGCGGTGAGGGGGCAGGGGAGCCAGGAGTCTGAGCCGGTGGGCGTGGCCTGGGGAAGCTGGCCTCCCTGCCTGGATGGGAAGGAGAGCCCATCAGGGGACAGTGCAGCCGCTGGCTGGGGAGAGGGCCCAGGGTCAGTGACCGCAGCAGGATGGAATGGCTCCGGGAGGAAAGTCGCCCTTGGAAAGAGAGCAGGTGCTGATTTTGCACAGATTTAGAAAGCCTCTCTCCTCCGGTTATTTAGGTCCTGCCCAGTGCAGTGGGCTGACCCCCGGGAAGCCCGTGGAGCTTCCTTTTTTGAGACGAGTGCTTCTGTGTTTTGTTCATAAAGTAGTCCTTCTATTTTTGCCCCAGTCCAGCTCAGCTGCCTTAGGGGAACCTCAGGGTTTCTGTTTCATTTTGCAGCAGCTTCATTGAAATATAATTCACACACCATATCATCTACCCATTTAAAGTGTGCAGTTCAGTGGTTCGGGACTATTCACAGAGTTGTGCAACCTGTACCTGAATTTCGGAACATTTTTATCACCCCACAATACACCCCTCACCATTAACCGGCTCCTCCCATTCCCACCGTCCCAGCCCTAGGCGAACACTGGCCTACATTCTGCCTGTAGCTTCGACCATTCTGGCCATTTGATATGCCCCCGGGAGCCTCTCATGACTGGCTTTCTCCTTGCATACTGTTTTGAGGTTTGTCCGTGCTGTAGCTGTGTCGTTATTCCTTCCTCCTTATGGCTGAGTAATATTCCACGTGCGGCTCCACCACATTTCGCTTATCCATCCTCAGCCGATGGACGTTTGCGTTGTTTCCACTTTGGGCTGCCGTGGGCCATCTTGCTGTGATCGCTGCACCCCGTTTCTGTGTGGAGAGCCCCAGCTTTGCGGTAGCAGATGGGTCCCCAGGGAGCATCCCTCCGATTATAGTAGGAAAATGCGTTTTCTCTCCTTTTCCTTCTAGTCAGAGCTGCTACAAGAATCCAATCTGATCATGGCCAAGCTGAACTACGTGGAAGGAGATTATAAGGAAGCTCTCAACATCTACGCGCGGGTGGGCCTCGATGACTTGCCGCTGACAGCCGTCCCTCCCTACCGGTTGCGGGTGCTGGCGGAAGCCTACGCTACCAAAGGTGAGGCCTGCGCCGTCTGTCCCTGGGAGGGTGTCCCCCAGGGCCGTGCCGTTTGGAGCCAGCAGAGCCTCCCTGGAGCCTGCGGTTTGACCCCGGGGCCCTTGGCTGGTGCTGGGCTCCCAGCAGGGCGCTGGGCTGGGCCCACGGCTGGCACGGGGTAATGTGCGGCCCAGCAACACCCGGTTTCCTCAGAGCCTAGGTCTTCAGTTGTCACTGAGGAAAGGAGAGAACAACATCTCAGCCAAGTTTTCCGATAATTAATATGCAATGTACGCAGGGACTTTTCTTGGTCATTAAGATGCTGCAGAACATTTATAGGGATTCTTATTCTATGGCCGGTTGGCCACATGGCTGACCACATTTTCATTCAGGAATGCCACCTGTGTGATAATGAAGGGCTCAGTGGCCGCTCCAAGTGGCAGTGACTGTAACCGTCCGTCATCCCGTGTTTACCCATGCTCCCTGGGGCCCGGGGGCTAGAAGGTGGGGTCAGTGTCACCCTGGTTGTCGGGAAGGAGTTTGTAATCAGTGTGAGAGGATGTAGTCTCATGGGAAGAGATGACAGAGGGAGGACACCCGTTGTTTGACTTTTTCACGTGGCCACTTCCTTATCTGTGAAATGGGTATAATCACGTCCACGTCATAGACTTGTGAAGATTGCATCACATATTGTACGTGAAGCACTAACGCAGTACCTAGAACGCACTAAATGCTGCTAAATGACATTTTAAAATGTCAGCCCCAAACAAGGCAGCAAGTGGTGGCAGCTGGGCACAGGTGACAGCTTTTCAGAGGCAGGAGCGGTCACTGCAGGCCAGCGGGGCCCGGAGGCCTCCTGCAGGAGGAGAGACGCTCTGGACTTCTGACGGCCACGGTGAGAAGTAGACCGTCTGACACAGCCACCCACTGTTCACACTGTGCATCGTGACTGACGGTGGCTGGCCCGGAGGCCTGGCCCTGGGTGGGCGGGGGGCAACCCTCCGACCAGCAGTGCGCTGGCCTCTTGTGTGCTGCCAGCCGTCTGACCTGGTGTCCCGTGCAATGCTGAACAAAGACGCAGCTCCAGACACACTAAGAGCTTTGTGACGGGGGTGACACATTCCTCAAGTTCCCCGGGGAACTCGAATACTGCCAGGTTCGCCTAATTAATCCTCTAAACGCCCCCGTGGGCCGGGAAAGATGCTGTCACTCTTGACAGGGCATGCTGGCCGTTTACTGGGCACAGTCCTTTCAGGCTGCCTCGGGAGGTCCTGAGAGCGCCCGGCCTGTGTCTGCATCCGTCTGAGTCATGGGGTGTGCTGGGGTCTGTGCCACATAGCTGCCCTCCTCTCTCTGGGGTGCTCACTGAGCCGCTGCACGTGCCTTGGCTCATGAGAGGGGTGTGTGTGTGTGTGTGTGAGTGTGTGTGTGTGTGTGTGTGTGTGTGTGTGTGTGTGTATTATTTCGGGCCAAGAATGATATTCTGCAAAGCTTCCTCTGGCAGTTTCCAGCTGCCTGATTGACATGGGGCCCAGTGCAGCGTAGCCAGAAGTTGGTTTGCTAGTTGGGGTTGGGGGATGGCTCTAGGGCTGCTTAGCAGCAAGAGCTCAGGTCTTAGTGTTGGCTCTGAGACGGCCTGGTGGTAGCAGACTGTCTACAGGTGGCACTGCCAGCTTAGTCTTGTGGCTGCCATGCAAAGGGAGTGAGGAGGACAGGAGACTTGGTCCCTGAGTCTGGCCTGGTGATATGTAGTTAGTAGTGGGTCCCCAGCCCTGGATGAGGACCTGGCTCCTGGGACCCACTGGCTGGCTCGGGGGAGACCTGGCCCTGGCTAGTTTCTGACTTTGTAGGCACATGTGGAGTCACACGTGTACAGGGACAGGGAAGGGTCACCTTTGCCTAGAGGGAGTGGCTGCATCCGTGGAGGCCCCAGGCCTTGAGAGCCTGGGTTGGCCAGGTGAGAGGCTGCTGAACCACCTGCTTGGGCCCAACTCCCACGCTGTACTGGTTGTGTGACCTTGTACACGTTCTTAACGCCTCTGTGCCTCAGTTTCCCCACCTATCAGGCTCTCATTGGACTGTCGTGAGGATTACATGAGATAGTATATGTTAAGTGCTTAAAACAGAACTGGCGCGCAGTGAGCCTGATGGAAATGTTAGCGTGGAAGGTAAGTGTTTGGTGGGGGAACCACTAGAAGTGACTTGTAATGGCAGGAAATTGCCCCTCTAGTTCACAGAAATGCCCAAAGATGGGCCAGTTCTCTCATGAGTTCAAGAGGCTCTTGGCCGAGCTCTGTGCCAGAATATTTGGCCTTTCCTTTCTTCATCGGGTCCTTGAGAATTTTTCAGGGGAGATTGCCAACAAGGATTGGAGGGACGTTAGTGTACAAAGCCTCTAAATCAGAAGGCGTGAACCTCTGGACCCAGGGCAGGCTGTGCTGAGTCAGTTCAGTGTTTCTAATGCTTTCGAATTAGTTGCCGGCATTTCCAAATCAGGAATACTTAACAATCCGGCTTTCCATCTTCTTGGAAAGAAGGGAAGAGCTGTCCCCTCATTCTCCCAGGGCGAGACCAGGCTGGAGCCGAGCGCAGCTGCCCCTTGGATGGGCACGCGCTCCACCCACACCCCTCCCCTGGGCGGCCTGATAGTGGTAGGCGGCGGAGTTGACCTGCACAGGTTCATAGGTCACCTAGACTTTTGCATGGTCTCCTGAGGTCAGACTCGACCAGGGCTTTCAGCCAGAGCCCGGAAAGTCAGTGAACACCCACATCTAACTCTTCCTTCCAGCCGTGGCCGGGAGCTCTTCCCCTGGCCCGGTAACGTTAGCGTGGTTTCCTGGGAATCAGAAGCCAGTGTCATTCAGTTATGGAGGACCTCATGTTAGGGCTTTACTGTCTCGTTAATCCTCCCAAACCCTAATTTACAGACAAAGGAAGAGACTGGGTGAGGTTTCTAGGAATGATGTCAGAGGCTGCTCTGTGCCAGGGGCTGTGCCCTCTGCTTTGGGTATCAGCCAATGTCCACAGCCACCCTGTGAGGTAGGCACTGTTGTTTTTTCCATTCTGCAGATGAGAACACTGAGTGCAGGGAGGTTAGATAACTGCCCAGGGTGCTACCGCTGGGAAGTGATGGAGGCGGGACCCGACCTTGGATGGTTCCAGGGCCCAGGCTCCTACTGAGGGGCAGGCAGGGACTCAGTCTGAAGAGTGGTCGACTCCAGAGCCCATGTTCTGATCTCTCTGCTCTGTTGGTCTATGGACCAGAGCTCGCTGGGGCCAGGTCAGGTTTCCTCGGGGAGAAAGCATTCAGGCCACTGGAGAACGTCCTAGATTTGCCTACCTCCTCTCCTCAGCTCCACCCCCACTCGCTCCTTGCCTTTGCCCAGGTTTCTTCCTATAAGTTCCGTCCCTCAAGCTCACGAGTCCTATCTCCAGAGTCAACCCTGCTCAGTATCGCCCCAGCACAGTGGATTAGAATCAGGTGAAAATCGTCCTAGGATTAGTTGTACCATTTCCAGATGCCCCTGCTAGTGAGGAGTTCCTCTAAGGCAGTGGTTCTCAACCTTCCTAATGCCACGACCCTTTAATACATTCCTCATGTTGTGGTGACCCCCAACCATAAAATTATTTTCGTTACCACTTTATAACTGTAATGTTGCTACTGTTATGAATCGTAATGTAAATATCTGATATGCAGGATGTATTTTCATTGTTACAAATTGAACATAATTAAAGCATAGTGATTAATCACAAAAACAATATGTAATTATATATGTGTTTTCTGATGGTCTTAGGTGACCCCTGTGAAAGGGTCATTCAACCCCCAAAGGGGTGGCGACCCACAGGTTGACGACCCACAGGTTGAGAACCGCTGCTCTAAGGGAAGAATTCTGTTTTGTTTGCGCTTCTCAGAACTTAGCACAGTGTCTGGCATATAGTTGGTGCTCAATAATTGAATGAAATGTATGAAACTTCCCTTGGATTTCTACCAAGATGCCTGTCATGTAATTCAGGTGATTCTGGGTGTCTGCTTCTAGCCTGTCATGGTCAGATGTGTGGGTTTTGTTGTGGGTTGTTTGTTTGTTTTTGCATGTCGATAGCATACTGAGCATATTTTGATGATTCGGAGTCATTTCTGCTAATTATGGGAATACCTGTGAGATCATACTGACATCCCACCATAACCCACCTGACATGGGTGTCCTTCCTGAAGGTGGTACATTCCAGTTCATTTCCATGATCAGGGAGCTCCTAAGTGGGTCTCAGTTCTCCCCACCCGATCCCCCCGCCCCCACTCCTTCCTCCTATCTCTTCAACCTAAGTAGAGAAACAGAGAATGGGAATAGAAGAAGTGGAGAAACTTTAGCTTCTGGTAGTCCTGGGTTCATCAAGTGAGTAGAGGCCTGTGCTCTGGGTGCAGATTAAGATAGCCATTGGAATCTCCAGGACCCGAGTGGCACAGATGTTCTTTTCCCAAATGGGAGGCATGGCTTGGGACCAGTGGACACATGGCCACTCTCTTTTGGAACTTAGCCCTCCTGGACATGGGGTGACTTTCTGCAGCTCGGACAGCGGGAGCTGAAGTGGCTCGCCTTCCTAGAGATGGCCTTTGTAAATGCCTCGGTATGTACCTGTTGTGATAAAGAGGCCAAAATGCATTGGCTCCCATATGAGGGAAGTCCTGTACCAGCCCTATGCTAGTCCAGCTGGTCAAGGCGGGTGGGTGGCTGTGTGCGCTGACGTTACTATTCCTCCCGCTTCTGCTGGGGCGCAGCCCACAGCTGTGTGATTGAAGCTGGGTTGCTGGAATGTTGCAGCTCTTGGAAAGGAAGAGAGAGGTGTCCAGGGGGAGCGGAAGTAACACACATAAGTAACTGCTGACAGTTCATTGGCGAGAAGTTACTGTAGGACCACAGCCACCAGGAACCCCTGTTGACATGTTAGTGTATTCCTCTATACTTACCATATGTGTGGATTTTTAAAAATAAAAATAAGATTACGTTGCATCTCCTGCTTTGCGACCTGCTTTTCCCACTTCACTGCAGTCATGAACACTTCCCGTGGCAAACGTCCATTTGTGCATCATTTCAGCAGCGGTACAGCGTTTCATTGTATGGGGAGCTAAAATACATTGACCTCAAAAGCCTCTATTTTGGGACATGTCGGTTGTTTTCAGCTTTTCACTGTTACATGTAAGTGAGGCTGTGACGGATGCCCCCCCAGCTGGGCTTTGTGCTTGTTCTCCGCGGCTTCCCTAGGAGGGCTCACCAGAGGTGGAGTTTCTGGGTCAAAAGGGAGGTATTTCCAGACTGGCCTGCAGGCCGGCTGTTCCTGTGTGCTTTCCTGCGCAGCGTGTGGGCCGGGCCGCCTCTCATTCTGGCCAACACTGAATAGAATCTCTTTGATCTGAAAGGGAACATTTATTCTTTCGTTTGTTTTTTCGTTGTTGAGTATAGGCTATTTGAAAAATAAAGAAAAACATAAAGCAGAAAATAAAGTCCGTCACCATACAGCCATTTGAGCTAACCACTTTTAGAACATATATATTTTTATATAAATGCCTATGTCTCTTTAAACTATATATATCTTTAAATATTTAAAATGCATAAATATGTAGATATACATTCATTATTTTATGCACAGTTAAAGTTACTCTATATATATTGTTTTATATTCTGCTTTTTCACTCTATGTATATATGTGTATAATTATTTTCCATGTCATTAAATATTTTTGAAAAAACTTTTTGATATCTTTTAAAAAAAAATCCATTAATTTTTAGAGAGAGTGGAAGAGAGAGGGAAAGACAGAGAAGTATCGATGTGAGAGAAACACATTGATTAGTTGCCTCCTGCATGGACATGGGGGCTTGGGCTGGGGAGGAGCCTGCAACCAAGGTACATGCCCTTGACCGGAATCAAACCCGGGACCCTTTGGTCTGCAAGCTGACACTCTATCCACTGAGCCAAACCAGCTAGGGCTTGAAAACACTTTTTAATGGCTGCACAGTGGGTTGCCTTATGGATATTTTGAACCAGTTGCCTGTGGAACATCTGTGTTGTTTCAGTTTTTCATATTACCAATATGCTCTATAGCTTTTTTTAAAACAGCTTTATTGAGATATCATTTACATACCATAAAATACAACCTTTTATAGTGTACTGTTCAGTGATTTTTTTATATTCAGAGTTGTGCAGCCATCACTGAAATTAATTCTAGAGCATCTTCATCGCCCCAGAACGAACCCTGTACTCAGTAACAGTCACTTCCCATACCTGATGAATGCTCCCCAGCCCTCGTCCATCACTAATCTACTTTCTGTCTCTATAGATCTGCCTATTCTAGACAGGTTATATAAATGGAATCATATAATATGTAATATTTTGTCTGGCTTCTGTCACTTAGCATAATATTTTCAGGTTTCTCACATGTTATAGCTGGTATCATTCTTTTTTATTAAGTTCAGTTTATCTATTTTTTTTCAGTTATTGCTTTTGTGCTTTTGATGTTGTATCTAAGAAACCATCGCCTAATCAAGGTGTCTTTTTGGTTTCTTCTTCTTTTTTTTTTTAGTTTTATAGTTTTAACGCTTACATTTAGGTCTATAGTCTATTTCAAGTTAATTTTTTGTATATAGTGTGAGGTAGGGGTCTAACTTCATTCTTTTGCATGTGGACATTCAGCTATCCCAGCACCATTTGTTGAAAAGACTATTTTTATTTTTCCCCATTGAATTGTCTTGACACCTTTGTTGACGTCAATTGAACATGAATGTAAGAGTTTATTTCTGGACTGTCAATTCTATTTCATTGGTCTATATATATATCCTTATGCTAATACCACACTGTCTTTTATTATTATAGCTTTGTAGTCATTTTTTTTTTTTAAATATTGTTTTGGCTTTTATGAGTCCCTTACATTTTCACTAGAATCAAATGGTCAATTTCTGCAAAGATAAGCATGCTGGGAATTTGATAAGGATTATGGTAAATCTGTAAATCAATTTGGCGAGTGTTGCTATCTAAACAATATTAGATCTTCCAATCCATGAACATGGGATATCTTCTTTCATTTCTTTAAAAAATGTTTTGTAGCCCTAACCGGTTTGGCTCAGTGGATAGAGCGTCGGCCTGCGGACTGAAGGGTCCCAGGTTCGATTCCAGTCAAGGGCATGTACCTTGGTTGCGGGCACATCCCCAGTAGGGGGTGTGCAGGAGGCAGCTGATCATTGTTTCTCTCTCATCGATGTTTCTAACTCTCTATCCCTCTCCCTTCCTCTCTGTAAAAAGTCAATAAAATATATTTAAAAAAAAAAGTTTTGTAGTTTTCAGTATACAAGACTTACATTCCTTTTGTTAAATCTTTTTTATGCTATCATAGTAAAATCATTTTTTAGTTGATTAAAAAATTGATTTTAAATTGTTGACTGCTAGTATATAGAAAATACAACTGATTTTTGTGTATTGATCTTTCATCCTATCACCTTGCTAGACTCATTTTTTAGCTCCAATAATTTTTATAGAATCTTTAGGGTTATATATATATATATATATATGTATATATATATATATATATAAATATGAATGATCATGTCATCTGTAAATAGGATAGTTTTCCTTCTTCCTTTCCAGTCTAGATGCCTTTTATTATTATTTTTTGTTGCGTAATTGCATTGGCAAAACCTCTAATACAACGTTGAATAGAGGTGACCAGAGGAAGTACCATGTTAGCTGTGGGTTTTTCATACATGGCCTTTATCAAAGCCAGTTCACCTTTAGTAGTTTTTTTGAGTGTTTTTTATCATGAAAGAGTGTTAAATTTTGTTGAATGCTTTTTCTACTAAGATATCATGTATTTTGTGCTTTATTTTTTAAATATGGTTTATTACATTAATTGATTTTCATATGTTAAGCCAATCTTGCATTCCTGGGATAGATCCCACTTGGTCACAGTACATAATTCTTTTTATATGTTGCTGGGTGTGGTATGCTAATGTTTTGTTGAAGATGTTTACATCTGTATTCATAATGGATAGTTTGGTTTATTTTTCTTGTGATGCCTTTGTCTGAGTATCAAGATAATACTGGCATCACAGAGTGAACTGTGACATGCTCCCTCCTCTTCGACTTTTTGGAAGAGTGTATGAGGGATTGGTGCTAATTCTTGTTTAAACATTTGGTAGGATTCACCAGTAAACCATCTGAGCCTGGGCTTTACTCTGTAGGAAGATTTTTTATTACTAATTCAATCTCTTGTTACTCTATTCCTTTCATAGAGTTTAATAGCCTTTCCTTGTTCTCCACTTTCTTCTGTATGACATCTTTTCATTAAAGCCGTGAGCCTCCCAGTCATGGCAAATAGTTCTTTTCAGAAAGGATTTAGGGTGAATGACTTTGAGGAAGAGTCTCTATTTTCTTCTATAGTGATACCTGGAGTAGCAGCTCATCCCATGTTATAAAGTAAGCTCAGTATCGTCCAGGGAAGCAGCATTTTCTGTATTTGCAATTGATCGACAAAGTCAGCCTGATGGGCGAGTCCTATTTTTTCTGCAGGAAACTACCAGCCACTGCCAGGTTTTAGGCAGGAGGACGGAACTAAGCTTATAAGTGGGAAGATCTTTCTGGTACAGAGTGGAGAATAGATGAGAAGGAATTAAAGATCATGGTGAAGGTGAGCTGGCTTTGAGCCCCTCTCCTCTGCTGTTCTGCATTTCAGGGGGTCTGACTTGTACAGGCCATTTCGGAGATGCCCAAGCCAGTTCGTTTCTGCCTGGTTTGGCCAACTGGAAGCACTGGCAGGACATCAGGGCAAGAGGAGAGGGAATCCAGGGTATTTCTCTTGCTTTGCCTCAGGCAGCACCTTAACAGCAATTGGGTGTCTTCAGTTGCTCCAGCTTCTGTCAGGCAAACTCTTCCTCTGTAGTTTCGACCCCCAATAGGGAACTTCTGCTGGGTCCTATTTCCCACCCCAAAGCCCCAACTTCTGGGCTCTTGTAACTCCGCCTCCTCCCTTTGCCCTTTCCAACCCCAGGGATGTGAGTGGCCTCCTGCTGTTGCAGAATTCTGGGATGCAATGCCATCCTTTTTGGCTTCTCATCTATTTCATCCCCTATGCAGACAACTCCATCCATTGTCTCCTTTATGTGACAGAACTAGATTGATGGCTTTGTCCCAGCTGGACCCTGACAGATATTGCAAAAACCTGGGTTGCAGTAGGCCATTGAGACAATGTGTGTGTTGGAGCGTTGGTGTGGGAAGGTGGTTGAGGGAGGAATCGAGATGACTGTGAGATTTTTAGTTTAGCTCGCTGGGCAGGTAATGATGTAGCTAAAACTGGCAAGGAGCCCTGGAGGAGAGGCTGGGCTGGCGTTGAAGGTGAGGATACCTCTGTGACCACAAGAGGGCGCATCCAGCGGGACATTCTAATTCTGGGGCTGCTGCTCAGCATGAGGGTCTCTACGCTCTTTATTGTGGGTTTTTTGTCGTTTGTTTCAGGATTAAGGAATTGACTGTGTATAGATTTGCTTACACCTCGGGAGTGGCTGAAGCTCACTCAGGACCACAGAGAGTGAGGAAGGCAAGAACTGAGGCCCCTCTCATCTGTGGGCAGAGTGCTGCCAGGCCGATGAAGGGGAGGGGGGATGCAAATGACACAGAGCCTTCCCCCGGGGGTCCCAGAGCTTGAGACACATGAGCATGTGAACATTGTGGCAGGTTTAGATTCCTAAGTAGGTTGTAGTTAAATGTGGTGAAGGCAGTAAGTAGACAGTGGCTTAGTGCCAGAACTAGTTGGACTGGTCTGAGGTTTCACACACCAGGGAAAAGTTCACACTGAGGTAATCAAGAGCGGACCCCACCCCATGCCCTCCCCTGAAGTCATCTTTCCCTCACTGTTGAAGCTCGAGTTCCTGATGAGTCCTTCCTGCTCAACATTCAGGTCTCAGCACGGCTGAGCATCTGTCCAGCGTTCAGAGGCTGTGCCCTGCTCTGTGCCCCCACACTCTGCTCCAGGCTGCCTGCGGCCTGCCCGCCCACCTCCCTGCCCTCACCGCTGCCAGGCTCATTCCCACCTCTGCTCGCCTTCTCCTCCAGCTTGGAGCCCTCTCTTTTTCCCTGTGAGGAGGCCACACTCAGTGACACCTTAGTGACAACCTCTCCAGCCCTGTTGTCCATGTCAGTCTCTCCTTCCTCTGAGCCACCTCTATTCTAGTTGGTACCATCCAATCTGGTGCTCAGTTTTTGTTGAATTATTTTGCATCTGCCACTTGCCTCTCTCAAACTAGATCATGTAATTGATTCATTAAATCATTAAATACGGGAGTGCCTGCTCTGGGCCGGTCTCTGGGCTGTGTCTCATCTAAGCTGCTTGCTTAGATGCCCACCACACAGGGTGCTTGTGCGGGATGGTTCTGCAGACGTTTCCCCCTGGCATCTAGGGGCAGACAATCGAAGATAAACTGTATCTGAGTAACATACAAGTTACTTACGCCAAAGTGCAGTGTTTTCAGTGTATTCTGAGATCCTCTCCATTTTAGATGGAACGGGATTGTGTTTTGGGCCTGACATAAAAGAACTAATCTTGTCTGTAACTCCTCCCTACCCACACTCAGCTTCAGGTTGGATCATCCCAATTTGTGGACGGTGTTTCAGCTTGTTTGGCTCTGAAGAGCCCATCTCCTGTGGCTCATTTTCGTTGAAAGACAGTGACCCCTGGGGCTTCTTTAATGTAGTTTCCTCCCCTGCATTGTGTGCTAGCTGCTGTATTGTTCACTCTTAGGATTTGGATCCTTCCTGCTAGGTTCTCCTTAGGGCCCTAGACTCATACAAAGCTGGCCAAGTTATTAAAAAAGACACCTAGTTCGTCCAGGCTCCTGTTTGATATTTCAAAACCAGGACTCGTGACTCCTACTACAGTGCTTGACTGCCACCACCCATGACTTAGCTTCCATCATTTTCAAATCATGCCTGGTGCTCATTTTCTCCCCCCAAATGTTCCTGATGCTTTGGGAATGAAAAACGTATCCACATTTGGAAAGCTCAGAGCTCTGGGGGTGGGAGCAGAGCACAGACTGTTCTGTGCAGAAGGAGGGCGTCAGAGCTGGCTCTCTTGGCTGTCCCCCAGCCACACTGGGGCTGGGCTGCAGCTGGGCCTCCAGGGCCTAGCTTGACCCGTGGGCCAGGCGGACCCAGCACAGGGAGAACTCAGGTTCTTGAGCTCCTACCAGGTACTAGGTTCTGGAATAATAGTAGTAAATGATTAATAATTAAAACGTTTAAAAAAATTCCTTGTAAACACCCTCTAAGCATTTGCCTCTTAACATCCTTAACCCTGACAACAACAATGAGAGGGAAAGGGGTAGGGTCCCCATTTCAGAGGAGGAGCGAAGGGTGGACCCCCTGTTTTACCCCTGGCTTTTCCTCCTTGCTGTCAAGTGCTTGCTTCCTAGGTTGAGGCTGGCGTGTCATTTTTGTAGAAACGCCCAGGTGCAGAGACTGCTGAAGCTGACCGAAAGAGGCAGAGTCTCCCTGGGGTGCTGCCAGGTGCCCTGGTTTGTGTCCAGTGGCTCCCAGAACCAGCGTGCACCTCGCAGGAGGTCTTGGAAACGTCTTCTTCCTTGACAGCACTCGGGCTTCTTACTGAAACTGCGGGGTTCTAAACCCGGAATTCCACGGAAGGCCTCTGAGCAAGTCCTATGCCAGAAGCTCTGTAGGCCATGCCACCTGCGACTTGCTGCTCGCCGCCCTCCGAGGTCATCTCCGCTGTGCCGGCCACGGCCGCCAGGGGGCGCGGGAGCCGCGTCCTCGCCCGGCGTTCGCGCTTGCGCAGAGCCGCGCCTGCTTCCCGCACGCTCCCTCCGGTGCCGGGCGCCGCCTCCCGGGCCACTCGCCACTCGCCGCTCGCAGGCCCTCACATTTGCGAGGTCAGGGGCCGGCGAAGAAGGGTGCATTGCCAGCCTTCCTTATTAACCTCGGGTCAGGGAGGCCCTGAGGGAGCGCAGGCCGTGTCCAGAAAGCGGTGCCTCCAGCGGGCGGCCGCACGCAGGCCCGGCTGGCGCTCACTGGGCTCGGCGAGCCCTGCTGATGGGCCAGTTATTCTCCGCGAGGACGTCCACGGAGGGGTCCTGGAGGGTTTCCTGGTAGATGAACGTTCAGATCTTGAAGGGACAGAGCCTAATTCTGACCTCTATGAATGGGATATTTGCTAATGGCCATGACCTTCTAGGGGCCTGATAAGGACAGACATGTAACCACCGGCCGTGCCTCCTCGCTGGCAGACAGCACCCCCCCCCCCCCCCCCCCCAGCTGTTGGGGGCTGTGGCCCAGCTCTGCCGGCTTGCCTGGTCGCTAGCTCATCCCGCAGGGCTCCAGGTCAGGGCTCCAGGTCGTCTCTGCCGTAGCCCCTGTATGATGGCACATCATGAACCCCTCAGAGCTTGGATTTCCTCCTTGCTGAGTGCGAGGAAGGGGAAGAGAGGGGATCCTGGTTTTTCCTTGAGAAGCTGCTTTTCTTTCTTTTTTGAAACCTTGAGATCCTTTCAGGTGCAGTGAAAAAAGTTTTATTGGAAAGTCCCTGAGTGGAGGGAGTGGGGTAGAAGTGGGGCCCCGAGTCCTCGCTGAGAGCTTTTGCCTGTGTGCAAGACCCAGAAACTGGGGGGCAGGGGCGTGAGAGTGGGCGGAGCTGTGCTGTGCAGCCTGGTGCCCCTCAGTGTCTCCACTGGCGACCTCCCAGGCCTCTTCCCATCTAGATATAACGATGCTGCAAGGTGGGAGGTGGGAGCTGTATTGCATGGAGCCACTCATCTCAGGTTGCTAGGCAGAGCTTCTTGTTTATATTTAGATGGTGTCAGAAGAGCAACAAGCCCTTTTACTGCCATTGACCCATATTCCCGGTTAATGCTGGTTGTGTTGGTAGACTTCTCATTGGTCCTCTCTTGGGAAGCGAGCAGAGACTCAAAGCCCAAGAAAAGCTGGGGGCTGGAGCCTTGGTGCAGGTCCACGGTTCTTAGCTCTGTGATACACATCCGTCTCAGTGATGTACCTGTTACGTTGTGTGGAAAACGCCTGCTTGCTCCATTCCACCAGAGGTGGCGCTTCTGGAGGGAAAAGACCACGCCCCGCTCCGGAGCCCCAGCTCTCCGGGGCCCTGCACACCGTTGGTGCTCAGTGAGAATTTGTGGAGTGAAGAAAGGACACCTTTCCACCGCAGCTCTCATTCCTTCCTGCAGTTGGCACATCCAGGGGCTACACTTTGCACTGCAGGGGTCCCCCTGGGTGATAAGTCCACCTTTTTAAGGAAAGAAACTAGGATCAAGACCGAGCGTACGTGGCATTATGTATTATTTAAGGTTGAGGGTCTGTGGTGCAGTGTTACTGGACTTAATTCTGAAGGGTGGGATGTGGTTCTATTTTCTTCTCCTTTCTCTTCGGTATTTCTCAGATCCCCCTCAAAGAAACTGAGGATTGGAATCGCCCCCAGGAAAGGGGTTTGTTAGTAATTGTACTTTCTGTTTATCGGGTGCATATTTATTATATGCCAGGCACTGAGCTACCTCAGAAAGTCAGTGGGAGCAGAGGCTGTTATTCCCGTTTGCTTGCCGAGGAAACAGAGGCCAGGAGATGCTGAGAAGCTTGCTAGGTCGTAGAGCTAGTGATTGGAGAAGCCAGGGTCCGACTCCAGGTCTGCCTGCTCAAAAGACCATCTATTTTCACTTCTTAATATTTTACCCAGCAGTTTGGGAGTTAGAGAATAGATGTGATTTTTAACACAAAGATTAAAAATAATAAAACAGGATTACCATATGGCCTACCGATTCCATTCTAGGTATGTATCCAAGAGAATTGAAAATATACATCCACACAGAAACTAGTACATAAATATTCATAGCAACATTCTTCATAATATTCTAAAAGTTTAAACAACCCACATGTTTATCAATTGATGAGCAGATAAATAAAATGTATTGTATTCATACAGTGGAATATCCAGCAATAAAAAGGAATGGACTGCTTGAAACTAGATCGAGGTGGAGGTTTACAATATTATGAATGTAATAAATGCCACTGACTTGTTCACTTTAAAGTGGTTACTTTTATGTTACGTGAATCTCACCTCAATTTTTAAAAACTGAATGAAGTTCTGGTACTGGCTACAAGTATGAACCCTAAAAACATGCTGAGTGAAAGAAGCCAGATGCAGATAGTCATATACTGTATGATTCGCTTTGTATGAAATAATCGGAATAGGTGCTTCCACAAAGAAAGTAGATTAGTGGTTGGCAGGATCTGGGAGGAGGGTGGAGTGGGAGCAGCTACTAATGGCTATGGGGTTTCTTTTTGAGATGATGAGAATATTCTGGAATTAGCTGGTGATGATGGTTCCACAATTATGTGAATATACTAAAACCACTGAATTGCATACTTTTAAAGGGTGAATTTTGTGGTATGTGAGTAATATCTCAATAATCTGTTATTAAAATGTATATAAAATAATGTAACAAATGAATAAAATGCTCCCACGTGGAGACCTTCTAGCCTACTGTTACCTAAAGATAATCGTTATGCAAAGAATAATCATGGCGTTTTATATAGAAAGTCCGCTGTGGACTAGGAGCCAGGGAACTGGCTGCAGGGCCCACACTTAGCCACTACTTAGCACTGCTTTGCATGTAAAGACAGACAGATAGCCCTAACCGGTTTGGCTCAGTGGATAGAGCGTCGGCCTGCGGACTGAAAGGTCCCGGGTTCGATTCCGGTCAAGGGCATGTACCTTGGTTGCGGGCACATCCCAGTAGGGGGTGTGCAGGAGGCAGCTGATCGATGTTTCTCTCTCATCGATGTTTCTCACTCTCTATCCCTCTCCCTTCCTCTCTGTAAAAAATCAATAAAATATATTTTTAAAAAAGACAGATAAATTGGAGGTATGGAAGAGTGCAATGTAAGGGCTAAGAGCAAGAACCTGGGAGTAAGAGTGTCTGGTTGGAGGCCTAGCTCTGCCATTCACCAGTTGTGTAATCTCGGGTGAGTCACTTCACAGCTCAGAGTCCTGTTCCCTCGTCTGGAGCACGGGATGACAGTAAATCCCCCTCGCGCTGCGAAGGTTAGAAGAACCGTGTCACACTCTGAGCACAGTGTCTGGCGGGTAGCTAGCACTCTCTACGTGTGGTCATTGCTATGATGTGGCTACTAAATAGACACTGAAAGAGCAGACATTCAGATTGCAAAGGCTCACTTAGCATTTCAGGTCGAATGAGCATCTCGTTTGCTCCCAGAACTGTGGAAGGGACATGCACTCTAGCAGGTAAATGTCTAATGCAGGGCCTGGCATGCTCTTCTTTCACGAGTGACGTGTGTGTGAGTGTATGTGTGTGTGTGTACACACGTGCACAAGACAACAGTGTCTGCAAATGCCCAGAAAGGGCCAACCATGGCTCCCAGCCCAGCGACCCCCAGAGCTCACAGAGGCTCTGGAGTGACAGGGGCTTCACAGGAGGTCTAGGACAGCTGCCGCCCCTTCCGCCCCAGCCTTTGGTGGTTCCATCAGCTGTCTCCTCTCCACGCCCTGGACAAGGGCCTGTCCTCTCAGGGAGTGAGGTACACCTGACACCTGTGGGAGTGTGGCCTTTCTGGAGGTGAGAACACGGGACCCGCAATCCGGGCTGCCTTTGCCAGGACTGTGCTCTGAGGATCTGGAATCCTTTCCTGAGTTTCTTTTCAGCCTTGGAAATTGAGATCCCTGGAAATTGTCCCAATGCCTTTGAAGTCCATACCACGGGGCTCGGTTATCGGAGACGTGGTGTTATAATAAAGTTTTTCTGGTACTTCCAGTAATAGATTCCCCCGGGGGTCATGTTACAGCAAAGCAGCAGGGTGTACCTGTCCCAGGCTTGGCTTCCAGAGATGCGATTAAGAGAAATGAGGAAACAGTGCCGCATGTTGTGGTACATAGTTCACATAATTATGTTTTATGGTCTTTCACTGTGTTGCATAACTTCACAAGAAATTAATTCCCTGTTCATTTTAATGCGATTAAAAAATCAAAATATTTGTTTTGACTGTTAATCTTGTAGAGTTATACAGCTACGATGGTATCCCTGGAGCTCACCCCTTCCTACCGCAGACGGCATGGGAGGCCCGCATCCAGGGAGTTGCCTGGGGTGATGCAGCTCTTAGTGGAAGAACAGCGCCACTGCCCTGGGGCCCTGGACTTTGATTTCTGTGCCTGTGCAATTGGAAACTCATTTTTATTGTCATTGCTGTTATCAGGCACTGAATATGCTGTCAGCGGCTCAGTGGACACAGGATATTGTGAGCAGAGTTTTGTAGTCAGATAGACCAGGGGTCAAAACCTGGCGTTATCATTTGCTAGCTGTGGAGCCCTAAGTTCAAGCTTATCTATAAGGTGCTGTTAGCACCTCCTTGCAGAGCGGCTGTGGGGATTATGGATGGTGATGTCACACCCGGCATAGTGCGCGGTGCTGAGGAGGGCCTGGACGAATGGACCGTTCATGCTACTGGAACTGTTCGGTCCTACAGACCCAGGTCGGGCCCCCAGCTGAGGGATCCTGAAGGAATTTGGGTGTTAATCCCTGAGTGATCACTGGATGTCTTGGCAGGAGATTGCCGCTCTCCACTTCCTCAGCCAAAGCCCCTACGGGTAGTCGCTGGGGAGATAAAATGGAGCTCCTTTCACAGGGGATGGAACTCGGTGTGGAGGGAAGCAGAGATGGAGGCCCGTTTGCTGAATTCCGTTCTGTAAGTCACACCGACATAGAACACTTGAGGCCGGGCACACTTGCACTTTTATTTTATTTTATTTATTTTTTTCGTTAATCCTCATCTGAGAATATTTTCCCATTGATTTTTAGAGTGGAAAGGAAGGGAAGAGAAAAACATCGATGTGAGAGAGACACATCAATGGGTTGTCTCCAGCATGCGCCCCAGCCAGGGCCAGAGTTTGAGCCTGCAACCCAGATACATGCCCTTGACCAGAATTGTACCTGGCCGATAGAGTCCACAGGCCGACTCTATTCACTGAGCCGAACCTGCTAAGGCACACTTGAACTTTTAAACTGGCCAGGGTCCTCAGCCCGCTCCTCAGCTTCCTGGTGCCCCTCCCAACGGTGACACCCCACCCGTCTGCTGGCGTCTGTACAGACACTCCACAAATCTGTCTCCTGCTAGAATGCTACCCAGGGCAGGGTACATTTGCCCTGGCTCCCGCTCCCTTATAATGTCCAGAGCTGTCCCTGCTCAGACCTTAGGCAAGTCACCTAACTCTCTGAGACTTTCTTTTTCCACAACATTGGAAGGAGACAGTGCCTGTGAAACAGGACCAAACAGGCTAACGCACACAAAAGAGCTTCAGAAGCCGTCGGGTGTGGCCGGAATGATTTCCTTATGGTTAATTTATTTCACATGTCTTACCCTTCACAGAAAGCACCTTTCAGAAGTCAGTCTATCTGTGGGAATTCCCTCCTGTGGAGGGAGGTCAGTTCCGGGTCCAGTGGCTACTCCGCAGCACGTGCTCAGCCACTTGCTTCACCCATGCTTGGAAGCCGGCCTTGAGGACTGGTCAGGAAACGCTTAATTTCTGTTTTGTACAAGCTTGGATTCTGGACCTGCAGATCTTACTGAGATGCCCCTTAGGTATTGCTGTCACACCAGTTATTTATCCAGTCCGGTTTTTGCTTTTCTTGTCATGCATTTCTCTGGGAAAAAGAAAGCAACTAGAAACATTATTGATGATAGCTTCCCAAACTGACAAGGTGTCGCCTGACATTTTAATGAGGGCCAGTTTGGGCCGTGACCTCAGGACTCTGCTGATTCTCAGACGATGTTGATCTGATCCCAGACACTTGAAATGTCCAATCGAGAGGGCTCGTAGCACCTTTTGACAGAGAACTAAATATTCTGGAACCAAGCCACATGGCCATGAATTCGCCATGGGCCCAGTGGCACGTGGGATGAATGGCATAGCATTTGGGAGATGGAAAGAAACAACGTTTACCATAAAGAGCCTCCTACCCAAAGATAGACTCCTTGCTGGAGACCCATTTGCCAACCAAGACTTGGGGGTCCACATATCTGCCTAATTAGAACATAAACCCACAGAAGATACCAGTCTCTTCTCAACCGGAAGGTGAAGTTTTATACTAGTAGCTGGTTTAATGTTCTTACTATGAATGGTCATAGACTGCAGCCCTAGGTGACTGGGTTTCAGTATTTCACAACTCCAAATGCAGGTGATAGTCAAACTGTATCGAACTGGATTTGCCTTTTCTTTAATTCTGTGGGTGTGGCAGGTCCCAGAGGGCCTTGGTCATCTTGGTGACTCGTAGTGGTCCGAGCCCAGCTGCAGTGGCACAAAGCGCCAAAGAGTAGACCCGTTTTCTTCCTGGCCCTTCGACACACTAGAGAATTTTGTTTTCTTTACATTAAATATCTGATACCAACTTGCTCATGTTTTGGTGGCTTCTCACACAAGCAGAAGGCAGATTATAAAACAATTTGTCTCTTTTTGCTGTTTTCTGGTGGTTTTAATTTTGCACAAAGGAGAACTTAGAGCACACTTTGGGAGGTTAAATCAAGTGCTTGCTCTTGAGTGGTTCTGGAGCCGTCCTACCAAATGGTGAATTTGTTCAGTTTATCTTGCATTCTTCAAAGACAATTTCAAGAAGTTGTAACAGTTCACACGGGTGAGGTTGTTGAGTGATTATTTTTTTGCAACTGCATAAACAACTTTGACTGGAGGGACATTAAAACAGTCATTACAACTGTATTCCTTATGTTCAAAAAGTCCGGTAGAGACATGGAAGCTAAAATTAGATCCAAATAAAATTTCTAGAGATGAAAACTACAATGTGTGAGATGAAAAATACACTGGATGTGATTAAAGGCAGATTAGATATTGAAGAAAAGATTAGTGAATTTGAAGATATAGCAGTAGAAATTTATCCAAAATGAAACAGAAAGGATAAATTAAAAAGAAAGTGGAAAGAGCATGAGTGAGCTGTGGATAACTCAGGTGGCCTAATAATGTGTTAATTGGATTCCCTAAGGAAGGAAGAGTTAACATAATATTTGAAGAAATAATGACTGCACAGTTTTCAGATATTATGAAAACTATGAGCCCTTAAATCCAGAAAGCTCCATGAAGCCCAGCACAAGAAACATGGAGAAAACCAAGCCAAAGCACTTCACAATCCAAATTTCTCACAATCAGTAAAGTCGTAAAAGCAGCCAGAAACAGGCGGATGAGCAAACATGAGGGTGACGGCAGATTTATTGTCAGAAACCATGGGCGTGAGAACACAGTGGAGCACATCTTCAGAGTAAGTGGGGAGGGCGGGGCAGAGGAAGCAAACTGCCAACCAATGAGAATATTTCTCAAAACTGAGGGCCAAATAAAGCCTTCTTCAGACACACAGTGACTGAGAGACGTCGTCTTAGTTGAACGGCACTGTCAGAAACGTTGAAGGAACCCCTTTAGGGAGAAGGAAACACGGGCCTGCACAGAGGGATGAAGAGTGCTGGGCGCCATGACTACGTTGGCGACCGAGTTCCCCCTTATTATTTCAATGTCTTTATAGATAATTGACTATTTCAGCCAAAACAATAACCATGTAGGGTGGGATTTGTAACCTGTGTAACAGTCAAATGTGTATATTAAGAGAATAAAGACTGGAAAGAGGGAAGTGGAAATATGTGGTTATAAATGTGTTATACTATATGTGAAATGATTTAATAGCATGTGAAGAGACTGTGTTAAGTGAAACCCTGAAAGCAGCCACTGACAGGCTCGAGACTTCAATAAATAGAACAAGTGGATGGATGGTCAGTAAGGATAGAGGAACCTTGGAACAACACCATTGATTTGCAAAGAAAATATATTTATTTCACTATTTCTTTCAAATATATTCTTACTGTACAGCCCTCCGATTGTGCTTGTTGGTATTTTACCTAATTGAGATGAAACTATGTCAATACAAAGACCTGCGCACAAACGTTTGTAGCAGCTTATTCATAATTGCCCCAACTTGGGAGCAATGGAGATGCCTTTGACTAGATTAATGGGTAAATGGATTATTATTTAGCAAGAAAAAGAGATGCGCTACCAGGCCGCAGAAGGACAGGGAGGGGCCTTATATCAGTATTCTAAGTGAAGGAAGCCAGTCTGAAAAGGTTATAGACTGCATGATTGCAGCTGCATGACATTCTGGGAAAGGCAAAACTACAGAGACAATAGAAAAATTAGTGGTCGCCAGGAGGAGGGGATGGAAGGGATGTCTTAGGGCAGTGAATCTATTGTGTACAGCACAGTAATGGTGGACACTTGACATTATTAAAACATTTGTCAAAGCTCATGGAACTGCACAACACAGAGTGAACCTGAACGAAAACTATGGACTTGAGTTGGTAAATAAATAAAAACAACAATAACAAAAATATGGAAACATTGAAAAAACATATAGTTTGTTACATGCCAATCTTACCCCAATAACGCTGTTAAAACCTATCAAATTGGCTGAGCTGCACCTTCTGTGGCAAAGTGGCAACCTCTGAGCTCGCAGGTAGGTCCTGCGGTTTTGCCCCCTTGTGCATGGAAGCGGCCTCTCCTTCCCGCATCGTACAGCCGCCTCCCGTGGCCTCTGCAGCCGGAGGGACTGTCGCTTTTAGTCTCAAAACGATGCACGTGAGGCTTCGGGTCATTTTCTGATGTTTTTAGTGTGTCTGACCCCCTCTCTGTAGTGGCATCCACTTTGAAAATCAGCAACTAATGACGGGTGTTACGTGGGAGGCCAAAGGCCTGCATTCTGATTCCCGTGGTGCCGATAACTGATCTTCAGGTTTGGGGCAAGTCTCTTGCTTCACCATGGCAGACCTCAGCTCCTTCGTCTGCACAGTGGGTGGGTTTTCCTGCGACTCTGTCTGGTCCCTTCCAATTTCTGTCGGTAGTAAGCCTTGTCTCACTTTTATATGGAGGGGGATGTGTGGGATGTGTGTCTACTGCATCCCAGGGCACTTGGCGCAGCAGCCCTATTGCAGGTAGGGGCACCGGAGACCCTCCACACAGTCCCTCTGCCTCCGGTTGTGGGTGGAACCCTGAGTCCAACTTGCTCCAGGCCGAGTGCCCAGGGCTGGGGTCAGGCTGTAGCTGCTGCCCTCAGCATTGTTCTTTTTTCAGCCTTTCATACATCCCAGCCCTGAAATCTCTCTTGGCTGAGAGAACCTCCTCCATCTGCAAAAAAAATGCCCACATAGCAAAGTTCTGGGTGTTTTCTTAGCCCAGAACTGAGAGGTGGTCCATGGTGTGATGGTGAACCCAAACGCTAAGGCTGAGAGTTGGACGATTTTTCTAGTAACTGAGCCTCCTGAGAGCATCTGAACATGTTTTATGTTTGATTGGGTAAGTTTACATTTTGAGATAGAAAATATCCTTTAGCTGGTCTTGTTCCACGAGCCTAACTTTCCTTTAAAATTCTTTAAGGACCTTGGGATGTAATTGACTGAGAAGCTCTGTTTGGTCTGAACGGGGTCACGGTGATCAAGTCCTCAGACTGGATATCAAAATCGAACGGTGCTTTGAGCACGGCCAGGGGCCTCGTTCCTCTGTAACTTTACGGATGCTCTTTGTGATGTTCCATTTGTCCGAGAGCAGGACAGAGGATCTGCTTCTCTGACCGCTCGTGGGCTCCTGCGGCCACTTCCTCAACCTCTAGAGCAACAGTTTAAAAATTAAGCCCCATGAAAAGCAACTCACCCAGTGTTTGTGTTTGATCTTTTTCTTAGGACTTTGTTTAGAGAAGTTGCCTGTTTCCTCTTCTACCAGTAACCTCCACGCGGACCGGGAACAGGAGGTCATCACCTGCTACGAGAAAGCGGGGGACATCGCGCTCCTGTACCTCCAAGAGATAGAAAGGGTGAGTGAGGCCCGGGCATTTGTTCCAGTGGATACTTAAAAAAAATCAAATCAAATCAAATTGTGGAGGACTGTGGTCAACCTCGGGAAAGCCCTCGGCTTGTCCGCTTCTGGGCGCGAGGCTTTCCTTACTCTCCCTGACGCCGAGGCGAATCTGGTGGCGACCGTGGCGTCTCGTGAGCATGGACGGGTCAGTGCTGGGAGGCACTTGAACACGCTCTGAGCAGAAGTGACGGTGTGCCTCTGTTCAATCCCTTCCACCCTGAAGCTGGCTATTATGTCCGTTCTCCTTCACAAAGTGGGTGGATCTTCACGTGTCCTTGGTGGACTCTGAACCAGCACCATGTACATCTGGGTTTGGGAGGCTTTACCTCGAAGGCTCTGCCGGAGGTCTGCTGGGGACTCTCAGCCGACCTGCTCGGAGCAGGTGTGTATCCCCTGAGACCATCGGGGACGGCTTCTCCTCAGAGTCCCTGGTTTGCCTGTCGTGTGGGGAATGGAGACCAGCAGCTAACAGGGGGACACCTGACCAGGGAGTGAGTGTGCAAGAGACCCCGAGCCCACGCCCTCGGGCAGGAGGCATTGGAGCAGGATGGGCCAGGGACGAGTCGCTTCTTGTTTGGAAGGATCTCTGTCGCTGGCTCTGCTCGTGCCTAAGCTCCTTCACTTCTCAGCCTCAACATCCCCATCTGTAAAAGGAGCATAATAATGGCTCCTACTTCACGGTGTTCTTGTGGGGATTGTGAAAGGTCATGTAAATAAGGCACTTAGCCCAGGATTCTTGAATGAATGTCGCTTGTTTTTACTAAACTCTGCCCCTAGCAGAGCTTTCTGGGGTCTAACTAAGGCTCAACACGGGTGTTCCCCCTTCAGACCCCGAGATGTATCCTGCGAGGTATTTTGAAATGATTAGAAATCCTCTGAGTCTTTGAAAATAACCATGATCTTGTTTCCCATCATTTTCATAGGTCCTCTGTCTCCGTGAGGATTAGAATAGAGAGGGACAACCAAGTCAGGGTTCGTTCTTGTTATTTTATAAGTGTACAGACTGGAAGTGATTTCTTCATAAATAATGTGTGTGATGAGGATCAGAATTGCCTTGTAGGAGGCGGGGAGAGGAGGTGGAAGCACAAGAGAGGAGGGGGGAGGGCGGTGGAGTGACGTTTGGCCTGGCCTCCACCAGAATGGACTCTCAGCCACGGTTCGGCACATCTGGGAATTCAGGAAGACCTCTGGCCATCTTGCCAAAGTGTCCTATCCCAAGGCTGCTATGAGGAAGGGTTTTGTTTGTTTGTTTGTTATTCGAAAGTTACGATTGGTCTTTAGAGAAATGACCATGCAGCTTGCTTTCAAAGTCACATGGTTTTCCCTGCCTGCCTTCTCGAGAGCCGGGCTCCCGGCAGGGAAACTGCTGACCCGGCTGATCCGTTCTTGTGGGCCCCACAGCCCTCGCCTCTCCGGGCCCTCATTTTGCACCGTCTTTGTCCAGCGGCTTCCCAGCCCTATCCTGGAGGGGCTGCCTTCTCGGGCCGGGAGGAAGGAGGTTCATCTGTTACTCGATTCTTCCATGGCGTGGGAATTGGCAAGTCGGGATGTACTTCCTGTCTTGTTCGTTTATAACTACCTGCTCACCACTGGACTCATAGGATATAAAATAATTTTTTGATGGGTTTTGGGGAAATGGTGATCATAGGACGTTAGGTTTTGAGAAGAAAATGCCCAGAAAGGGAGAGCCCAAGGGCACAGAGGAATTTGGGGCCAAAGCTAGAATTAGAACTAGCTTTTTCTTTACCTAATTCAGCACTTACTCGCTTCCCTGTCCCAGGCTACTGTGGTTTCCCACACCCTTATATATAGAAAACGCTCACCAAGTATTTGGCCAGGCGAACCCTGGCTCTTAGTAGCGTGGGGGAGCAGCCTGGGCCCAGAGTCCAGTCTCAGGGTGTGTAGACGACTTTCACGTTTCTGGCTCGATTTTCCAGTCTGAGTTTTCCTTCCTGGGAAAGCACTTTGAGCCTCCCCAGACCCAGCAAGTCGAGAGAGTAGCAACGAGAGAGGTTGAGTGAACCAGACATCTGTTTTGACCGTAGTGGGTGCTCCAGAAGCGACCTGTTGATGGATGAGAAGTCTAGGGGAGAAATGACCTTCCTTCCGTAAGTGACCTTCGGGCTTAGTGAAAGTTCAAGGGTTTTTATGAGACAAGACAATGAGGATACCTGCTTGGACTTAAAAAATTTTTTTGAACTTAAATGACTTGAGAATTATGCAAAATTGAAAACAGAAATTTCAAGGAAATAGCATCTGAGGGAAGTCCAGGACTGGGGCAGGCTTGGGCGAGTAGTGCTTTGATTTTCTGGGTAGGCAGCTCTTGTAAGTAGAAAACGCCACATGCTCTGTTCCTGTGTTGGTTCTGCCGGGCCAAGGCAGTCCGTCACTCAGTGATTTCCCCTCATTTCCCAGCTATTCTGTAGTGAAGAAACTTCTATTTGCCAGGACCTTGGGCATTTTCCTTATCAGTTGGCTCTTAACTGCATGCACTGGCAAGAATAAAATTGGGGGAGAACCTTTGAGGACAGGTGGAACATTGTGGCCAGACTTTTCCGTGTGGGAACACTGGGTTGTACTTCCCAGGCAGCTCTATTCTCCGAGCTTCCCTAAAAGTGGCTATGTCCAGTGATGTTG
The DNA here is from genome assembly GCF_028538775.1 of Myotis yumanensis. Taxonomy (NCBI): domain Eukaryota; kingdom Metazoa; phylum Chordata; class Mammalia; order Chiroptera; family Vespertilionidae; genus Myotis; species Myotis yumanensis. Next base: position 10,909,879 of record NW_027223752.1, read on the forward strand.
GACGTGTTTGCTCCCTGAAGGTGGGGACTCTTCAGGGAGGGGCTGATCTTGGCTTCCCCTGGAGCTAACTTAAGCTGTGAGAGGCAGTGGAGCACAGCGGCCAAGCGACTGCTGGTATTGGGATCTTAGCCGTGGAACTTGGGCAAGTTACTCAGCCTCTCTGTACAGTCTCAGAATCCCCATTAGTAAAATAGCAATAATAATTGCTAGACTGTTGCTGTGAGGATAAAATGATTTCACTCATGTTCTTCCCAGTAAGTACATGGTCAGCACACAGTAAATGTTAGTTTCCTTGTCACTCTCTGTTCCTGTGTCACCTGGCAGTGGAATCTGTCCTAATCTTAGGAGATTTCAGATATTTAGGTAAAAATCTGGAGTATTATAAACACACTGTTTTATTTAAAATGTTAAAAAAATTTTAAGGGAATGTTAATGGGAAAAAATTACTTTTTCTTTTTAAAAAATATATATATTTATTGATTTCAGAGAGGAAGGGGAGAGGGAGAGAGAGATAGAAATACCAGTGATGAGAGAGAATGATTGATCAGCTGCCTCCTGCATGCCCCACACTGGGGATGGAGCCCAAAACCCGGGCATGTGCCCTGACTGGGAATCGAACCATGGCCTCCTAGTTCATAGGTTGACGCTCAACCATTGAACACCGCCTTTCTTTTTTGTGTGTGGAAGATAATGGGACAACATTCTGCCTGGAGTCCCTATGTGATATCTGGGTTCTGGACCTCTGTTCACCCCTGACTGTTTGACCTTGGTCCAGTCACTGAGTCTAGCTTTCCATTTTCATGGTGGGTCTGATACTGCCTGACTAGTCTGAGGCTAGAGAACTCGTGAGTCTATGTGTCTTTAGCTGGGATGCAAGGAGCTTCCCACATGTTATTCTCTGCCCCCCCCCCCCCCCCCCCCCCCCGTTCCTGATGTGGAGGCAGAGCCAAGGAAAATGTGAATACACAAAAGCTGTGGGCATTAAATATTTGTTCAGTATTGTCCTTGTTATTTTAGGGTTACAGAGACATCTACTAATATTTTTCTCTGATAATTTGTTCTCTAAAGGGGAGTAAAAAATAGCTCTAAAATTGTGTACATAAAATAATTTAATCAAACAAATTGAATTAGAGCAGATAGAATTAGAAAGGACACAGGATGGCCTTGATTCATTTACCTTCAGGTGGTGGCATCATGCCAACAGCAAATCATGTTATTTGCCCCGCCAGGAGCTTCTGCTGGTGCAGTGACAGGAATAAAGATGACTTCATCCTTGACTCTCCTAGCGCGAGCCTTGCGTTTGGCAAATGAAATCATGCTGTCCTTGTCCTTTGCAAGCATCAGCCCACCAGCTGGTGCTCCTTCTCGAGCAGAGGCTGTGCCAGGGTGGAACCCTACCTTCTGCTGACAGTTCATTCCTTCACACCCTTCAGCAAAGGAGTTGCTGCTAAATTACGGGACGTCCACAGACCTGCTTTGGGCTGTTTCAGTGCTGGGGTTTTGAAAGAAACAACTGGACCCCAGTGTTGTAGGGTCCGGCCCAGATTTCCTCTGCTCACCAAGGAGTCGCCCAGCGGTCAGCAGGGTCGTTATTATGCTGTGGTTATTATGTCCTCCCTCGGGAAGAATGTGCAGTGACACAGCTGAGGTGTTGGATTCGGAACTGGATTAGACTAAAGTTACTGTGTCTTGAATTCAAACCAGATGTCCTGGGACAAGTGCTCAGTGCAGCCGTGAGTAAGGCAGGGCGTGACTCTGGAGGTCCACGTGGCTGTGCTGTTGGCTTTCAAATGGGAGACGATAGGAAAGGACAGAGTCTTCCTTCCCGTCCCCTTTCCTGTCCCTGCCTTTTCACTCAAGCCGCAGCAGCGGGTCACAGCTCAAAGCTAAGGCAGCGTATCTGCGTGAACACTGCCTTCGGAGAAGGTCAGGAATGACGGGCAGCCGTGTGCTCGGACTTGGAGGCTGCCATCTGAGTAGCTGGAGAGGAGGCTGCCACATCCTTAAAGCTGACTTAGAAAAGTCTGGAAAAGTTTCATTTTAATTTTTATATATGCTCAGTCAGTCTTTGCCTTCATAATTGTATAGCATTAAAGTATTTTTAACCTGTGTTTTTTCACTCAACATTTATATCAGGACCTGGAAGTGTTTTCAAGTTGTATCATAGTTGTATCACAGGGTGGGGTCTATGGTATAATGAACTTACTGTCAGGTGTAATCTCTGGTTGGGAATAATGCTGCGCTGGGAACTTCCTTCAGATGGCGCTGTCCTTTGCTTCACATTGTTTCTTACCGGCAGGTCTCCAGAAGTGGGGTTACGTTTTAACATTTTCGTTACTGCATACTGTGCCCACTTGCTCTCTACAAGTCAGGCTAAGCTCCGCTACCCTTTGGCAGTGCAAGAGGGGAGTGGCTTTGTGCAATCTTGACAGGCTTACTGTATAAAAGTTATTTTGCTGATTTGCTAGGTGAAAATGGCCCTTGCAGTTTTAGTTTTTGCATTTCTTGGACTATCAGACAGGTTGAATTATTTTCATGTATTTGTTCACTAGCTGTCTTTTTTTTTCTTTTTTATTACAACACTAGTGGCCCGGTACACAGATTCATGCACATTGAAAGGAAATTAATTAGAAGAAATATTTTAATATCGCTATTCGCCCTTTCTCTATAATAGAAGTGTCAACCAAATTCACGATCGACAATGACAGATTGAAACACACGTGTGCAATTGGCGCCAGCGAGAGCTTTATATGTATCGCGCATGTGCAAGTCAATGTTTATTTTTAAATTGCCAGTGCGTGTCATATGTACCTGCTGGTCGGTCGGTTGGATGAACGGCTGGTCAGCCACGTAGCCTTTTATATAAACAGATTATAAGAAGGTGCTATGAAGTATGAGATATGAATACTGTATCTTAATTTCCTCATCTTTACTGTGAATCAATAGATACTGTATAAAGTTGAAATACGTAGATAAAAGAATCACCTACTTTCTCTCATCTCTTTCCCTGCACATGCACACACACACACACACACACACACGTACACACACAATATGAGATATTTTAAACTTTAGAGAGACCTCTTATGAACTATGTGGAAGAAAAACACATTTTTCTTTAAAGTTGAGTGATTACTTTGGCCACACTTTAGTTTCTTCTATCAATTTTCATTAAAATTAAATGTAATGGTTTAAATTTGAACATAGACAGAACACAACCTCAGTTTCTGAAAAATGATTTTTATCTTTCTCTCCTGATAACAGAGATATCTGGACTATTATTCAATCAGTGCTAACTGGTTATGTCTATGGTAGAATTTTGAGATGATTTAAAATTTTATACTATACTGGACTGTTTTTGCTTTAAAATACTCATGGCATTCTTTGACATTAACAACTATCCTCAAAAGCCCATGAAGGATCATTTTTAAAGGTGTCAGAGCTGGACCTCCACGTGGAAGTAGTTGGATATATGAGTCTGGAATTCAGAGGGCAAGTCTGCATTAGAGATGATAAATGTGAGAGTTGGCAGCATGTAGCTGATTTTGAAGCTCAGAGGAATGCATGGAGTCATCTTGAGAGAGACTTAAGGGAGAAGGGACAAGTGCTCAAGTCCCCACTGTGTGCATCTCCATCACGGGAGGAGGAAGGGTGAGGGACGGGGCCTGCATTCGAGCCAAAAACACCCATGCTTTTTGAGGTGGGAGGAACGCCTACCTGTTAGCACTTGCAGACGTCGTGAAGCAGCCGGGCAGTTTTGATAAGATGCTGGGATGCAGTTCAAATTCAGGGGTTGCCCACTGGATTTCATTCCAGGACATATTGTCCATTTGGGTACCTCCTACTTTTCTTTTCCCCAAACCTTGCAAGTTAGAGAACTAGCAGTTGCTTTAACTCCACTTGGAGAATAAGTTCAAGACCTCTAGAATATTTGGGGGTTTGACTAACATCTGGGTCTTCAAAGAGCTCCTGACTTCCAGTAGATGTGGTCAGTGTGTTTAGAGAGCACTTGTATAGATTTTTAAAAAATACCTTTTTATTGATTTCAGAGAGGAAGGAAGAGGGAGAGAGAGATAGAAACAATGATGAGAGAGAATCATCGATCGGCTGCCTCCTGCACCCCTCGCCCCCTACTAGGGATGGAGCCCGTAACCCGGGCATGTGCCCCGACTGGAATCGAACTGTGACCTCCTGGTTCATAGGTCGATGCTTAGCCACTGAGAAACACCAGCTGAGCGTATAGATTTTTAATGAGCCACAGTGGCTTCTGTTGGATGAGTACTGTATTGGCTTGTGAGTTTAAAGAGAGTGGCCTCTGTGTACATTGCTATGACCCACTCAACTTATAATCCTGTCTCCTGATTAGTAGGGAGTCTTTCCTGCAAGGCTACAAACTTAAGCTTTGAAAGCCTCCTTATCTGTTGACAAGAGGTCAAGTGCAGGAGACTTGATGCTTAGGTTGTTTTTCTCAACTTGCCCCTCGAGAACAGCCAACTGCTGCTCAGCCCACAGGCCTCACTTTGGGAGCCTGGAGAGTTTGCCTTCCCCGGTTACCTTTAGGCCAGTGCCAGTCACAGCACTTCTCAGCCCTTTCTGAGCTCGTCAAGCTCATGTGAGGCTGAAGCTGCCTCTGCCAGCCAGTGAGTGACCTCGGCCTCTGGTGGGTGATGACTGTTTCTGGCCGTTGCTGGGACCTGCTTCTGTGTTATTCAGCCTCTCTGTCAACAGCCTGGCATTCAGAGCCACTCCGGCTCTAATGCTTCTCCTGGCACCAGGCACGCATCAGCGTCCTTCACGCCTCAGTCCCCAGTGCCAGGAGGGCCACACCTGTCCCCAGGTTGCTTGGTTGCCTCCTGTCTCACAGTCATTTTCTCTGTTTTCCTGATCCTGGCACATCTGCACCAGGGCCTTTGCACAGATGTTTGCAAAAACGTTGCGTTTTCCAGTTGTGCACTGCATTTAGCGATAGGGTTTGAAGGCAGTAGACTTGGATGTGCATCTGATTAGTTTTCCGATTTTCTCCCCTTCTAGGTAATACTTACTAATATTCAAAACAGAAGCCCTAAGCCTGGCCCTGCTCCCCACGATCAAGAACTAGGTTTTTTCCTAGAAACAGGACTTCAGAGAGCCCATGTCCTCTATTTCAAAAATGGGTAAGCCTTCTTTATTTTTTAATCAAGGTCCTCAAGAAGGAGAGTAGAAAGCCTTAGAATGCTGTCTTCAGTTTAGTTATTATAACAAAACTATTTAAAATATGAACTATAATTGGAATTTTTTTTTAAAAAAAGAATGAAAATAGGCTCTTTTTTTCTCTCCTCACCTGGCTCTCTCAGTTTCCCATGAGATTTGAAGGTGGGGGGAGAGGATGGGGGGCACCTGTGTGAGTCTGGGTCACAAGTGTGGAGCACCAAGCTCAGAGGGGGATCTGATGGGAGCCGTGCTTCATGCTGTCTTCCCAACAGGGGACCGGGACTGCACAGCCCCCTCCCCGCCCTTCCTTAGGGAAAAGGGAATGAGCTGGAAACCCTGGCACACAGGATCATCTTCCTCAGAATGGCTGATCAGTTCAGAGAATCCAATTTGCCAGGTCTCTGACGGTTTTCTTTTTTAAAATATGTCTTTATTGATTTTAGATAGATGAAGGGAGAAGGGAAAAGAGATAGAAATATCAATGAGAGAGAAACATGGATCGCTGACTCCTGCACGCCCCCTACCGGGGATCAAGCCCGCAACCGGGCATGTGCCCTGACCAGGAATCGAACCCTGATCACCTGGTTTCTAGGTCAGCGCTCAAACACTGAGCCACACTGGCCAGACTCAGACAGTTTTTATGAAAGTGAGCGTGGCTGTGATGCCACACAAGAACGTTTTCTACCTGAGCTGCCTTTGAAGAGGGTCTGAGAGCCTGAATGTAAGGGAGAGAGCTCTCTAATGCATTGATGTTTCTTTTCTTTTCTGTGTTGCTCTTATGAGAAATGCCATGATTCTGTTCCAAATCTCTTCAGCTGTCCCTTGTTTTGACATTGTGCTGCAGGATAGATGTGCATGAAGACCAACAGTAGGTATCGGTTCCTCTGTAGCTCCTGCTGGGCTGTGCATGGAGGCCCAGAGGCCTGTTCCCTTCCTCTAGGACGAGTCCCAGCCTCTGGATACATGAACAATGGAGTTGCTCCCTCTTCATTGTTACGAGCTTCAAACCTTGGGGCGCAGCTCGTGGAAGTGGGATTCCATCTTCCTCGTGGTCCAGAGCCACACACATCCAATTCCCACTGGCCTATTTCCCGGAGCCTGTTAAACTGTGGGCAAGGCCTGCTGTGCTCTGAGGGCCACTGGCTCAGATTGGCAAAGTCCACACCAGACACCCCAAGGTTTGGAATGGCTTGGTGGCTTTGGCACTAAGATGTGCTCAAATTGGATCTCATCTGCCATTGATTGAGATCGTCTGAGCGATGGTGCATGCCCTCTAAGCTGAGTTTTGCTGTTTTACTAGTAGATAGAGGGAGAAGGGAGGGAATGTGGAATTTTTTTTCTAGTGGTCTGTTTTTTCTCCATTTTCACAATAAATGGTGGTCATCACAGAGGACCCCCCCCCCCCCCCAACCAATACCCACCCTCCCTCTAACCTGTGAGCTGTGTGGTGGAAACGCAATTTCCCGGGGGCTCTCCGGGGAGCCACACCCACCCCTTCCATCGAAGATGCTTTGTGTGAGGTTGATCAGGATGGGCCAGGTAACACGTTTTCATCTCCGAAGGCTGTTTGTTGAGGAGCAGCAGGGCCGCTGGGCTCTGACCTCCTGCCATGAGACACGGCTGCCCGCTGAGCCCAGCTGAAGAGTAATGAGGATGAGAGGTGTGTTATTTATCACAAGATGATGGGTTACATGCCGGGAATTGCTTACTGGCTCATTTCTCATTTTACCCAAGTTCAAGGGGATTCCCACTGATGTGGCCAAAGTTAAGGGACTGCTCAACTTGGAAGGCTTTGCTTCTCTTTTCTTGTCCTTGCCCTTCTCTCTGGGCTCTGAGACCCATTGCGATGGCATTGGGCCAGCCACTCCACAGTGTGCCTGCGAGTGTAGTGTTCGGAAGGCTGGGCTGTGCAGCAGTGACGAGGGGTTACTTTTGGGGGAGGTGGAGGCCAAGGCCAGTTTCGAGACCACAAAATATTCACGGAAGGAGAGGAATCTGTGGAAAGTTTTGGTCAAGCCAAGTGCCATCAGGGTTCCTCAGGGCCCAAGGGCCACACCGGGGGTCACTTGTCAGTGGCCGCCTACAGGCAGCATCCCTGAGAGCAGAGGCAGATGGGGCAGCTGCTGTCCCTGCACCCCGGTGCCTCCCCTGGCTCCATCTCCTGATATGTCTGCTCCATGCTTTCTCGAACCCTTTTTGATTTTCTGCACTTTAAAAATGGGCATCTGGGAGCATGTCATGGACAGGGTCTGACTGATTCTCAGGGACAGGGAAATGCATTAGACAAGAGTTTTGCCGTAAGAGAGAGAAATGGATAAAGCACATCTGTTTCTTTAAAAATATACTTAAAGATATTCAGTTTTTTGGTTGTCATCCCCGAGAATTTAAGGAGTTATAGTAATCACTTTTATTCTTTCATAATTCCCCGTCTTTTTCAAGAGTGAGCACCAAACTAGTGACCTTGAGTCTCCTTCAGAGAGAACCTGATCCCTGGACCAGTTCCTAATCCCTAACCCCTCCTAATCCCTCAGACCCCAGGGATGCTTTTGTGTACCAAGTACTTGGCCTTCATCGTCCTTGCTCCTCGTGGTGGCATCTCGTTCATGTCCTTTGCCACCTTTGAGGTCGGCAGTATAAGTAGCATGGCCCCTGTTTTACACACGCGACCTGGCTGCGGGTTCAGTCTGTTTAGCACTGCACCCCTGCGGTCACTCCATGTGGAGGGGCTTGGTTGGACCCTCAGACAGTGGCTTTGTCCAGCGCCTGCCTTCTGTGAGGGAGCGCTTGAGCCCTGGTGCGAGACCCGCCCAGGGGATGGTTCCCAGCCTCCGCTGATTGGTGTTTTCTTGCCAACTTTCCCTCATGTCTCATCTCCATGCCACAGATCACCTGTTTCTCCTTCTTTCCTCTCCTGGTCCCTCTGCTCCCCCTTTTCCTCACCCTCTCTTCCCTTCCTCTCAGCTCTGGACCCCTTTCTGGTTGCTGTCCACCCTGGTGTCCGGGGCGGGGCTGACTTGGAACACACTCACATCTGCTTCACAGCTGTGTCTCTTCTCCCTCCGGGTGGCAGCGGCAGGCCTATTAAGGATGAAAAAAAAAAATCCTGCTCAGGCTCTGCAGAGGGTGAAGTCAGAGAGCCGTAGCCTCAGAGGACCAGGTCGGCTGCCTCCGAGGGTTCTCGAATTGCCTCGCCCACGGCAGGCACTGGGCTCAGGCAGCAAGGGCCCGGGGCCAGAGGCCTGGGTTTGGAACCAGCCCTCCTCACCAGGCATCCGTTTCTTTATCTGCGAAATAGGGCTAACCCCACCTACTTTAGAGCTGTGGCGAGGCACAAATAAGAAAACACATGTGGAAACACCGGGAGGCATCAGGCAAACAGCAAGTGGTCAATGGTAATTTCCCATGTTGACGGTGCCCGCTGACCTTCCAGGGGGCGTGGGACCAGGTGAAGGTCAGGTTGCAGCGGAAGCAGAAGCTCGCGAAGCAGGCACCCGTCACTCATTGCATTGCTGAGCCTCGCACTACCAGTGTTCAAGGAGCCGCACTTGTTTAGGCGGCTGGTTTAAGCGGGCGCTGCTGATGATGCGTTAACAGTTAGGGTAACACCTAATAACAGTATTTCAGAGGGGGCTGACTGGGCTGATGCAGCCTGAGAAGGAGAAATGTCACACACACACACACACACACACACACACACATACACACCCCTGAGTCTTTGCAGCCAGAATTGCCAGAGAAGCGTGGGTCTGGGAGGCCACTTACTTCCTGTGAGTCTTGATCTCAGTGTCACTTTCTTGAGGGCCCTGCCGAGCACCTCATGTAAGCAGGTGCCCTCTGTTACCCGCTCTCACTGCACACATTCCTTTCCCAGTACTGACTACGATTCGTAATTCTGTACATTGGTTTACTGGTTCATTATCTGTCTCCTTTACTAAACTATCTCCTCCATGAGAACCTGGGTTATGTTCCTTAAATTCACCAATGTAGTACCAAGCACAGTTCTTGGCAGGTAGCCACACTCAATCAATACTTGTTGGACGACTGAGCAAACTTACTATGTGCCAGGTCCTGTGCTGAGAGGCTTACATACCCTGCAGGGTGTAAGGAGGCCAGTCTGCTTGGAGTGAAGGTTTATGTAGAAGTCTGTGGATTTCTTGAGACTTGGTTAGATGGAGTGGGGCCAAGGAGAGGACCGGATTGGGAAATGGGGCTATCAAGGATTTGCCATTGGATGTGTTATGCTTGAGATGCCTATGAGACGTATAGCTGAATGGAATTGTCAACTAGGATGATGTATGAGCACAGAGGGAAGGTTGGAGCTTGAGTTATAAATCAGGAGTTTCATCACATTGGACTGGATGAAATCAATGAGGGACAGAGTGTAGTGAGGGAAGCAAAGACTGCCCAGGACCCAGCAATAGTTGGATGTTGAATAAAGGGGAGGAACTTGTGGAGGGGCTGCCTGAGGTCAGAGGGACGCCATGAGGGTGTGTCCCGGGAAAGCCTACAGGGGAGGACGTGCTGGGAGAAGGAAGGGACCATGTCTGTGTTGAATGGTGCTGTGATATTAATAAGGGCAAAGACCAGAGCATTGGAGTGGATAACATGGAAGGCATGTGACCTCGGATAGACTTTTGGTGGATGGTTTAAGAGCAGAAGCCAGGTTGGGGAAAGAGAAGAGCAAATGAAACAGGAGGAAGTGGTGGCATTTGTAGGTAAGTCATTTTCAATAAATGTTACTTCCTTTTCCATTTTAATTTCTAAGGTAGAGTTCCTGCTGGAGGGATAGATGGTGGGAGACTGAAAACCAGGTTAAGGAATAGAGAATTTATCCTCCAGGTGTGGAGAGGCTAGTGGATCATGAGGCTGGGATATCAGGAAGGGCCCAGAATGGGGTGGTTCATTGGGCAGGAGTCCAGTGCCAGCAGTCATCTGTACCCTTTCAGTTGGCCGTGGCTCATTTTACTTGTTTTTTTTTTTTTTTGGCTAGTGGTGACATTCCGACCTGAGCAGTTGACTGAGAGGAAGATGGGGGTGATGGAGGATGTGTGGAGAGGGAGAGGGAGGGCCAGGGAGAGAGTCCACGTAAGGGGACGACTTCCTTTACTGCAGCAGTGCAGGAGGGAAGCTCATTGAGCAAGCTGAGCCTTGCAACTGGCCAGCCAGGGCCACGGTGGTGAGGCCACATGTCACCCAGGCAGTCATGTGTCCTGAAGACGCTGATCAGTGTAGCTTCCTGTGCTAAGCACTTCACGTTTCCCTACTCAGGGAAATGTTTGTAATAGCTGAAAACCAGGAGCTCAAATGTATGAGAGCACATTTGTTTTAGTTGCTGCCCTTTATAGATGAGGAATCAGGTCCAGAGGAATCAATGACATTCAATAGTCATTCGGTAATTTTTTAAAAAGTCTCTTTATTCCCTTGTGCTTTTAAAAAAATGAACAGTAGCTATTTATTCCCTTTAAAAAATGTTTTTATTGATTTTAGAGAGAGGAAGGGAGGGGGAGCGAGAAACATCATTGATGAGAGAGAATCATTGATTGGCTACCCCTTACGTGCCCCCTACTGGGGATCGAGCCTGCAACCCAGGCATATACCCTACTGGCAATCAAACCATGACCTCCTAGTTCATGGGTTGACACTCAAACCACAGAGCCACACCAGCCGGGCTCATTCAATAAATTTTTATCAAGAATCTCCCTAGTTACACTGTTCTAAGTGAACAAGTCAGACAGTCCCTGCCCTTACGGGGTTGACATCTTGGTTGGGGAAACAGTCAATAAACAAGGCAATAGGATTTACTCAGGGCCACACCACTGGTGGGTGCAGAGCTGGGACCTGCACATCCGCTGACACCCAGTTCAAGTTCTAACCACCCAGACCACATTGCCCACACTCAGTACTCTCTTCTAAAAATGGAGTACTAGGTAGCACGGCTCCAAGAAGTGCATTCCACTTAGAGAATAAGAACTTTTAAAAGCCAGTCCAGATGTAATTATTTATGTCAGAAAAAGTGTCAGCCAATTTCCTCTGGTTTGTTTAAATGTATATTGGTCTGGCTCATCCCTTAATGCCACCAGAACTTTAGTATGGAAACAAAGGAATCTTTGTCAATGTTAATTCTGGATCTCCAAGACCACTTCCGGGATGAACCATGGGGCCAGGTAATAGCTTTCAGGGCACTTCGTAAGTGCCAGCACGTAGTGAGGGTTCAGAGTCCTGTGCCATCTGGAAGCGTTGTCAGTGTTCAGGAAGGTGGGTGGCTCCGTGATGGTCTGTCCTTGGCTTCAGCAGAAGCACGGGGAGGCCATTCTAGGCTCCCCAAGTGCAGGGGCGGGATGGGCGGGGCAGGCATCTGTGTACTCCATTGTGTGCACCCTACCGGAAGTTCAGTTTCCTTTAGCAAATAGTTGACCCCCTTTATCCACTCTGGTGCCCCCCAGGGTCATTTTTTAACATAAGCAATGTTGCCTAGTAACATAATTGACATTATATCTTTATTAGGTTTCCAGGGAAACAGAATTGGAAAGTTAACCTAAGGTCAAATTCTCAAGCAGAAGAGGAAAGGAACTTGTTAACCCTTTGTCCTCATTGTATTTTTTCTTGATATAACTTGTTTACTGTCTGTCTCCAATCACTGGAATATAAGTTCCACTGGGGTAGGAATTTGTCTGTTTTATTTGGGGAGGGATCTGTATCTAGAGCAGTGTCTGGTGTACAGTTGGACATGAATGAATGAATGAATGAACAAACGAACGAACTCATTTTCAGCTGAGATGGCTGTGGCTCACAGATGCCTAGCAGTGTGTTTTCTTTAAGCGTAGTTAATGCAACATACATGTATTGAAAGCTAGATATGTTTATCGAACTCTGTGCTAGGTCCTGGGATGTAAGGATGGACAGAACCACCTGACTGGCTTCATGGGGCCTGCTGCTCTGATTGCTGCTTCTTGGTGGGAAAGAGGGAGGATGTCACTGACCATCTAGGTCTTCTTGCATATGATGTCCTTGTGTGAAAAGGGGGTGAAGGGGGCCAGGTGTCAAATGATTTCCTTGATCTCAGGAACAAATAGCTTTTCTGGGTCATAGGGACCTCTGTTTTGTGCCCTGTCTCTGAGATTGGGGAGAAGGGGTATTTACAGTGATGGTGGCTTTATTATAAGAAACTCCTTACGCAGGCCCTGGCAGACTCGTTCATTTCTAGAAGCCCCTGGTGTGGCTTCAGCATACCACATACACATCTGGATGGAATTCCGGAGTTCCCACCACAGGAAAGAGAATTATTGTCTTCTGTGGGTTAGTTGTTTCAGAACATTTGCTCCCAGGGCCTCCCAGACCCACATTTGAAAAAGAATATGTGACTCTTGGAGTTGAACCCTTCACGGGCTGAATGAAATTGCACAGAGAAGCACAGGAGAGTGTTTTAGCGTGGCCTCTGTAGGCAGCCCCGCAAGGGCAGGCATTGAAATGACACGTGTGTGTGGGGAAAGAGGAATTCACATCCTGTCTGGACAGAAGGAAGCCAGGCTCACCCTCTCTGACTGTTGGGAGCTTTCTGGGTAATTTGGTAATGTCTGTGCTGCAGAGCAGGCCATGCTGTTGCTGCCCAGGAGGGAGTGTGGGACTTTATTCTGGCTCAAGGTTAACCTACTTCTTCCCTCCCCTGGTTTAGGTGTCAAATGCATTAATATTTTACATGAGGGAAGGTGGGGGTGGAGGCCCCAGCTCTTTTTACTTCCTACCTATTTCTTTTTAAATCATTGTTTTTCTCTCCTTCTTTTTTCTTCTTTTTTTTCTTTTTTGCAGAGGTATTTTTAGTCAACTCTTAGAGAGATTAAGCTACAGCCCAGAAAATGACTGAGACATCTTTGGAGAATTTCTTACTTTTTTTTTTTAGGAAACACTAGAACCTTCTATTGATAATGAGAGGGGCCATACATATTCTTACAAATACCTGCCTTTGTATTTGTGTAGCAATGTCTGCCATTGATCTGAACACCAACCAATAAGGAAATCTGTGATGAAAATGTATGTTCTCATATCAAAGTCCTGCATTAAATTACAAGATTTAAAAAAATTAATGAATTTCTTTTTTCAATTGATGTTTGGATTTTCCACCTTCTCTACTTTAGGTTTGAATTTTGACTTCTTATTCACAAGTGACTTTGGTGCTAATTCTCTAGGCCCAGCACCAACACACTGTAGCTCTCCTCGGCTGCTCGCTCTGCGTCCTCGCTCGGGTCCTTGCTCTGGTCCTGGCTCTGCTGGCAGGCGCTGGGTTGGTGGGCGTGGTAGCTGGTTCTCCTTTGAATCTGGCAGAAGAGCATCCGAAGCAGCCGTCTCTGCATGTTGTAAACAAGCCACTAAAATATCACGACGAATCCAATGCTGTGTTTCTTCCAAAAAAATACCCAGAAAAACATTAGCCAGACTTGGTAAAATCTCTGAATACAGATTTTTTTTTTCAAGAAAGATGCAGTTTTATTGCTTTCCAAGTACATTTTGAGCTAGTTAAGAAGGAAAACAATTGCCTACTCAATTCCACGAATGTTCGTTGAGAGTCTGCTAGGGGACAGTCACTAGGGTGTGCTCTGGAGGCACGGGATGAATACCAATGTTCTTTGAGCTCATGGGGAAGACAAGAATGCCAACAGTACGTGTAACACCTGGTGAAAAGCACCAGTGTGAAGGATGGGAGGGGGAAGAAGGCGGGGAGGAAGGAGGAAAAAGCTGCTTGTCTGGGTGAGTTCAAGTGTTTTAGAATTGACATTTGAACTTGGTCTTTGAGGGAGGGGTAAGATTTCCCCTTGTTAGGGAGGATTGGGGGACAGGAGGTAGTCATGGTTGAATGCTAGGTCTCCCAGACCAGATACACTTTATAAGCTCTTGAGAGCACTGGCTCTGGATCCACCTGCCTGGGTTTGAATCCTCCCTCTTGCATTTACTGTGACATTGGCCAGTTATTTAATCTCTCTGTGTTTCAGTTTTCTCACTTGTAAACTGGGGATAAGAATAGAACCTACTTCATAGTGTTGTTAGTGGATTAAGTGACTTAGTAATTATAGTGTGTTTGGACAGTGTCTGGCACAAAGTAAGCATTATATATGGGCTCGACAAGTAAGTGAAGGGTTTGTCAGCTCCCTGATGGGAAGGTAAGAATTGGCAACTGAAATCTGGGAAGATGATAACAGCAGTGGTGGCATTTGAATCTCCTCATATATCCACATAAAAAAGACACAGTAACCGGATAGGAAAACCAAAACCCATGAACAACATTTACAACAAAACTAGATGACAGGGTATACTCATGAATCCCTAAGGACAAGCTGATGGGGACAAATTACCAACAGCTACAGGCTAGCATGTAATTTGCATTTGTGTGGGTGAGAGCAGAAGGAAGCAATGGGGCATCTGATGGACCAGAGAACAGGAGACCCTAAAATAGCCAACAAGTATTTATTGGAGAGCGCCTCTAGCCAATTTGAGATTAGCAGCCGAAAATGGGAAGTAAGGTCTGTGGGGTGGGAGCAGCCTGGCCCTTCTGACCCAGTAGGGCTCTTTCCTGGGTCTGGGCCCCACAGCGAGGGGAAACTGCTGAGAGTGGAATGAAAATGGACCAAGAAGAGACAAAAGAAGGAAAAGGTAGACATAAAAATGGGGGAAGGGGCAATAGCCAGGAATTATCAGAAAGCAAGCTGATATATATTTTAGCAGCTTTATTCAGGTATACTTTCTATAGCACAAATGTTATAAATATACAGTTTGTTTTTTAATATATATATTGATTTCAGAGAGGAAGGGAGAGGGAAAGAGAGATAGAAACATCAATGATGAGAGAGAATCATTGATTGGCTGCCTCCTGTACGCCCCCCACAGAACATTGAGCCCCCACCCTGTGCATGTGCCCTGACTGGGGATAGAACCATGACCTCCCGGTTCACAGGTCGATGCTCAACCACTGAGCCACAACAGCTGGGCTACAGTTTAATAGTTTTAAATAAATTTATACAGCAGTGCAATCATCTGCACGATTCAGCTTTACAACATTTCCATCATCCTAAAGAGTTCTTCAAGCCTATTTGCAATCAGTCCCCACTCCTACCCCCAGTGCCAGGCAACTGCTTAGCTATTATTTGTCTCTATAGATTGGCCTTTTCTAAAAATTTTACATAAATGGAATCATAGAATACCTAGTAGTCCTTTATGTCTTTTTTTTTTTTTTTTTTTTTTTTTGGTCTTTTTCTGGTGTCAGGAGTGGGATCTGAGTCCTTTATGTCTTGCATCTTCAGCTTAGTATAATGTTTTGGAGGTTCACCCACATTGTAGCATGTACCCATAGGCCCCTCCTTTTTGTTAGTTATTCCGTTGTATGGATATGCTTTATTTTGTTTGTCCACTCACCAATTGATGAGCATTTGGATTGTTTCTACTTTGGGGCTCTCGTGAAGAAGGCTGCTATGAACATTTGCATACAAATTTTTCCGCAGATGTATGTTTTCATTTCCCTTGGATAGATTCATAGGAATGGAATGGATGGGTCATCTGATAAGTCCATGTTTAACTTTTTAAGAAACTGCCAAACTGTTCTCCAAAGTGGCTGCACCACATTACATTTCCACTAGCAGTATCTGAGAGTCCCAGTTTCCTTCCATTCTCTTCAGCTCTTGGTATTGCCAGCTTTTAACTTAGAGCTAGTCTAGTGGGTTTATAGCTTTAATTTGCATTTCCCTAATGATTAATGTTGTCCAGCAGCTTTTCCTGTCCCTGTTATCTATTCTTATATCTTCTGTGGTGAAATAGCTGTTTGACTATTTTGCCCTGTTTTCATTTGAGTTGTCATTATTAGGATACACATTCTTTATCAGATATAGCATTTGTAAATATTTTCTGCCAGTCTGTGGTTTGTATTCAACTTTAGTGATGTCATTTAAAGAGGAAAAGTTAATTTTAATGAAATTCAATTTTTCAGTTTTTCTATTTATGGATTATCCTTTTGGTGTCATATCTAAGACATTTTCACCTAATCTAAAACCACAAAGATTTTCTCCCATGTTTTATTTTACAAGTTTTATAGTTTTTACTTTTACATGTAGATCTTTGATCTATTTTGAGTTAATATGCATGTGGTATGGGATAAGGGTCTGAGTTAAATTTTTTTGCATCTGAATATTCATTTGTCTAAGCACCATTTGTTAAAAAGTCTTCTCCTTTCCTATAAAATTGCCTTGACACATTAGTAAAAAATAACTAATTGAACATAAATGTAAAGGTTTATTTCTGGAGTGTCTATTTTGTTTCATTGATTTATATGTCTATCCTTAAGCCAATACCACACTGGCTTGAATATATAACTTTATAGCAGGTTTTAAAAATATATAGAGTAAGTCTTCTAACTTCATTTTTTTTCAAAATTATTTTGGTTATTTTCAGTCCTTGATATTTTTATATACATTTTAGAATCATCTTGTCTATTTCTACCAAAAAAAAAAAAAAAAAGCTGCCAGGATTTTGATAAGGACTGCAGTGAATCTTGAGATCAATTTAGGGAGGATTGCCATATTAACAATAGTGAATTTTCCGATCCAAGGTCTCTCCATTTATTTAGATAACTAGAGGGTGAGTGACAATGGTCTTTTTTTCGGGGGGGGGGGGGGCGGGTAATTACAAGGGTGTTTACCTTATAATAATTCCCTAAGCAATATATTTGATTTTTTAATGGTTTTCTGTATCTATATTTTATACAATAAAATGGTTAAAAAAGAATGGGAGGGGGACAGTAAAAGGTGGGACAGAACAGTGCCCAGCAGAGGGCAGGAGGTGTCCCTGCACTGGGAATCAACAGGTCCAGGTTCTAGTCTTGGCTCTGCCACTCACTCACTGAGCTTTGGCATGTCTCACCCTTCCCCTCTCTGGGACCCAGTTTCCCTCTTTGTCCGTTGGAGGTAATGAAGTCCAGCATGCTTCACTAGGTTGCTTGGAGAACCATCTGGAACAATGGGCTAGGGCAGTGGTCGGCAAACTGCGGCCCCTTGAGTGTGGCTCTTCCACAAAATACCACGTGTGGGCACAGACATACGGTGCGATTGAAACTTCGTGGCCATACTCAAGGGACCAAAGAGCCGCATGTGGCTCTCGAGCCGTGGTTTGCTGACCACAAGGCTAGGGGATGGCCTGGAACTGGCTACTGTTGCCTCCGCAGAAGATGATGAGGATGGCTAGTATTCACTGAGCAAGGACTGCTACCTCATGTGATCCTCACAGCAGCCTGTGAGCAGTAGGTATGCAGCTGGGTCTTATTCTATCCCGGCATGTGAGGCCCAGTCACTGTCCTCGGGGAGCTGATGAGAGAGTAAAATAACTGTTAGCTGTCTTGCCAGTGGTTTATTGGTAAACTAGAGGCCTGGTGCATGGATTCATGCACTGGTGGGGTCCCTCGGCCTGGCCTGCGGAGAGTGGGCCGAAACCAGCTCTCCGACATCCCCCAAGGGGTCCTGGATTGCAAGAGGGTGCTGGCCAGGCAGAGGTACCCCACCGGTGCCTGATCAGGACCGGGGAGGGACCGCAGGTGAGCTCCAGGGCATGTCCGGCTTGTCTTGCCCAGTCCTAATCACCCAGACCCCAGCAGCAAGCTCACCCACCAGTTGGAGCATCTGCCCACTGGTGGTCAGTGCACATCATAGCAACTGGTCGAATGGTCGGACACTTAGCATATTAGGCTTTTATTATATAGGACTAGAGGTCCGGTGCACGAAATTCGTGCACGGGGTGGGGAGGGTCCCTTCAGCCCAGCCTGCTCCCTCTCCAATCCAGGACTCCTCGGGGGATGTCCGACCGCTACTCGGTTGTTGTGTGAGGGCATCCTGACCAATTTGCATATTACCCTTTTATAGATGTCAGCTCTTGTAGATGGCTTAGTGGGGCTTGAAAATAGCTCATTCCCCTGCACAAATTAAATATTCGCCCCACAGGTGGCATTGGCCCCGATAAGGTGCTTAACAAAGCTTTTTCTCTGTAGGTGGCTCATAGGTGCAGTCAAACTACCATCTAAGTAATTGGTGTGCATTTTCACTGGGAAGGGCCAAATAAATGAGGCAAGAATGAGAGGATTTCAGGTAGAAGCTTGTCCTAATGACCTCTGGACAGACCCATTTCCATATCGCCATCACTTTGTCAACGTTAGCCCCTTGTCTAACTGTCTTACTTCCGAGTTCTGTCTCTGCTGTCCCCTTGTCATCCTCCCCAAGGGAAGGGGCCACAAATCCCGCTCTTTCTTTCGAGCCCATGTAGTGAGTCCATGTGGAGGCGTCATCTGGCCCTGCTGCTCCCAGCCTCTCTTGCTTCTCTCCCTTCCCGCCTCTGTGATGCTTTTGTTTTTGTGTCACGGGAGTTAGTCACAGTTTCCAGTTTGTTTGCGGGCTTTCGCACGGCAGGGATCAGCGGCAGCTCTTCTGGCGCTGGAATGAGATTGGGCCCTTGTCAAACACCAACTCTTCTGTTTGCAGGCTGCGTGACGATCCCGGGCATGTTACATAATTTCTCCGAGCCTTTGCTTTCTCACGCACGAAACTACAGAAGGTGCTAAATAAATACTTGTTAATTGAGAAGAAAACTTTGACATAGTATATAATAGAAAACAGTTCTGATTTTGCACTATTTTCTGCTAAACCAAAGATACGCAAACATACCAGTGGCTGCTTTGGGCTTCTGCCCAATAAATGTTTATCTGTGGGACGGAGGGCCAGATGGCGGGTGGTGGGAGGCAGCGGATGGCTGGGCAGTGGGACGTTTGACAGAATTTTGAGCACTGGGCCAGGAGCTTCCCCAGGCATTGGAAGTAGGCACAGTCCCATTTCATAGATGAGGATGCAGGTGAGGTCTACTGCCCTCCTTCCTACCCTTCTCGGCGTGTGCCTGGCGTCAGGGTGTTTTCCCTCTGCCACGTTTCCACGTCTCACATTCCTTTCTCCCTTCCCCTTCTGCTCCTGAGCATGCTCAACCCTTGCCCCCCCCCCTCCCCCCCCGCTTTTAAAAATATTTTTATTGATTTCAGAGAGGAAGGGAGAGGAAGAGAGAAAGAGATAGTAACAACCATGATGAGAGAGTATCATGGGTCGGCTGCCTCCTGCACTCCCCCCACTGGGGACCGAGCCCACAACCCGGGCATGTGCCCTTGACTGGAATCGAACCCGAGACCCTGGGGTCTGCAGGCCGACTCGCTATTCACTGAGCCAAACCGGCTAGGGCTGCCCCTTTCTTCTTTTCTGTCCCCAACTTACTGCCTTTCCCAGGCCCAAGCAAGTTGTCTGGCACGACTCACGAGAATGAGAATCCCAGCAGCAGGCCTCACACTGAGCAAAACCGCTGCTTCCGCAGGAGCAGATCGGAGGCTCCTGTGTACCAGTTGCCCAGCAGAGCCCTTTCCTTCCCCTGGTTGGGAACGGATGCCTTGAGCAGGCCTGGGCCCGAGCACCCCGCAGTGGCTCCCCTCTGTCCCCCAGCCGCTCCTCACCCAGGCCTGCCACCTGCCTGGCTCCTGAAGCCACTGGGACCAGTGACCCCTACATTGAAAGGCCTTTTTTTTTTTTTTAACTGAGTCCCTTGGACTGTTTTAGTCATAGTTCTTGAAACATTGTCCCCAAGGTGGCTTTGTAAATGCAGGCCTCCTGTTTCCTGCTCTTACCCTGTTCTTCACTGTGGCACGGCTTGGGGGGGGGGGGGGGGGGTGGGGGAGAGGTGAGGACTGCCCTTCCCCCCTCCCCACGTCCTTTCTGTCTTCTTCCTGCTCACAGCCCAGCTGGCCTGGGAACAGGAGAGTCAGACGTCCTTTTATCTGTGTGACTTCACTGCTAAGAATCGATTAGTGTTTGAACTCATATTGGTAGCAGACCGTTTCTACCTTCTCAACTGTCTTCCTTCTACTAATGTGCTTATTGACGTTTAAGGTGAATGTGAAGTTGCCTGGTGCTCCTCCGTGTTCCGTGTCATTAGCGTGAGGCAGGGCGTGCGGAGCCCCAGCCACTCCTCTCCTCACCCCGTCCTCCAGCTCTGGCTGGACCTGCCACAGACTGCCCAAACCTCCAGTTTGAGCCACTCAAACCACCGTCAGTGACTCAGCCACCCAAGTTCACGTGTGAGTTTGGGCTGGCCCTTTTCATTGAACTCTCTCCAGTGCTAGCTGCATTCGCCGAGATAGGACAGGACAGAGCCAGTCGCCAGCACCTGGGGTCCTCGGCTCCTCAGGGCTGCCCTGGGCCTGTGGCCTTCGGTGGACATGCTGCACGCCTCCCCATGGACACTGGATCTTAGGAGATGTCGCCATGATTTCCTGAGAGTGACCAGCGTCCCAGAGAAGGAGCATTTTCCTAGCCTCACCCAACATCAGTTGTCTTGTCATTGAGGACATGACAGGTTTTCCAATAAACAGCAAAGTGAATGAATGGGTCCAACTGGGGAATGCCTTTTTCCCCCTTCAAACTTAAATGACTCCAAAGAAGTAAAACAGACTTCCCTGTGCTATACATTGACGAGACGGTAGATTCCAGAATTCCAAAACTGTTGGAGCAGTGGCAGAGTTTTGAGGATAATAGTGGTAATAATGCAAACACCGAGAAAGCACTTACTACATGTATGAACTCATTTAATGCTTGCAACCAGTCTATGAGGTGAGCACATCTGCTATCACCATTTTACAGAGGAGGAAACTGAGGCACAGGCACTTTCCCCAGATCAACACGAGTGAGTTGTAAAGCTTGGATTTGAGCCCATTCAGTCTGACTCCAGAGTCCCTGCCCTGTTTTGCCCAAGTTTATCAACAAAGATGTGGATTTCCAGGTGAATACTTAGGAGAACGGTCCTTACAGTCCTTATATGTGCGATACTGGTTTGTTTGTTAAAAATATTATTAGATTAAATAGTCCAACTGTATTAAAAACTGTTTGGCTTCTAGGGTTAAGTTGAGCATCATTATAAGTTCCTGGGGAAGCATGTTCATTGGCTGAATCACTATTGCCTCCCCTGTACACAGTAGGCCCTCAACATATGTGTGTGTGTGTGTGTGTGTGTGTGTGTATTTAATTTTTTAATGTTTTTATTGATTCAGAGAGAGGGATAGAAACAACAATGATAAGAGAGAATCATTGATCAGCTGCCTCTTGAATGCCCCCTACTGGGGATCAAACCCGCAAGCCAGGCATGTGCTGTGACCGGGAATAGAACCATGACCTCCTGGTCCGTAGATCATTGCTCAACCACTGAGCCACACCGGCCAGGCGGCTATATATATATTATCCTCACCTGAGGATATGTGTATTGATTTTAGAGAGAAACACCAATGTGAGAGAGGAACATTGATTGGTTGCCTCTCATACTCACCCCAACAGGGGATTGAACCCACAACCTTTTGGTGTACAAGACGGTGCTCAACCAACTGAGCCACCAGCCAGGGCTCAACAATTATTTTTTGAATGAGGATGGATATCCTTTGACTCAATCCCAGCGGTTGGAAAGAAGGAAGGACATGAGACCGGGTCAGCCTGGCTGTATTTTTTTTTTTCCTCGGAGACTCAGGGATTGGGAGTGGGAGAAACAGCAGAAGGCTGAGTTGCTCCCCTGCCTGAGCTCCCGGAGCAGTTGGGCCAGCTTTCATGCATGTGGGAGGCACCTTTGTGCATGTCCCTGTCCAGACCCTGAGAGGACTGTGCAGGCCTTTTTTGATTTGTGCCTCTACGGCCTGGCACACAGAGCCTGCCTGTCTGCTGCCTGCTGCCCGGCCGGCTGACCAAAATGCCCAATTCCCTCTGCTTTTGTCCCGAGGAAGCCTCAGTTGCTGAGGTAGGCAAAAAAAATGTCGTTAAGCCTGGTACAACTCTCATTAGGTTTGAAATGAGACTTCCGGACGCTTCGCCTGCTTGTTCGCATCCCAGCGCGGATGGTTGTCACACCCGTCACTGTATCTGGGCTACAGCTGGCTGGCTGCGTTGGTCAGGGAGAGTCCTTTGCTAACGAGGCCAAGGTTGTGGGTCGGGTCCATGGGCCCTGACGGCCGCGAGAGCATCTGTCTTCACAACACACGTCACTGGATCCGAGGCCAGAGTGTGCAGAGGACAGAAGCTGGGCCCGTGCGGGGCAGCAGCCGACAGCAGCCAGCAGAGTCTTTGGACGGTGAAGGATGGCCTTTTCTTGCCCCACTTTCCGGCACTGGGTCTCTGGTTTTGATTTCAGACTTTTCCAATTGATGATACTAACGGTTATATAAACGGAGTGGAAGCGGTTCCCGAGCTTGAGAACAGAGAAATGGGCCTAGAGGTGCACGACACGTCTGTTTTTCTGGGCTTATAAGCATGGACATTATGGGCACATGAGAACACGTATGGGCACGTCTCATGACGTAAGAAGTACCCGATTCCCTCGTTCCCTTGGTAATCAAGAAAGCTCTTCTCAGCAGAGAGAATGGGAAAGGGATTTCAGAATAGAAGATTGTGCTCACTCTTGTGGGAAGGGGGTCCTACCGCTTACCAGGTGTCACTGAGTGCCTGGTTAGCTCTGTGAGGCTGCTGGGATATGGAGAGGCGGTACAAAGAGGGCCTGTGCTCTCACGATGGTCACAGTTTGGTTGGAAGACAGACCTAAATACACATGAAAATCAGTGTGTTAAGTGTCACCTGTGCTCAAAATACAGGCGCACCCATTGGGAGCACCCAGGACCGGTGCCTTGGTCTTCCCGGAGAGGCTGGGTCTTGATGGATGACTTGAAGTTTCTTTGGACACTTCAGACAGAGAGAGGAGCATGTGGAAAGGCATATGGGAAGGGAAGTGTCTGGAAGATTTTTTTTTTTTAATCTTGAAGTCCTCATTATCTACATAGCTGTCTCGAAGCTGTCAGGCCAGGCATGCCCAGCAACATCGCTTGGTACCAGCGTGTCACCCCTCCCTTGGGCACCCAGGCACAGCCACCACGGACGGGCACATGAGGATTCTGTGTAGGGGAGAGCTGTGCTGTGCTACTGCCCGTCACAAGCAGTGCCAAAAAAGGGACGAGAGGCAGGGGGATGTACCCCCTGTGGCCTCGCTTCATCTGACTCTGGCAGTTCTGAATTGCATTCACCCCATGAATATTTACTGAGCGCTTTCTGTCTGAGGGATTTGGGACATGTTAGTGGGCAAAACAAAGACCCTGGTCCTCAAGGCGCCTACATTCTTTTGGGGGCTGTGAAGCCTCTGAGCTCCCTGAGGCAGGGGTGGTGGCCTTCGCCAGTGTGTCCTCAGCCTGGGACTTGGTGCTCAGTAAAGGCTGGAATAACCTGCCACTTGGGAGTTCCAGAAGTGAGGGTTGGTAAGAGACCAGGGATTTGGCATCCAGAACAACGAAAGTACTCACATCAGGACTTTGAGTGTGTGCACCAGTGATAGTTGCTAATGACTTTAAGTGGATTGGTGGCCTGGGCCAAGCTCTGAGGTCAGACGATAATTTAGAAGGATAAGTTAAGGGGAAGAATTGTATTTTCCCTTCTCACTCCTAAGAAATGGGAAGAGGAAGAACAAAGCCCTATTCTGAGCTTGCTGTGGAAGTAGCGCCCATCGCGAGGCGATGTGGTTCTCAGTCTCTGAGTTTTCCGTTTTGATTTGGGGTTGGGAGCCCTGCTTCCACCCCCCCCCCCCCCTTCCCAGCCCCCTCGGTTAGATACACAGGCCCAGGTGATGGTATTCAGGAGCTGAGGTTGTCATTCCGAGGCCTAGAGCAGAACCAGGCGCTGCTGTAGGCTTGTTCATAAGAATGTACACTTCAGGGGCAAGACTTCCAAAGTGCTGCTGCAGGGCCCAGGGGGTCAAGAGGCAAGCCACAGGCCCCTCCCCGCCGGTGTCCGCAGGAAGTCATGCTTTTGCACTGACCTCATGGCCAGCAGACAAGCCCTGGAAGGAGGAGATTCAGGAGGAGGAGGAGGAGACCAGATAGAAAAGGGAGGAGAGAAGGAAAAAATGGAAGTAGGTCAGGGAGAGGGAGACGGTGTCCCCATGCAAAGGGACAGAGACCGAGCAGGAGGTTGCCTGTGTTTGAACAAGAGCAAAGCCGTGGGACACTGGGTTGGGGACAGGCAGTGACGCTGGAAAGTGGAAGCGGGGTTTTGCCTGTTTTTCTGGCTGGAAACGGGCTGGTGCACAAGGGACCTGCTGGCACTTTCTCCTTGGTCAGAGCTGGAGCTGTTTGGGAACCGTCTGACCTGGATAAACAGGCACCCGGCTCGGGGAGCTGGCCCCAGCAAGGTGCAGGGGTGAACCCCGCGTTCTGACAGCTTGCCAACGCACCTGCTGCTCCGGGGTTGGCAAGAACATTCATTGGGAGAATGGTTTGCCACAATGAATTCTGACATCACTGCGCTCTGTCAAGGGTGTTGAAATGGGTAACTGACCTCCTGTCAGGGGTCTGTGGGAGCCTCACCCCCAGGGACACTCCTCGCCTCTCCTCATTCTGGAGCAGAGGTTTTAAGCAGCAGTTCCTTCCACCTAGTTGTTGATCACAACATTTTAAAAATAAAGTAACAGTTCAGAGACAAGAAGCAATCCTGTGGCGTTTGTTTACTCCCCTCCACTCGGGTTATTTCATAGCATTTAGGATGTAATTCTTAAAGTTAATTTCCCTTTTTGTTCCTTTGTCTCATGATTATCCAGCTAGATTAGAAATTGTTTTTTCTGCTGCCAACAGTGAAAGCGATTGGCTGGATAAGATGATGCGACCTAAAGACGTATGAACGGTGTGGGCGTCCATGAGAATCGCATGTTTCTGCATCTGGGTTCTTCTTCACTTTCTAATATTTACAATGAGCAGCCTTTTACCTTCAGCTCCTCCTTCCTCCTGCTGCCGAGTTGGCCTGTGGTTGGACAGTCAGCCTCGCGGTCGGCCTGATGGGGCCGCGGTTCATGGGGCAGCACAGCCCCAGGCCTGCCGAGACATTCGCGGCCGCTGTGGATCCTTGGTTCACGAGCAGGATGCCTCCCAGTTTGAGGAAGAATTTGATTCACAGAAACACACTAGAAACAGTTTGAGAAAAACTTGTATCTGCTTCCAAGGTAACGTCAGTGCTTTGGGAACATGCCCTCGTTTCCCCTTAGGATGTGTGACTGCCCCTTGGTCTGGGGGACTTCCTCCAGTCCTCCACCAGAGGGCCTCGGTCCTGCACAGAGAGCCACCTCCGCCCTCGAGGGGAGGTCAATTTATCCATCCTTCTCCTTTAAGGCAGCGAAGACATTGCCCTGGGCGCTGGGCGGCTTCACCTGGGCCAACAGATTTTCCCCACTTGTGAACCGGTTCCTAGAAGTATCTCATTGGCTGCCATCCCTGGAATGCATGAAATTTGTACTGTGTGCCGTGTATATAGATATTAAGTAATTTGCATATTAATGACACAAAACATAGGCCTGAGCTCTTGATCTCATAGTCTGTGCTTTCCCCTGAGCTGTACTTCATTTCGAGAATCTACGTTTCTTTTGTCCAAGAGGGTGACAGAGTTCCCGGCTCACTCCCTTGCCGGGTCTGGGAACCTGAGCAAGCCATGTCCCTTCCGTGTCATAATGAGTAGACAGTGTTAGGTCATTACGGCTAGAATATTGTGTTTTTGCCTCGATAAGTCACTCCTTCTGCAAGGAGGACGCGGGTTCATTCTGAGTGACCAGTTCCCTTCTCGCAGCCTTCCCTGAGTTACAGTGTTGAGGTTTGGTGCTGCCCGTTCAAGGCCTGATCTCCACCCC
Organism: Myotis yumanensis; assembly: GCF_028538775.1. Classification (NCBI taxonomy): domain Eukaryota; kingdom Metazoa; phylum Chordata; class Mammalia; order Chiroptera; family Vespertilionidae; genus Myotis; species Myotis yumanensis. Next base: position 10,935,811 of record NW_027223752.1, read on the forward strand.
GGGAAACAGCCCTCGAAACCTGGGTCTCCCATTGTGTCGTGTCAGTCCCACCCCTGTCATACAGTTCACAATGCCACTGCTTTTGTGCCTCGGACACCATGGGAGCTTAACCAGTGGTTCTGGAATAAAACAGACTACTCCTTCCTGCCCGTCCGTGTTTTAGCTGTCGCTGTCTCCTTCCCCCACGTTACTTACGAGAACTGAGCTTCAGTCCAAAAGCAAATGTACTTTGTTGCCTGAGAACACGGGTCCCATAAAAACAAACGAAGGGGAAAGCAAAGGAGATTGCATGTTCCCAGGCCTGTCACCTGATTTTCACCCCCGCCTCTTAGATCTCCTTCCGCGCTGCTTCGAGTCCTGAGCTCACGCTTCTCTTCCTATGCCCCCAGAAAACACTGATCTGCTACCACCCGATCCGTGTGGGTGGGAGGAGGACGGGAGTATTTGTGTACCCGCGCCAACAAACTGAGCGAAGTTCTGGGGCTGTTCTTGTGAATGAGAGTTCTGGGATGTCGTGTAGGTAGAAGAGGCGAATTGATAGCCCTTGCGAGTGTTGGTAATGTACAGAACCCACATTCAGTTTGATTTAATGCCTTTGTGCAATTTAAAATGTCATCCAAGAAGAGGGCCGAATGCCTGGAGCATCTGCCACAGCCTGCAGGGCTGGCTGACAGGTTTGCACCGGCTGACCGGCTCTGGGCTCTGCGGCGTCTTGGAAAGATGAGATGTGTTCTAATGAGCAGGTTATAAATATCCCCGAGTTATGTCATAGGTGGTAGCGGCGCTCAATGTAAAGGGACCGGCTGGGGAGTGCGCCAGCTGAGCAGCCGGGCGCAGCTTTCAGCGAGGACAAGTGGGGCCTGGATATATTGACCAGGATGTTACTCAGGAATCATTTGTCCCTTAATGAAATGTGTCACCAAACACGTCTCTGTGAGGTGTGTGGGGCAGCGGGATGCGATGTGTTCTGAGCCGTCCGGCAGCTCAGGTTCCATGCTCATACAGCTGCTCCCAGAAGGGGCCTCTGACCCTTGGCTTCTCCGCGGGCTTGGAGGCGGGGGTGGGGAGCATTTGATGGATTTATTGGGCAGTAATTTATGTTTGCAAAGATGCAGCGTGGTTGCTTGGTGGAGCCCCTCATTTCTCACACCTTTTCTCTCTGTCTCGCCCATAAAAATGGCAAGTTACAAGTAGCCTTTCCCCACACTGCATGCGGTGCCTTGTGGATATTTCTGTTGCCCAGCTGCCACCCACCTTTTAGATGAAAAGACAGATTTCAGCGCCACTCAGCAGGGCAGGAAAACCAAGGAGCCACGTAAGGATGAAGATAGACTCTGGCAAGATACCTTGCTTTTGAGGGGCGGGGAGAAGGGAGCCTCAGAATTGATTTTCCAACTTTTGTTTTTGTGAGAAAATTTGGTTGCAGAAACACAAAAATCCATCAATCCTAGGTCATGTTTTGGAGATTTGAACAAAGATGGACAGGCACATTCAGAATAATTGTTGCTTAAAATATAGCCAACAGCTTTTATGTAGATAAAATGCATTGAAATATGTATATGAAACGTTTGATGTTAATACACGCCAGATGGAAACCCTGTCAAATTCTGTGTGCACACAGGAACTTGACCAGAGGAGTGGGGAGGTTCAGAGAGCTCCTCAGAGCGGTCGAGACGAGAACAACTCAGAACCTGCGAATGGTAAGTGTGGTGAATGACTCGACTAAGTGTGACCTCTCTCTCTCTCTCTCTTTCTCTCTCATATATGTTAATAGGTACAGTTTACATACCATATAATTAACTGTTTATAGTCAGTGGTTTTTAGTATACACACAGGACTGTTTAGCCATCACTATTATTTCATTTTAAAAGGTTTCATCACCCCAAAAAGGAACTCCATAGCCATTAGTAGTCAATCTCCCTTCTCCCTGTTCCCCAGCCCCTGGCAATCACTCATTTACTTTCTGTTTCTATAGATTTCCCTCTTTGGGACATTTTATATAAATGGAATTATACAATATGTGGTCTTTTTGTGACTGGCTTCCTTTAGGATATTTTTAAGGTTCACCCATATTGTAGCCCGCACCAGCATTTTGTTCCTTTTTATTACCAAATAATATTCCATTGTATGGATATAAGACACTGGAGGCCCAGTGCATGAAATTTGTGCACAGGTGCGGTCCCTAGGACTGGCCGGCGATCAAAGTATGAGCATCTGGCATGGAAGGACAGGTCCCAGCTGAACTCTGGGCCCTGGGCAGCACCTGGGCCCACAGGCCCTCACGCACCCACCTCCGCCTGAGTCACAGCACCTGAGTCCCCACATGTAGGTGCGGTGAGTGTGGCGGACGCTGTGGGCCAGGGCGCAGCTTGAGCCACTGGGGCCGCCCAGCAGCGCTGCATGAAAGCCGGGCAGGCAACACGCTCTCTACCGGCCAGCCTCGCAGACCAGCTCCTGTGCAAACCCACAAGGAGCCCAACTGGCCCTGTGATCCCGGCGGCTGTGGCCCGGCTCACCCAAAGACGCTGCGCAGGTGCAGGCTCCTTATGGGCACCCAGCACTTGAGTGTGGGGGCTTCCCTAGTGCACGAGCCCTGTTGTCCTGGGGGAGGGTAGCAGGGGGAATGAGAGTGAGCTCAGCAGACACCCTGCATTCTCACCACACCTCCATCCCCATCACCCTCGCCCCCAGGTAGCCAGTGAGAGGTCGCAGCATGTCGCTGATGTCCGCCATGTTCCGCACTGCACCCTGGTGGTCAGAGCACGTCATAGTGAGCGGTCGAGCTCCCAGTCAAATGACCGCCTGGGGGGATAATTTGCATATTAGGCTTTTATTATGTAGGATTTTACTTATCCATTCATTAGTTGATAGACATTTGCGCTGTTGCACTTTTTAGCTGTTATGAATAATGCTGTTGTGAACATCCTTATACAGGTTCTTATGTGGACATATGTGCTCATTTTTCTTGGGTATGTACCTAGGAGTGGAATTGCTGGATCGTATGGTAACTCTATTTTTAACATTTAGAGGAGTTGCCAAACTCTTTTCCAAAGTGGTCGTACCATTTTACATTCTCGCCAGAAGTTATGAGGTTCCAGTTTTTGCACACCCTCGACATTTGATGTTGTCTGTCTTTTTAGCTGTAGCCATCCTAGTGGGTGTGAGGTGCTGTCTCATCGTGGTTTTGGTTTACATTTCCCTGATGGCTAATGATGTTGGGCATCTTTTCAGTTGCTCATCTGTAGTGCTCTCTCTTAAACATAAGAAATGCATCCCGTAAGGCAGGTAGAATGTAAGCCCTCCCAGATGCCATTGCGGGAAGGGATCGCTTGTATGCTAATGATTCATACAGACAGAGCAAAGCAGATTAGCCCTGAGCAGTACCTAGTTGTTTAACTAATTATACTATATAATAAAAGGGTAACATGCAAATTGACCCCAATGGCAGAACGACCAGAACGACCACTGGACCAGTCACTATGAGGCGTACTGACCACCTCTTGGTCCCTTTTCCTGATGGCCATCCATGGGGGGGGCGGGGCCAGCAAGCAGGCGGGAACAGCTGACCTCTTGGTCACTTCCCCAGGCCATCAGGCACCGATCACCCGATGGCGAACAGGGGTGGGGGTGGGGGGTGTCAGGGGGCGGGGCCGGCTGCGGGCAGTTGGGGAAGATGGCCTTGATCGCAGGCCAGGCCTAGGGACCATGCGCTGGGCCTCTAGTATTGACTGTAAAACTTAGAAGTTAAGTAATGGGTTGATCAGCCATTTGGCTCTCCTTTTGACTTGACTTCTCTCTCTTCCTTTTTAATCCTTTCCCTTTCCTTCCTGGAGACATTCATCACACCTTCATAGCTTTCCCTTCAGAGCCATAGCCATTGAGTGAGGGTTTGGGCAAAGGCCTGGTGCTTACTGGGAGCAAATGCTGCCTGTCACCACTGATGCAGAAACCCCGTGTAAGATCGCAGTTTCTTTTGTCTTCTGTCATCCATGCGATTGTCCTCCCATCATCACAAATCCTTTAAATGCTGTAGGAGAGCATGCCCTGGGGCCAGGCTAACGGATTCCTGTCACAGAAACGAGGCTGTATCTTCCGTTTGATGTCTCCAGAGTTTTAGATGCAGACATATAACTCATGGGGCCAGATGGCTAAGCCATAGGCTTTCCTGGGACTATGGGGATGAGAGAAGATGGACTTCACACATACCTCCCCCACCAACTCACTTGGTCTTCAATATTTATTTACATAGTCATGTGATCTATAGGTGCCTTAAGAAATTCAAAGTATTTCAACTTGTAGTAATTTTTATCCATGTTTTACAGTGGAAACCACTGCAAAATATGGATAAAAATCATTGCCTTTTTCCCCCTCATTGATCTACTCCCAACATTCCATAAAACTTCTCAGCTGGTCAATATAACAGCTTTTTCCAAAATTTGGAAGCATAATATAAGTAACTGATGGTGTTAGCAAATGTTTTTATAACTTTTTCAAGCACATTGAAAAAGCCCATCTTTCAAAATTGCTTACATATGGAGCATTTGTTCATATTGTTGTCTCTCAAAAATATATATTCATTCATTAAGGAAACAAATGTTTTTTTTTTCTCATTAAAAAGAGTGACTGTATTGAATACACTGTTGGAATCTGCCTGCTGCTAACTTCAATGTTATTTTTCAGAATTAGAGAATATCTTTCATTATAAGGTTTATGATTTTTAAATTAGTATGTTTGAACTTATAAATAGATATACATTAGGAAGGAAGACAGCTTTCTTTGTTTTCTGAGAATTACAGTGAAGAGGCCTTGAAAGAAAGTCTGGGTAGACTGGAGCTGCCCCTGGACATTCTCAGCTGTTAACTGGTCAGTGTTAATATGAGAGGAATAGCCCGGCAGACGTGACTCAGTGGTTGAGTGTCAACCTATGAACCAGGAGATCACAGTTCAGTTCCTGGTCAGGGCACATTTCTGGGTTGTGGGCTCGATCCCTAATGCAGGAGGCAGCCTATCAATGATTCTCTCTCATCACTGATGTTTCCATCTCCCTCTACCTCTCCCTTCCTCTCTTAAATCAATAAAAATACATTTATATTTTTTTAAAGGAATGTGTCAGAATTCTTGGAGAGAAACTTAAACACAAGGTAGGGCAAAAGTAGGCTTAAAGTTGTGAGTAGGGGAAACACAAAGTTTATTATTGTATTTATTAATTATTAATTACTGTGTTACTTTCCATAGGAACAACTGTAAACTTCCCTTTGCCCCACCCTGTCCACATCCCTGTGCCTGCCTCAGAAATGCCAGCTGGGCAGTTCTGGGCAGGACCTGAGAGCCCTATTTTCTAGTTTGCGCAGTGATTCTTAGCCCACCCTCACTGAGAGGCGCTTCTTAGGTCTTATTTACTGGTGTCTTGGCTTACAATGGACCTCAGAAAGCCTCTCCAGCTACTGCCATTCGTTAGACAGGGTTTTCATTGGTCTTAATAGCCATTTGATTCTTTTTAGATTAGCTGATAACTGCAAATTTGTAACATTCATATGAGATGGAAAGTTGCTTTGTCAAACTCAGTCTGGTGTGAGACCATAGCAGAGAAAGATTTAAAAGTACATTTAGAGCAATGCCACTCCTAGATAAATACTCCAGAGAATTGAAAGCAGGTGTTCAAACAAAAACTTGTGCATGAATGGTCATAACAGCATCATTCACAACAGCCAAAAGATGGACACAATCTAAGTGTCTGTCGGCTGACAGCTAGGTAAGCAAAATGTGGTGCCGCCATAAATGGAATAGCATTCAGCCATAAAAAGGAATGAAGCACTGACACATGCTACAGCGAGGATGGACCTTGAAAACATTACGCTGAGTGAAAGAAGCCGGAAACAAATGCCACCCATTATATGGTTTCACTGATAGGAAAATACCCCAGCTAGACAAATTTATAGAGGCAGAAGGCAGATGAGTAGTTTCCAGAGTCTGGAAGGACGAGGAATGGGACTTACTGCTTAAAAGGGTTTGGGGTTTCATTGGGGGTAATGAGAATGTTCTAGAACCAGGGAGGGTGATGATTGCACAACACTGTGAATGTACTAAATGCCGTTATTGTACACACTTGAAATGGTTAAATGGTGATCTTAATGTTATGTGAATTTTATTACACTTTAAAATACATACAAAAAAGTGCATTTCATGACTGAGTTTGTATGTAAAAGTTCGAGTCTTCTTTCGGGCCCCTTTCCTTCCTTTAATTCTGAGTTCATTTGATAGTTACCAGCAGTTTTTAAGCATTTAAACTGCAAGCTAAATGCAACCTCCAGGTAAAAAATAAATGATATAGCCCAGCTGGCATGGCTCAGTGGTTGAGCCTCGACCTATGAACTAGGAGGTCACGGTTCGATTCCAGTCAGGGCACATGCCTGGGTTCCGGGCTCGATGCCCATTGTAGGGCGTGCAAGAGGCAGCTGATCGATGCTTCTCTCTCATCATTGATGTTTCTATCTCTCTCCCTTCTTCTCTGAAATCAGTAAAAATACATTTTTAAAAAGTTAAAAATAAAACAAAAGGTATGATAGATATTGGTGATCTTGCTGATAATTTCTCATATTTAATCATTCTTCCTGAACTTCATTTGAGCTTTCAGTGAATGCAAGCAGACATCCTTTCTCATCGGCAGGGCACTGGTGAGGTGATGGGTGCCTTTAGAATATGCACACATCAAAACCTACTTTAAAGGTCTCTCTGGAAGGGTAATGCCCCGAGGGAATTGAGATCTAGTAGTGGACAAGCAAACTGTGTGGGGCAGAAGTTTTTATCATTTTAGAATCCCTCCATATCCAGAAAATGAAGGTCCTTGTGCCTTTTTTCCTTTAGCATCCTTTTTTGCTCAGCTGCCGGGAGCGCAGGTAATTTTTGCCCATCGACGCTCCCAGCAGAAGTCATTAGCTATATGACTGCGGTGAGTCCAAGTGAAACTGGAGCGGAAGGTTTAAGAAAACAGTTGAGGAATCGTTTAGGCCCTGGAAATTGTGTTCTTAAGAAAGCTTTACAGATGGCTCAGTTGGGGATGATAGGAGTGGTTTAATTTCACATTTTTATAGACAGTTAAAGCCAATGAGTCTTACTTGAGAATAATCAAGAAAATTTGCCTTTACACGGTGATTATCAGAAACCACCAAGCTAGTGATTTGGTTGCGTTTAAGTTTCCTCGCGGCATTTTAAGAGATTTCACATGGATGAAAGCCTAGCAGAGGTCTCCTCTGGAACATATTATTAAAAAAGGCTCCTTTGCAGGGAAGATCAGCATCCTTTGTCTGCATCTTGCAGAGCGCTGAGACCTCCTGGAAAAGCTGCTGGTGGATGGTTTCTTTTGCTGCCTCTGGCTGATCATGGGCCACCTGAGGTGCAGTGCTTCTGTTTTTCAGAAGGGTTTTCTTCTTTCTTCTTTTTTTGTTTTTACCTTTCCTTTTGTTTTGTCATTGGAAACAACCTAATATGCATCAGTCAACAAAATACTTCTTAGTAGAAGCCGTGTGCTCCTTCCCCCATACATCATTCTGGGCTGCTGTGGGCGGTGGAGCTGGAGTTTGGAGAAGGTAGTAATCTGCATCGAAATCAGGAGGACCAGGCACTCCTGGGTTTTCACGGTGAGGAAAGAGATGCCTACCCAACGTTGGACAAAGGCCTCTCTTGATCATTAGCCATACTCCCCACTTGGCCTTCTCCATTGCAGGGTCCCAGGGTCACCGAGAACAGGGCTCTCAGGAGTGGGGTCCCAGGGTGGGGCCATGGAGGACCAGGCCGTGGCATTCTAGGGAGGAAGACAGTCTGAAAATCTACGCTGGACGTCATCGTATCATCAAAGCAGAGATTTTTTCAGGGATAACATCACCTAGGTCAGTGGTCGGCAAACTGCGGCCCCTTGAGTGTGGCTCTTCCACAAAATACCACGTGCGGGCCAAAGAGCCGCATGTGGCTGCGAGCCGCAGTTTGCCGACCACTGACCTAGGTTGAGTAGTGGCTTTTTGTGAAGTGTGGGCTTTAGCAGGCATCATGTGGGAGGTGATGAAAATATTTGCAGTTCACCTGTTATTTATAAGGGTTTTTGAAAAAGAGCTTAACCAAAAGTGTAAAACAGGTTTAGCGTTCCAGAGTGCAACCGAGGCAGGTGGCATTTGAAGGGCATGAACTTATTTTTTTAAATTGTCCAAATATCTTAGTGTATCCTGTCTTCGTTTTGTCATCAACTGATATAATTTCATCCAAATATTTCATTATGAGACTTGGAAGAGTGCATAATACAAAGTGATGAATGAAAAATATTTAGTAGAGGGTGACTGAATGATACAAAACAGATTCATGGCTATGCCTTTGCTCCTCTGTGTTCCCAGACCATAGCGAGGCAGCTGGCGGAGATCCTGTTGCGGGGGATGTGTGAACAGAGCTACTGGAACCCTCTGGAGGACCCGCCATGCCAGTCGCCTCTGGACGACCCTCTCCGAAAAGGAGCCAACACAAAAACCTACAGCCTCAGCCGGAAAGCCCGCGTCTACTCAGGAGAGAAGTATGGGAGCTGATTCCTCATTTATGTATCAGGGGATGGGAGGGAAGCTTTGGGAAAATTCAACGATGAGTAAGAAGCTCAAGGGCAGATATTTTCCCCCTGAAAGAAAACCTGATGAAGAAGTATCATTGACCAATTTAAGCGAGGTGCCTCATTATTCCTCACACTTTCAGCAAACGTCTGTGCACTGGTGAGGGAAAGGCTCTCATCTCAGACGTTGCTATTGGTCTTTGACTTCTCAGTCTGTTTATCGGAAGAAACCCAGCGTTGTATGCAGTCAGTGAGAAAGCTAGTTGTAAAGCCAGCCAGTTAACTTTGTACTTTGCTTCAATTCCTTCATCTTTTTGTTTAAAAAAATTGTTTGAAACTGAATTAGCTATATGAAGGAGAATTAATGTGCGAGTGATTGGAAGGTGCTGTCTCCTTAGAACTTCTTGGTTATTTTAAGTTTTAAATTTGGGACTCGATCACCTGTGAGGATAATGGGCTAGTGAACCGCTGTAGCCTCTACCTGGGTCTCCCCAGGCCAGGAAAGGAGGGAAAGGAGGGAGAGAGACCGTGAGAAGGGCAAGCAGGCAGGAACAATGTGGGCTTATTCTTGACTTTCCCCTCAGAGCCTTTACTTCCCATCTTTGCCTGTTCTTGTAAGGACAAGGCACGATGACATTTCAGAATCTCTCCATGAAGGAAAGGGAACATGTATAAATAAAGAGGGAAACCCTCTCTGGCTGTTGTCAAATTAGAAAAATGGCCGAGAGACCGCAGGCCCCAGAGAAAGCACCGATAGTCATGGGGGGCGGTGGGGGAGTGGTTAGGGGGAGGGAATAGATTTTTACTACACGTATACCTTCTGAAAGTGGTTATTGCACTGTCAAGGGACAGCTTTTCTCAAAGCACCTGTCTCTTAGTCCTCTTAAGCATCTCTCTCCCTTATCATCTTGATCAGTTGCCTTGTACAAATTCAGACAAGTGAGCATATTCTTAACGTTTTCCCTGGGCTTATTTTAATTTCATTTTTATCCTCCTTTTTCATGGCCTTGTTGAGCCATGAGTTTGCCTAATTCACAGCCTGTTTATTTTTTAGTCCTTATCTGGATTCATAGAACATGTGTTCTTGCAATTCCCAAGTTCACTTTACAATGCTGACCCCTTTTTATGAACTATTTAGAAGTAGATTTGGGTTCATTTTGAAAGTGATATTTATATCTTAAAAATAGACCCTACATTTTTTTTCTGCTTTAGATGCTTCATAATAGACAGGCATATGAGGTACCAGGTATTTTGAGGAAGTCAGTTCTTGCTCCCTGCCCAGATCAAGGTGGACAGATGGAGGACAGGAGGAGGGAGCGCTCTCTCTGTGTGGATGCTGTTCCAGTGTGGCCTCCCCCATCGAAGGCAGAAAGCTCAAGCTTCTTTATTTCCTAAGCCACTAAGACTCTTCTAGCAGCAGCTTCCCCATCTGTACAAGGAGAATTGTGGAGGCAGCATGCAGATCTAGAAAATGCAGTTACTAGGTAAAGGAACCATTTTCATACCAGGATTGGTTACTGAGTCACAAGTTTCATTTCAGACAGATACACACATGTGGGGGTTTTTTAACCATTTTATTGAGATGTAATTCACATACTATATGTACCATTCACTTATTTAAATTGTACCGTTCAGTGGCTTTTAAATAGTCATATAGTTGTGCTTACATGACCACAATCAATTTTACAACATTTTCATGTGAAAGTGATTGGAAGGTGATCAGCCAGAATCAGCCCAGAACCCCTGAACTGTCCTCCCTACCCACTTTCCTTTGCATTTGAATTTTGGAGTCAGTTCATTTCTGCAAAAAAATAAAAGCAACTGGGATTTTGACAGGAATTTCATTGAATCTGTAAATCAATTTGATAAATATTGCCATCTTAACATTATTAAGACTTCTGATCCATGAACATCAATTTCTTTCTATTTATTTAGGTTTTCTTTAATTGCTTTCAACAATTTGTAGTTTTCAGGGTATAAAGTTTGTACTTCTTTTGTTAAACTTATTTCTAAATTGGTGTGTGTATGTGCAATTTTTTAATGCAATAGTGGCGATAGTGAATTGAATTATTTTCTTAATTTCATTTTTGGGTTGATTCTGTTGATTTTTGTATACCACAATCTTGCTGAATATTCATTAGTTCTAATAGTTTTTAGGTTCCTTAGGGTTTTTTATATACAAGATTATGTCATCTGCAAATAGAGATTAGTTTTGCTTCTTTCTTTCTAATCTGGATGGCTTTTATTCCGTTTTCTTTCCTAATTGCCCTGGCTAGGACCTCCAGTACAATGTTGAATAGAAGTGACAGAGTGAACACCCTTCTATTGGTCCTGATCTTAGGAAGTGAAAAGCATCCGTTCTTTCACCATTAAGTTTGTTGTTAGCTATGGGTTTTCATAGATGCCCTTTGTCAGGTTGAGGAAGATCCCTTCTATTACTAGTTTGAGTATTTTTTTTCATGAAAGGGTGTTTTAAATCTATCAGATGCTTTCTCTGCATCTATTGAGATAATTGTATGAGTTTTGTTCTCTCTTCTCTTGATGTGATGTGATGCGATATATTACATTAATTGACTTTCAGATATTAAACCAACTTTGGATTCTTGGGTGAATCTCACTTATCATGGTATATACTTCTTTTATTTATTTCTAAGCTTGACTTGTTAGTTTGGAGAGGTGATGAAGATATTAGTTGAGGGTTTTTACATCAATATTCATAAAATACATTGCTCTGTAGTTTTTCTTGTGATATTTTTGTCTAGTTTTAGTATTAGGGTAATACTGGCCTCATAGAATGTGTTGGGTACTATTCCTTTTTCTTCTACTTTTTAAAAGAGTTTGTGGAGAAGTGGTATTAATTGTTTTTTAAATGTTTGGTAGAATTCACCAGTGAAGCCATCTGAGCTTTTGTATGTGGGAAGGTTTTCATTACAACTTCAGTCTCTTTACTCATTATAGGTCTATTAAGACTTCCTGTTTCTTCTTGAGTCAGTTTTAGTAGTTTTTGTCTTTCTATAAATTTGCTTGTTTCAGCTAAGATATCTAGTTTGCTGGCATACCATTGTTCATAACATACCCTTATATATTTTTTTATTTCTATAAGGTTGGTATAGTCGTGTCTTGTCTTTCACTTCTCATTTTAGTAATTTGAGTTTTCTCTCTCTCTTTTTGGGTCAGTATAGCTAAAAATTTTATCAAATCTTGCTGATCTTTTTGAAGAGCCAGCTTTTGGTTTTGTGTATTTTTTTTAATTGTGTATCTACTCTCTTTTTTTCATTTATTTCTGTACTATTTCTTATTCCTTCAGTTATTACCTTCAATTTTTAACTTTCTAGTTTTGCATGTTCACAATCCTACTTCTGATTTATTATAAAGAGAGAAAAGCTGTTGGGTTATATTTGTTTTGGGGCTTCTATATTACCAAGGCAGGAATCTCTGATCAGCCAGTTCTCAAAAGGACATTATCACCAATTCACTTGAATACAAAGCAAATTTTAGTGGCACAGATCCTAAAACATGGTGAATTTTTACCAAGTGAACACATGCATGTAATTAGCATCCTGATCAAGAAATAGCTCAAAAAGCCCTCTTCATACCGTCTCCCAATGACTACCCCTACTCAAGGGTGACTCAATCCAGACTTCTATCATAAGAATCAATCTGGTTCATCTTTGAAACATATATTAAACTTTTTGTTTAACTTCTTTTTTCTAATATTATATTTGAGAGATTTACCCATATTTTTACATATAGTAAAAGATTGTTTTCATTGCTGCATAGTATCTATCCACGTTATTAATATACTCCAATATATTGATTTATTCTACTTGTAATGGACTTTTGAGTTGTTTCTCCTTTGGGGCCAAGAAGAATAGTGCTATGAACATTCTCATGTGTTTCTTAGTGCACATATGTGTGCATTTCATTCAGATATATCTTTCCTTTCATTGTATTCCTCCTTATAAAAAGTATTTGTGGTGGCTTAGACAATTAAATGCAAATTAGACGAAAATAAAGAATGCAATTAAAAGCCACTATTCTGCCAGGAAGTGAAAGATGAAAAGATTTATCGAAAGCTAGGAGTGCCAGGTATTTTGCTTAACTTTTTTGTAGGCCTAGGAGGAGAAAGTAGTGATCACGGAGCTCTAAATAGAGGTCTGAACCTCCTGGTAGCCAGTGCAGAGGTTTGGGGTAAGTATGAAGACGCTGTTTTAAGTATAAAGATAAGGGATATTAAGGGTCAGGAAAATGACATAATGGTGGAACTGAAGCTGTGTGAGCAGCCTACATGCCCGTACCAGTGATCGAACTCCTAACCTGGATACATGCAGCTGGTCATCGAACCTGCCACCTTTTTGCTATGTCTGTAGCGTGTCTTTTCTGGAGGAGAGATTATTTCAGATCATCTAAAAAATTCAGTTGTTTGTTGTTTTGTTCATGATTTTTACAAATTCTTGTTTTTGGATAACAAGTGCCATTGGAGGTATTTGTAACTATTTTCTTGCATTTCCTGGGCTCTCTTTTTGCTCTTTGGATAGCTTCTTTTGGTGCATGGAAGATGCTAATGTCAAAGAAAAAATCACTTATTTGTCATGGTTTTGCTTGGGAAGAGATTGCGCTGTCTCCTGGCCCGTCCTCTCACCAGGAGCACGGCAGCCCTTGTGCAAGGCCATGTGCTTTGCAGGACTCGCCCAGTCCACCCACAGCACAGCTCAGTGGGCTGGGGCTGATCTGAGTGAAGGGCCCTTTTTTCTTTGTTATGAAGGAATTTTACCAAGTGGATTGACAGAAAAGGGAAGAATTATGTAGAAGCCTAGGTAACCTCCAGATGGGATCAGCCAACCCCTCATAATCAAGAGGCACTCTCCACGCTTAATTTAAATCTCTTCCTCTCTCTCGGAACCTCATCCTTCCGGGCAAACCCAGGACTGACGGTATCAAGGGCCTTGGCGTATTTGACAGACAGTGCGACTTGGGCTGGGGCTGGGGCTGGGGCTGGGGCTGGGGGTGGGGCTGGGGCTGGGGCTGGGGCTGGGGGTGGGGGTGGGGCTGGGGCTGGGGCTGGGGCTGGGGGTGGGGGTGGGGCTGGGGCTGGGGCTGGGGCTGGGGCTGGGGGTGGGGCTGCAGCCATCCTTGGCTTTGATTTTTCAGCTCGTATCTGGCTGGCTGTGGATCAGAGGCAGTTTTCTCCAGGAATTCCCCAGAATTCCTCTAGCCAGGCGTAGTAAAATGGTACAGACACCATTGCTGGACCTGGGAGCTGATGTCATTATTTACAAACCAACTTTCTCCTGGGTGAGGGGTGCTCCAGGCCCTTCTCACACCTAAACAGCGTTGCTTTGACACCTGGAAGGTGCCCTTGACCTTAGGACATCCGCCCTGTCATCAGTTGTAGAATAGCTAGATGACAGAAAGAGGACATGCGTCTGGATCAAGTTGGGTTACCTTCTTCTGTGCTATTGCTTCTACCACATACAGTGCCGTTTTTCAGAAAGGGCTGTGATTCTCTGAGAGTAATCATGACTACTGTTTCTAAACAAGGGTTCTCGCCCTTGTCCCCTGTGTCTTCTGTAAAATCAGGTAAGGAGGTGGTAAATGCATCTGAAGTATTGAAAGAGCAACTTGCCTGAAGGTCAGCCCGTGAGGTAGTCATGTGGCCAAGACTAGACCGCAGCCTGCCCACTCGGACCCCAGCACCCTGCGCTGCCTCCTCCTCTGCCAGCCCCCAGCCCAGCTCCCGGAGCTGGTCCTCACTGCCCGCTGATCCCATTTTCTCCCTGTCCCCTTTCATCCCCCACCCTGCCCTTCAGTCAACTTCCTCTGAGGTCTGAGCACCCCCGCATCACCCCTGAACTCTTGGGCCCCAAGAAGAGAATGTCACAAAAGGGAAGTCCCCAACAATTTTGACTTTGAACTCTGAGCGCCATGCTTTCCTGAATAGGGAAAAGGGAAGGAATGGCCAGGAATGGGTCTAGAGAATTTATAGTTATTCAGAGGGCATTCCAGTGCCGTTTTTTCAGGCAGGCCTCTTAAAACTACCCTTCCTCCCTCCCTGCCCCACTTCTCCCACCAGCCCCGAGTGCTGTGCAGCTCCTAGGTCTCCATCTTGCCTGGCTCCAAAGGAAGGGGAGAGGAAGTGGAATTAAAATCAATGTGCTACTTGTTAGCAGCTCTGGTAAAAATAACAACCGCGCATTTAAGCAGTCTGGATGGCTCAAGTGGAATTTGGGGATTATCCATGGCCGAATTGGCTGGTGTTAAATCACAATTAGCATGGGCTCTCTATCTCAGTTAGTCTGGACAATGCAGGGCTGGCTAGCCATGAAAAATGCTTAATGATCGCATGTAAGCACAAGCCAGGATATCAGGAAACGATTGCTGGGTGGACACACACACACACACACACCCCACTCTTAATTCAAAACCCGTAGGCTCTGTATCTGAATTTAAGGAGGAAGAAGTATTCCATCTTCTCAAAGCCCAGGTCACCTCAAGCTACCTCTTTAAGGAAGGCACTGCCGATTCCAGAATCGTGCTCTTTGTTTCCTAAACATTAGCCTTTTCCTAAAAGTTTAGCCCTGCAAGAGCCATAGGACCCATTCCACAGGTGCTTTTCTTACCTGTAGGGAAGTCAGACTTGTGAAGAGTACGAGACACGGTACCTTTTCTGTCTTGCTTTTTATGGTCCTTTGATACAATATAAAAGTTGCCAACTCTTCAAAGAGAGCAAGTATTTATAATAATTTGGAAAACATTTTTTTGCCATTGTGTGTGTGTGTGTGTGTGTGTGTGAATCATTTCATCTCTTAAGTTAAATGATTGTAGTGTTACCCCCTGAGAGGATAAAGTTAGTTTTTATTTAGTCCTCTCTAGAACATCCAGGAGGTTTTTACTAACCAGGTTCATCTTTATTGCACTCCTCTTCCAATCCATGAAAAAGAGTTGAGTTTGGCCCAGTTGTGGTAACACTCAATTCTACTCTAAGGATTCTAGAGCTTCAGATTGGGGGGGCGGGGGACAGGGGGAGGGATGCTGTGTGTGTTTTTAAATGCTCAAAGCATAAAATATAGGATATAGAGAATGCATATTTGGGTTCTGTTTGGTTTTTATTGTTCTCTATTCCTGATCAACATCGTACTTAAGCTTTTTATAAAATCCAAGATGTTAGAGTTCAGCCAAATTCCATAAAACTGATTAATAAGATAGCTAGATCTGGCATGCCACCCCATAATAAAACACGTGGTTACGTAAGATAGCTCACTACATTCTTACAGAATTCTAGAAATTATTCAAACTCTAAAATTCCTTCCAATCTCTTATTTCATCTTAAGGACAATATAAGATATGCCAGTTAGCAAGAAAGAGGTAAAAAGAGTACTGCAATCACACCTCCATAATGGGTTTAGGAGAAAGCTGGTGCTATGAAGATAATGTCAGTTTGTAGCCATCTAAATTTCTGCTTCTATCACAAGCTTACATGTTATTTGGACTTTCAAATTGGTTTTTACACCCTGCTGTGTGCTACTAAAATGTATAGTTAGAACGTACAAATTCCATAGATTACCATAGAAATTAACTCAAGTGTCCAGATTATACACTGCTTTCCATGGGGTCTATATAAAAATCTTAAAACTTTTTAGCATTTCGTCCTGCTCATAGTCAAGGATTTTGTGTTATTTTGAGATTGCCATATATCAAAGCTGGTTTTCTTTATGCAGCATTTTTTGTCCTCAAGAAAATACTGAAGAGGCCCTGTTGTTATTGCTGATTAGTGAATCTATGGTAAGTAGAATGTGTTTTTACATTTTTTTCTTCCCTATTCCTGTAGTCCCTTTTTTGATATGGCTACTGCATCAGTATAGTGACCCTTTTCCTTGGGAGAAAAATAGATGGGATACCTGGGTGGGAAGAAACAGTAGAGGCTTAAAAGGAGGGATGTTTCTTACTTCTTGGACTGGGTAGCACATTCCTTGGTCACCCCGGAGCATGGAGCTTCTCTTCCCCGAGCAATTAGTAGGCATCTGAGTTTATTCCTTTATCCGCCAAGTATTGCTGGAACACTAACACAAGCCTATACTATAGGTAAACTATAGCTAAAATGATCACCAGGGATCCTTGCCGGGGGAAGGAAGCCCCCAAGGGTCCCTTTCCGAGCCTTCTCGATTTGCCGTGGAGGGAGAGTTTGGAGAGAAATCACTTGTGAATTGAACCTCTGGTTTTCAGATGAAATTACCTGGGCCTCTACACAGGCCCTTCCCCAAGCTCCCACTGCTCCTGGGCACTGCACGGCCAGCCGGGAGGGTTCACTCCTGTCACCTGGCTCTGCTGCTGGGAGGGCGCTTTTGCCAGACCCTAAATTCCTCCGAAGTGTTTTCTTCGTGTTTGGCCAGGATATCACCTCTTAGGTCTGGAATTTCCTTG
The DNA here is from genome assembly GCF_028538775.1 of Myotis yumanensis. Lineage (NCBI taxonomy): Eukaryota > Metazoa > Chordata > Mammalia > Chiroptera > Vespertilionidae > Myotis > Myotis yumanensis. Next base: position 10,952,816 of record NW_027223752.1, read on the forward strand.
CTCATCATTCATTGGGTTTCCACTCTGTATATCTTCAGGCGTGACAGCCCTGGCTTGCATCTTTCAGGAGTAATACGTGTTATAGTAGTTGTACCTTGGCAAGCCACTGTGTGCCCAGCACCTGAGCAGAATGGCCAACGCCTGGGACTTGAAAGGACCTAGAGGTCCTCATGCCCATTCACTCAGTTTACACGTGGGGAACCCGAGGCCCAGAGCAGGCGTCTCGATTCCCCGTGCAGTGGTCTTCCCGGTAGGTCATACTGTCCCCTCCCACATCCCGCACCGCACCTGGCAGGCAGGAGGACAAGGGAGGAGCAAAAGGAATCCTAGCCGAAGCGAGAGAAGTGTTTCACAGTTTAAAGGGAGGTCTGAAATGCACTCAGGTGAGAAAGGCTTAGAGATGAGCAGGAGAACGTGCATGTGCCACGAGTCGGAGGGAGGGGTCAGGAGGGCCGGACTTGGTCTGGGAGGACAGCTTCCTTAATTCAGAGCTTTGGGTTTTCTTGTTCTGTGCAATGGCCCAGAGATGTTTACAAGAGCAAGACTGCTTGAGTTACCACTTCTCTCTACTTGGAAGCTCTTTGACGTCATTGGCCTGCCTTCCTCCGAAGGAGACAGGTTGCCCCGTTGGCTCATCTTTCCTGACTGTCAGCTGGTTACTTAGCACGGTGTCACTTACACTCCCTCCTCTGCCTCGGCGCAGTCGGGGAAGGCGCGCATGTGGACGGCCTGGCACCGGCGTTCGGTGACAAGTCTCACTGTGCTTTGTCATCAGTTCTTCGATGGGGCAGCTCGTGGTGGCCTCCTCGCTGACACTCCTGCACCCGGAGCTGGACTCTTCGCAACTCAGCAGTCAGTTTCCTTGGGCAGACCTGGTTGGTTACACTATAGAAGTTCTGGAAGCGTGGGGACAGTTCTGATGGGAAATATTGAGTTCCGTTGTCAGTCATGTATTCGTTTGGAATCTGGAAAACACGGCCCCCTCTCTAAAGTGCTGTGTCTTGGGGATGATGGCTCCATCTCTCCTGCTCCTTCACGAAGTGCGAGGAACTCATAGGCTCAAAATGGAGAGCCCTCTGAGACAGTCAGATGTGTCTCTGTGGTATTTAACTTCCGGAAATCCCTTCAGGGGCTGGTGAAATCCAGTGACATCAATAAATATGAAGGATGAGGTTCCCAACCAAAATGATTATGTTCCCACTGTAAGTCATTCCATGATTATGTAGGTAGAAACCTGAATTAAGTTGCTTTTGGAAGCCCTTTTTTCATGTTCCTTGACTCCTTGATTTTTCTGTTTTTGGACAGAAAAAGAATGTGCTCAATTTCAGAACCAAAATGAGAATTGCTGGTGGTTGTGTTTTTGGTACTTGGGAAAATTGTATTTTTTGTTGGTTCTGACTTTATCTTAGAAGCATAATTTGTCCGTAGTCTCTCCACCTACAAGAACTCATTGGGAATTGTACTGCTTTCTTGCCTCAAATTAAATAGTTTTCCCCAGGAGAAAGGAGTCATTGGGACTATATTTGCACAACGGACACTGATACAATACTCCGGGGTCTTTATTATTTGTGGATCAGTTTAAGGTTCTGTGTTGTACCTTTTTATTCAAAAGAAAACCATAGACTTTCTCTAAAAATTAAAAAAAAGAATGCATTTGGCATAACTTGAAAATTTCTCTTAAATAGTATTTTGTTTTGTTCTCTTCTCAACATGGAGCATTTATAGCAAATAAATCCAATGAGACCACTTACAGCAGGCCCTGTTTTCCTCCCGAGCTTCTTCTGTTGGCTGAAAAGCCACTCCTAACAAGAAAAATTTAAGGATAAAATCTTCAGAATCAGGCTTATTTTCATAGGTGATGACTCACTTTGAAGGAAGTGGCCTGACATATATTCTTATTTGTCTTTGACATTTAGGAGCGAGGAGTTTTGAAGTGAGTGAGTGCTGATGGGTGGCTAAAAGCAAATGCTCCAGACTCACAAAAAGAAGCCCTTTGACCTCATTAGTGAGAGAGAAGGTGCGCATAGTCTTTCTGAATGTCAGGCAGGAAGACAGACATCAGCCTACTCGGACAAGCGGCCCCGTCTCATGTGACCACTTTCACAGGAAGAGCTGGGGGGTCTCTTTTCGTGCTCCCAGGGACGGGTAGATCTGGAGACTTCTGGTAGTTAGCAGGGAGAAGGACCGGAAGATCTAACTATCGATTCTAACTCCCTGGGAGGTGTGTGTGTGTGTGTGGGGCGGGGGGGGGGGGGGGGGGGGGGGGGGTGCGGGGGGCGGGGGGGAGGTGGAGAGGAAAAGGAGCCAGTGGTTAGAGTCTCCTCGCATGGGTTTGTCTGGAGGAATCTGTAGAGAAATTATATTTCAAAGGTAATGAAAACAGGTTGCTGTAAGGAGCCTTTGATGTCTAGATAGATGAGATTAACAAGCTTGAATGTGCCTGCTGTCTTCCTTGCTAAGCAGTGGCGATGTGAAATAGGCAGGTGTTCTCTTGAGTCCTCTGTGGTAATGTCTTTAAAATAAAAATCTGTTTGCTTCTTGCTGTCACTTATACATCTGCTTTGTGCTTCCCTGAACAAGATCGGATTAGTCTTTGTAGTCTATGCCAGCAAGGATGTCACCGAGGGACCTGAGTGTTGCCTTGTGGTGGAGGAAAAGTGTGACATGTCTCTGTAGGACGGAGAGAACTTGATGCCACCATTTGGTGATGGGAAGGGTGGGGCCGGTGACATACGGCAGAGCGGGATCTGTGAGTGAGGAGCAGCAGGGCCTGACCTGCTGGGGGATCCTGCCGCCCCAGAGCACAGCTGTGCCTGCAGCGAACCTGAGCCCAGGAGAAATCACCCCGCTTTGCGCTCACTGGCCCTTAAATCTCCCTCCACATACCTGCCAACTGGGACACGTGTCCTACAGGATCGCACCCCCAGGCCCCACAGTTTAGAGAACACCCCGCACCACGGGCTGAGGCGCTCTGGGGAGTTTGAACAAACAACCAGAGGTGACAGACCCCCTTCCCCATCCCCGCCCTTGTCTCCAGACCCTGCTGTTAGGGCAAGAGGCCGAGATGGCCTCCCGACAGTGCAGGCTGTGTGCACGGCTGGCTCACCATCTGCTTCTCTCCTCCGTGCTGCTTCCAGGCCAACCGGGACGCCGTGCTGAGCAGGATCCCCGAGCACAGGAGCGACCGCCTCATCAGTCTGCAGAGCGCCTCGGTGGTCTATGACCTGCTGACCATTGCTCTTGGGAGAAGAGGCCAGTTTGAGATGCTGTCGGAGGTACAGCCCTCGAGTCCGGATGGCTTCCAGGGGTGGGGGGTGCTGGCGGTCTGAACGCAGGGACAGCTGAGGGACCTGGTCCTGAACCCCTGTCACCGGCAGCCACGTGGCTTTGGGTTTAGCTTTGGTTTGCTCCTCTGTGAAATGGAAATGGGGCTAAGCCAGTGGTTGGCAAACTGCGGCCCCTTGAGTGTGGCTCTTCCACAAAATACCATGTGCGGGCGCGCACGTACAGTGCGATTGAAACTTCATGGCCACACTCAAGGGGCCAAAGAGCCGCGTGTGGCTCGAGAGCCGCAGTTTGCCGACCACTGGGCTAAGCGATCAGGTGGGGCGGTCACTGGTGGTCACTTCCTACCAGTGGTCCCAACACCCACTGGCTGTGAGTCTGTGGGAGGGAAGGCAAGCATTTCTCTAGCAGTTTCTCTTTTAGTGTCATTTCCACCATAACCCAAATCACCCATCTGTGATATTAATTTCCTTAAAAAACGGGCTGTATTTGATTTAAAGCATCATTGTGTAACTGCTGCTGAAACGGCAGCTGTGGGCACAGGGTCTCGCCCGGCGAGCTGGGACAGGCTTCCCCGTCAACCGCGTCTGCGTTCAGAGGGACCCTCGTAGCATAGGATCTCGGGCGAGGCGCTGTCATCTCCTTCCCTCCGTTTCTCAGAAACATTTGGGATGGAAGCTTGGCTTTTATCTTGCGCTGTGGTTATGCATAACCGAGCTGCTGCCCAGAATACCAGATTCCACGATGGTAGCAGTGAAATAAGTATAAGATCATTTTATCTTTTCTTTAGTGAAGTAAAGAGAAAGAAAGAGAAGACAACTCATTCGGTTAAAATGGACTTTTCCATGTTATTCATCTTTCTTTTTCTAAATTTATACACATTGCAACAGCCTCTGGGCAGGAGGACAGGGAATGAAATACAGTAACAGATCGGCTGAAATCAGATAAGCGCGCCTCGCCCTCCAGCCTGCGGAGCGCGGCCACATTGCCCGGAGCCACGGACAGCAGTTGAGCCTGTGTGGCCTGGACCTTTTTTTAGGCTTCGGTTTGGTGACTGTACAGGGCAATGGTTACTCATTCTTCAAAAAAAGCCCTTCACAATCCAGCTAGGTAAGGCGATCTGTCCTGATGTTCCTGTTACACCCCGCACCCCCCCACCCCCTGGGACTGTGCCCAGGCTTGGGATTGGCCTGGATTTGTCACCGCTCCTGGTGCTTTGACTTCCTGGGACCCTCTCCTCCTGGCCAGCTTAGCTCCCACGCCCCGCATCTGCTGCGGAGCCCTCTGCGGGGACAGGGCCCCCTAGCCCGTGGCGGGTTCTTCGAAGGTGAACCTTTGCCCTCCAGATGAACCACTGGACGTCTCTCTGGGTCCCAGGCTGAGTGTGGTCACGGGTCTGCTCTCGTGCCATCTCGGGGCTGCGCGGCCTTTCCCCAGCTTGAAATGGCCTGCGTCTGGGACAGGTGTGAGCCACAGGGGGTGCTGCCTTAGTCACAGGCTGGTGGCCCCTGCCCACGGGCTTCTCATCATGCCATGAATGACTTGAGGGGGCGGCTGTCACCTTAGCCGCATTCCTCTGCCAGGTGGCGTTCCCGGGCCTGTGTTTCCTCCTGGCACGGAATGCGGCAGCCTTGTATTCACCAGATGACATTCCTCTTGATGTCGCATTTAGCTGCCATCTTGTGGCAATGACCTGGCACACAAGTCACTGGCTGGTCCTGTTGGTTGTCTGAGCCTTTGTGGTTCCGAATTTCACTGCAGGAGACACATTTAAAGCAATGGTGAACTTGCCAGAGGTTGCCTGAGGAGCTAGAGTAGAGGGGGGTGGGGGTGGGGGGCAGGGAAATGTATCAGGGTATATCCCTGGGAGCCTTTTGAGTTCTGTACCGTATCTGAGCTGTATCTAGTAGGTCAGTTGATAAAACAGAGGACACTCATGTCTTCAACACATATGTTTGCAGTCCCCTGTTCTGTGCTTCAGGCCGGGACACCTGAAGCAGGTGCGGTCCCTGCCCACCAGCAGCTCCCAGTCTACGCAGAGGCGGCCAGGCCGCATGGCCGCCTGGTGTGGCTGGCGCTGGGGAGGCCTCCCCGCAGGGTCTGCATCCAGTAATGAAGGATTCGAATACTTGGCTTCAATCTTTCTTGCTATTTCTACTTAGTTTTGCCGTTAGAGCTTCCCCAAGCCCCGTGGTCTCAGATCTTCTGAGTGAAACAGGAGGGATTGTAGGTGGAGAGTGAACACGGTGGCCCCTGGAGACACGGTTCCATCTCTGGAAGCTCGGTCACTGCAGAGCAGGCATGGTCACCCTCGTTGAGCTCGGACCTGCTCTCCCTTCGTCTCAGGCTACATCTTCCTTAGGGTGTCCTGCTTCCCTCATTTGCTGGGGTTTTCTCTTTTTTTCTTTAATCCTAATTTTTCCTTCCATTTTTCTCAGCACTCTAGGTTGAAAGACTAACCAGATTTTTTTTAAATTGAGGTAAATTCATGTAACATAAACACAGCCATTTTTAAATGCCCAACGCAGTGGCATCGAGTACATTCCCACTGTTGTGCAACTATCCCCTCTATCAAGTTCCGGAACATTCTCATCGCCCTAAAAGGAAACCCCGTCCCACTGAGTGATTTTCCTCCATTGCCCGACCCCCAGGTTCAGTCAGCTGCTCATCTGCTTTCTGACTATGGATTCACCTAATTTGGGTATTTCATATAAATAGAATCATCCGGTATCTGACCTTTCATCTGGCTTCTTTCACTCAGAAGGCTGTAGCATGTGTCAGTACTTCATTCCTTTTTTATGGTTGGATAACATTCCATCGTATCACAATTTGTTTATCCATTTGTCAGTCGACAGGCATTTGGCTTTGGTGTAGAGTGCCGCTGTGGGGGCAACTGGCATTCAAACTTCCTGTGTTACTCCTTTGGGCCTGCGATGGTTAGTGGGTGTCATTATCACCGCTCGGCGTGGTGGTATATTCAGTTTGCCCTTCTGCATCTCCTGCACCGTGCCAGTGAGCCTTCTAAACCAGGGATGGGCACACCCCCCTTCTGTTAAGAAACATTCGATGGCTCTTCCCCGCTCCCCTTCTTTTTTCCTCTCTTTTAATTTTGTTTTGTTTTACTTTTTCTCCCGTAATGAAATTGACTTCATTGTTTATGTTTCTGCCATATGCAGCAGCCCTGCAGGCTCCTTGAAGAACCGAGCAGTACGTACAAACATGGAAAGAAAATAAAGGTCACTGGGAACCCCACTCTCCTGGGGTGGTTACCTGCCCGTTGCCCATCTCTCCTTGTTTGCCTTCATGAATGTACATTTATGGACGTGTGAAGGCGTGGGATCGTGCCGTGCATGTTTTATTGTGGATGTTCCCAGTCATTGCTCTCCCTTGCCTTGGTACCCCTAACCCCAGGCCAGCACCTTGGGCATCCCGGGCACAGGCCTAGAGAGCTTGGCCTTGAGTTCTGCCCTGCCATTGGCCAGTTGTGTGATCCTGGAAGTTATTAATCTCTCCTGCCTCAGGTCCTCCTTCTGTGAAACAGGGAGGATATCACACCTGCCTCATAATTGTGAAGGTGACTCACTAATCCATGCAGAGTACTCAGAGCCGAGCACACAAGCTCACTGAGTGTGTGCTTCCGCACTGCTCCTACCACCGTCTTCCCAGGGGTTGCCAGGCACCGGCAAGCAACAAAGTATACAAAAAGGTCTTTGGCTTCTAGAATTTTCCAACCTAGAGAGATCAAATAGAAACATGAAAAGATGACTACAGTTGACCCTTGAACAACACGGGTTTGAACTGCACGGGTCCACTTACACATGAATTTTTAAAAATAAAAACCTTATTGTCTTCCCTCCGAGGTTGGGAGTCTGCGGATGTCCAGGGCCGACTGTGCGCGTTGATCTGCGCCATTTTTATACTAGTGACTTGAGTACCCAGGATTTTGGTATCCACAGGGGGTCCAGGAGCCAGGTCCCCACAGGTGCCAGGGGACAACTAAGTTTTGGGGGAGCCAAAGTTTTACGTAGATTTCCGACAGCATGGGGGTCAGGACCCCTAACCCGTAGTGCTCGGGGTCACCTCTAATGAGAGAAGACTGGATAGTGTGGGCACCGTCATGGCAGGGCACAGAGCAGGCCACTTGCAGCAGAATTTGCAGGTGGGGGTAGCAGCGCGAGGTTAGGAGCAACTGATACATGAACTGGCTGCTCAAGGCCTGATGGGAATTGAAGTCTTGAGAGCCGAGGAACACCCTTCATCATCAGGGTCATGGTGTGAGGGCGTTCGGCCTGAGGGTGGGAGCTGAGGACTTGTTCTCACGGGGGCGTTGGACAGAAAGCCTGGTTGTCAGACCCCGCGTCTCGGTGCAGACTGTGCCCTGGCTCGTGTGAGCAGAGCCATCACCCTCGGCTGTTCTGTGAGCAGGTCCCCTGTGCCTCGGCGACACTGCCCAGCGACACTCCCTTTACACAGTGGACCGCTTCTGACCAGAAGGTGGACAGCCGCAGGCCACCGCGAGAGAAGAGGTGTCACCTCCTCACCACGTCCTCATGCTTCCTTCCTCTCTTGCCCCCGCCGCCGTCAACACTTCCTTGTCAGGCCGCGTGCTCTCCTCCTGGCCCCTCTCCTGGGCGGACCTGAGCCCCAGGGCACTCTGCACCAGACGGGGACAGGGGCGGGGGGGGGGGGGGGGGGTGTGCCTGTGCTGTGGGTCCCAGCAGCCTTCCCACCTCTGTCCTCCTGCCGTTGGCACCTTTGGGTGGGCTGTGCAGGCCCAGGCTTTTAGGAACTGTGCTGGCAGGAGTCGCAGAGCTACTTTCACACGAACGCCGCCCTCCCTGCCTCTCTCTCCCGTTGTATTTATCCAGGATGAAGGCTGCTTCCCACCCCAAGGTTGGCTGCGTCTGTGTGTGCCCACATTAATGCCTTTCTTTCTTCAGGGCACTGTTCAGCCAGCTACTGGGCAAGGAGCCTTGGACAGAGGCAGTGCACACCCCAGGTTCATTACATCCTCATTCTGACAGGTTTAAATATAAGCACAGTGTTTACCGTGTCTCCAGTGCTGTGAGCTTTCGTGTTGTTTTTTTTTAAACTCATTGTGAGCTCCGCCGAAAGGCTTGTGTAGGAAGGAACACTTTCCCCCTTCGGTTTAAGCAGCAGCTCTGGTTGGCATGACAACCCGCACTATTAAAAGTAAAGCAACAAGCCCGGCTTCCTTTGTTTTCTAGGATGAACCCAAGCCGCTAAGGGGTTTGTTTCTTTCATGTGACTACCCATGGCTCCATTTCGACAGAACGTTAAGAGGTCCTTTTTGAAGGACGCATGTGTCCCCTCTGCAAAGACACGGCAGCGTCAAAGACAGAAGGGGTATTTTTATTTTCCTTGTTGAATTTCTTTTCATCTGTTTATGATAAATCGCAACAGCATTATGGTTCTGTGGGCAGCACTGTCTGGCTAGTGCTTGTAACAAAGGGACATTTTCCATCCCAGAGCCAAACACTTATTTAGTCGGGGAGCGCTGTGAGAAGCGCTTGAATACTGGGTCTGCCTAACAGGCCTGCCAGGTGTCAGCTGACATCAGAATTTGGTATTTAAATGCAGCCCCACTCCAACCGCGGACACTCAGCCTGGACCTCGGTGCCCAGGTCCGTGGAAGGCACCAGTGTGGCCTGACTCCGGTGGACCACAGACTCCTGGGAAGTCAGGGCAGAGGGTTTGGTCCATGGTAGGTGCTCAATAAAACCTGCTGAATAAACCAGTGCTTCAGGCCACGAACATTCTCATCCCGCTCCCTCTTCCTCAGTTTTTGAGACAAACGGAAGGTCATTTAGCTAGGAAGTAGGCAGCGGAGGAAGAGATGGGCCCACCGTAGGCAGCGTTGGGGGTCACCCCATCCGAGAGGAACCAGCTACGTCATTTTTACATGACAGGTCTACCCGGAAGAATCTCAGCCCCTGCCATGGGCACTGGTGCCCACAACCCCACCGTAGGAAAGCATTTTTTTTTTTTTAATTAGGCATCATTGCTCTCTTCTTATGGTCCTTAATGAAAAAAAAGTTTTTCACTTAAAAAAAATTTAATATGCCATTTTAACCTTTTTAAAGTATCTAATTCAATGGTATTAATTTCACTCACAGTGTTATGTAACCATGGTGATAATTTCTAAATTTTCCATCACCCCATGTAGAAACTCTTTACCCAGTAAGCAATAACTCCTCACTCCCGCCTCCCCCATAACCTGGTAACCTCTGATCAGACGATACTTGTTTTTTTGTGTCTGGCTTATTTCATCAGCCTAATGTTTCCAGGGTTCTGCCATGTTGTGATAATACATCTGATAGAATGTCTCAGACTTTATTCCTATACTAGAGGCCCGGTGCACAAATTCGTGCACAGGTGTGTGTGTGTGTGTGTGGGGGGGGGGGGGGGGGGGGCGGTCCCTCGGCCTGGCTGACGATCGGGGTGAGAGGGGCTGTCTTGCCCAGTCCTGATCGGGCCAATGGGGGCCGTCTAGCCAGCGAGGAGCTGCAGGAGGTTGGCCAGCCGCCCCGATTGGGCCGATGGAAGCCGGCCCAGAGGGACCGCAGGAGGGCTCCAGGGCATGTCTGTCCCTCTCGCCCAGTCCCGATCGACCCGGACCCCAGCAGCAAGCTAACCTACCGGTCGGAGCGTCTGTCCCCTGGTCAGATACTTAGCATATTACACTTTTATTATATAGGATTGGCTGAATACATGCCATTGGATGTATAGGCCCATTTCGTTTATCTGATTATCTATTGATGGATGGACCCATGGATTGTTTCCACTTTTTGGCTATTGTGAATAATGCTGTAGGGAACATATCTGAGGGCCAGTTTTCAGCTCTTTTAGCTATATACTCAAGGGTGGAATCGCTGGGTCATATCGTAATTCTAGGTTTCACTTTCTGAAGAACCTCCAAACTCTTCCACAGCACTGGGCCATTTTACCTTCCCGGCAGCAAGGGGTGTCTCCGTATTCGCACCAACACTTGCTGCTTTGTAGCTGTTGTTTTTGCTGTAGTAGTCGTTCTAATAGGTGTGGAGTGGTACCTCATTGTGGGTTTGGTTTGCTTTTCCCTAATGACTAATGGTGCTGAATATTTTTTTTTTAAATATATTTTATTGATTTTTTACAGAGAGGAAGGGAGATAGATAGATAGTTGGAAACATCGATGGGAGAGAAAGATCGATCAGCTGCCTCCTGCACATCTCCCACTGGGGATGTGTCCGCAACCCAGGTACATGCCCTTGACCGGAATCGAACCTGGGACCTTTCAGTCCGCAGGCCGACGCTCTATCCACTGAGCCAAACTGGTTTCGGCAGTGCTGAATATTTTTTCGTGTGCTTATTGGCCATTTAGGTATTATGTTTGGAGAAATGCCTATTCAAGACCTCTGCCCATTTTCAAATTGGGTTATTTCTCTTTGTGTCATTGAGTGATAGAAGTTCTTTATTGATTGTGGATAATAAACCCTTAACAGGTATTTTCTCCCATTTTGCAGTTTGTCTTTTTTTATGATGTCATATGATGCACAAAAGTTTTTAATTCTTATAAAGTCTAGTATATCAATTTTTTTCTTTTGTTGCTTATGTTTTCGTATCAGATCTAAGAATCTATTGCCATGTCCAAGGTCATGAAGACTTATTCCTATGTTCTTCTCTGAGGATTTTATAATTTTTGCTCTTATGTTTGGGTTGTTGATTACTTTTAGTTAATTTTTGTATATGGTATTGGTAGGAGTCCAAGTTCATTTTTTTGCATGTGAAAATCAAGTTGTCCTAACATTCATTGAGACTATTCTTCCCCATGGACTTGGCACCCTTGTTGAAAATCAGTTGGCCATAGATGTGTGGGTTTATTCCTGCAACCTCAGTTCTATTTCATCACCCTATATGTTTATCCTTATGCCAGTACCACACTGTTTTGATAGCTATAGCTTTGTTGTGAGCTTTGAGAAATCAAGAAATGTGAGTTCTTCAACTTTGCTCTTTTTTAAGATTGTTTTGCCTGTCCTGGGCTCCTTGAAATTCCATATGAATTTGAGGATTGGCTTTTCTATTTCTGCAAAAAAGACTTGGAATTTTGATCAAAGTTGCATTGAAACTATCCAGATTACTTTGGATAGTATTGCCATCTTAATATCTCATGTTTTGATATCAGATCTGAGTTTGACTTCTCAATTCTGCTACTTTACATGCCAAGTATGAACTTAAAGGGGTTCCTTTAACTCTAAACCTGTATGTGGAAAATACAGGTAATACTAGGACCTACCTCCAATGGTTATTATGATGATTAAAGAGATAGTGTATGCAAAATGAAGGTTACTGTTCTTATTGGTGGTGTTGATAATCTGCTTTCTAATGTAAAAATCCCCACTGTAATGACCCTTAGGAGTGTCTTTCATCGCATAGTGAAGTAACTCAGCCTTGGGGTCAGTCATGTCTGGGTTCAAATCCTGATGCTGCCCTTTCCTAGCTGTGCAACTTTGGGAAAGATACTTAGCCACTCTGGACTTCCACCTCAGAGACTGCTGTGAAGCTCAGCGAGACAATAGGTGTGAAACAGCCAGCACAGGTCTTGGTATGTAATGCATACCATTCCATTCCTCTTTGGTCATTAGAAAGCATTGATCTGAAATTGTCTCCTTGTAACATGCACCTGTTCTATGTCTTCAAAACAATAGGGCAAGTCAGTCCTGCCTCAGTGACATAAAGGGCCCCATAGTTATTCTGGAGGTTGACAAACTTTTCTAAAAAGGACCAGATACTAAATGTTTTAGGTTTTGAGAACCAAGAACCAAAATCAAGGATGTTTGTAGGTATAACAAGAGAGGAAACAAATTGCCACAAAATTTTTATTGATTAAATTAACATATAAGAGTGACTACACCTTTTTGTAATCCAGGTGCATTAAGATGAATGGGATTGTTTGGGGGGTAGCATTTTATTTAGTTTGGATTCCAAGTCAGTATGCCCTCCCTACACATTGATGGCAAGTGCTCATTTATAAACGGTTCTGAGCTTTTGGACTCTGGAAGCAGGCAGCAGCTCGGACTTGGCTGGCAGGCCATGGTTTATCTGATGTGGCATCATCTCCAAATTCTTTGCCTTTTGTCACACTCCTCATAGTGCTTTCTTGTTTGTCCGTGACCATCCATAAAGGATATCCTAACACTCGACCCATATTGATTCCTTCAGTCAAGCATTCACTGGGCACCTACGCTGTAGTGACACCCCCCTGGGCTGCTCTACCCGCGACTCCTTACTTCCCTCCCTCAGACCTTGTGTGGGTGAGGCGACAGCTGTGGCTGAAGGTTCAAACCTGAAGCCCAAGCCAGGAAGACAGACTGAAGACAGAAAAAGACAAAAGGTGAGAGGCGGTTGAACAGGGAGGAGGTAGAGGAATGAAATGTCCATTTCTTGAATTTAGAGGTTCATTTTCCTAGAAAAACAAAGAACGGCAATATCAGCAGAAACAGCAGGCAGAGTATGTAGTAGAGGGGGATCCTGGAGACCCGTTACTCGCGTGCAGACTTGATCAGGATGCGTCATCTAGTTGAGCAGAGAGCATGCTGGAGGATGGCGACCAGCATTCAGTTCTGCAATCAAGTCTGAGAAGCAGCCCACCTTCCCCGCCTCCCACCGTGGCCAGAGGCAATGGCGCACTTTAATCTAAGCGTGCGCCAAGGCAATACAGCTGTGAGACGCCTCTGCCTGGAGCAGTATTGCTGTTTTAAAGCAAAAAGAGAAATGGGAGAGGGGCACCAATGTGGGGTTTGCTCTATTTTATTTTTAATTCAAGGAGAGAAAACTCTGAGCAAGATTTGGTGGGAACCACCTGTGTTTCCTCAGAACTTGCGTTGGGAGGGTCTTTTATTTGCAGCCAAGAGCCCCATGAGTATGTTCTTTAGAAAATTTTCCTGGACTTTGTGGATTAGATATCTCAAATTCCGGAAGAAACCAAGATGGCGGCATAGGTAAACACGGGAGTTTGCTGCCTCGAACAACCACTTCAAAAATACAACTAAAAGACGGAACGGACATCATCCAGAACCACAGGAAAGCTGGCTGAGTGGATGTTCTACAACTAGGAGGAAAGAGAAAAGCATACAGAGGCTCAGAGGAGGCGCAGTGCTGAAGTAAAATACCAAGGTTCGGAGTGCATGTGGAGCGGGCTGGAGGCTGAGGGCGCGGTTGTTTTCAATCGGGAGGGAGTCTCAGGCTCTGAGCTCCAGTTCCGGGCGAGTCTCTAAGGACCCAGACTCATACGGGAGAAGCGGGACTGTCTGGCATCGCTCAGAACCCTAGGGCAGCTTTCTCTCCGTGGGGCTTTCAGCGACTACTGGGACACTGAGAAGCAGAGCCTCTGAGGGCAAGACTGAGAGCAGCCATAATTGCTAACCCCGCCCTGTTGATCCCGTGGGACCCGCCCCGCCCAAGCCCTGCAGGGAGGCTTTTGCTGGATAGCCTCAGGCAAAGGCTAGATTAGCACCTCCCTAGAGATCCAGGAGCCAGGAAGCCCAGAGGTCAGAGTGGGACCATCCAGCTTTAAGCTCTGTGGAACCATAAAAGACACACTCAGGAGGCAGACTCAGTGAGCACCAAAGCCCCATCGAAGCAAGTCTAGCCCCAGAGGGGTGTCTCCAGCACAGAAGTTCTCCCACCGCAGACACAGCTGATTCTCACAGCCAATTGACCTGGAGGTCAATTCCTCACAGTGATAACTACAACAATCAAGGCTTAACCACAACAAGACTGTGCACAAAGCCCACAAGGGGGTGCACCAAGAGTGTCTACCTTAGGTAATTGGGACACTTAGCACAGAAAGGCACTCTATCGACACAGCGAAGCATAAAAAAATGCCGAGACAAAGAAACAGGACACAAACGACAGAATTGGAGGAAAGCAAACTGTTGGATATAGAGTTCAAAACCACACTTTTAAGGTCTTTAAAGAACTGTTTAGAAGCCCTCGAAAAGACTGGTAAGACCGCCGATAAATGTAGTGAGATCCTCAAGAAATCTAATGAGACCCTCGATGTTGTGATAAAGGACCAACTAGAAATTAAGCATACACTGACTGAAATAAAGAATATTATACAGACTCCCAACAGCAGACCAGAGGGTCGCAAGGATCAAGTCAAAGATTTGAAATACGAAGAAGCAAAAAACACCCAACCGGAAAAGCAAAATGAAAAAAGAATCCGAAAATATGAAGATAGTGTAAGGAGCCTCTGGGACAGCTTCAAGCGTACCAACATCCGAATTATAGGGGTGCCAGAAGATGAGAGAGAGCAAGATATTGAAAACCTATTTGAAGAAATAATGACAGAAAACTTCCCCTACCTGGTGAAAGGAATAGACTTCCAAGTCCAGGAAGCGCAGAGAACCCCAAACAAAAGGAATCCAAAGAGGACCACACCAAGACACATCATAATTAAAATGCCAAGAGCAAAAGACAAAGAGAGAATCCTAAAAGCAGCAAGAGAAAGAAAATCAGTTACCTACAAGGGAGTACCCATACGACTGTCAGCTGATTTCTCAACAGAAACTTTGCAGGCCAGAAGGGAATGGCAAGAAATATTCAAAGTGATGAATACCAAGAACCTACAACCAAGACTACTTTATCCAGCAAAGCTATCATTCAGAAGTGAAGGCCAGATAAAGAGCTTCACAGATAAGAAAAAGCTAAAGGAGTTCATCACCACCAAACCAGTATTATATGAAATGCTGAAAGGTATCCTGTAAGAAGAGGAAGAAGAAGAAAAAGGTAAAGATACAAATTATGAACAACAAATACACATCTATCAACAAGTGAATCTAAAAATCAAGTGAATAAATAATCTGATGAACTGGTGATTGTAATAGAATCAGGGACATAGAAAGGGAATGGACTGACTATTCTTGGGGGGGGGGGGAGAAAGGGGTGTGGGGGTGAGTGAAGAGATTAGACAACAATCGTGCACCTATGGATGAGGACAGTGGGTGGGGAGTGAGGGCAGAGGGTGGGGTTGGAACTGGGTAGAGGGGAGTTATGGTGGGAAAAAAGAGTAACTAATGTAATAATCTGAACAATAAAGATTTAATTTAAAAAAAAAGATATCTCAAATTCCACTTTAATTATTTAATTAATTTTATTTCTTTTTAGTTGATTCAGAAATAAGCCTTCTGAACTGAGCATCCTGAGACCTGGGTTCTAATCCCAGTTCTGCCCTTGGGTGACCCTGGCAGGTCTTGTCTCTCTTGCTCATCATTTCCTCAGCCATAAAGTAAGAATGTGTCCACATCATCTGAGAGGTTTCAGCATACCCTGCTTATGCCCTTCTGTGGGTTCAGGATAATGGTCCAGAATGTCTAAATTGTTTAGTCTTTAATTGCTAAAAATAAAGGCACGAAATATTATCCATATACCATGTTAAATTAAGAAGCACTGAAACACAACTGCAAGAATCACATATGTTAGCTGCCTCATTACCTACAAAGGACGTAGGGAAGAAAACCTTCCGACTCGATGAAAGGATCTGAGTTATGAGAACTCCCAGGATTTGGCCCACCTGCCCACAGAGGTGAGTAATGAAGACAGCGCACCATGCTATTTATTCTGTTTTAATGGTGATGAATTTTAGACTTCAGCTCCAGGCTCAATTTGAGGCAAAATCTGATTATTTTGTTACTGCCCCCCTCCTCCACGGGCTCTTGGATGCTCAGTCTCCCTCTCAAATTCCAAAAATAGGCCCTGGCTTCCCGTGCGGTGCGGCTGCACAGCTGTTGCTGCCATGTGCCCAGTTCATGTCACTGGGCTTTGCCTACCAGGAAGGTAATTGCTCAATCCCGTTCTCATGCCAAAGAGCTTCTCATTCCTGTTGCCCCCTCGGGATGGCTGATTCGTGAAAAGCCACAGTGACAGCAGGAAAAGGTACGCTTCTGCGACCAAAGGAAACATTTTGCAAGGGACAGTGTGACGGCCACTCAGATGACTCGGATGCCATTTAGAGGCTAATTCTTGTTCTACCAAGTATTTGTGGCATCAGATGAATGTGGTCTGGGCTTTGGAGCGATGGCGGTGGCATGGTGATTACAGCGCCCGGGCCTGTCTTTCCTGGTAGAAACAATCCTACTGCCAAATCCACCTTCGCTTCTGGTAAGGGGATGACTTGGAGATGCCACTTGCTATTCTGTGTGGGTGACTCGGGGGTCTGCAGGCCCGGAGAGGACCCCGGATCCCTCTCCCAGGCCCACACGCCATCTCTTCACTGGACACCGGACGTGAAGAAGGGCCAGCGTCTTCTCTCATCTCTCCTTTCCTCTCAGAGGCTCCAGGCCACTCCCCTCTGCCATCCCCTGCCCCGGCCCAGAGCTCTCCTCCCCTGCACTCCCCCTCATGCAGAACCCCCAAGCCCACAGGATCTGCTGCGTCTTCGTTTCATAACAGCTACATCACCACTAAGGTGTTTGTACCGTTCATTCTGTGCCAGACAGCCTTCTAGGCATTTCACGTGCATTTAAAACATTGCTTCATGTAGCCCCATGACCACCCTGTGGCTGGGGGTAAGGAGTTTGGATTAAATGTGGACCCAATGCCCCGAGACTGCTGTCCTCGCCCCATGCCTGCCTTCTCTGTCCCCTCCCGGCCATCAGCCAGTGGGCCTGGGGGACTGAAGCAGCCTCTTAAAGGCCCCAACATGCACAAAACTCCTGTGTCTCCTTTTTTTCTTCTTTTTTATTGAATTTACTGGGTTGACATTGTTTAATAGAATTATATAGGTTTTAGCACCTGTGTCTTAAAAGTCCATTTCATCAGTATTTCTTTTAGACTGGAACCATCATTAAAATGGGAATGCTCTTATTTTGTTTTTATAGTATATATTCTGTTCCCAATCTCCTCGCTCTATTAAAACTGGAAGTTTTTACTTTATCACATACAGATACGATTAAGGTGCTGAAAAGGGGTAGTCAAAGAGAACTGGGGTGAGCAGACACCCAGGCCAGGGGGCAGATGTTGTGGAGAGCAAATGCCCGGTGCCAGCCGAGTTCTTGGTTTGCTTGGAGGCATTCTTTGGGAGGGGCCTCCTTCCGGGATTGAGGAATGTCGACCTGCACTGTGTGGGGAGTCGTGTCATCTTGATGTCTGCAGGGACATGGGGAGGGCAGGTTACACACCAAGCGGTGTGCTTGGCATTGAGACTTCAGGAGCATCTGCAGCTGCCTGGGCGCTTTCTCAGGCAGCGCGTCACCGTTTGTACGATGCCAGGAGCCCACAGGAAGAAAGAGGGGTGATGCCGGAGCCCAGACACCTCTGAATTAGGGTGAGGGGCCAGTGTGTTGTTGACTTCATTCCTGAATCCCTGTGTGATACCCCTGTGGCTTATCGTGGGCTGTAGGTTGTTATAGTTGTGAGAGAGAGGCCTAAGCGGGGAGGGGTCTGTGAAGGATGCGGCAGTGAGTGGAGGAAACTTGTGACTCAGGACTCACGCCAGCTGAGCGCCTTGAGGTGGGCTGGGGCGCGGCATCCTCGCGCGGGGTGCTGGTGGGCATAGTGGCATCTGTGAGGCTCCTTGGAAATTCTGCAAGCTGGAAAGACCTCAGTCCTCAGTAGCCTCGGGGGTCCCCAAAAGGCCAAGGGAGCAATGCCCCATTAACAGTGAAAGCTCTTGCTGGATCTCAGAAATAGCTCAGGCGCCCTGTGGCATTCTGGGGGCCTTTTAGCTGTATTTCGCTCTGTGCAGCATGAGTGGGCCTGGGAAGTGGGCGTGGCATGTCGGAGCAGCGGAGTGTGGTGCTGAGAGCTGCCTGGTTCAGACCCTGGCTCCACCAGAACCCGCCGGGACCTCACCGGGCACGCAGCAGGCTGTGAGGGGAGGGACAGAAAGGGCCTGCCTGGACCTCGTGGGGTTGGCACGACCAACGAGGCGGCTCTGGTACAGCAGCCAGAACGGGTCCTGGCTCCATAGCCCATGTCATCCAAAAGCTGTGCCTGTCCGTTCCGGCTGCGAAAACAAAATACACGGACCGAGAGGCTGATAAACAACAAATGCTTGTTTCTCACGGTTCTGGAGCTGGAAGCCCAAGATCCTGGCTCCAGCAGATTTGATGTCCGGTGAAGGCCCACTGCTGGGTGGCAGGCTGCCAGCGTCCGCTGCGGGCTCACACGGCGGGAGGGACTAGGGACCGCTCCTCTTTCATAAGGACACGAATCCTATTCATGGGGCTCTGCCCTCATGACTCAGTCACCCTCCAAAGGCCCCACCTTCTGGCACCGTCTGTGGGGGTTAGGTGTCCACATATGAATTTGGGGGGCGAGGGCGGGGGGGACGGGGACGCAGCATTCAGTCCATACCACTTGTTAAGGAAACAAAAACAAGCATAGTCTAGTCCAGTGGTTCTCAACCTTGGCTGCACATTAGAATCACCTGGGAATCTTTTTGAAATCCTGATTTCTGGGCCCCATCCTCCGGAAATTCTGTTTCTTTGTTACTAATGTTGTGGCCCCACCCCATAACAAAGAAACAGAATTTCCGGAGGACGAGGCCCAGAAATCAGAATTTTAAAAAGATTCCCAGGTGATTCTAATGTGCAGCCAAGGTTGAGAACCACTGGTCTAGACTGTAAAGTTGCAGCATCTAGCTTTTGATTCAGAACAGATGGTGTCAGCTGCTGCACTCCTTTCGTTCATCAGGAAAACAATTGATGTTTATCATTCCTCGTAGCAGTAGAGCTGGTAGGACACACTTACTTTTTATCACCATCGACCCTTTCTCTCCACATACCGGCTCCTTTGCTTAATCTCAGCGAATGTGATGAGTTTCTAAGTGAGTTCCCTCAGTCAGTTTCTAAGTGCTGTTCGCTTTTCATTGCTTGGTGTTCTCTCCATAGCACCTGTCTCCCCCATTATCCCCAGCCCACACCTCCCTGCACCTGGGTTAGGTCGCCCCCCCACTAACCCCATCTCGCCCACTTGTCAGGTGGGGCCTTGTGTTGGAGCTGTTGGCGCCCCTGCCTCTTTCCTCGCAGTGGAGGGAAAACTCCCCGAGACCAAGGCTTGTGCTTTTGTCACCGGTGGGTCGTCTTGGCGTCTGGCACAGTGCACGCCACCCCCGTGGGGTGGGGTGGGAGACTGTGTTTCAAACATCCAAGGAAAGCAGAGGTTGTCGGTCTCACTGCAGTGTGCGTAGACCAGGGGTGGGCAAACTTTTTGACTCGAGGGCCACAATGGGTTCTTACACTGGACCGGAGGGCCGGAACAAAAGTATGGATGGAGTGTTTGTGTGAACTAATATAAATTCAAAGTAAACATCATTACATAAAAGGGTACGGTCTTTTTTTTTTTTTTTAGTTTTATTCATTTCAAACGGGCCGGATCCGGCCAGCGGGCTGTAGTTTGCCCACGGCTGGATTAGACCCAGACTCACGTGGTGTGTGACGGCGGCCATGCTCACATGTCTGTGTTTGCTCTCTCCCACCAGTGCTTAGAGAGAGCCATGAAGTTCGCCTTCGAGGAGTTCCACCTCTGGTACCAGTTTGCTCTGTCACTCATGGCGGCCGGAAAAGTGAGTCCCCCTTCTGCGTGCGGTTCTCCGCGTCCACGCGCAGTGCCTTCCAATCCCAGGGGCGGTGGCATCCCTCACAGGGGTCTAAGCCATAGGAAGCTGCCCTGTGGTCATTTATAAATGAACAATCAAGTTTAATTATTTGGGGGCCAACACAGACACATCGTTGAGAAGAAGAATTCTGAAATATTTGCCGTTTTCTCGCCATTGAAACTTCGTCACGTGACCATGTGGCTTGAACTAAGGCTGGTGTCTTCACACTGGCCCTCCCGCGCATTTGGGAGCATAAACTGACTCCTAGGGGAGAAGGGGGAAGTTGTGTGGTTCTCTTTGGCCGTTTGTTATATCAGGATGTGTCTGATGTTTGTGGAAGACGTCGGCTTTGGAGTCCAGCTGCCAGAGCTGAGGTCTGGGCTGTGTGACCCGGGGCAGGTCACCATGTCGCTTTCCTTTTTAGTAAAATGTAGCAATAATAGGGCCGACTTCCAGAGTGGTTAGTGGGTGAGATCAGACTCACCAGGTGCTTAGTATAGAACCCCCACGTGGTACGTACTCAATAAGGAGAATTAATTTGGGCCATTTAATGAATCTGCCATTTAGCGAATTGTTAAGTCTGTGATATAAGGTTATTTGGGGTAGGTGAAGACAGAAATGTAGTATGCTATGCTACAAACCGTTTATTTTTCATTACAACACCAGGAAGGAAGAAAATGAGGGTGACTCCAGGGAAGCCTTTCCGCTGGTTTCACCCCAGTTTACGGCCCTGTCACTCAGGAACCCCGTGTTCTGGTTGTTGCCATCCCAGGCCCCTGTGGGGTTGGGCTCCCCATTGGAACACCGCATTAAGAGGACAGCTAACTAAAAGCCCCCGGGGAAGTTTTTAGTGTTTGGTTCTGTCAAACATTCCGAGTTTCACAGAAATACTCTCCTTTGCCAAGTCTGCCCGTGCCGTGAAGGTGCTGAAGGAATGCATTCGGCTGAAGCCCGATGACGCCACCATCCCGCTGCTGGCCGCCAAGCTGTGCATGGGCTCCCTTCACTGGGTGAGTAGCTGGCCGCGCTCAGGGCAGGGCTGCCAGCCTGTTGCATTGCCCGGCAGAGAGGAAAGCGCAGGGACTCACCAGTTACACACACACAGGCTGCCCAGAGCCCCAGACCCCGGCTCCTCTGGCCTCTCCATCTGGCCCCCTCCCACCCACACCCACCCCTCCGGACTGTGGGGAATCAGCATGTTCCTGGGGCTCCAGTTTTTTTTTCTTTTTCATGGGAATGTGCTTGAAAAGTAGAAATGATAGAGTGGGAATTCATGCTCAGATACATCTGGCTGTGTGAAGCTAACGTAGGACTGAAGAGCGGGAGGGAGAGGGAGAGAGAGCTGGAAACATCTATGGGAGAGAAACATGGGTCGGCTGCCTCCTGCACACCCCCTACTGGGGACAAGCCCACAACCCAGGCATGTGCCCTGACCGGAAATCAGTCAAACCGGTGATCTCCTGGTGCATGGCACGATGCTCAACAACTGAGCCACACCGGGCAGGCTGAGCACAACTTCCTTCTTTCCTCGGCCTTCACACCCACTTCCCTCTTCAGATATTCTTGTTCAGATTTGGATTTGGAAATAGTATGATTTGTCACGGTTTTAGTGCCTCCAAAATCTACCATTTCAATAGAAAGCTCAGACTAGCTGCTGAGATGGTGGTCCCTGCCATATACAATGCAGTCTTACTGCCTTTTCTTTGACTGCATATCAAGATTAGTGATAAGAAGCCCTGGCCAGAGCCTCTGCCCTCCCACCAAAGGGTCTCAGGTCCAAGGGCACATACCTGGGTTGCAGGTTCGCTCCGCACTGGGGGCACGTGTGGGAGATAACCAGTCGATATATCTCTCATATTGATGTCTCTCTTTCTCTCTCTCCCTCCCCTTCCCACCCTTCCTCCATCCCTCTCTCCCACTCTCTGACAAGCAGTGGAAAAAATATCTTAGGTGAGGAGTAACAAAAAACAAACAAAATAACAGATTAGTGATAAGAACTCCCCCAGGAGACTTGCTGAGGTTTTTTGCCATTATGGTCCTTGCTGCTGGTGTTTTCCCTCATTTATTCTCACCCGACAGGACAGAAGTGAGCCTTGTGAAGAAAGTGTTCTACCTTTGTTAAATTTTATTTGGTAAAATGTGGGAGGAAAAGACATTTTGAAAGAGCAGGCTCTCGCCTGAAACAGAGAGCTGTGAAGGTCTGGGCAGGTTTTGACAAGTGGGGTCACAGTGCGGGGCCAGTGTGAGCAGCGGCAGAGTGGGCGCTGGACGGGGCACAGGAGTGGGCGCAGGAGTGGACCCAGCCCCTCCGTTTGAAAATGCGGGCCCCCAGCTCTGACCGCTGCCCTCCCTGCAGCGTGACATTGCTCATGACTGTGACACACGTCTCCAACGCCTAAAGTAAGCCTACTCCCTTTTTTAAAGATAAGAGTAACAGATCTTTTCTGTATATATTTTTTCCATTTTTGTTATTAAAACTTCCAAATGCCACAGAGTGTAATGAGCTGCCACATACTGTCACCCAGCCTCAATAGCATCAACATTTGCCATAGTTCGAAGGAACAGATCTTATTATTTGCCTCTAATATTCTGTGCGGAAGGCCTCATGGTGGGTGCAGTTTACAGGTGCACATTCTCTCACCGCATCTGCTCGTGCCAGGTCCATGTGCTGTGCGGTGTAGAATAAATAGATGCAGTTTTGGCATTTTTAACAGCTTATAAGAAAGAGAAACCAAGCTTCAGTGGATCATTATGCTTTTAAAAATAAATAAATAAATAAGGTAAGACCCAAACGCAAAACATTTCTATCTGGGTAGGCAATGCTGGTTTACAGTTGTAATACAAACAATGCAATAAGTAATATGTAATAATGCAAGAATAAACTGTTTTGCATACTCATTGCTTTTGCCCACCCCTGCATATAACATTCAACTTCTGAGCACCTTGCACAACCTACTTACAGAACCAATCAGTAAAAAGCAAAGGTGAAAAGGACAGGAGCCCACCGAGTAGGAGAGTGATTTTGGAAAAGAAGGCAGAGAAGCAGGAGGGAAACCTTGGTGGGAAAAGGCAAGGTGGGGTCCTCAGGACTGTCAGAGGGCTCGGATAGAGAGACAGAATTGCCACCGTGGACTTGGAAGATTTGGGAGTCATTTTCACGGTGACTCATCAGAACTCTGTTCTTGGCAGCCGATGCTTCTGGTAACTCGTGCTGGAAATTCTGCAGGTTGTCGTTGTTTTTAATGTGTCTGATTTTTCAGTTGGAAGAGGCTGAGAAGTTTGCCAAAATTGTCGTTGATGCGGAAGAGAAAACGTCCGAGTTCAAGGCCAAAGGCTACTTAGCTCTGGGGCTCACGTACAGCCTGCAGGCCACTGACGGTGAGAGAAGCCCCACCCACGGGCCCTGGGACACAGGCCGGGCTGCCCGTCTGCACCTCGGGGTTCCCACACCTCCCACTGTCTCCGGCGGGCGCATAAGCTGGGCCGCTCTATGTGCCCACTCCTGTGCCCTGTCCTGTGGGGCCCTGCTGCTGCGGTCCTCGTTGCGTGTGCTGCTTGGCTATGGGAGGGAAGGGGGCTGGGCTGGTGGTGCACAGGGGGCCAGCTGGCAGGTGCAGGGGCCTTGAGAACCGATTCATCTCCCCAGCCTGGGCCTGCCTCTGCCCCAGCACTCGGCTGGGCAGTCCACCTGTGAAGGGATGTTGGGTCTTAGGCACAGGAATATAGGAGAGTTCCGGGCCAGCCTCTGCCAGGAAGCTTCCCTTGATTGGTCAGGACCTGCCCTTTCTCCATGCAGTCATTCTTTTCCTTTTAAAAAAAATATATTTTCATTGATTTCGGAGAGGAAGGGAGAGGGGGAAAGAGAGAGAGAAACATCAATGATGAGAGAGAATCATTGATTGGCTGCCTCCTGCACACCCCACATTGGGGACCGAGCTTGCAACATGGGCATGTGCCCTGACCGGAATCAAACCATGACCCCTGGTTCCTGGTCGATGCTCAACCACTGAGCCACACTGGCCGGGCCCACTTCTGAACTGATTTTCCTGGTCCAGTGTTGCGGGGGTCAGATCAGTCCCTAGTGTTCATATCAAGGTGGTAACACTCCTGGCCGTTGCACAGTGTGAATTAAACGGGCCTTTCTTGGCCCAGGATCAGAGCTGCTCGGTGCCAGAGGCCCTCTGAGGCCGTCCAGCCCAACACCCATGGTGCTTGGTGGTCTGCTCTGCCTCCTGGGAGAGCCAGGCTTCACCCAGTTACATGCCTGCATTTGAGAAAACAGCCGGGCTCCTCTCTGCAGTTCCCACTGGTCTTTTAAAGATGGCCCCCTCTGCCTGGGGCACCAAGAATGACCCTCAACTCACGCTGTCCCCTCGGCATCATGCCAAGTTACACCCACGAATGCCCGGGCCCCGGGTTGGCCTGGGCTCCGTGGCCCGCCTCCCAGTGCCTGGGGCAGCACTGAGCACACACCCACCCAGAATTTGTTGCTCATAATCCAAAGGAATGTGTAGTTTTTGTGATGAGCTTTGTATTTGTCCGAAACATGCCACTGACTGATGGAACCCTTTTCAGCTTCGTTGCGAGGGATGCAGGAGGTCCTGCAGAGAAAGGCGCTTCTTGCATTTCAGAGGTGAGTGGGAGTTCATCTTTTCACTCGGCTGTGCATAATGACACCACAGTGTGATGAGTATAAAAGGGAGAGATATTTATAAAGATTATGTAAACAGTGTTTTCCCCCCGGGAGTCTTTCCTCCCGAGCACTGAACACACATGTGGAAGCTCGCCGCATCATTTGTTACCGTGAAGATCTGCATTCTTCATCCGTCCGTCCTTCAGCCTTCGGGCACGTTTCCTTCCTTCCTAATAAAGCCAGTGCAGCTCTGGGAAGACAGATGCTCTGTATGTGTAGGGAGATGATTCCTTTTATTAAAGACATTTGTCATCATCTAGAAAAGGGATCATTCTTTCCTAGCTTTTTTTTTCTCTGCCTGTGAAGCTGCAGATTTTTATGTTAAGAAATGAAAAAGTCAGGTTTTAGGACAGTCTCTGAAATACGATGTGAAGACAGTCCAGTCGCTCCACCCCTGTCTTGCTCCGTAATACCTGTGCTGTGTCCATCATGTACCTGCTGTGAAATTCGGAGAATGCTTTATAATTAGCACGTGCTTGCGTGTCATAGTGTTCTCCCAATCCCTCATTGAACTCGTCCTCACCCACACCAGACAGGTGGACAGGACAAGCAGTGTGTTCACTGCAGGTGAGGGACTCGCAGGCAGGAGTGGGGAGTAACTGAGCCACATTGCCTTTGAGGTCAGGATAGCACCATCGTCTCCTGACTCTAACCCAACTTTTCTGGTACCTACTGCACTTCACTGCCCTGATTTTATTCTTATCGCAGCTGTAATAAATCACTAAAATGAATCATTGCTTGAACGTAAAGCCGCCTGATGGTAAATCCACAATTGCTATTGATCCTCTCTCTTTAAATATATCTGCGTTACATTGCTTTCTTGGAATTGTATTAGAAACTTAGTTACTTGCACCAACATTTCATGAGGACCTCAGTCACTAATACCCTTTGCTAGATTTCTTTCCCAGAACCGGGGTTGCCTACGGATTTACCGCAGGGTTCACGCCCCTGTCTTCATGAAATCACTATTACTTGATTTCGGTTAGTCCGAAATCTTGCATCTCACTTCTGCTTCCTGCCAGGCTTGCGAGTTGTGCCTTCACCTTGCCCGTCCCACGCTGGGTAATGACACACAGTCCGGATTGACACCTGCACACAGATCTATGTGTGTGCTGAGCTTTTGTTGCCGTTCTTCAGCATGGGAGTGGGGGAAGCCTTTCCATTTCAAATGATGTGGAGTTTTAACTTTTCCAGTCCTAGCTTGTGAAACACATGACTGCCTCAGAAAGCGGCCATTACATCTGCTACCCTTTTCTCAAGTCAGCACATCTCATTGGCTCTCTAACAACAGCCGTGGTGGTGGTCTGCCTTGAGCCGCCACAATTCGTAACTTCATGTTATGTCACAGCTGTTCCTTTGACCCGAATTCCTTCTTGTGCCTTTTACTTAGGTTTCAATTCAAAGAGATTTTCTAAAATATTAGTTCATGCAGAAATAAAGAGTAATAAAACCCTATTAACCTACGTGATTTATTGGCAAAGGCTAATGTAAATTAGTATTTGTGTGAAATAAAGAATATTTTTCAAGGAAATAAATTATTTTGTTTCAAGAACACATTAATGAGGGCTATTCTAGTACACTGCAGACCTGACAATCTGTAAGGAAAGATTTTAAGTAAATATGAATGATTTGTAGTCCTTCTTAAATGTAAATGGATATTTAAAAACCACTTGGATGAGAAGTACTTTTTTTTGCTATATATTTAAATCCTATGCCCACAATGCTGTTTATACTATTGCTTGGCAATTTTTGTTTAAAAAGAAAAGAGTGTAACTCAAAAAGGGGTGGGGTTGCAGATACAACATATAAATATTAGCTCTTAATTATGCCTGGCGTCAGAATTCAGAAAGATTTGCTGTCGGGTAAATTAAAAAAGGTGGTTTTTGAAGGCCTCCCTCTTGCATTTCTGCATCTTAATATTAAGGCCCTCCACTGTTCGTACGTCCAGAAGCTCAGCCCCTGCAGCTGGGCCAATTCATTCGGCCCGGACAGAGGTATAGTGAACAAGACCATGTTGTCTGCAAAGCTGCGAGTATGGTGCAGAGATGGCCCCACGTGCAGAAATCGGCTGCTCCAGGTGGTGTTGGTCGTGTTTGTCACTCAGTGTGAAACACGATCTCGCGTCATGGTGCTCTCCCTCCTGGCTTCGATTAAGTTTGCTTGTGGTATAATTGGTGTGTGTGGAAGGAGTGACCATCCCAGTCTTTCAGGAAGTGAGCAGTATCCCAGACCATGGGACTTTGAGTGCTGAAACCAGGGAAAACCAGGGCAAGTTGGTCATTCTGTGTGTGTCACTAAGGGGAGGCTCCTGAGTGATAGATTTAACCAGGTGTGTACATTTCCTCCCTTAACTGACTAATAAATACACTGATCACAGGTCCATTGTAATCTGGACAGAAGGAGACTTTGAGGAGAATTGACTGAACAAGGCAGCAGGGTGATATGGGGGAGAGAACAGGCCTCAGGATTTCACTTCTAGCTCTAGCTCTTTTATTGGATACTCTTGGACCAGGTGCTTAAAAGTAGATTCTTCATAAATTGTAGTTATTATTGTTATAAAGTATGTATCTTAAGGACCAGGGTCAAAATTGTTCAGCCTTTTCCATATTCTTGGTTCTAGAACATGTTAGAACCAGAGTCTAGGAGAGCACTGGGTGGACCTCAAGGTGTTCTGGGTTCTAGACAGGTGATCTTGGGGGCCCATCCCATGCTCTCCTGCGGCAGCCTGGCATGCCTCTCTCGGGGCCCTGCTCCCACTGTACTGTAATGGTCACTTTGGGTCTCCCTGGCTCTGGGGGAGAAGGGATGTTCTCCCATCTCCAGGCTGGTGCATGGTTTATCTCCAGGCTCCCCAGAGGCTGGCACAGGCCTGGCACCACATTGGTACTAAATAATGTGGGTGGGTGAATGGATGGATAGGTGGATGAGTTGATAGGTGGATGGACGGATGGATGAGTGGATGGATGGATGGATGAGTGGATGGATAGGTGAATAGATGAGTGGATGGATGGATGGATGGATGGAAGAGTGGGTGGATGGATTGATGAATAGATGAGTGGATGGATGGACGGATGGATGAATAGATGAGTGGATGGATGGATGGATGGATGGATGGATGGATAGATGAGTGGATGGATGGATGGATGGATGGACGGACAGGTGGCCTGGTGACCCCTCAGTCTAACAATTCCTTTTTATGGACAATACATTAAATGAATGGGCATGGAGTTGCTTTGACAAGGGAAGCGCTTTGTGAGCATCCTGTGGTGACAGTTTTAGATGTCTGGGTTTCTCCTAACGGCTCCACCAGGTGCTGTTCTATGGGAGTGGGGCTTGTGGGGCTGCTTTGTATTCATGTGCAGCGTTCAGCAGGGTTCTAGTTGTCAGGAACACAAATGTCCATCCTCTTACCTGCATGGCCTGATGACGTCTGTCGAGCAGGTTGGCTATGGGCGTGTCCTGAGATCAACACCATGCACTTTTTCTTCTTTTGTTGAGCATTCTCCTTATTTTCTTTTTTCTTTCCTGGGCTAAAGTAGTCAGTTTAACTCATTAGCCAAATTGTAAAAATAAGATTTTTAAAGTGTGTATGTTTAAGTTGTGCCTCGTGAGAAATTGGCAGTTGGATATCCATCATTACCCAGGTTTGCAGTTCTTCAGCTGCTGCCCAATCTTCCCAGAAACGCCGAGACCCCA
Source organism: Myotis yumanensis (assembly GCF_028538775.1). Taxonomy (NCBI): domain Eukaryota; kingdom Metazoa; phylum Chordata; class Mammalia; order Chiroptera; family Vespertilionidae; genus Myotis; species Myotis yumanensis. The sequence continues at coordinate 10,981,090 of NW_027223752.1, forward strand.
GGCCCGCCTGGTTGTTTTTGTCACAGTGTGTGGCTCACAGCACGTAATCACTGATGAGGCCAAGGTGGGGTTCATGTCAGAACTGTCCTCACCCATTACCCAGAGCCACCAGGCCATGGCCAGTTCCTCACCTGGGTGGTGTTGGGTGGAGGCAATCATGATCTGATGTAACTTCACCTTCAAAACCCTAACCTGGCCTGAGAAAATGATAGCTCTGAGGGTTTCCTGCTGAAGGTTGTAGAAGCCTGACTTTTTATTCATTAGGAAAGAAATGAAATAAAATAAAGAATGCTGAATAATTCATTGTCTCTTCATAACTCATTTTGTATTAGCTTCCCCTGAATAATTGAGGGAAACAGAAACCATGATGTCCCGATCTCATTTCTCATGAACACCAAAGAAAGATTCTTTTTTCCCTTTTCTGTGTATAGGAATGATAGTGGCCTGTTTTGTGTCCAGTCCACCTCTGAAGCAGTAGCCGTGTACAAATTCATGGGAAGAACAATACTTATCTATAAAAATGAAAGCATAATATGCTAATTAGATTGGACAACCTTCTGGACGAAGCCGGGGCTGTGAGGGAAGCCCGGGTCCCAGATGCCAGAGGGAAGCCAGTGCCATCAGCGGGGGGAAGGAAGGCCTACTCTTGCACGAATTTCATGCATCGGGCCTCTAGTAAAATAATAAAAACTAGAGCATAATGGTAGAAGCAAAGCTTTAAAAGGGCAGCGCAGGCAAATAGCCCGAGCCTGTTACCCTACGGTGAGGAGAGTCCTAGCCACAGTTCCAGGAAGTGGTGAAGTAACCAGGGAGTGGATTTAAGAGCGATAAAAGGACAGACTCCCCTTGCTCCCCCAGTCCCCACAGGAGCTGCCGCATTTGCCCAAACAGTGGCCCAAATTGTAGGACTCGGCGTATTTCCTGGATGGCAAACACCTGGAAGACTTCTTAGTCTTTTTCCCCACAGCAGATGGACAGTTCCATGAAAAGGCCTTTTACTGCATGAAGCCATCCTTACTGTGTTTGCCTGGGGTATGGCTTTCTTTTTTCTCCTGAATTTGTTTTCTGCCCCTAGAAGATCCTCCTTTAATCACAGAATGTTGACAGAACAGGATGAAAGGCTGTTTATTATCTGGGCCCCACCGTTTTTTAATTAGTCTGCTCCATCGTGCCTTTTAAAGAAAGTGAAGTTGGTTTTCTCTTCCCTCCAGGCTGTCCAGCAGAGAGTTATGTCTCGTATATAGTCCCATTTTGAGTTGCTCGTGGTGAAATATGATTGACTCCCACATAAGAGCAAGAATGACCACGTTGGCAAACAGGAGTCCAGTACAGCTCTTCCCAGCTGGGTGTCAAAGGCCAGTCAGTAACCCTTAGGCCAGTGTTTAGCTTTACATGTCAGAGTTGCATGGGGCTTGGTAGCTTTGGAAGACTGAATGAGTCTCCTCCTCCTCTCCTAGAGTTAGTTCATCAAAAATGGAACCTCACTTTACCAGCAAAGCTGCGTCTTGATTTTCGTATGGTTTCTCTGAAATCCAGAAATCTGGATGAAGGTAGCGTTAAGGCCAAGCCAAAACTCAACGAAAGTGCAACTGCCTTGCCCAGGACACCATGGCCTCACCGTGTCCCAGCGTGACGGTGAGTGGCCAGAGCTCAGAGCCTGCGGATTCTGCACCTCCGGGCTGCTCCTCAGAGCCCAGGGTCACGGCTGCTGCTTCAGAGGTGGACCGAACACAAGGCAGGCCACTCATTCCTGTACACAGAAAAGGGGAAAGACAGCACATTTGTTAGTAAACCTTTGTTTAAGTGAGACATTCAATAGTTAAAAATGGGGTCTTGGCATAAAAATGCAAATGATAAAAAAGCGAATGTGACTGCTTGTTGGATAGGGAAAGTAGAATGGCCTCTCTCAGGTACTAACAGCCGTAAATGCTTTTCCAGGGCCCACAGTCTGTCACCTACAGATCACCAAGCAGCTTTCTACCTCGCTCTGCAGCTCGCCATCTCCAGACAGGTCAGTTTCTCGAATGTTCCTAAACTGGGTGCACGCTCTGTCTTGATGCAGTTCCTCCAGCGCCTCAGCTTGAGTTAGTAGCTGGTCCTCCACCCCAGGCTGACCTGGACCTGGACCAGGGGCCCTCCTCCACACAGCGAAGACCTGGGTGCTCTGGTCAGTTTGAGCATCAGCTGTATAGACACAGGCCAGGCTCTGCTTTAGGAGTTTTAGTCCATAGACCTGGAGGGCCCAGCCCGGGGTCGACGGCAACATGGACACAGCACGTGGCAGACACCTTAAACCCAGGGGTCATCGAAGAGCCCGTGTGACTTGCCAGCAGAGCCCATGCTGAGCTCTCAGCAGAGTGGAGATTGGGGTGGGGCCTGGTTGCCATAAGGTATCAGGGATTGACGATGCCAACAGGCATAGACAGAAGCACCAACCAGTTCCTTTCAAATACGTGGAGGTCTGAACATTACACGCGGTGACTCCTGGAGTAGGAGCGTCAGCAGTGTCCTCGGTGGAGGGACAGCTTCGCTGGCCTTCATCCTCCCTGTTGCAGTCTCCAGAAGCCGCCTTTGCCTTCTCGTCCCTTCCTGTCCCCTCCCAGCTGTTCTGGAGGCTCTGGCCGCATGCCTGCCTGCCCACCAGGTGCAAGACACTGGTGGTAACCCCAGCACATTCCAGAGCACTGACTGGAGGGTGAACGAAAGGTCAGCTCCCCAGACGTGCCATTCCCCTGGCAGGCCCGGCTGCAGGCATGCATCTGACTTCCCGGAGAGGCGGCTCCCTTTGGCGACCTGGGGACTAAGGAAACCAAGGTCCTCGCAACTGGCGTGGTGTGGCTCACAGCTGCAGGCTCGTGATGGCCACCTGGACCCTCCCCCCTGACCCCTCCCTACCTTCTCTCCCTCCCCCGTGAAGCCTCCTACCTGCCGCAGCCTGCACGGCCCCTTCCTCTTGCTCAGCTCTCCTGTTTGGTGTCTTTCCTGCCTGAGGGGAGGTTCCACGCGGGCAGGAACCATGGCTGTCATCGTCACCGCTTTGACCAGCAGCTGGAATGCTGCCTGGCAGGTGGCAGGCACTCGGGAGCACTCCCTGAATGAAGGAGCCAGCCTTGCATTCCTTCAAGTCAGCTGTCCCTGCAGGATGCCATTGTGAACCCTGTCAGTTCATCCCTGTCTGCTTTGGTCAGACTGCACATTGACACCCTGCCTTTCGAGCCTCCCCACAGTGCAGGCTGGGCGCTGTTCACACCCCAGTTCTCACCGGGGGATGGACAAGGTCACAGAGCCTTTGTGAGCGCACAGCATGACAACCCCAGGCCCTGGAAGCTGAACTTCCTGCTGACCTCAGGCAGGGGCTTGTGGCCTGTTATCTGTACAGCCAGTGCCCTTTGAGCAGGGGAAGAGGGTGGGAGAGGAATCAGAAGATCTAGAGGCCACTCCCATCCCAGAAGTTCAACAGCTGGGTGACCTTGCTCAAGTCGTTTCACCCCTGGACTCAGCTTCCTCCCGTAAACGATGGGTTGGGCAGATGGTCTCCCTTCCAGCTGTGTTAGCCATGACTCTGTGGCTCAAAGCAGGAAGCCTCCGTAGCCAACATTTATAATCAAATTCATCAAAATGAAGTTGCAGAGGGAAACTAACCGATTTGGAAAAAAACAAAGTTGTGGCTTCCTACTAAGGAGTGAGGTTTCTGAGAGTTTGGGAAGAAGCAGGGGAGCTGAGAGGGGTCCAGCCAGGGGACTGACGTTGGGAGGGGAGACCGGAGGGGGCCCAGGCCAGCTGTGGAGAAAGCTTCAGGTTGTAACTCTCCCCAGAGACTGCTAAACCTCCATGGAATCTAGGGTATTCAGTCCTCATCTGTGCATTTTATCAACCATCGTGCTTGGGAGGTTTTGAAGAAAGTCTTGAACAGCTATTGCATTTTAAGATCAAGGCTGTGTCCGGTCCCACTTGAGTTTGAATGTGGCATTGAATGTGGCACTGCCATTTGTTTCTTGGATCAGGGTATTTGGGTTGTGGTTTGGGAAGGTGTGGGGCGTGTGTGTGTGTGTGTGTGTGTGTGTGTGTTTCCCTGATGGAGAACCAGGGCAAAGGGACTTGGCAGGAATCATGGGTGTCTGATCATTTAGAAAGCTGTTCTAAAGTTCGTGACTTATTAAGCACTTTTATTTCAGTAATACTTTAAAAAGTGAGAACAGTTCAGTTAAGGCTGTTAAATTCCACTAAAAACCTCTGGCAATTGCTATGTGCCTCCATGTAGTAAAATTATCTTTAGCATAATTCAAAGTAGATCATTTTTGCAGAGAAAGAGAAAGTGTTTACTTAGGGGTATTGGCAGTTACACAGAGAAACGGTATTACTTTGATGATTAGATTATTGCTTGAAGAGAGCGTCTTGTTTTCATGTTTGTGGCTAATATCCCGGTGCTTTTATAAAGATGGCTTCGTGTGTGTGTGTACGCGCACATGTGTGTGCATGTGTGTACACATGTGTGTGCGTGTGTGTACACATGTGTGTGCATGCATGTGTGTGCGCACGTGTGTTAAAAATTCCTGTTGGTTTTGTTCTAAACCAGATACCGGAGGCTCTGGGGTATGTCCGCCAGGCTCTTCAGCTTCAAGGCGATGATGTCAACTCCCTGCACCTGCTCGCCCTCCTGCTGTCGGCACAGAAGCACTCCCACGACGCGCTGAGCATCGTGGACATGGCCCTGAGCGAGTACCCGGAGAACTTTCTGTGAGTGACCCTGGGCTTGCGTTTTCCTTATGCGAAAGCTGTTACATTTACTTCTTCCCAACGTCCTTCTCTGAAATCTGACTTCTTCGTGGACACCCTGAGAGTAAATAGTACAAAATTCCTTTCACTCTTTCTTCACCATGATATTTAGAAACACATATACTGTTGACCCTTGATGCAAGGGCCAGGGATGCCAACCCCTGCATAGTGGAGGATCTGGGGAGAACTTCTAACACCCCAGAAGCTTGACTACCTACTGCTGATGGAAGCCTTACCACTAAACATACACAGTGGGTTAGCACATTTCGTATGTTACATGTATCCTATATACTTCACTCTACAATGAAGTAAGCTACAGAAAAGAGAATGTTATTTTAAAAATCGTAAGAAAGAGAAAATACATTTACAATATTTATTGAAAAAAATCCACATGTAAGTGGACCCACGCAGTTCAAACCGTATTGTTCAAGGGTCAGCAGTAGTCTGTTAGGTCGTCCTTGTTAAGTTAAAATACGGGATCTGTTTTTTCCATCGTGTACCCTTGGGCACAGGAGAGGATGTTAGATGGGCTATGGATGAACGTTTTTATTTTAATAGTTATGCATTCCTAAATGTACATTAGAAAAATATAACTGCATATCAAAGTGTGATTTCATGGAAATGGTCGCTCAGAGGGAGACTAAGAAATTTTTTTAATGAGTTGCTTTAAAGTCACTTTCAATAAAAATGTTAAGTAAATACTGGTAGGCACACCTGGATATGGCAAACATTGTATTAGACGAACTCCAGTGACTGGAACACAGGAAATACAGCTTCAGGGCATGTTTGTCCTGCGTTAATTCCAGGGTCTCCCTTCCAAGGTGTCAGATGATGGTTATATTTCAGCAACTTCAAACGAGATAGCTGACCTCTTTCTGCCTTGGCTTTCTTCTCTAGGAAACAGAATTCCTCAAATCAGTCAATATTTGTACCTCACCTAAGAACTGTCGTTGCAGACTGCTAGGTGCTTGGATGGTCTACTTATCTTTTTTTTTTTTTAATATATTTTATTGATTTTTTACAGAGAGGAAGGGAGAGAGATAGAGTTAGAAACATCGATGGGAGAGAAACATCGATCAGCTGCCTCCTGCACATCTCCCACTGGGGATGTGCCCGCAACCCAGGTACATGCCCTTGACCGGAATCGAACCTGGGACCTTTCAGTCCGCAGGCCGACGCTCTATCCACTGAGCCAAACAGGTTTCGGTGGATGGTCTACTTATCATCATGCTTCCGTAGACTCCCCGAACCCAGGCTTGTCGCCGAGGCTTTGCTGAGCAGGACTTTGTCTTTGGGCTCCTGGGCTCCTGTTTTTTCCTCAGGGAGTAGCTTAGTAACAGGTACACAGTGGCCAGAGACAGTCAACAGCCCTGCACCTGGCAGGTTCTAACTGTCTAAGGGGCAGGGGCAGGGGCAGTAATGGGGCGGGAAGCTGGTGGCCGGGCTGGCTCTCTGCACCTTCAGAAATAAGTGCAGGCCCACATTTTAAGTGGATCGCCTTTGGCTTGATTTCTCTGCCTCATCACCTCACCGTGTTTTTAATCAGAGAGTTTCAGCAGCTCCCCTTGGAAAACCGGTGCGCACATTTCCATTACAAACATTTCTTTGTCTCCAAGTGAAAAGAGCACTCTCTTCTCCCCATCCAGAAAATTCTCATTATAACCAGGAAACCTCTGACTAGAGATTTCCTTTGTAGGTTCAGCTATTTATGCAGAGCGAACTAAAGAGCTTTGCGGCAGTGTTTACTGCTTGCAGATCTCAGGCTTGCTCTTTTGCATACCGAATATATCTCGGATTTTAGCCGAAGCTGGTGAGCCCATGGAACCGTAAAGGGGTGAAAGCACTTGAAAAAGTCTCCCGTCCTTTACCCGTCGGTAAAGTACAGCCCAATGCAATTAAATTCCGCTTCTCTCATCCATATTTATAACGCCACCTTCCCACCGCGCACCCCCAGCGCCTTCATTAGAGCTGAGACTCGCTGTAGGCTCCGGCAGAGACGCCTGGGGGACCTTCCCGGGGAGGGCTTATTAGACCCATAGCCACCCACACAGCAAGCAGTAAACAGTGGCGGCTAATACGGCAATGCCTCCAGTGACAGCAGCCGACAGCCTTTCAGGCAGTGTAAGGAAGAACAGCAGTAGAGATATTTGAGGAATGCAAGCCTGTTATTTTAATGTTAGGCCGTGAGCTCAAAAAAAGCAAGGCATATGTCAGCAGGTCCGAGAGCAGCCGTGACTTGTTTGCTTTTTAAATATTTGTATTTCTTCCTCTGTGATGAGAGACTTCTCCCCGAGAAGACTTTATTAAAAGTTGGGCCAGATGTAGTCAGTCGATCCCATGGTTTGTTCCCAGCCTGGGTAAAACATTTCAGCAGCAACCTACACAAGATCCTGCGGGCACCTGTCATGTGGTATGACCCGCGTGTTTGTCAGCCTTGTCTCCAGCGGTCTGTGGGTCTCGGAGCGGGATGCCCTGTGTGGCTGGGTCCCCCCAGCCATGCCTCCCACAGGCTGAGGCGTAATGGATGTGTGCTCAGCACCTGCTGGATGGAGGTGAGCCCCTTCCCACTGTTCAGCTGTTGAACGGAAAGCAACTTAGGCAGCCTCTTAGCCTGAGGATGACAGAACTTTTTGGTGCCTGTTAAGCTTACCCCAGGTACTTAAACACTAACCTCTCTCATGTCCAGTGGCAGTGAGGATGAACACCAGAGAGGCCAGAACTCCCAGGGCATTTAGCTGCCTTCGCCAGTGCACTTAAGGCATTGCAATCAATGCCTTCCTTCATTGTAATCATTACATGGTAGTCACTCAAAATAATTCGTAGGAATTCCTCTTTCTATTACTGATACAGTGTTTTCAAATATGAAATATTTTAGAATCTTTTAAAAGTGATATTAAATATTAAGTAGAAGCAAAAAAACGACTTAGTAAATATATTTGAAGCAATAATACAACTGATATATGTATGTATACCCCCTCTTCGTTTAAGAAAAAGAACATTAATATTAATTTTAATTTCCTGTGTACCCCTCTATCCTAGCCTTACCTCTCACCTCACAGGTTAACCGCCGTTCTGAATTCTGCGCTGAGCACTATCTTGTGGTTCTATGCCATATATGCTTTACTCCTAAATAACGAAAATTTCTAATTTTGCATGTTTAAAAAAATTGTAATGAAATCATACGGAATATATCCTTAAAGTACTTGCTTTTATTGCTTAACATTATGTCCCTGCGGTTCATCCATATTGCACACAGCAGCAATTTATTCATTTATACTATGAACAGCACCTATTGTAGAAGCTTACCGAGATTTGTCTTTCCAGCCTACTGTAAGTGATGTGTGGGTGGTTTTCAGCTATTATGAACAATGCTGCTGTAAACATTCTCGCACAGGCTCCCTGTGCACATGTGCGAGCATTTCTTTAGCTATACACCCACCTTGGAATGAAATTGTTGGGCCATAGACTATGTGTATCTTCCATTTCACCACATCATTCCAAACTGTTTTCCAAAGCAGTTGTGTCGTTGTGCACTCCCACCAGCAGTGCCTGGGGACCCATGTGGCTCCTTACATTCATACTGGGTGTTGTCAGACTTATTTTTGGTGGTTGTTGGTTAATGGTATCACGGTGTGAGTTTAAGTTGCCTGTCCTTCATTATAATGAAACTGAACACCTTTCTGTTTGTTTATTGGCCATTTCGCTTCTCTCTTTTGTGAAGCACAAGTAAAAGTCTTTTTCTGATTGGGTTGTCTTTTTTCATACTAATTTGTAAGATTTCTTTATATATTACTAGAAGCCCGTTGCACGAAGATTCGCGCAATAGGCCTTCCTTCCCCTGGCTGCCGGCACGGTTTTCCTCTGGCACCCAGGACCCAGGCCTTTGGTCTGGTCACAGCAGAGAAGCCAAGCCTCTTCAGTCTTCAGTCTTCGCTCAGCGGCTACATATGCAAATTAACCGCCATCTTTGTTGGATTAATTTGCATGCTCATCCTGATTGGCTGGTGGGCATGGTGGAGTGACACCAATTTGCATGTTTTTCTTTTATTAGTGTAGATGATTTCAAGTGCTTTCATTGGTTATATGTGTTGCAAAAATCTTCCAAGCTGTGCCTGGTCTTTGCTTTCTCTTACTGATGTCTTCTGATGAACAGAAGTTGCTGATTTTAAAGTAGTTGAATCTATCAATCATATCCAAGGATAGTACTCCTGTGACTAGTTAAACCTTGGCCTCCTCCAGGACCATGAAGGTAGTCTCCCAAGTTATCTTCTGAGAGCTCTCTCGTTCTCTTCACACTTAAAGCTGGGAGTTCATCTGGAATTGATTGTTTTATGTACGTACTAGAGGCCCGGTGCACAAAATTTGTGCACTTGGGGCTGGGGGGTCCCTCAGCCTGGATTGCAGGGACCCCACTGGTGCACGATTAGGGCTGGGGATGGACCGCAGGAGGGCTCCAGGGCATGTCCAGCCCATCTCACTCAGTCCTGATTGGCTGGACCCCAGCAGTAAGCTAACCCAGTGGTCGGCAAACCGCAGCTCACAAGCCACATGCAACTCTTTGGCCCCTTGAGTGTGGCTCTTCCACAAAATACCACGTGTGGGTGCACACGTACAGTGCGATTGAAACTTTGTGACCCATGCGCAGAAGTCGGTTTTCGGAAAGGAGATAGACGAAACAAGTATACAAGACAAGTGTGGATGGGAGAGTTGGAAGGGGTCAACCTCAGCAAACGTACCTCAATCAGATTGAGGACGTTTTTAGCAAAGGCCAGCTTAGGAGTACCCTAACTAAGTTAATAACAATGTACCTACCTATATAGTTTAAGTTTAAAAAATTTGGCTCTCAAAAGAAATTTCAGTTGTTATACTGTTGATATTTGGCTCTGTTGACTAATGAGTTTGCCGACCACTGAGCTAACCTATTGGTCAGAGCGTCTGCCCCCTGGTGGTCAGTGCATGTCATAGTGAGCAGTTGAGCGGCCTAGTATATCATTAGCATATTACGCTTTGATTGGTTGAATGGCCGTCCAGATGACCAGACACTTAGCATCTTAGGCTTTTATTATTTAGGATGATGTGAGGGATCTGATATAATTGTTTCCATATGGATCCCCAATTCTCCCAGCATCCTGTATTGAAAAGTTTTCCTTCCCTGTTGCTCCACGATGCCACCTTTGTCTTACGCCCTTCTCTGTGTGATGACCATTCTTTCATCATTATTTTATTTTACCTGAGGTAGGTCCATCCTGTATCTTGCTATCCTCAGGCCTTTGAGTTTGTCAAGTAACACAAAAAAAATCTTGTTGAGATTTTTTTTTATTGGAATTACTTTAAATCTAATAGCTCACGCGGGGGAGAATTATTTATGACAGTGGGTCTTCTCATCCATAGTCATTAGATCTCTAATTATGTAGGCCTTTAAAAAACGCTTTTTAAATGAAGTTTTATAATTTTCTTCATAAAGATTTTGCTCAATTTTTAATTAGATTTATTTCTAGCCACCTGAAAAAGATTTCCATGCTCTTCTATTTAAACCTCTATTTCAAAGGTTAAGGAATTTCCTTTCTCCTGGTTTGCTAAAAGTTTTTTTAAATCATGAATTGATAGCAAATTTTATCAAGTGTTTTTTCTATATTTTTGAGTTGGTTATATGGTTTTTGCTCCTTTAATCTGTGAATATTGTATTAATTGATATTTCAAAATGTTAAATTAAACTTACATTCTTGGAATAAGCCCAAGCTGGTCAGGATCTATTAGCTTTTTTATGTTATCAGTTTACTACTTTTTAATTTACATTTGTGTTCATGTGTGAAATAGCGTCTATTTTCCTTTTTCACTATAACCTTGTCAAGTTTTGGCACCAGGTTAAGGTGAGTTGGAGTTGTTCTTTTTTGTGTTTTGACATCATTTATGTAAGATTGGAATTATTTGTTCCTAGAATAACATGTTTTGATAAAATTCACTTGTAAAACCACCTGGGGCTGGTCTTTTTTTCTATGGAAAGACTTCTGATGCTTTATAAAAATGATTATGAGATGTTCAGGTTTTCTACTTATTTTATTAAGCTATGTATAATGCATAATACATATTTTAAGGATTTGTCCATTTCATATCAACTTTCAATTTTATTGGCATAAAGTTGCTCCTGATGTTTTTGTTTATTTATTGCACACAGCATCTGTGGTTAAGTCTTTTTATTTCTGATATTGTTTAATGCATCTTCTTTTTTCCCCTGAACAGTCTTGCCAGGAATTTGTTGGTTACATTGATCTTTTCAAAGAACCAGAAGCTTTTTTATCTTCTCAACTATATGTTTGCTTTCTCTTTTATGAATTTCTGTTCCTATTTTTATTATTTTTTTCTTCCATTTTCTTTGAGTTTGTTCTTTTATTTGGTTTTCCTTCTTAATCTTTTTTCATACCTTCTCTTTTCCTTTCCTGCTTTCTTTTAGATCAATTATGTTCTTATTATATATTTTCCTTTACTACTTTGGAAAAGAAAGATTCTGTTTTGGTGGTTGTTTGATGATTAACCTAGAGATTTTATTTAGCGAGGGCTGGCTAGCTTTCTGAGTTTGGGTCTAAAACAGATTTGTCTTTACTCTCAAACAGAGGTTGTCAAGCTGATATAAAATTCTAGGCTCACCTTTTCTACAGCACAAGTGATCTGCTCTTTTGTCATTGTTGGGAAGCTGAGGGTTTACTCTTCGTTCATTTTCCTGTCCCCTGTCTTTCTCTCTGGCCTTCTTGCCGTGGTCGCTGATGTTTCATGTTTCATGACAACACAGGTAAGAGTGGGTCCTGCTTGGGATTCACCTGACTTTTTAAAACTGTGGGTTGGCATTGTTTGTACTTTTTTATCACTTCCAGAAAATTCTCAGCTGCATGTCTTCAAAGATTTCTTCTCTTATAGATAGCATATGGCTGGGTCTTGCTTCTTTAATTAATTTCTGCCTTTGTCTCAAATGTATGTCCTTTTGCATTTACTATAATTAATGATATGATTGAATTTATGTTGGTCATTTCTACATGTGTCTTGTTTTTTTTCTTGTTCCCTTTATACTGCCTTCTTTTTCTGTTGGAAAAAAAAACACACACGTATTTTTAACCCTTTCAATATTAAATACCTAAACAAAAGGATGAAAAATCAATATTTTCTGATTATGTGTTAAATCTCTCTAACAACATTCTGAGGTTTCCCAAACTATATTTTAACAAAGTATACATTTTTATACTGAACAGTGTTAATAAATTCTGAAAGATTCACCATTTACTTTACTTGGTATAATAGCCTCGATCCTTCTTTTGAAATACAGCTTTGTAAAAAAATTTCTAATTGATTAGTACATTTTATTAGTAATTTTCCTCATTGGCCTGAGAAGGTAGAAGTTGGTGCCAGGTGCAGTCTGGAACCCTTATTTTTCCTACAGACAGTGTGGCCACCTGCCGCCAGGGCTTTGATCAGACCCTCTAAGACTTTGTGTGTTTGCCATGGAGAGTCCCTTGTAGATGAAATATTGGGATGAGAACTGACGGTTTGTTACGTTCTGTTCGTGTCACTAATATGTGTTGTTATAACTCAGTAAGCCCCGCACGGCTTCTAAGAGCAGCCACTGCCAGCGTTTAGTTCCTGCCCTGAAACCAATTGTGGTTGAACAACTTTCCTCATCCTACATTTTTAATTGATTTTAATTTACTTCTTCCTATTTAAATAGAATACTTACAGGTCCTTTTTCTGTGCTCTAAGAGAGGTCAGCAAATCAATAGCACACTTGAAACCATCAACTGTTACCACAAAGCACATTTCTGAAACCTGTGAAGGAGACAAATACAAGGGGACCAAGTGTGTTTTCTGGTCCATAACTTTGATTATCAGAAGCTGCTGAACAGATCCTCAGTGGCCTGATTGGAGGACCACACCCTCGTCTACAACACCCTCCTCTCTGTATGTGGTCTCTACCCTGCACGTGTGAAAGCAGATTCTGTGAAACAAACCCATTTCTTTGTACGCCAGTGGGAACTAACTGTATGGAAAGAAGTGAACATGTATAACATTCACTCATTCACTCATGTAGTAATAATAATCACTAGCATCTATACACTGCTTTGTCAGAGGCAACTCTTATCAGCACTCAACACATTTTAAATAATTTAATCGCCAGTACAACCATGGTCGGTAGTATTATTCCCATTTTACAGATAAGGAAACTGAGGCACAGAGAGGTTAAGTAGCCTGTCTAAGATTATGTACCTAGTACATGGTGCAGTCGTGATTTGAACCCAGGCAGTCTGGCCTCCACATCTGTGCTCTTAACCGCCGCCCCCATCTTCCCAGCACTCTGCACGTCTCTCTCTTCCTGGCTCCCGCCTGACTTCAGTGGAGGGAGCCGTTTCTGTCTTACAGGCAGCGTGGAATCCTTCGAGTCCACGTCACATCCTCAGACTTGGCAATGTGGGGAAATCGGCCGAGGGAGCTGAGTCTGGGACCCCTGGAGTCACACTGCCCTGTGTCAGCGACCTGGCCTTTGGGGAGACAGGGACATGACCTTTGGGGAGTAGACTCGCTTGCAGGTCACCTGCTCCCCATTTAGAAATGACCCATGGCTTTGTGGTTTAGGAAGAACAGATTATTTTATTTTAGAGCCAGAGTAGATCAGATAGTTCCTGGTCACACATTTCCTTACCAGAGGCTGTTTGACGCCTTCTGTGCCGAAGACACTTGCTTGCCAGCCGCTCCCCAAGCCCAGGGCAGGTCCTCTGCCTCGGACTTCCTTTCCACCCTCACCCCCCAGCTCCGCTGGTCAGACAGCACCCAGGTACCGTCCTGCCTTCTGCTGCTCTGTGGACGGTGCTAAATGAAAGGGCCCCCCTTCATAAAGGTGCCGCCCCCAGGCCTGGGAGGAGGCCCCTGACACAGGGCGGTGTGACTCCAGGGGCCCCTGACACAGGGCAGTGTGACTCCAGGGGCCCCTGACACGGGGCGGTGTGACTCCAGGGGCCCCTGACACAGGGTGGTGTGTGACTCCAGGGGTGCTTTCAATCTGGGCCATTTCCAGCTCAGTGCTGGCTCTAGGACGCTAATCCGATTAGTGGCCGAAGCAGGAGCAAAAAAATGAGCCAAACTGGGGTTTCTTGAGGTGATTTATGTTAGCTAAATATGTCAGTTATTTGTTCTAAAAATATCGCCAGAAGGATGGGGGAGCAGTCCAGATTGTTGACACTCTGACTGAAATGAGAAGCAAAATGTAACTGATAGGGATCTAGCAGGAGCTCCTGCCTGTCAGAAAGAGGAGGCGGGACTAGGCCAGGAGCCCTCCCTCCTCTTTGCCAGCCCTCGGAGAGGATGGACCATCCCCAACACCCGCCACTCATGAGCAGCCTCTCAACCAAGGATGAGGGGCTGCTAAGTTCCGTAGAGCCAGGCGTCTGCTCCCAAGACTTCCTTTTGCTACGTAAGGGTGTGCAGTGTGGATTTCCCCAGGAACCAGCAGGTCTGGGAGCCTGGGCTGGCACAGTCACATGTCAGCACGGCCGTGGCGGAGAAACGCTGAGTGGCTGCCCAGTCTTGTGGGCACATGGCACAGCGCCTCCTTCTTGAGGAACCGTGGGCCTTCGACGTGGTCGGAGTCTCGAACTTCCTCAGGGGCTAAAACTCCCAGGCGGAAGCTTGCCAGTGCACCTCCCGGGTCAGTCGCTCAATGGGGCCTTATCCTATTTTTAAAAATGTCTTTATTGATTTCTTATTTTAGAGAGAGAGGAAGGGAGAGGGATCGAGAGATAGAAATATCGATGAGAGATGAACATCATTGATTGGCTGCCTTCTGCACGGCCCCTACTGGGGATGGAGCCCACAACCTGGGCATGTGCTCTGACCGGGAATTGAACCAGTGACCTCTTGGTTCCTGGGTGGATGCTGAGCCATACTGGCCAGGCAAGGGCTTTATCCTAGAGAAGATGCATGATGGGAAGAGCCCTGCCCTCCCACCCTCCTGCGGTGGCTCTGCAGGCACTCCGACCAGCAGTAAGCGTGTGTGTGCTTTGGGGTTTTGCCAAGGGAACAGGTACTCAGAGTCGATCCCTGAAAAGCCCATAGTGTAGGGGTCTCCGTCAGGCGGCCTGTGAGCTGACATCTGCTGGTAGAGTTCTGTTAGGTCTGCGCACATTTCTGTTCGTTTTAGTCCAGTTGGTTAACTGGACCCTTCAAACGACTAGAGTTTCATAGGCGCCTGACTTTTAGGTGAAAGAGACGGGTCGCAGAGAGCACAGGCCACAGGCAAGTATTTAAAAGACCCGCGTTGACCTACCCCAGGAACAGTGCCCCGCAGCCCAGACTCCGGCTCTCCTGCCGCCCTCTCACGCCTCAGAGCCACCACCTGCCCCGTGGTCTGGTCTCTCCTCCTGGTTGGACTGTAAATTCTTTGAGGGCAAGGAACTATATTTTATGCCACGTTTAATTCCACGCGGTAGTTGGCACGGATCTTCACATATCTTAGGGTGTGAGCTATTTGGCAGTGGATTAGAAAGTGCCGCACGGCATCATTAGTGTCGTGGTGTGGTTAGACCAGTTGAAGCCATTCTCCTCGGTTTGTTCGGCGCCCTGAAGCCTCGTGGGTTTGGGTTTGCATCGCTGTCCGCCCAGTGCCTGGCAGTGTGAACTTGGACACGCACTTCACTCTCAGTCTAACCTGCAGGCTGTTGTAAGAACCAGTGATTAAATATTTAAAGTGTCTGACAGCTGCTGCTGCTGCTGCTCTGTCACTTGTCTTGCAAGCGGAAGTTTCCTGGCTTGTAGCTTGTTATCCCACAGTTGAGAGCTCTTGTCTTTTCTGGAGCTGCATTTCCATTTGGAAGTAGATAGCTCCTAGTACTTAAGGCTGGCTTCAGTGAAGGGGTGCTATTTGGCCAGAATCTTGAAAGATGAGTAGATGCTTAAAAAGCAGAAAAGGATGGAAAGGCACTTCAAACAGAAGGAACAGCGTGTGCGGAGACCCAGGGGCGTGAAGGAGGGTGGCAGGTGGAAGAAGCTGATGTTGGTTGAATGGGGGATGTGCCCCGCGGGCAGTGGGCCGACGCAGGGTAAGGACATGGGCAGGAGCCAGGTCTCGAAAGGTGTTGCATGAGACGCTAGATTTGAGCTGTTCGTAACAGTCAGATGGGCATTTAGCAAGTTTCTCCTGTTCCTCATTAATTTCCTGTAAGTTTTCAATCAGCCTCTGAACAATATATGTTTAAATGGGTTAATGAACTTTGAGCCAGAGATAGGGGATAGGAATGGACCGTTTTCCCAGCAGGTTAACTATTCTTAGAGAAACATCTCACTTTATTCATGGTGACGGGCAGCGGACAGTCTCTGGCCGCCACTCTCCACTGTCCCCCCTAAAGGTGCCACGTACTGAGATGCCGTCCGTGCTGGTTGGTTCCACGTTCTCTCGTAGCTTGTTTTTTGGCCTCGAGGTTTCCTCGGTAGGTGAGTGTAATACCTGTGGACATCACCCGCACAAATTCATGCTAGTCGTCGTTGGCGTGCTCAGGTGACACAGGCAGAGGTCCCAGCAGCCCTATCGTGTGGGAGCAGGGCTCGGCGAATATGGCGATGCTCTCCTTGTCCTGTTGTTGGTGTTGTCTTTGCCTGTGAATGAGCTGGGGTTGGGGACATGGTGATGAGGAGCAGTCTCTGAGGCAGAGCCTCTGTCTCCGCCTTCACTTGTGCGTTCGAGGGAGTATCGCAGGGGGAGGCTCGTCGAGGCGTCCTGCCCATTGTACTGGGAACAGCCGATGGCGGCTGAGCCTTCGCTTCTCCCCACCCGTGCTTTTGGGCTCCTTTCCCTGCCAGTCTCTCTCTCCTGTGCTCCTCTGTCTCTCTTTCCATTAGCGGGGCTCAGCAGTTCATCTATTGTTCTTCCTGTCTGGCTCCCTCAAATCCAGCCCACACCTCTTCAACTCCACATCCTCAGTCAAGTGCGTGCAAGCTGTTATTTCATGTTAATTGGGAGTTCTTCTTCCAGCCAAGAACCTTGCTTGAAACTGTTCCCTAAGCTGAGGTGTGGCGGTGGGCTCTGGCATTTGGGCATCATTAACGGGCCCGTGGGCACTGCTCTCGGAGCCACAGCGCCGCCTGTGCGGGGACACCGTCCCCACCAGCTGGAGGCCCTCCCTGGGGCAGGCACCCTCCGAGCCCGGCCGAGCCCGAGGAAGTGGGGTGGCTCCCAGAGAACATCGCCCCGTCCTAGGCAGGTTTCCGAGGCCAGAATTGCTCGGCAACCAGCCCGCATCCAGGCGGGCCTTGGCCTCTGGTAGGTCTCCACCAGAAACTGACAGGTGACCCTTGGCACCTCTCCTTCTGTGGTAGCACCTCTCCCCGTTGACCCAGTTTGGTGGGAGGTTCTGGTAGAAATGTTCCACCACCTCAGGACCCCGGAGGAAAAAGAGACTTTCCTCCTCCAAAGGGCCTTCAGACGAGGCCATCACGCTGCAGGTGGCTGAGGAATTCTCCCTGATGTCTAACTTAAACCACTAGAAACATGTTTCTTTATATCCTGGTTTATAGAGAAAGTAGTCGGTGAGCAAATGCTGATTTCAGGCCCATTGACCTCCGAGCACAGCTCTAGGCGCCATGGAGGTGAGGCCTGAGACAGGGGTTGGGGTTCTGTTACCGAAGGGAAAGAAGCACCAGCCACTGAGAAGGGGTTTTACAAAGATGGCATTGACATTGTTCTTAAAGGGCCAAACGCAGGGCCAGGTGCACAAGGGGAGGAGCTCCTTCCTCTCTTCTCCTCCTCCTCCTCCTCCTTAATAACAAGCACCAGCTAATCTGGTCCGTACTGGGTAGAGACTATGAAGGGGTAAAAGTGTATTAGTTGAAGACTTATTTGATGAGGTGGGGTTTTAGGTGAATTTAGGAAGAATGAAGAGATATGTGGATGAGTAGAGATTAAGATTGAGAACATGGCATATATATTCATAGAATTATGACAGAGCCATAGCCTTGGGCCAGTGAACTCTATTAGCAGGAGTAAAGGGTCCATCGGAGGGATGCTCAGACCAGGATGTGCCATAGGCGTGGCCAGTGGGCAGAGTGCCTTAAAGGACTCAGTGAGGGATTTAACTTATTATTACAGACAGTAAGGAATCACTGTAGTTTCTTGAGCTGGGAATGAAAATTATTTTTGGAGATTTTTTAAAATCCTCATCCGGGGATATTTTTCCAATGATTTTTAGAGAGAGTAGAAGGGAGGGAGGAGGGTGAGAGAGAGAGAAAGAGAGAGAGAAAGATCAATATGAGAGAGACACACACTGATTGGTTGCCTTCGGCACGTGCCCCAACCCAGGCCAGGGATCAAGCCTGCAACCACGTTATGTGCCCTTGACTGGGACGTAATCAAACCGTGACCCTTTGGTCTGAGGGCCAATGCTCTAACCCAGGGGTGGGAAACCTTTTCTCTGCCAAGGGCCACTTGGGTATTTATAACATCATTCATGGGTCATACACAACTATCAACTTAAAATTAGCCTGCTATATTGGGTCAAACATTTCATTAACTCACCCCTAATGCCTTGGCAGGGCCAGACCAAATTATTTCTAGGGCCTTGTACGTCCCCACCCTTTTAACCACTGAGCAAAACCAGGGCTGGAGGTCTTTATAATACGGTTACTTGGAGTTGTGCAGGTCAAGGGGTAGGAAGACCATGAAGAGGTGCCGGGGCTCATGCTGGGGCTTTCGCAGGTCCTTGATCGTGATGAGCGCAGGACCAAGAGAGCTGATGTGGACAGAGAGACCTAAGTAAATGTCTGGATGGGAGAATGCTGAGGGTCCCAGAAAGAGAGAAGGGTCTAAGCTCAGCGCTCAGAAGGTCTGATGGAGGTGAAGCCATTGGTGATAACAAAAGTAGGGAAGAGACCGCGGTTATGGAGGGAGGTGGTCAAGTCCTGGCTGCTAAATAGCAGGCTGGGAGGACAGAGAGGGGAGGGGTCGCCCTTCCTCGCGGCGCTTCAGCTCCAGCTCTTCGAAGCTCATGAGATCTGTCCACCTTCCATGGTGAGGATCGCTGTGGAAGGTTAATTGCAGATATTTACATCAATTGAGACACATCTTCTGTGTAATTTTATAGACAAATCAAGATTAGCTTTCAATGAATTTTTGCAGCTTTGCAGGAAAATTGGTTTTGTTCTGAAAAAGCATGCTCTTAATGAATCCCTGTGTCCTGAATAAAATTAGCCACTCCGATGAATTTCGCCCGACCACACACGGTCATTGCCTGCACTGGCCTCAGGTGCGGCTCCGACGAAGCCCCGTGCTGAGCCGGGAACTCCGGAGCCCTTGTTGGGGTGAGGCCTTTGGACGCCCCATTCTGGAGCGAGTGCAGTCGCTCCTGAGTGCGAACCAGGCCTCTCCCTCGGGTGTCAGCTGTGTCCTCTTCTCCCTGTCTCCCCACCACAGACTGCTGTTCTCCAAAGTGAAGTTGGAGTCACTGTGCCGGGGCCCGGATGAGGCGCTGCTCACTTGCAAGCACATGCTACAAATATGGAAATCCTGCTACAACCTAACCAACCCCAGGTAAGAGGCCGGCGGGGCCTGCTTCGTGTGGGGCTCGGTGGGTCCCTGCCTCTCAGTGCCCTCTGATTGGCAGTGCGCAGTGCCCCCCAGGTCCCCACACAGCAGATGACAGCGGGGAGCCTCCCACGCTCTCTCTTTGAGGGGATTTTGTCCTGGTGGCTGGTGAAGCCATAGGTCATGGGTTTCTTTTGCTTTTGCTGCCATGGTGGCCACTCGGCTCAGCTCACAATGGATGACCATCTGATGATTTATGGGTAGGCTAGTCGGTTATATACTCCAGATCGGATTCTTACAGGAATATTTAAAAGACCTGCCTAGACAAGAGGCCACATCCTCCTAAGGAGAGTAGAAATTGCTATGGGCGTAGTAAAGTGCTATTTTCAAAAAGTTAAAATCATGACTCAAATAGAAATTAAGCATGTGTCAGAGATTTTATTTACCTCATTAGCTAAAGAGGGAATCAGTAAAATGGTAAGGCTTGTTCAAAGAAGACTTTAAAAATAGATACGTTTAAACAAATTTGCAAATACATGCAAAAATACTGTCCTGTAGGACAATGAAATATGTTGTTTGGGATTATCTTTTGTGCAAGGTGGAAATCGATTGTATCTGGACCGGGCGTGGTCAGCGGAGTCACTCCTAGGGCCCCACCCTTCAGAGGCAGATCACCTGGGGGCGTGCACTGTCCACCCCCGGCATGTGCTGAAAGACACCCCTTAACCTGCAGTGGCCATGTTCAAGCCTGGGCAGTTCTTTCTGCTGCATGTCTAGGTTACTGATGCACCTGCCCTATCAGGCAAGTAATGTAACAAACAGGGATGTGACGATTCCAGTGAATTCAAACAACTGCTCCTACATTCAGAGTGTTTTTCATGCTCGTAGGTAGATGTATGGCAGCTCACATTATGCTCTTAAAAGTTGGGAGCCTAAAATGTGTGACTCAGATGGTACATGTGGACTAAGGGTGTGGCTTGCTCAGTCTGGCCCCCCAGGAGGCCACCACATGGCAGTGGCCGTGGCCCCCAGCTGCTGGCCTGGGGAGAGGAAAGGTGGGGTGGGCAGCAGGGAGCAGCAGAGTGAGTGTAGGTGGGGCTGCAGGTGAGATTCTGTTTCACAAAAGTTTCTGCAGTTAAGAAACATGTCATGTTCAGGGCCCTGCTAAGGGCATGGGTCCTTGGGAACTGACATTAACAGACGGGACCGCAGACCCCATGGGGGAGCAGCAGGAGGGGGCTTATGCTGGAAAGCCACGCAGTCCCTTGCAGAGCTGGGGGGCAGGACTTAGACAAGAGTTCCCTTCGTAACCATAAAACCTCCTCTTGATGAGAAGCCTATTTTTCCTTTTGTGGGTATGTTCTGAAAATAAAGATCATTTTAATTTTTAAAAAATTCTCCTTCTCTAAGTCTTTAAGCAGAAATAGAAAATGCTCATATTTATGCTCCCTACAGCCCCTCCCTGCTGGCCTATCAGTAACAGCAGGTTTGGGGAGACTCCGCCACAAGCCCAGCGAGCAGAAGACCCTCCCCAGGCCGCTGCTTCCTTCTGCGCCCGAGCACGGTCCTCTGCCTGTGCCCCCTTTAGAAATGAGAAAATAAATCCACCCGCGTGCGCATTGCCAGTTTCCCCTAGTTTCTCCACACTTCTCCCACCTCCCCACATTTCCTCCCACTTAGCAACCAAGAATATTGAATGTGAAGAGAAAAAAAATAGCAGAATTGGAAAGCTTTTTAAAAATACTTAACCAAATGCCTGGGCTGTGTCCTTACTTCCTCTGTTTCCTGAAGGGTCTTTGAGGCCTGGAGCTGGAGGAACCCTGGCTTCAGGCGCAGCGGGATGGGGGTGGGGGTGGGTAGAGGGGGACCCATCACAGAACTGCACCCTCCAGCTACTCCTCCCTCCAGCTACTGCTCCCTCCAGCTACTCCTCCCTCCAGCTACTGCTCCCTCCAGCTACTCCTCCCTCCAGCTATTCCCAAAGCCTGAGGGAGGGGGTGGTAAGCAGGCAGCCCCTTATTAAGGAGCTTCCTCTTTTTAAAAAAAAACTTTATTTATTTTCTCTGGGATATAAATAAATGTTTCTCCTGTAGCCCTTACCATTGTGCAAATTTAGACATCCTCCCCGAATGGTGGGGAGACTGACCTTGGCAGGAGAATGGAGCTTCCAGAGGGGAGGGCTATGTCCTGACAGGGACGGCACGCATCGCAGTTCTCCAGATCAGGGCAGCGCTGGGTGCAGCAGCCGTGAATCTGCGATCGATCGGGTCACGGGGTTTTAGAAAAGGGTGGGATCGCATGAACACGTGCGTGAGCAGCATCCCTGCTTAAAAAACAGCAGCAAAAATGGAGCAGCAAGCATCTGGGCAGGAGGCCGTTGGTTTCTACCTGGAGAAGGTCCACACTGACTTCCCGGCCTGATGGCAGGGGGCGGGGGGGGGGGAGTGAAAATGGGGGTGGGGTGGTTTGGAGCCTGATCAGGGGGAGGGTGGGGGTGGGGGCTCTGCTCAACCTGCCTGGGCTCCTGCCCCTCCCACCTCCATCCTGAGGCGGGCGCAGGCCTGCAGAGCAGAGGACAACACGGGCAGTAGCGGGGCCGGATGAGAACAGATGCAGCTTCGTGTTCTCTTCGAGGCCCTCTTCTGCTTGAAGGAAGAGCTCTCTGAGCTGGTCACTGAACCGCACGTAGACAGCTTGCAAAGAGCGTCCCACCTGCCTCCCGAGGACGTGTCTCTTGCTGTGAGCAGAATGGCGGGTGTGTTCTCACGAGGGTCCCCTTGGCAAGGTGTCTGTCCTTGCAGAAGCCTGGATTTGCTTCCCTAGGTCTGCAGTTTCGCTTGCATTTAGGATAGAAATTCGTCTCCTGTTCACTCTCTTAGTCGTCTCTAAGGCCCCCTCCGCTTGTGCGTTGTCACTTGGCCACCAAAGACAGTGTGACCTCTGACCGGCCAGAGCCCCACCTGAGGCCCAGCAGCTCCTGGACCGCACAGGACAGCCTCAGCTAGGGAGGCTTTCCCTTTGACACCACCGTTCCCATGCGGTCTTCAACCCCGTGCTGTTAGCCTTGCAGGACAACCACTGTCCTTCCATTCGTAGGAGATAAAATTAGAGCTAAGCAAGCAGTGAAGTCAATAGTAGAGCTGAGTGAAACCCAGGTCTGACACTAAAGCTCCCTCCACCACCATTCTGCCTCTCTGAGTGGACAGCCAGCTTCTTTGTTTAAATATGTTTCTATTGATTTTTTTTAGAGAGAGGAAGAGAGTGTGTGTGGGGGAGAGAGAGAGAGAGAGAGAGAGATGAATTGGTTTCCTCCCGTACACACCCAGATCGGGGAGTGAACCTGATTGCCTCCCTCTCATTGGCCTTTCCCCATCCCCCTAAGTACACAGGATGTAACCTGGGCCTGTGCCTGACGGGAATTGAACTGGTGTCCTTTTGGTCTATGGGACGATGCTCAACCAACTGAGCCACACCAGCCAGAGCCAACTTCTGTTATTTCTGTTTCTTATTGTTAACCGCTCCTTTCCCCCGCTTGTCACTGCCACGTGGACCATCTCCAGCAGGCAGCCATGTGATGGGAAGAAAACTTTTTCTCCCTAGTTCTTACTTCAATCACTCATTAATGAGTAGCATTTAAAGTTTGGGGTTTCTTTTTTTAAGATGGTTGCTTTGCTCTAACCTCAGTTGGAATTTGGGGGCCCCATTTCACACTAATGCACAGCCATTTTGGTGGAACTTTTCCTTTACAAAGTGTGCCCCGATTCCATCTGGAAAGTAGCCCTATAAAGTGGGAAAACGTCATGTGATGTCATACCCATTTTACTGATGGGAAAATTTGAGGTTTGGGATGTTGGGAACTTGCGTTGGCTCTTGTAATCCAGCCTTCAGCATCCAGCAGGAGGCCAGGCATCGGGTGTCCTGTCCAAGGCCCCCTCTCACATCAGCTCATTGTGTGCCAGGCACCCCCGGAGCTGGGAGGAGGCAAAGCTGTGACAAGAAGTCCAGGTTCCGTCTCCTAGCCCAGCACCGGCTTGTCTCTTGGTTACCCTCCGTGTGGTGAAGAAAGATGGAGGATGTCCAAGAGAAGCTTCCGGTCCCCACGGTAGCTTTAGCCATCACTACAGCTCACCCTGATTTGCAATCCTGGTGGGGAACGGAAATCATTGCTGTGCACATCACATGGGAGGATGTCTTCAGCTTATGTACCGTGGATTTGGGGCTCCTTACAGTTTTCTCTCCCTGAACCCTCTCGACCACTGACCGGGAATGGTTTCCTCCCCTTGGTGGGAGTGCCTGGCAGCCTAGGGCCCCCACAGAGAAGATGCGAGATACCTGGGGGGCCGGGAGGTCCGCGGGAGGGGTCCAAGCAGAGGTTACCGGGAGAGAGAGGAAGCAGCTTCCAGGCTTCCGGGAGAGACACTGGCCAGAGTGAGGGAGTGACGGAGACTCGGGGTGGGCAGGGCCCCCTTTGCCGCTTCTTCCACATTCTCATCCATCACAACATTCAGAGTGGAGACCACGGCATCTCCATGTTGAATAGTTACGCCTATGTTCTGTTTTCAGAAGGAACTAGGGAACGTAGCCAAATAGAGTTTCCCGGCTGATGGAGGGGAAATAAACGCTGTGTCATTGTCAGTGGGTGAAGGTCACAGGTTAAGATTTTGGCCTCAGTTGGGGTTTCTACCATTTGGAGTTGGAGGAGGTCCTTCACCCGGCTTCCCCGCCCGCCCATTGCACCAGACGGCTGGGAATTCTCCAGAAATCAGCCAACCACACGGCACCCAGGTGCATGTTTGTAGGTATATGTAATGACACCTGGGTGTGCCTAGACACTATACCTCTTCTGACTCCTCTATCTGATGGGGAGTCTCTGCGGCACAGGAAGTGGCCTTGCCCAACGTGACCTACTTGATAGGACAGATGTAGAGACAGATCCCCGCTGAGTCCCAGGACCCAGCATCACACGTGGCAGCCAGTCCTGTGCTCCGAGACGTGGTGAGATGGAAAGCCTCCAGGACTGTGGCTGAAACGGACATTTCTGATCCACTTTCTCGGATTTGGTCCATGGAAGCCCAGGCATACCCTCCTTTTCAACACCAACAGCTCAGGGCGTGTCTGGGATCCCCAAGATGATGGAAAATGCCCTCCATTTTGAGATAACATCTTCGGGAAAACTCCTAAGTGGGAGCCATTGCAATATTCATATTTTTGTAATGTTTTAGTAATGTTTGCATTAAAAACACATAGACCCGTGCTAGAAACATTTAGTCAGTAATGTGTTCAATGAAAATTTGCGTGTACTTTTATGTTATCTGCTGCTCAGAGACATTTATTGTTTCTTGGTGGTGGAAATAACTAATGGGACAGTTTCCGGAAAACATGTGCCCAGGGATGTAGAACGTCTGAGCGGCCCGGCCCTCTGACCTGAATGAAGCAGGCTTCCTCCTGTTTCCTGTGGATTTCTCCAGCTCCAGCCTGCAAACCATATTAAGTTTCAGACCAAATCTTGTTTGTGCCACTTTTCGCAACAGCTGCAGTGAGGAAGGAAACTGTGTTCCTTTATTGTAGAATTTGAACTTCTTAACAAAAAATATCACCCTTAGGGCCCCCAGAGTGATAACAAATGGACAAAGAAACGTATTAAAGACTCACAATTCAAGAGGCAAATCAGCTTGTTTTGGGAGGTTCTTTGATGGAATTATCATGAGAGGAAAAAAGAAGAATAGTATTGTTTTTGCTTACAGGCTTCTCAAAATTTTAAAGAACAACAACAACAAAAACAGGAGTCTGTATAGCGGAGGTCCCTTAGCTGTGTGTCCTTCCAGTTACGCCTGAGGGGGTCCCCTGTGGGAGAAAGCTGGAGAGGGGATTCGTGCAGGAAGCGGCCACCAACCTGCTGGGCTGCCCCCCCCCCCCGCCACGCCCACTTCTCCGGCTCAGGAACACTGGGCGGCGCTGCGGCTCCAGCCCTACCCACAACCTCCTCTTCTTCATGTGCCAAACGGGTATCGAACACCCAATTTATCTTAAAGGCTTGTTCTGGGACACAAACGAGGCCATGGCTGTGATTGCCCTTTGAAGAGTAGGGGCCAGGGGTCCTCGAATCCACCTGTACATTAGAACCTTCTGGGGAGCTTTGAAAAGTGTTGACTGCCCCCAGAAGTTCTGATTTTGTGTTCTGGAGTGGGCCCTGGGCATGAGTGGTTTTAGAAGTGCCCGGCGACTTCCCTGTGTGGCGAGGGCTAAGACGCACTGGCGCCGAGTGGACACATGAGGAGGGCATGTACAGGCATGATGAGCTATGGACGCGGAGTAAGGTGGATGGGGCCCTGGGTTTGTAGTTTTTATATTTTACTAGAGGCCCGGTGCATGAAAATTCATGCACTGGTGGGGGGAACCCTCAGCTCTGCCTGCCCCCTCCCACAGTCCGGGAGCCCTCAGGGGCGGGAGGCGACCAGCGATCAGGGGAAGGCGACACCCATCACACCTCTGCTGCTGCCACTGCTGGCAGCGCAAGCTTCAGCCGACCCTGGTTACCTGAGCCTCGGGGGGCCCTGGGCAGCTGGGGGGCTGAGGGGACTGGGCACTGCCTCTTGTGGCTGTGGGCGCTGCCATCTTTGAGGGCAGGGCAGTCAATTAGCATATTCCCTCCTTATTGGCTGTGGGCGCCACCATCTTTGAGGGCGTGACAGTCCATCAGCATATTCTCTCCTTATTGGCTGTGGGCACTGCCATCTTTGCGGCAGTGTGAGGGTCAATTAGCATATTCCCTCTTTGTTAAATAGGATGATGACAAAAAGGCTGAAATCAGCAGGGTCTGTGGGTGTGGTTGAAGCCATGCTAGTGATGTTGATGGCTGAAAGCAGTCCCAGCCCCAGCCAGGAAGCAGGTGCTCTGTAACAGATGAAAAGGTGCCGAAGAACATCAGAAACGCACCCAACAGCAACAGCTGCTCTTCAGGAGCCCGCATTGGTGGGATCTGTTTCCTCCCGCCCACCCTTCACATGACTGACATTCCTCGCTGTTGTTTTACAGTGACTCTGGACGCGGGAGCAGCCTCTTAGATAGAACCATTGCGGACAGGCGGCAGCTCAATACGATCACCTTGCCAGACTTCAGCGACCCGGAGACAGGTGAGAATGAAGAGCCGGCGGGGGCGGAATGGTGCCAACTCCGAGGGACGGGGATGAGGACGGCCACCGGGGCTGGGAGCACAGCTCACGCAAGTCGGTTAAACTCAACCGAGGTGCCTTTTCCCCGTGTCCTTTCCAAGTGTGTGCACCGTGGGGAAGTCGTGCTACATGGCCAGCACATCGCTGAGGGCTGTCTATTTCTTCCCCTTGCTCTTAGAGCCTAAAATTCGAAACTAAAATTCGATTGTTCCCGTCTCCACAGCTTCCCCTCTGCTTTCCCGTTTCTGCCTCTTGCTTTAGATTGCAGACCTTGCTGAAACCCAGGTTTTGCTTTCTAATCAGTTGCACATGTGAACACACATCCAGCGCAAGAGCCTGTAGGAGGCAGGGGATGGGGGGGGGGGGCTCTGAGCTCTGATTCCACTGTCCCACGTGGAGGCCCGCAGCACGCGCCGCCTCTGAGAGATGTCTGTGCCTCCCTCTCATTGGCCTTTCCCCATCCCCCTCAGTACAGAGGAGTAAATAGTCCCCGGTCATTGCCAACACTCCCAACAAGCAATTCTAATAGTAATTCCGACTGTTCAGTGGCAATTTGGAGGACTCGACAGACCCACAACATATACAGAAGTTCCCTCTGCTTTGAGCCTCAAGGAGTTCCAGAGCATCACTCGGAACCTGGCTCTGCTGCTGCTCTGCTGCCCCGGGGTTTGCGTGAGGCCAGTCCCGGGCTGGGTGTGCCTGCTCTTCATGGGCTGGCTTTTGGAGAGGAGCCTCCAGGTTCTTCTACCCCGGGCCAGGTCCCAGCTCCTGAGCAAGCCCCCCGAGAGGAAGCGAGGGAGCAGGCCTGAGGCACGCACAGCCAGCTCCTGGCAGGCTCTCCTCCGTCAGGATGGGAGGGATAGGGCCTCTGGCAGCCAACTGTGGTACCCACCCAAGCCCGGTGGCGTCGCAGTGGCCGGGAGGCTGCGTCCCTGTGCTGGGCTCCCTGTTACCAAGTTGAAAATCAGCTTGGGAAGTCCCATCCCAGGGCCCTAGGTCAGAAGGACATCAGGCCTTGGAAGCAGCCTGAATTGCACACTAGTGCATTTAACATCCCGCAGCCACTGCGCCAAATGCAGACTGACAAGCCGCACTCCGCCTCCCCCTGCGATGGTCCCACCGGACTGATCTGCAGGCCTTGCTGGGTGTAGACTACAACCCAGGCAGAGACTCTGACTCAGACCCGTCCAGTCCTGCTAGAGGGGACTCTAACCCCCTCGTCCTAGAGTTAGAAGGTCGGCTGTCAGGACCAGGCTGTCTTCCTCCTGGGCCCCTTCCCCAGGAGCCTGCGAGGACATTCGTACTCAGACCCCTTTACCTCCGGGGTCTCGCTGTTCTAAATCCCTGACTTAAAGGGCACGGGCAGCCGCCACAAGCAAAGCCGTACCTGTTGGCATCGGCAAGGGCATGTGGCCAGTGGACGTGTGAACTTCCACCTCATGGTCCTGCCGATGCTGCGCCGCCCACTGCACTCGACTCCTTTGTGAAGCCACGGGCACGCTTATATCCCTTGTTTTTCTGTTCCAGAACTAAAATTCACTCCCTGTTTATTTTTGATCTTCTCCTGTGGAAGATATTCGGATACACCAAGCTACAATATAACATAATGAATCCCCATGTGTCTGCTGCCAGCCTTCAGGAACTAGTGTTTTTTTCCAGCCATCTCTCCCGCCCCACACTCGGGTTTTGTAGAGTATTTTAAAGCAAAGCCCAGACATCACATTTCACCTGTTAAAATGTCAGTGTATATGTCAAACAGATAAGAACCTTTCAAAAGTATTAGCACAACACCATTGCTATACACCTGGGTCATTACACAGTACAGGCGCGGGGTGCTTGGTTTGGGGAGTGGTTAGTTACTTAGAGCATGGGTTTCCACCTCTGAAATTGTCCATACACAGATCTGTGGAGTCCCATTAGGGGAACCCATGTCTAGGAGCTTTGGACTGACTGTGGGTTTATTAAATGGATGTGGCAAATTGAAAAGCCCTCCTCCCTAAAGAACATGATTTCCCAGCTAACATCACCTCTGGCCCTCCTGCCCCCACCCCCAGTCATCAAATAGTCCCAGCCATGGAGAGGAATCCAGTGGGGTGACAGTCGTAACTCTGAAGCTGCAAATCACTATCTTTTCTTTGGAACAAATCGGTAGTTCCTTAACTAGAGGGTGAAAAAAAATGTTTTCTTCCCTTGGCCTCCAAAACAGGATGCAGTTAAAAGAATGACTTTGCTGTGGCGAGGTGTTGGGTTATATTAAAGATAAAGCCCCTTCTCCAGTGCCCAGCGCACAGCCACCGGGCCAGCTTAGGGAGCTAGCACCCCACTGCCCCGGGCTGAGACCTGACACGTCCTGTACCTCAGTACCCGCACCTGGGAAAACAGAAATACAGTCAAACCTCATTTCTGGAACATCTCCCATCTCGTGCAATTTGGTTCTCCACCAAGTTGCTCACAGAAAACATGTCTGGGTTATTGAACCAAACTTCAATTTTCAAACTGACAACCCTTTCAGGCTGATACCCTAGCATGACAAAAAAGCATCTCTCAGCCAACAAACAAAGGAGAGGATGCTTTTGTGGCTGGCGGAATCAATGATTAGCACAACTTAAAAACATACAACGGCCATCGGGAGTGCTAATGTTGCTAAGGGTGTGAAAGAAACAATGATCACAGGCAACTGAAGAGGTGGGAAAACCGCTGCTGATTGGATAAACGGAAAGCGGTTAGCCACTGACCGCATTTTGGAGGCAGTGGTACAAGTATGTGAACAAGCAAAGATGCTGCCGGCTGACCTGAAGGACACCCCTGGAATGAGGCTAGGAGGGGGTGGTTTAATAAATTTTAGAAAAGAAGTGTTTGTTTATAGATTAAACAGTACATTAGACAGATACTGGATATAAGAAAAGTTAAAACAGGGAATCATCTGGAGGTCTGGAACGGATTAATTCAATTCACATTGTTTCTAAGGGGGGGCGGGGAATGATTCGGTTTTCGAACACATCGCCCCTCGAACAGCCTTCCGGAACGCATTAGGTCCGAGAACCGAGGCGCCACTGTACACTCTGTGTAAATGCTTCTCATAAAAAGCAAACCTAGGAAAAGTCAAGTTCTCACCCTTTACAATGGACAGGCCAATAGTTTCCCCCAGAATGCCCGGGGTGTTGTCGGTGACGGACATGTTCTTTTCAGTGGGTCTATGCTGAATCGGTGCCCAGGTAAACCTGAGTGGTGTTGGCTCCATGCTGTTACTGCAGAGCAATTAAATAACCAACGGGAAACAACAGATTTGTTTTCTTCAAAAAGCACTTGTATTCTGTTGTCAAGTAGAGGAATGATTGTGTATGACATGACCTCATTTTCTTTGCAGCTTATGTGAGTATATTAAAAGCTAGTTTTATTTTTTCTTTGTGTTTCTAAAGTTTTTTTGCTTTTATCTTTTTTTTTTCTCTTCACTTTTTAGTGTCAGATTCCTCCTCCTCCTCCTCTTCTCTTTCAAGAACCGAGTCTCCTCTCCACCTGTTTGTATCTTCTCATCTTCATTCTCATCCCAAACCCGATACCTTTGTGTGGCCCTCAGCAGCTCACTCATTCCATGGCCCAGGTCCCCGCCAGGAACCCTCTCGGTGTAAACATGGTTTATGGCTTTTCCTTTCTTGTTAGATCTGCTTCATTTGCCTGATGTTTCATTTTCTGATAATCTTCCTAACTGATAAGCTGGATGGGAAACTCCATCAAATTTATCTGAGAGACATATCTTGCTAATTTGAAAATCCAAAAGGCCGTTTGGGGCAGGAGGAGGTACTGGTGCCCGGTTTCCAGCCTTCTCTGTGAAAAGTAAAGAAACCCGTTTTGAGCAGAAGAAATAGAAGCTTTTCTAGGTACTTTGGTGCTTTCCTGGCATTGATATAAAGGCATTAATTAAAGTTTCAGTTTTTAAAAAGGCAAATTAGAACAATTGGCAGATAATTTATTCTACATATTTCTGGTTTTTCAATTTAGAAATTAATTCAACAAGTATGTAATAATCAAGCTAACTCTCTAAAGATAATGGTCATATGCACTTTAAATATGTGGTTCTCGAACTTTCCTGTGCATTAAGATCACACAAAGAGCTTTGAAAGCTGTGGATTAGATCCGCTGGGCCCCACCCCAGAGTGTGTAGTTCAGTGGGCCTGAGGTAGGGCCCAGGAAGCTGCATTTATAAAATACCCCATATAATTCCAGGACCCGTGGGTACTGCACAGCATTTTGAAAAGCAATGCTGTAAATTATTTTCCATTTGCAGGGAAGGGAAATGTAGGGTTTATGTTGTGAAAATAGGCAGAAAAGTTGAGCAGCATTTTAATCTAATCTTGCTTTTAAATAATACTGAAATTTTCAAGTCTGTTTAGGGTGTCTGGGAACCTGTCGATGAAAAGAAAAAGCCTGAATTAAATGGAATGCTGGTTGGTAAAGGCCTTAAATGGGACCTGAATTATGGCTCTCACGAGGAGATCCACCCTTGTTTTCTCAGACTCATTTATTTAATGTTCACTTTACTGGGAGGGCCAGAAAAATTAATCTCTATACCCATGATTTATAAGGCTCATCTTTGTTCCAAATGCGCAGTTATATGCTGAACAAAAGCTCATAAGGGGAACTATTGCCAGAGAAAACTACTTTCTCTAATGTGCTCATCTCTTGGATGGCTAGCCTGCTTTGTTACACATGCGCGTGCGTGTGCGCGCTCACACACACACACACACACACACACCCAGGACAGAAACAAGGCTATCACCTAAAACGGTGGTTCTCAACCTTGGCTGCACAAGGAAATCTTTTTTAAATCGTGATTTCTGGGCCTCATCCTCCGGAAATTCTGTTTCTTTGTTACTAATCTTGTGACCCCACCCCAAAACAAAGAAACAGAATTTCCGGAGGATGAGGCCCAGAAATCAGGATTTTAAAAAGATTCCCAGATGATTCTAATGTGCAGCCAAAGTTGAGAACCACTGACCTAAAATAAGACATCCAGACCTTGCCTGTCTGCATACCAGGTGTTCTGAACCTTGCTTGAATGGCAATCCCAGCTTCATGAACTGGAAGACGGAGATAATGCTATCCTATATAATAAAAGGCTAATATGCAAATCAACTGAACGGCCAATCGCTATGATGCACACTGACCACCAGGGGGCAGACGCTTAATGCAGGAGCTGCCCCCTGGTGGTCAGTGCGTTCCCACAGAGGGAGCAACGGTCAGCCAGAAGCCGGGCTCATGGCTGGTGCGGGAGCCTCTCCCACCTCCGTGGCAGCGCTAAGGACCCCTCAGGGGATGTCCACCTGCCAGCTTAGACCTGCTCCCCACCCCCCGAGGGGTCCCAGACTGCGAGAGGGCACAGCTGGGCTGAGGGACGCCCCCCCTCCCCCCCTCAGTGCACGAATGTCGTGCACCGGGCCTCTAGTAAACTATGAACTGTTTATGTTGTTTTTAATCCCCTTCTTAAAAATAGATTTTTTTTCCCTTCAAAACAATGCCCAGCAGCAATTGCCAACTTCATTTTTTTCCATTAAAACTGTCTTTTGCATTGACTTTTGCCCAGTGTTTTGGTCATAAAATGGGATCTCACTGTTCTAGAATACCTCAGCAATGTTCCCATGGCCGTTCACTCATTTGCACAACAAGCCCTCCGACCTCCAGGCCCTGCCAGTATGTATCACGTTGCATCCCCGGGACCCTGTGTTCCTTTAAACCCGGGCAATTGAAATCCTGGCTCTAGTGAGGCACTTTATAGCAGATTAGTTATAAAATGTTGGGTGAGGAGCACCCATTTGGCTTTCTTCTAAACGTATATGTCCCAAATGGTGCTCAGTTGGTTGTTTTTGAAGCTATGAGTCATCTCCCCCACCCCCTCCTTTAGGGAGTACCTGGCCCTAACCAGGTGTTTAACTAAGACCGACTCGCCCGAGAATCTTCCCCGCCCCGTGGATGCAACGTTTAGTTGGAGACGGAGAAAGCATACCATACGTCAGTGGTAAGTGTAGAATTTCCTGATTAAAGTTGTTATGAACTTGAATCCCAAGTCTTTTCTGTAGGACAGACAGCAACGACCTGACGTTTTATGAATTTCTCCCTCCAATCCTTTGACTTCATAGAAATGAAAACTGGCCAAACCCTACAAACTCTTGGAATCCTAATCAGGGTTCATGGGTGGAAAGATCTGAAAACCGCTTGTTTGATTATTTTTCCCTTCCCTTTGGAATTTCCTGCCCTGGAAACAAAGCACAGTACATGAATCGGTCAGCTTGCCTGCCCGGAGCGCTGAGACGGAGAGGGGAATGCCCAGTTGGCCTTTGTTTAAAAAAGAAAAAAATCATTGTTAGTGGAAAACTCTGTGTCATTCTCGAATTGCAGTCCGATTCCAGAAGCCAGACTTACAGTTGGAAGGTTATTAGAACTCTATTTGCTTTTTTAGCCTCAGTTTTGATTTTTCAAATGTTTTGTTTCTTGGTTTTAATTTTTGGTTTGATTTGTTGTTCCAAGGCAACTCTCCAGAAGTATACTTTCATGGTTTTCCCTCCCTTTTTTCAGTTAGTAAGTAGTCCACCGATCTGTTAACCTTCCCCAGGGCCTCAGAGTCACGCTTCCCTCCCTCATGGAATGTGTGTGGTGGTTGCTGGCGGGTGGTTGTGGAGATGGTGTGGACATTCAGCTGCCACCCGCTTGCCCACTCGCCCCCCGGGGCTCATCTCTCCTGAGGTGCTAACGCTTGGATTTACATCCTGAGGAGGCAGTACTTGCCTGGAAAGGACCACGGAAGAAGGCACAGCGGGGAAAATGCCCAAGTCAGGCTGTGCAGTGGAGGGTCAGAAGCCCCCTGTGCTGATCAGACGTGAGACACCCGGTGGCCCAGGTGCGGGCCATCTGTAAATTTTGGGAAGAAGGAACCAATCGGATCTTGAAATTCCTTTCCAGGTCAGCCATTATTGCAGCATAGAAAAGCAATTCTAATCATTATTTTTCCTAAAATAAGCTAAACAGACATCATAAAACGTAAACTACATCTGCCAACATTTAAAGGAGACAAAGCAATTCCCTGAATATAGAACTAGTGCTTTAGGTGGTGCTCTTTAAGGCACTAGTGAATGATCACATTTTCCGAAGGCTGTTTCTGAGACGCTGATTCTGCCTGGGCAGATATTTTTAGAGACTCACAGTTCACATGAGCACATTAAAGGCTCTGAGAGGTCCTGCAGTTAAAAAAAAAAATTCAAGACTCTCTTAGCTCTGACCCAGTGTGTCCAACCCGATTGCATCGTTTTCCCCACCCTGTGGAATCGCTGTTCCAGGCCAGGCATCTTGGAAATGCTAAGGTACATGATGATCCGGTGAGATCTGAGCCTCTGCTGCCTGTGGCAAATGCACCCCTCCGGGAGATGATTTTTCCTCTGAAATCTTGCTTGGCCTACATGTGCCTTCCTTTTGCCTTTAAAGGTCCATAATAGAAAACAAATGTTTGTCATTACCCTCACATTAGGGTTCTTCAGAAAGAAAAAGGTTTCACGCCAGGGTCCCTGCAATAGCAGGCTCCTCGGACACGTGAAAAAGCCTTGATTTTTAGAAAGTCGGGCGACATTAAACCTTCGGGGAGCCCTTGTTAGTTACAGTGAGGCTTCATGGTTCATGGCTGGGGGGTACATTTATATCAGGGACTTGTATTTTCTACTTTCCCTAGAAGCAGCCCAGCTCTCAAAGGTCAGGACACTGGGTTCGAGGACAGTTCTATGGCTGACCCCTCTGCATTTGAGGGGTGTCCATCTTAAAAGTTCAGCCTTAATGATTCAAATATAAATCTTTTCTCGCTAATTGGGTTAAATTAAAGTCTCCTGCATTAGTCCTGTGGTGTCTTTCTTTAAACAAGATTGAATGGAGTTTTAGGAGATTGACAAGTCAATAATAAATGGCTCTGGGGTAGAAGTTGAGGAGTATGTGTCCAGTAATTAGACGGTCCCCCAAACCCGAGAGACTGTTCCTGTTCGCTGCATTCAGAGACGAACACGCCTTCCCCAGGCAGAAGGGCACTCAGGCCAGAGACGCAGCCTCAGCCATCGGGAGGGTTTCTATGGAGATGGGGGCATCTTCCCGGTGTGGTCCTCCAGCAGGTACTGCCTCCAGCCCAGGCCGCGTGGCCCTGACCGCTGGCATCTCCCTGCATGCATGGGAACGGCGTCCCCCACGCTTCTGTGTGACCGCCTGGCTGGGCCACCCCGCATACCCGCCTGGGCCGTGCCCTGCCTCTCCCTGCCTTAGTGTGACCCTTCCCTAACGCTTTCCCGGGAAGAACCTTCCCTTTCAGAGGCACGTTCTGTCAGGTTTCAACTGTGCTTGATGATTCTGTTAGTCGATGGGAAATTGTGATCTCGTCTGGGGCCTGGGGTTGCTGTCCTGTTCTCTTCCATTCAGTGAAAAGGAACAGTCGCTACTAGAATGGTGACCAAGCTACGTGTCAGAGGGGCCCACAGCTGGAGGCCTCCTGGCCAGTGGGGTTGGGGGAGGACCAGGCAGCTGTCCCTAGAGCCGCTCCAGCCCCATGTCCCCGTCACATTATGGGCATGCTACAGAGAGGGGGGTGGCAACCTTGGGATTAGAAATGTGGGAGGGAGGGCAGTGACAGGCAGCTCCAGGAGGCCACACCTCTGCTGCCTGCTCAGACAGGACTACCCCCAGCAAAGACGGGCGGTGGAGACGAACCAAAGTGTTTAATGTTCTTACAAAGGTACAGAGAGAATACACCTAATTCGAGGGTTGAAGTGAGCATGGACTCTATCTCTCCTCCCCCTTCAAAAACTAAGAGAGAATCATCACTAGCTACTCAGCCGCCACCTCCTTCAGCCCCAGGACACCCTGGTTCTCCGTGCACAGGTGGCAGGGTCAGGGGTCACCAGCTACCAGCAGTCTGCAGTATTGGGCTAACTTGCTCCCAAGCCCTGACTTGAGAAACAGAAATTCTCTTCCTGCTAAAAATGAAAAACGTTTAGCACAGCTCTGCAGCAGAATGCTTAGTCACGCAGATTGCTGCTCGGCAGTCAGGGTCTTTAGAGGTAAATCGCTCCTCTTTTCCTGCTTTTTTAAATAGTTTGGGGTGAGGGGGCCCACAGCCTCCAGGAACTGGAAGCTGAGTAAACTCTGTTGACAGATAACCTTGAATGACGTCGGGACCGAGGGAAAATGAACACAGAGATTCTTGCGCGGCAGGTGATTCGAATGCCAGGCTGGAGCAGCTCCGCCTCGTACCAGCGCGGGCGGGCAGGTCGCTGCCGGGCATCAGGCAGAGAGAATGTGGATGGCAGGCAGAGAGAGGGGCTGGTGCTCCATCGTGGTCCCATGTTCATGTGCATGAGGTCCCGGAGTTCATTCTCGGGCCGGGAAGCAAAGAGCGATGCATCTACTGAGGTCTCTCTGGTGAAGGATTTTTTTTCTATGCATCACGTGACCATTGTCCCTTGTTTTTGGACCCTGCTGCTCTCCTGTCACTGGGCGGGCAGGGATTCCTCTAGGGCAGTGGTTCTCAACCTTCTGGCCCTTTAAATACAGCTCCTCATGTTGTGACCCCCAACCATAAAATTATTTTCGTTGCTACTTCATAACTAATTTTGCTACTGTTATGAATCGTAATGTAAATATCTGATATGCAGGATGGTCTTAGGCGACCCCTGTGAAAGGGTTGTTCAACCCCCAAAGGGTCTCGACCCACAGGTTGAGAACTGCTACTCTAGGGCAAGCTTACCTTCTGCGTGCTGTGAAGATGGGAGGGGAGAGGGAAGGTGGCTGTCCTTCAGACCATAGCCACTCACTCAGTGCCACCAGGCCCAGCCAGAGGACAGCGGGACAGAGCATGCTCTGTGTTGAGTGCCCTGCTTATGGAGACGCCAGGTTCTCAAACAGAACCAAGCCTCCTAATGCAGCGTGCCTCTGGCTGAACAGAATTGTTGGCTGTGAGGTCCTCTGAATGATGAACTTGGAGAGGTGACATGCAGGCCGTGCGATTGCCACACTGGAGGTCTGCGTGGAATGAGCCGCAGGTCTCGTGCTCCGGAAAAGGGATTTTGGTGAAGGCTCAGCCGCAAGGGCAATTTGAGCTGACTGTTCCCGGTGTCCTGCTTGTGACAGGGTTTCTCAACAGGCTCCGGCATATGACAGGAGCTGGGTCAGAAGTCCTCGGGAGGGGCCAGAGCTTGACGTGCAGCTTCCGAGGCCAGCGGCCTTGGTTCCTGGGCCTCTTGGTCCGTAGGGCAATGCCTCGCTCCCCCCCCCCCCCGCCTCCCCCCCCAGCACATGGCGGTCCAAGGGAAGCCCAGACAGAGCCCTGGGTGCAGGGCTCAGGGCCGTTCTTAAGTGGCCCCTGCCTTCGTGTCAGGTGTCCGAGATAACGCTTCCACTGGGGCGTCTGGGTGAGGAGAGAAAAGGCAGTGGGCTTGGGGAAGCACAGATCTCGTCAGCCGCGTGGCCTCTTACGGCGCCTGGACCATTCAGGCCATTAAATTAGGTCACAGAACCTGGGCCAGGTCTGGGGGCATGCTCCCTCCGCCTGCAGCAGCTCCCAGGGCCCGGTTTCAGAGCCACTGTGTCCTGTGACCGAGGGCCGTGCTGGAGCGCAGCAGCTGCTCACCCTCAGGGTTGCCACGGCGACAAGCACTTCTCCAGCAAGAGTGATAAACAAGAGGCAGAGCAGCCGCACTCGCCCTGGCCTACCTGTCGGACCGGATGATTCGGAAGCTTATTTCTCCAGCCGTAGGTTCCGTTTAGAAATATGTCCGATACCCTTCCCTCCGATTCTTTTTCCAAGCTTCACCCATGCACGCTGTAGGAACACTTTGGCTTTGGTGAGAAGGAAAAGAGTCGCTTTAAAAAGATGTAGGTTAGATGAGCACTTCTCGGTGTTAACGTACATAAATCAAAATCCAGCATCTACAGTATTTTGAAATGTACCATTTCAGTCCTATGAAACAGTAAGACACAAGTTATTTTGATTATATTTGATGATATTTTTTAATCAGATACATTCATTCTGATTCAAAATGATGTTTAGCCCTTGTTTTCCTCCAAATTGTAATCCAGGGGAAGAATTTTATTTCCTGAGCCATTGCCGGGAATATAGGTGTTAACTATTAAATACTTTTACCATTATTGTTCGTCCCCTGCTATTATTAGTAAATATCTGAATGCTCCGATATCCGTCCCTGGCCCAGAACATGAAGGGTCTCCGCCCTGTGACATGTGTATAAAAAGGGATTGACCAGGAAGGAAGGATTAGTTCTGATAGCACTCACGCTCCATATCCAAATGGGTTAGTTCTACTCTAGATGTGGGCGGGGGGGGGGGGACCCCGAGTGAAGTACAGTGTTTTGTCCACTGTCAGTTTTAGTCCAGGGCGTGATGACCGCCACACCGAGCAGTCCTGTGAGACAGTGAGGTCTGGCTGTGAGGAGAGCCGAGAAGGAGAGCATCTGAAAGAGAGGGCCACTCATCCAAGCCCGTACAGTGCCGCGTCTGCGGACAGCACACACTCCTTCACGCGTGCGATCCACAGGCATCTGCCACGGGCCTGGCACTGCTACCCCTGAAAATGCCTCAGTGGAGGGCCTGGTTCCTGTCTTGTGGAGCCGCCCACAGTTCAATAGGAGAGACCGTGACTTCCGCTTTCACATGAAACGGTGTGGTAAGCTCCTGGGAGCCCCGAGCACCGAGGCCCGGCTGTCTACGGGCCAGTGATAGGGGAGAGACAGAAGGCTCGCACAGTCTTCCTGGAGGAGTGCTGTCAGGCTGGCTTTAAAGGCTGGATTTGGATCCTGGCGAGTGTTTGAGTCCTGGCTTTGCCATCTGTTGGCTGTATGACTTTGGGTAACTTACATAACCTCGTTAAATCTCAGTTTTGCCTCAAGATTAAATGAGATAATATGTGTAAAGTGCTGATCCCACTGCTGGAAGCATGGAATGTTCTCTGGAACTGGTAGCCACCACTGTCAGCATCGCCGTCACTCGCCAGAGCTTGTTCACAGGGAGACATTCCAACGAGAGGAAGCCACTAACTTAGTTGTATGTAGGTACCACGAGGGAAGGTTCTGATCCGTTCATTTGGCAGAAGTTCTGATCCGTTTATTTGTGGACCAAACCAACAAAGCAGTTTATCCAAAAATCACACTGAGCCCCTCCCAAAGCCATTAAGTTCTTGTAGCAAAGGAGCCAGAGGACCTGGTGGGAAATTTGCAGAAGTTTTCTAGCACAGTCATTTATTATTGAAGTGAGTTAATGATTCCCTTCAACATACCTCAGTTTTGACTCCTAAGGTAAATACCAATAGACACAACCCATGTAAACAAACTCTCTCGAGGGGTCTCAGCAACTCTTCGGTGTAAAGAGGCTGAGAGACCCAGACGCTGAGGAGCGCTGTGCCCCGGTGGCTGAGCCGCAGGGAAGCGGTAGAGCCAGGCTGTCGGCACGTGTAGAACACGCCTTCGGGCTTTCCTTGGCTGAATGGTGGTACCATCCATCTCAGCCGCACCTTGGAATCACGGCCCCACCCCTGGAGTTAGTGATGCCCTTGGTCTGGGATGCATCTGTGGCATCATGATTTGTTAACCCCCAAGTCATTCCGAGGTGAAGCCACGGCTGAGAACCGCTTGTTCAGCGAGGAGGTAAGCCAGCGTTGTCAGGTCAGGCCCAAGCAGCAGCCACCTCCTTTATTTCACTAAAAAATCTCAGGGAAACTGTAGCAAGTCCTGGTTATCAAAGTTAAAATATTACTTTTCCATAAAAAGGTTAAAGTCAAAATAAGACCTGAAAAAACCAATAGCAGTTCTTCCACCAGGTTCCGTGGGCCAGTGAGCACAGCAGGGCTTCCGGGAGCGTTAGGCAGGCGCAGGCGCAGCCGCTGGGCCCGGGCGTCTTCGCTGTCACCCGCCCTCCACGCATCTAGTACCAGCCTGAAGTCGTGTTCTAGAACCTGGTTTCAAATCTGGGGGTGTTGCCCACCTCCCAAAGGCCAGGGAATGAAGTGGGGAGTTGCTAGGTTTGTCCTGAAAATGGCCCCCATCTACTGCAGGGGTCACCAGGAGGCCAGCATGCTGTTTCTAGGTTTAGCCCCTCACGGGGATGCTCTGTAAGTTCACTGTGTAGGCGTCACGTGTGCCGTGTTTAACAGGTGTGTCCCAGCCGTGCACTGGCCCCGTCCCTCCTGCCCCCACTCACACCCCACAGACGGCTTCTGGAGGGAGCTCGGAGCTTAGCAGGTGCGCTGGTTGTTGACTGAGAGATGAGCTAAAGCAGGAGGACAGGAAGTAGTTTCGGCTGCCGTGACTGTATTTCTTTATAGACAAGGAAACCTAGAAACCTCGTGGGGGAAGGGGCGTGTGTCCGTCTTGCACCCCTGTCTGTGTGTGGGAGGGGGTGGCGGTTGGTTGGTTGGGTCTGTGCTTTCACTCCTGATGTTATCTTCTCGGAAACCTCTCACAGGCTCTATCCACGCCACATCCGTGGCGGCCTCCCGCGTGGAGCAGGCGCTGTCCGAAGTGGCCTCGTCTCTGCAGAGCAGCACCCCCAAGCAGGGCCCGCTGCACCCCTGGATGACACTGGCACAGATCTGGCTCCACGCAGGTATGCTCTGCCCCGCGGTGGGCCCCGCCCCGCCCACTGTGGGCCCCGGGCCAGAGGCTGCAGGACCCCGTGGGCACTGCCTCTGGGGCCCACAACCCCTCAGCAGGAGAAATCAGAGCTTTGGCAGTCACACCAAAATGTTAGTGCAGTGGTCCCCCCTTATCCGCGGAGAATATGTTCCGGGCCCCCCAGTGGATGCTTGGAACTCTGGATGGTATTGAGCCCTCTGTGTACTGTTTTTCCTTTTCATACACACCTGTGGTAAAGTTCAATTTATGAACTAGGCACAGTAAGAGATTAACAACAATAATATTAAAATAGAAGCATTTTACGGCCTCTCTTTGTCATATCTGAATCGCCAGCATCCCTACTCTTGCACTGTGGGGCCATGATTAAGTAAAACAAGGGGGCCTTGAACACGAGCACTGTGATTCCCCAACAGTCTGTTCCATAACCCAGCGGGCTAAGTGACTGACAGGCGGGTCATGTACCCAGCGACCCTGGACAAAAGGATGAATCTTGTCCAGGTGGGAGGGAGCAGGATGGTGTGAGATTTTATCCCATTGCTCAGGTTGGCGTGCAATTTAAAGCTTGTGGATTGTTTATTTCTGGAATTTTCCATGTAATATTTTGGGACCACAGTTGAAACATAGAAAGTAAAACTGCCGATGAAGGGGAGACTCCTGTACTTATTTGCAGGAGCCATGAATTCCTCTGTCTCCCCACGCTCCCCTGACCCAGAGCCCGGCACAGAGCAGCACCCAGGAAAGCTCTTCGAGTTGGACTCTAAGGGTCGCAGGGAGCTTGCTGTCCTGCAGCAGGGCCCAGAGAGCTACGCCCCAGGCTCTCTCTGCGGGAGACAGCGTGGCATGGAGGCCCAGACCCAGAAGTCTGGAAGCCCCGCACACTTGGAGGGGAGTCCCAGCTCTACTACTGAACAGCTGCATAGACTGAAGCTAATAGCTTCCTCCCAGCCTCGGTTTCCTCATCTGTACAATGGGAGTAATAGTGCTTGTCTCCGGGGTTGATGAGCACAGTGCCTGGCTCATCCTGGCAGTGAGACTCGGAGCCCCTGGGAGAGGCACAGACCGATTGCTGGCACGGTGCCTTTATCGAAGCAAAGGAGGGGCAGTGTTTTCCATTCCCGCTCCCCTCTCTGAGGTGCTCCTGGTAGTCCACAGTGAGGAGGCAGGTACTGCACCCGCTGGGCCAGAAACTAGCCCGGGAGGCAGGCACCATGTCCCTCCTCCGTTTCACGCGGCTGCTTTTGCGTAGCTAGAAATCCCCCAAATAAATCCAGCACGCAGGCATGTCAGCAACAAGAATCCTACTTTACAGACTCCGAGCGAACAGTGGCTGTGGTTTGCTTGCATTTTTATGTTTCCATATAAAAGACAGTTCTGTTCCTCATGTTTTATCACTTGATCTGCAAGGCCCTCCCAGGCCTTCCCTGGCTTGACTCTCAGGGCGCGTGGTGAAAGCCCAAAAGTGGCTGGGAAAGTGCTTGTTATCCTCACTGGCCATCTGTTTGCTCATTTGCCAGGCCCAATGGTATGATGTCCAACCTTGTTTGGAACTGTTGGCCGGCCTTCCTATAGGAAAACCCGGTGGGTTTACCTGGCTTTGGCGTGTCGCAGACCGGGCTCAGCCAGCCTCTTCTGCCTTGGCACCTTTAATTGAGCCATAAAACAACAGCAAATTAACAAATTATATCCTTCTAAGCAGAAATATATGTGAGGGCTGATTCAGGAATGTGCCGATGGTTCTTCCTGCGCGGACGCGCGCCAGCAGCCGCCTCTCCTGGGTCCTGGGCGCTGGCGGGGAGAGCAGGGAGCAGCGTCATGCCTGCCTCCACTGCTCTGACAGAAGGCCAGCCCCCGTCCAGGCGCCTGGCCGATCCAGTGGCCTTTATGAGCAGTAACTGCAGAAAACGGGGGAAAAGGGGTACGGGTTACTGTCGGGTCAGGAAAGACTGGCTGAACCTGCGGGGCCAGGGTGGGAGCCACTGGGGAGGCGAAGTTGTCTTCCAAATGGGCCATAGACTCTAGTTTGTTTTTTTAATATGTATTTTTTATTGATTTCAGAGAGGAAGGGAGAGAGAGAGAGAGAGAGAGAGAGAGAAACATCAGTGATAAAAGAGAATCATTGATCGGCTCCCTCCTGCACGCCCCCTACTGGGGATCGAGCCCACAACCCAGGCATGTGCCCTGACCGGGAATCCAACCGTGACCTCCTGGTTCATAGGTCGATGCTCAACCACTGAGCCACACTGGCCGGGCTGGAGTCTAGTTTTGAAGGGCCAACGTCTGAAAAACCAGAAGAGCTGAAGGGACCCTATGGGCTGGCATGAGCTCTGTGGACCTCACGGGCTTACTCCTCTTGCCTCTTTCTTG
Organism: Myotis yumanensis; assembly: GCF_028538775.1. Classification (NCBI taxonomy): domain Eukaryota; kingdom Metazoa; phylum Chordata; class Mammalia; order Chiroptera; family Vespertilionidae; genus Myotis; species Myotis yumanensis. The sequence continues at coordinate 11,023,611 of NW_027223752.1, forward strand.
GAAAACTTGACGGCCCGAGTGAGAGCCACGTCCCGGGACGGCTTCCCTGTGGCTTGCTGCCACTCACTCAGTCACCCAGACTTGGTTCCTCCCTGCGCGGCTGGCCGTGACTCTCGGGAGGAGATGTCGCTGCTGTTGGAACATTGCGGAGCAGTGTGGAGGTATCCCGGGGCTTTTATGTAATCATGTGACTTCCCTGTCTCGCTGCCATCGCCTGCAGGACAGCATAAAGCCCTCACTGCTGGTAACGGGTGGTGGTGGGCATTCTGTTGTGAGTGAGATCGAACTTACGGAAACCGGGTGCCGCATCTGCCTGACTGGGCAGAATATGCATTGTGCTTGTGTGCGCGGGCAAACGTGTATGTCATGTGAGTGGCTGGAGTCGATTAGGACCTTTGTAGGGTTTGTGCCGTAAGGACCTAAAGCAATGGCTGTGTTAGAATTGAGATTTAGAATCTTATCATATATTCATGTCATGTCTTCTTCATATAGTTTTTGAAGAGGTCAACTCAACAGGCAGGCTCCCCCAAACTGTGCCGTGTTAGCTACTGTGGTGGGAGCTCTGCTGCTCTGAGAGGCACGGTAAACGTGATCCCGCTCTCTGACAGCTGATGGAAACCAGGTAACACCCGCGTCCACGTCAGCTCTAGCAGCACTGCCAGATTCTGTCCGTTCTGCGAGCTTCAGAAGCAACTGGTTAGATCCAGGTCTGACACCCACGGCCGAGGCGTTTCTGTGACGTTTGTGGGTCTCTTCTCTCGTGGTTGTTTTTCCGACAAGCTCAGTAGAAACGGGTGATGGGAACCCAGGGTAGAGCTAGCTTCAGATCTGAGGGTCACAGGTCAGATCTCCCCGCTATGGTAGGAGAGGGTCCCTGTATGTCCATTTGAATGGCAGAGACCATGAATAGGACCCCCGAGCCTTCATCTGCTCTGTGAGGGTCCGGCCAGAGCCCAGCAGGGAGCACAGACCCAGGCCGACCAGGGGTGCTTGGGACAGGGTGCCGCCTTCCAGTGGGGTGGGACCCATCCCCTGGTTGCCCTCCCCCCCGCCAGCACCTCCTCAGACTCTTCCTCATAATACCTGGTGGCCGACCTGCATGGGTTGTGCATGTTTTTCCCCTGGTTTGTTTGGATGCATGTGACAGTTTTATTTAAATTATTTTTGAATAAATAATACAATTTTGAATAAATAGTGCACAATTGGAAAGGTACAAAAGGCATCGAACGGAAAGACTCTGCCCATCGCTGAGCTTGTCTCTCCCACCCACAGGCACCCACTGTCAGCAGTCGGCACCTTTGAGATGCCACACTCGGAGGTCACTGCTGTCCCACACGCGAGGCTGACTCATGCCTTCCTGCAGCTGCAGAGCATAAGCCCATTGTATGAACTTGCCATCATTTTGTCAGGACTCCCTCGCTTAACATTTAGATTCTTCCTAGCATTTTGCTGTTACAGACAATGCATCAATAAGTATTGTTATGTGTATTGTTCTGTATCTGTATCTAAACGTGGAAATGAAGCATCAAAGGGTGCATACTCGAATTTTGATAATCGTGTCAGATTGTATGAATTTCTATTCAGTCACTAATGTCTGAATGCCCATTTTCTCGCATCCTTGCCAACGCAACGAATTACCAAACTTCTCGATCTTTGCCAGTCTGACGGGTGAAGATGGCATTTCAGTTGCCTGCTCATGACGCCCGCCCAGTCATCTGCTTCGATGCTCAGCTTTTCTTTCCATTTGTAAGCATTTATTATGGCAAAGAAATGTGCCTTGTCTGATACGTGCTAGAAATATTTCTCCCCGTTTTTATTTTGTTAGTGCTTTTTGTCCTTTTTACTGCCAGTTTTTAAAACATACATTTATCCGTCTTCTCTTGGTGGCAGCTGGCCTTCATCTGACATTTAGAAAGCAAGTACCCATTTTTACGGTCTCTTTTCCTGAAAGTCCGGGGGATCTGCCAGTGCCACTTGTACATTCGTTTTATAAAGAAGGTCGGAGGGGTTGTCTGCCCCTCTCGCAGGAAGGAAAGCCAGGCTAGACAGAGGAAGCACCTCTGAACTCCTGCGGCAGAGTCGGAGGTGGAGCAGAGGACTCGGTGTTCACTCCACGCGCGACCCGTCTCCCTCCGGCTCTGTCTGACGCAGACCTGGGTGCTGCCGTTGGAACCATTCATTCCCAGAGACTCCGAGCAGAACCAGGGCCCTCCCAGCCAAGCAGCCTGGGTGCCATCTTTCCATTTCCACGTTGGGATGGCAGCTAAAAATGACACTGCAGTAGGTGGTTAATTTCTGCTTGTTACTTACTAATAATTATAGCTTTCACTTTGGCACCTCTCACAGTCGAAACCAACGGCTATTCTTAGATGTGCAAGATCAGATTTTCTGATTTCTGCTGGGAATTGAGAGCCATGATACTCTCACAGACTCCTTGGCCCTGGCCCTTTGCCCTTCCCCCTGCCAGGCTCCTCCCAGCCACCAGCAGGCCGCATGGGCAGAGTCACGGCCCCTCCCCTGGCGTGACGAAGACAGCTCCCAGGCAGGTGGCCTGCTGTCACTCAGAGGGAGCGCCCGCCTGTGGGAGGGATCGCGGTCCCCGGTCCTGCCTGCTGACGCAGTGCCCTTGTTGCTCAGTCAGCCCACCAGACTGCCCCTTCCTCTGCCCAGAGGTGGGTTTTAATTAATGGTCTACAGCTTGCAAGTAGCCAACTCTCATCAAGGACTGTGTGTGTGTCAGACATTATTCCATGAACTTTATGTCTCGCGTTGTTTAGTCCTCATGATAGCCTTATGGGGCATGAATGCCCTGTTCACCTCATTTGACAGATGAAGAAACTGAGGCACCGCTGTCGTCCCTTGAGTGGCTGGTGGTTCGCTTTTCCGCAGCGGGAAGCCTGGGGAAGAGCTGGTGTGTGGGGTCAGTGGGGACGAGAACTTGTGTCAGGTGCCTGAGAACATGCAAGTGACAATGTCAGGCACAGGAATTTGGGGGTGGGTGCAAAGCCAGGGACGTGATGCGAATGGCTGGGAAGAGAATGTCGGTGGAGGAGGGAGAGGGCTGGGACAGGGAGCTGAGGCCCCACATTTAAAACCTGCTGCGGGAGGAAAGGCCAAAGAAATGGAAGGAGTGGGCAGCAAGGCAGGAGGGGACAGGAGGGGTGGGGCAGTTGTGGCCGCAGAAGGGGTGCACACAGGAGCCCATGCGGCAGTGGGGAGCGAGGGCTCTGGACTTGGACGAGTCCCACCATGGTGTCCACGGCAGGGCGACCCCTCTGATGGATGATGCAGTCAGGATTGAGACCCTGTCCATCATCCAGAAGACAGGGGACATGCGATGGCGTGACGCACTCCAGAAGGCCAGAGTGCCAGCACCAGGGCTTGGGCAGAGGGCTGGCCCACAGAGCAGAAGGGGCAGCATGGATGGGTGCAATGGGCAACGAAGGGTGTGAGGGCTCAGTGGCAAGAAGGGGCTCAAGGTCGGCTCAGCTGGTTTCTGTCTCCTCTTTGAACGATGAGTCAAGTTCAGCGGGGGCTGGGGACGGAGGGCTAGGGGAAAGGGTTGAGGAGTCAGGAGAACATCCGGACCGAGGCCGGGAGGGGACACAGTATATGGCCAGTGCAGCCAGGAGCTAGTCTCGCCGTCCCACCGAGCCCCTGGCGGAGGGACCCCTCTGCACAGCCGTTCGCAGACTTGGAAATAAAGGTCAGACATGTAGCCAAGCCCTCGATGAGGACAGGACCTGGGCAGGGTTCCCCCCGGGGGACTGCAGGCCCCAGCGTGGGGCCCGGCCCCGAGAAGCTCAGGGTAGGACCAACGCATGAAAACAAAGCCTCCTTTCGCTTCCCGAGCCCCCAGAGGCAGCCCCAGTGAGCCCATAGGGATGAGGGCCTCCCTCGGCCTTGAGGATTGGGAGGGTGACCGGACACTCGTCATGACACGACCCCTTTCCTCTTGGCCCTCGTGCTGAATTACATGAAAGAGTGGACACGGGAGACGGGCTCTGAACACCTGCGCTACTGGCAGCCCTGCGTTCCCCTGGGGACCCCCTGCCCTGCCCGGGCAGGGGCTACCCCACAACCAAGTGGCTAGGGTCTGTTTCCCAAGCACAGTCACACACACCCCCTTTAGGGTAAAGGACATGGTTTTGAGGGGTCAGGTTTTGAGCTCCCTGCCGGCCTGCTTGCCTGTGGGCCTGACCTGCAAGGCCGGGGAGAACCTGAAGGGACACCAGGTCCCTTCCTCCCTGTCTGCCAGTTCTCAGGCGATCGCAGGTGTAACGGCGCCCACGCTGTGGTCAGCCCTTCGGCTGCCTCTGACATTTCGTGTTCCTTTGTGGGAGTCTCAGAAAAGGGGTTCCCCCTGGCTAGATAGACCCCCAGGGAGCAGGTGTGGCCAGCAAAGGCACCTTTGAGAGAAGAAAAGAGTCCTCACGTTCCTGGGCAGACACAGCCCTGTGCCCGGCACACACCGGCCAGCGGAGTCCAGGCTGGACTTCAGCCCTGCTCTGCCCGGAGCACCTTTGCACAGTGCCCACCTGCACAGCCCGAGCCACGGCAGGCACCTTGGGCCACATCCTGCAGCTGCAGCCCCCGGCCGGGATCCTCTACACCCCGAGGAGGAAGTGGTCCTCAGACTTGGCGCCGATCCGCCTCGCAGGTCACACCTTCAGTTTGGTTTAACAAGCAGTTTCCGAAAGCCCGCCGTACAGGGCAGACAGGGTGCCCACTGGGTCCCGGCCCTCCAGGGGCACGGCGTCCAGGGACGGCCGGGGTGAGGGACCTCCCGGAGCACACAGGGCGTCTGGGGAAGTCACGTGCAGGGTGGGCATTGGCGGAGCGTGGAGTGAGGAGCGGTGGGTCTTACAGATGGCCGTCCAGGGAAGGCACTGGGCAGAGGGAACAGCACAGCAGCGGTGAGGCTGGGAGGCCGGGGAGTGACAGGCAGGGAGGGTGGGGAGGTGGCAGGGCCGGGTAGTGAATGCTGAGCAGAAGCGTGAGTTCCCTGCAGGAGGAACCACATTTCTCATAGTAACCGGTGGCAAGGACAAGCGGAGGGGCAGCCGGAGCGTAGGCTGACTCCCCGGAGACCAGGACAGAATCTTCGTCCCGTGACCTCTCCAGAGAGCACCTCTGGCAGCCGCCTGCAGCGGAAGCCCTGACATTGCACCCAGGTGTGTGCTGTTGGAGCTGACCGGCTCCGAGTTCCCAGAGCCAGCTTCCCTCCGAGTTCCTTCCTGTTATCATTCATTCATTCACTCACTCATTCAGTCACTCATTCACTCCCAACATTCCCTGAGCTCCAGCTGCGTGCCTTGCACTGTTCCTATCACAGGGGACACGGCAGCGAACAGCACCTGTGACGCGTGGCTTACGTTCTAGAACAGTGATGGCAAACCTATGACACGCCATCAAAATGCTGACACGCCGAGCTCAAAAGGTTCGCTATCACTGTCCTAGAAGGACTGTAATGAGACAAGATGAGTCAGTGGGTTCAGGGAGGAAAGAAAGCAGGGAAAGGTGGGAGCAGCAGGAAGGGCCTTAGGCAGGAGTGGCGTGTGGGGCCGAAGGGGGAGGCCTCGCCTCCAGGACACAGCTCGTTAGGTGCGCGAGGAAAATAGTAAAACTTTTCTCTCTTTTTCCTGTTCTGTTTCTGTTTCCGTGTGCACTGTATGTTAACATACAGATAAGTAGCTCAGAGATACAGGGACAAACATCTTTGATGCTGGGGGTCAAGGCCAGAACGGAGGAGGGCGGGGCGGCCTGGAGGTGGAAGCGTCAGTGGTCACAGAGCACAGCAGCCAATGAGGAGGGCCCTGGCAGTGGTCTTGACAGACACGGCCGAGGAGGGGACAGAAGTCGGACGTCCCAGCACTGGGAAGACGATGGGGCCGTGGTCCCAGCCCTTGGGGCGGGGGGGCGGGGGAGGGCTTGCGTGTATCTGAGAGATAGGCGGGGGCATTGGACACGCGTGATGGGCTCTGGGGCGGGCTGGGCAGCAGAGCATTCAGGACTCTGGGAGAGTGGACGCCTGAGGCTGGAGGGAAGGTTTCCTGCTTTTTTTGAAAGTGACAGCTCTGTGGTTCCAAGAGCTTGGCTGATGTGGGACAGTTAACCAGTTAACCGTCTCCAGGGCGCAGCGACGTCCCCTGGCAGAGGGCAGGGTCTAATGGAGCAGCCACTTTATTTCACCCCCATAGACATGTACGCCCCGGCCGCTGCCCTGGTCACACTGGCTGGCATCAGGAGGACAGGCCGCAGGGCAGAGCCGTAGCCCTGTGAGGGGCTGTGCGCTTCTGGTTGGCTTGTCCTTGAGCTCACTCGGGGGCTGTCAGAGCTGAGGGCGGGTGTCCCTGCTGCCAAGGTGTTCCAGGTAGGACACCTGCACAGGCCTCACTCCCCCCTTGGTGGTGGTGACGTGTCCCCTTCAAGGCCCCATGGTATGAGTGACTCAGGTCCCTGTGTAGCAGTGGGCGTGAAGGACTGTCGACCTGCAGCCGTTTCCACTCAGGGTGGGGGGCTGGCTGGCTCTGGGCCCTGTGTGTTCCCGACGGGCCCCTGCCAGGCTCTTGTGGTGGGGGGAAGGGGGGGGCGGTAAATGTCCCCACTAGAGTCGCACTGTCCACAGGGCCTTGGAAAGGCAGGAACCCAGAAAAGCACCCCCTGCTCTGTCCCCACAGCCGAAGTCTACATTGGCATTGGGAAGCCTGCAGAAGCCACAGCCTGTACCCAGGAGGCTGCCAACCTCTTCCCCATGTCCCACAACGTCCTGTACATGCGAGGCCAGGTGGCCGAGCTCCGAGGAAACATCGACGAAGCCCGGCGGTGGTACGAAGAGGCCTTATCCATCAGCCCCACCCACGTGAAGAGCATGCAGCGACTGGTGAGTCTGACGGCCAGCGGGACCCCTCTTTGGTGGGGCTCCCCTTGGAAGCGGCAGGGAGCTCGTGACCCTCAGACCCTCCTGTGGTCCCAGAGGCCGGAGGTGGTTCGCCCGCCAGGCCAACACGATGCACAAAGCCAGCGGCTCTGCTCCTCCTGAAGGTGGGGTGACTGGAGCCCTGGGAGCTGGCGGTGCATGACCGCAGCAGCCCGCCCGGTGCAGCGGGCAGAGTGTGAGGCAGGGTCCCCTGGCCACCGGTCCCAGCCACCCTGTGGCTCAGATTTAATAAATACAGTCCCATGGCCCTGGGCGCTGTCATTGTCGTCTGGGTCTCACCTTGGGGGTGCCCGCCCCCCAGGAGAGACTTCATCACAAAAGTCAGAGCACTTCACAAACTGGCGCCTCTTACCTTGTGGGACCCCGAGACTCCAGCTTGTCCACCACTAGGCTGGGTGGTTTCGGACCATGAGTATCTAAACTCCTCGGCCTGCCTCCAGCCTAGAGAGTTTTTAAATAGATCCGATGCCCTGAGAACAGTCTCAAGAGTTCTACGCAGCCTAGTAGGGGCCCCCTGTCAGAGGACCCAGAGGACCAGGTAAGTCGCTCCAGGGTCCACAGTGTATGGGGTGCTGCTCCCCACAAGTGCGCACACATGCCTTGTCTGGATACCCAGGTCAAAGGTGTGAGGCTGCCCTTCTGCTCCCCAGCCCTTGCCATGGAATGGACCCCCCGTACCCCAGTTTCTGTCACGTGGGGGAGCTGACCGACCCCTCCGGAGGGTCTGCGCTGTTAAGAACAGACACTGAGCCTGGCTGGTTTGGCTCAGTCGATAGAGTGTCGGCCTGCAGACTGAAGGGTCCCAGGTGCGATTCCTGTCAAGGGCACGGCAATGCCCCGACCCCCAGTAGCGGGTGTGCAGGAGGCAGCCAATCAATGATTCTCTCTCATCATTGATGTTTCTATCTCTCTCTCCCTCTCCCTCTCTGAAATCAATAAAAATATATTTTTAAAAATTACAAAATAATAATAATAATAATAAAATAAAGAGCAGGCACTGAGCCCGCTGCACAAAGCCGTCGTCTGCTCTCACTTCCTGCGAGAACCTGAATGGCAGCGCAGAGGGAACAGGCCCCCGGAGCTGGTAGAAAGCCGTGTCCTCTCTCTGGTCTGCTGGCCAGGCTGGGGCTCTGGCTTCTGTTTCAGGGCCTGTGTGACTCAGTGAGCCCAGGAAAGGAAGCCTTGTGATGAAGCGGGGTGCCCTCTGCACCGTCAGTGGAGTCCAGGGCCCGCGGTCAGTGGTGTGTGATCTGTGAGGGCGAGCACGGGACAGCTCCAGGGACGGAGTTCCTGCCCCAGCGGTGGGGCTTGCTGGCCCTTTAACTTTGGGAAAAGCTCATAAGTTCTCTGCACCCTTTCCTTTCTGTGAAATGGAAACATTCAACTAGATAGGCTGTGAGTTTCTACCTGGTGTTCAGAGGACATGGTTAGGACGTTGTCTGAAGGAGCCCAAAGCCTTCGTTCTCCTGCTGAGCAGTAGTGACTGGTTCTCAGCAGAGAAAGCCCAGCACCCAGCCCTGGGCACCAGGAGAGGGGGCCTCGGAGTCAGGCTCGAGCCCAGCCCCAGCCCTGAGACCTCCGGCTGTTGCCTGACCTCCAGGGGCCTCGGTGTTCCTGTGACTTGGGCTGTGACTTACCCAGTCATCCGGGAGACCTGAATGAAACGATTTACTTAACAAGCCTGGCAGAGTTCCTGGCACCTAGTAGGTGCTTATTAAATAGAAAACTGACAACAGCCATTTTCAGTTTTAAGAATAAATCACACCTTATAGTAATTACAGCTACTTAATTTTTTTCGACTTCCCTTTATCAACATTCCGTAGCTCAGGACAGCTTTATAATTTTACATACTATCCCAACACTAGTTTGATTAGAAATGGCTTTTCATTTTTGTCTCACTATGGCAAGAGGCATTCGCAAGAGCTTCTGAGACCCAAGAGCTTTCTCTAGCATTGCAGGAAGGGCATAATCAAGGTGTGTACCCAGCCTTTTTATTAACAGGAGGCAGCGTGCTTCTACCTCAGGGCATATGAATTATTCAGAGAAGTATTTCTTGTCCATCCCCAAGGGGAACACATGAGACAAAAGATCAAATAGGAAAATCGCACCAGGGAGGTTTTCGGTTTCACCTTTGGAGCTTGTCAGGACACCTGAGCTCCCTGACGAATGCCAGGCGCTTCCCTCTGTGAAAGGAGCCGCCGCAGTGGGCCCAGCACCCAGGGCTGGGGAGCCCCGGGGTAGAGGCCCCGGCTGGCCTTCTCTGGCCGGGGGACTGGGCTGCTGTGGAGGTCTCACCAGGAAAAAATAACAACAATGAACTCTTGAGACTGTTCTCAGGGCATCGGATCTATTTAAAAACTCTCCAGGCTGGAGGCAGGCTGAGGAGTTTAGATACTCATGGTCCGAAACCACCCAGGGACTGTGATCTGTGGGACTCCCAACAGGTGGCCTGGAGGGTCCCTTCTTGGTGACCCTGTGAACGATGCATGCTGGGCTGTGTACTCCCAGCCCATCCCATGGAGGGGCAGCCCCTGGAACTCTAGGCCTCTGGCCGGGAAGCATCCCAGCCCTCCCTCTCCTCCTCCCTCCCTGAGCTTTGCACGGAGGAAGGGAGGAAAGTGGCCTTGCATACACTCTGGAGGCCACACTGGCCTGGGCGGCATCCCAGGTCTGTCTCTCACTAGCGTTGGGACCTTAGGAAGTTACTCACCTTCTTTGTGCCTCAGTTGCCTCAGCTGTATAATGGGGGTAATGTTAGCACCAGAGGAACTGAAAATCTCTACCTGAGTCACCAAAGACCCTGCCTGACCCTCATGGAAACCAGACTGGCCCGTCGGCCCCTAAGTGCAGAGGAGGGCCCGGCAGCAAGGTCACAGCTGTCTTTCTACCAGGTCGAGGCCAGTGGCGAGGGAGGCGGGAACAGAGTCTGGGCACGTGCCTGGCACTCAGAGAGGGGTGTGCACATGAGAGGTGGGCCAGGAATGTCTGCCCAGGCTGGGTCAGGGCGGGACTTAAAAGGTGAGACTAGAAGGAGCTTGAAGAATGCGAGCACTGGAGACCATCCGGGAACCAACCAAGGAGGTTCCAGGGGAAGGAACCAATTGTGGTTTGTGGACAAACCCAGAGGAGGGGAGGTGGTCAGAGTGCTCACAGGGGAGGAGAGGAGCAGGAGGGCCCGTGGAGGGCGCTGTTTGGAAGGAAGGAAGCCTGCGTCTGTTACAGGTGGAGACCAGGTGGCGGAGGTGATGCGGAGAGCAGTGAGCAGTCAGGAGCTCCTGCCTGTTCCATAAAGAACAATTATTCGTTAACTTGGGGGTTGTGGGGTGAGTGGCACATGTGCCAGATCGCCCGACCCAGCTCGGAGGAGGGGTGTGATTTAAGCAGAAATGCAAACACATTAATATTGTTAAAAAGCAATAATGACATAGAGGCAGATGGTATTCATTAAACTTAATAGAAGGTCAGGCTTGACAAGAGAAATATGAATTAAACCTCAATGAAAATTGACAGTTTTCTAACAGTTTTAGCCTTCATATGTGTTTAAATCCACATAGAGAGAGAGGGGAGAAGAGAATTAATGTGCTTATTGTTAATAATGAGTTGGCACAAGACAAGAGAGGCAGAGAGCTGAGTGTGGGCAGATAGAAGGGCGTGCTGAGCTAGGGGAGAAGGATTGCGTAGCTGTGTTGACAAGGGAAGCATTCATAAGCTGATAGGACTTTTTTCCAGAAAATCCAAGGGCATATTTTCATATCATTTTTGCATGTGGATAAATGTACATACGTTCGCATGCTATACCTAAAAGCCTTTTGCTCCCAGTAGCCAAAATGAATTCATGAAAGAGAGCAAGCTTTTCCCCACTAGTTTTTCATGACCTGGAGGAGGAGAGGGGAGGGGAGGGGAATGGGGCGGGGGGCGGGGAGGGACGACTGAGGGCAGAGGAACTGCATCCCTGGGCAACGCTGCCCAGGCCAAGGATAGACACCGAGACTCGGGGTGGCCAAGGACAACGGGGACAGGCTCCGCAAGCAGAGACATCTGCTTGTCCTCTGATAACGGCAGCCTGGGCTTTGGAGGGCAGAGTGTGAGACGTGGGGGTGAGAAAGGAACTGGCGTTTTCAGGGTAGAGATGAGTGTGGAAGGGAGCCAGGAAGGCTGAGGGGAGGGGTCGCTGAGGCTGCACCGAGGAGTGCTGCTGAGAAACAGTGTGTCCTGGAAACAGGAGCAGGTGCTCCACCTCCCTCGTCCAGGTGACAGGTGTGCAACAGAAGCAGATGGTGGGGCCATCAGGGCTTGGCAGCGTGGACAGCTGTGGAGAGGGAGGCAGACAGGCCTGAGGCAGGTTTTAGAGGACTGGGCCCAGGGAAGCCTGGGAAGGGGGCAGTGGGAGCCAGGGCACCTCCTCCTGCTCCCCACACCCCTCCCCCGGTCCCCGACCCGGGAGCAGTGGGGAAGGAAGCGCACTAATGTGTCGGCCTGAGGGGGGCCTGCAGCTAAGGCCAGCCTGGTGCAGCAGGCACAGGGCATTTCAGAGCTGACGGGAGAGAGGGAAGTGAAGGTTAAGGAGCCATCCCCTAGATGTGGAAGTTCCCAAGGCAAGGCGGGCCAGGAGAGGGCAGGGAGCACCATGCACGGGAGGGTCGCTCCAAGACAGGACGTGGTAAGTCCCACCCCGCTGGTGGAGCTCCCTGAAGAAAGGGGACGATGATTGGGAGGAGAGATGTTGGAGGTGATGGGTGAGGCCCAGGCCACCCGCCCAGGAGCATGGCTGAGGCCCACCTGCCCCAGCTGAGGCCGCAGGGTGCGGGGTGGAGAAGGGAGACCACGGGGAGGTGGCACAGTGTTGAGTCACTCTAAGGGGCCAACTCATCACAGGATAAGCTTTCTGTTTGGGGCGCGCTGGGTCCAAAAGTGCTAGCGTGTCCTCTGTGCATGGACGATAACACGAAAAACCCAGTTCAGTCAGGATGGCTTCGACTACAGGCTTCCCCAGGCCGTCTTTGAGGGTTTTCTCCACAATCTTGGGTTTCTGAAGCATTAGAAACCTGACCTCAAGCGTGAAAACGTTAGAAGTGGTGTTGGGCTGTGTTCCCAGGAAGCACATCGGTAGCAGAGGCTGACAGAGAGAACATTGCCTGTCTGAAAAGTGCATTCATTGACGATCTGCTCTAAGACACATGTGCTGTGCAGGAGCCGGGTGCAGGGGGCGGGTGCAGGGTGCAATCCATCAGATCGTCACTATGCTCTAAGTCAGCGGTTCTCAACCTGTGGGTCGCGACCCCTTTGGCAGTCGAACGACCCTTTCACAGGGATCGCCTAAGACCATCCTGCATATCAGATATTTACATTACGATTCATAACCGTAACAACATTACAGTTATGAAGTAGCAATGAAAATAATTTTATGGTTGGGTCACAACATGAGGAACTGTATTTAAAGGGCCAGAAGGTTGAGAGCCACTGCTCTAGGTTGTTTAACATCTCCAGCGCTTGATCCTGCTGTGGTCATCACAGCAGCACTGCTCCCAGAGAAGGCTGAGCCTCTGTAATCTGCCTACAGGCTCATGGGCTTGTTTCCGGGGAAGAGCCATGTGCATGCCGAGCCAGATGCAGGCAGAGGGTTTGATGGAGGGAAGGGGGCAGCATGCACTGCTAAATTATGAAACTTGGGTGTTTTTCTCTCTCCCCATCTTTTAAAGTGTCCATCTGTTTAATGAGATTTGGGCAAGATCGCTTGTCTCATATTTTGTTAGCTAGCAGCATGTTTTCCAACTTGTGCCTCTGTTGGAGGAGAGACGCAGCCTGAAGTTGATGAAATTCTCAGGGTTACTCCAGAGACCAGTGTCTGTGTGTCTGTCTGATGTATCCATCAGTCTAGCCAGGGGGACCCGGGGCCGTGGGCAGCCCAGGGCACAGACAGGGCAGGGTTACACATCTCTCCCTGGGAGGAGCCAGTCTTGAAGAGGGGCTGTGGGTCCCTTCTGTTCCTCTGGACAAGACCCAGGCACAATTAAGCTAATGAAATAGAACGGAGATGCCCTTCCCCGTGCGGATGCTGATCTTCAGAAGTGGATCTCTTTCATCCCAGGTATCCGTTTTCTTTCCGAGGGAGCCTGGAAAGAGTGATTGGCAGGAAAAACGTCACCGTAGTCTAGTGAGGAGGCTCTTTCATCCAGTAATTGTACTTTATTTTCTTTCAGGATGAAAGGTGCTTTTAAAATTGAGAACAATTCTTTTCTTTGAAGAAAGACTCATGAAATATTTAGGGGCCCACCCTTCCTGTGCATGTGTGTGTGTTGATAGTATGCCTTGGGAAGCGGACAGGCCTTACTTTCTCTAACACCTTTCCTGACCATGATTGGGATTCGGACTAACCGTGCAAAGCAAACAGGAGGGCCGCCTTCTACTGGACGCCTAGGCTTTCTTCTTCCTTCGCCTCTCCCTTCTGACGGCCCACACTGCGTTTTAGCTCCTTTGATAGCTTGCGGCCTTTTTAAGAATTATTAATGGTTGGCATGAGCATACCTTCAACCTCTACAGAGAAATGTAAAGCCTCGTACATCGTTTTCTGGTGTGTTGGTTCTCACTGTCTGAGGTGAAATGGAGAATTTGGAGTCAGAAAAGCGCTGCAGCCGGAATGATAGTACAGCACAGAGGTCAGGAGCGTGGTACCGGAGCCAGCCGGCCTGGCTCACATCCCGGCTTGTCACTTACTGACTGTGTGGCCCGAAATGAGTTCCTTTTTAAAAAAATGTTATTTTTAAATATATTTTTATTGATTCCAAAGAGGAAGGGGGAGAGAGAGATAGAAACATTAATGATGAGAGAGAATCACTGATCGGCTGTCTCCTGCATGCCCCTCACTGGGGATGGAGCCTGCAACCCGGGCATGTGCCCTGGCTGGGAATCGAACCGTGACCTCCTGGTTCATAGGTGGACGCTCAACCACTGAGCCACGCTCCGGCTGGGCTGGAAAGGAGTTCCTTAATCTTTCTGTACTTCCATTGTCTCCGCTGTGAACTGGGGAGAATAACAGTGCCCTCCCGGTGGTGGTATCGTTCAGAGTAAGTGAGCTCATGCGGGCTGCGTGGCACTCCGTAAGCCTAGCTGTGAACACTCCTGCCACGCCCTCACTAGTCACGAGCAGGACTGCCGTCTCCATCACGAGGCCACACCTGCATCTTTGTGACAGTGAGTGAGACATCTCCTCTCGAAGAGCTGGCCATGGGTGTGGCTTTCCTTCTGGTCTAGTGTGACCAAATTTTAGCAAGTGGAGGAGCTAAAATAAGAATACACTGTATATCATTCAGAGCAGGTGGTTGGCCAAGAGCATGGTACTTTTGCTTTATAAAGTATTACTGTTTCTATCGAGCCTATATCCCAGGGTATTAAGGTTGAAAGGAATCGGTGGAGGCCCCAGGGGGCATGACTTGTCCGGTAGAGACAAAAGCATCTGTCCTGGCTGGGCTCGGGCTGCTGTGGCCGGCGGGGGTGGGCCTCGGCCTGAAGGGCAGGGGCTGGTCAGGCACCAGAGATGGGCTGGGGGGCAGGAAGGGCAGAGCCTGTCCTGGGGCCTGGCTCCGATGTCACCCCCTCTCCCACCTGCACAGGGGGCTCAGCCCACGACTCCACCCCCCGACCCCCCCACGCAACGCCCCCCTTGAAGCACTTGTTGGACCTCACGGAGGGTGTGTTCACGACCTGCCTGCCTGCCCCTTGGGGAAGGTGTCAGGCCTGAGACGGCACAGTGGCCTGTGGACACCTCGGGTGGCAGGTGGGCAAGGTCGTGGGGGAGGGGAAACGGAGACCAGCAGCTACAAGTGAACTCGAACTTGACAGCTGTTTTTATTCCCCTTGACAACGAAGCCCCCCAAGCACTGGATGCTATTTCCCTGGAGGACTCTGGCATGGCCGTGGCCCACATACTCGCCGCCCCTCCCCAGGAGCCCCCCCAAACAGCGTCGTGGATGCAAGGATGTTCTCTGCAGACATTTTCCGCTTGATTTTTGGATTCCTCCTCCCACTGCAGCATTTTCTCAGCTGGCCAGGGAGAGACGGCCCAGGCCTCCCTGCCTTCCCGGGGCCGAAATCGAAATCACAGGCCCAGAAGCGACAGGGACCCGGGCGGGAGGGGGATGCAAGCCGTGCCACTGGCTGCTTTGCTGCAGCTTAAGGAGAATTGAATTCTGTTTATTTCTGTTTTCTGCTTGGAGTCTTCTGTGACTAATTACAGGCAGTGCCGTGCAGTGTCTCATTAGTAATGATGATCTAAAATTATTTGAAATCTGACATACTCTATCCAAACCACTTAGTCTCAGAGATTCTGCCCCCCTTTCCAGTACCATTTGACATTTCGCTTCCACTGCCAGCCTGCCTGCCTGCCACAGCTAGCGCTCCAGCTCGGGTCAGGTCATCTGATCCCCGTTTTCACTGATCAGCTCTGGGCCCAGGGAGCTCCGCCCCTTGCAGGGGGAGGGGGAGGGAAGGCAGTGGAATTTTCCACTGTCTTTGGGGATTGAAGGGATTGCAGGGCTCCCACTCTGTGTCTTGAGGTCAAGCAGCATCTACTCAGCTTGTCTCCTTTCCCTGTGCTCCCAGCTGGAGTAGTCTTGCTCTCTCCCTGCGGTGTAGCATCCCTTCTCACAGCTGCCCAAGGCCCAGATATGCCCGGATGGCCAGCTCCCGCCCTGAATTCTGAGCCCGGCTGGGTGCAGGAGTTTTTAGGTTAGCCTCTGGCACCCCTCCTGTTACCTAGGGGGTAAGGGCTTGCCTAGGAGGAAGGAGTGACAAATGTTCCAGTGACAAATGTACCGGAATCACCAAGTCTCAAGCCCTGGGGCTCTGGGAAGGCCATGAGGAGAGCGAGGCCTGCCCTTTTCCTGCACAGATTCGAGACCCCATGAGTGTGTCTGCGAGGGGTCGGCGCGAATGTGCATGCTGCTGACTAGAGAGTGTGGTGCAGGTGGCGGAGGCTCCGCCCAGGGACATTTGGCGAGAGCACTGCCCAGGGCAGAGGTGGCCTTGCCCCTCGTGTGTTTCCCAAGGCAACCTCCCAGGGAGCCATGAGAACCACAGTCTGAGCCCCACCACTGGCTCTCTGACCTGAGCCCCAGCTCCCAGAGAGTTCCCAGTCCCCAGAGCTCCAGGAAAGCCCTTGAGAGTCCTCGGCTGAACAGCCTCGGCCAGAGTTCCTGGGACCCTAGGCCGCTTTGCCTGGCGGCACATGCCCCTCCCCGGGCGACTTCGCCTCTGGCTTCCCACCAGGTTCACCCCTGATGCTGACCCTCCCCCTCCTCCAGTCGGATCCCTTCCTTTTTCCTCTGCTTGGTGTTCACGGAACTCCTGTCTCTGAAAATACCTTTGCTGGTGTTGCTTCTATTCAAGCCTTTCAGAGCATCAGCTGGCTCCTCACCCGAAGGCTTGGGACGCAGGAAGGACTCCGTGTGTGAGCACCTGCTCTGGTGGGCCTGGGCCGCCATTTGCTCAGCACGCGGCCCCTTAGCAGTCGTGGTGAGGATTCAGGGAGCTGTGGGGTGGGGCACCTACCTTTGTGCCAGGTACTGGGCTAGATCCTGAGGGGACGGGTACACTGCTCCCAGCCAGTCCTGAACACCCAGGAGAGACATGGCATGTATGAGTGAGTGTAGAAAAGTCACAGGACTCTGATAGACAGACGTGCAGGACACGGCGACCTGTTCTCAGGTGGGGAGACCAAAGGGGCGCCACAGAGGGCGGGGCCTGGGGGCCAGGTTTCAGCAGCTTGTAGAGATGTAGACTCCTTCGAAGCTGGGAACAGATGGAGCTTAAATATATCATTTTAAAGCCCAGCTGTTGGAGTTAGCATGGGACACCTGGGGAGGTCTGCCTGTGGGCCAGGTAGCAGACGACAATGAGGCATTGTTAGGTGTGATATGGTTGGGTGCTTACACAAGAAAACATCCTTATTTTTTAGAGATTCCTGCTGAAGTATAGGAGTGAAATGCCTATAATTTTCTTTAAAATACTAACCCTTGCCCCAAAAGTAGATAAAGCAAATATGAAAGATGTTAACGGTTATTAAAATTTAGGTGACAGGTATGTAGATGTTAATTATATTAGCCTTTCTAATTTTGTTCACGTTTGAAATTTTTCAAGATAAAAATGTTTAAAGTAAAGTAACGTGACCAGGTTTGCATTTGGGAGAGACCATTCTAGAGGCGGTGGAAGCTAAGAGACACTAAGATTGGACTCAGCTGATAACACGTGGACAGATCCAGGTGGGAGACGTTGAGAATGTGGACTCCGTGCTCAGGGCTGATGGGGGAGCCGCAGGTCCCAGGCTGACTCAGGACACCTGGTGCTGGCGCCTGGGTGGGTGAGATGAGACGGGAGGAGGAACAGCTGTGGGAAGAAGGAGGCAGCAAGTCTGGGTGGCCATGTCGAGATGGGGTGACCCGGGTCCGTTTAGGAAGAGAGGCCCCTTTGCGTGTGGCTGGTGGGTCAGGAGGTCGGACACTCCGGGGCTCAGCCGTGGTTGGGGGGCAGTGGCCTGTAGGTGGTAGTCGGAGCTGTAGGAGGGCATGAGGCTGCCTGGGTGTGAATCACAGAGGAAGACAGAGAGGGGGGCCCAGGACAAGACCCAGGAGCACCAACATCTGAGGAGCAGGAGGGACATTTGCTAATGAGGAAACAGTCCCCAACTATAGCTGGACTTGGACCTGGGAATCTTGCAGGAGGAACACACACACACACACACACACACACACACACACAGCTGGGATCTGGCCTTGCCTAGGGGTCCGTCTTGATTAAATCCGTAATTGAAATGCTGGCTGATGTCCTTCCAAATGAAGCAGAAACGGGGGGCCCGCCCCCCACAGGGGAGCCTAGCGGATGTGATGCTCCTGCGTCTTGCTTCATAAATAAAGGATGGAAGCGTGTCTTCTGCGGAAAACAACCTCTCCCCTGCAGGCACCCCTGTCCCCACAGGTTCTCTCATCCCCCGTGTCGGGCCACAGGCATCCAGACAGAGGCATGGGGCTGAGACCAAAGCACACGCAAGCGCTCCCCGCAGGGACCTCCCGGAACCAACTAGAAGCAAAATCTGCTTCCTCCTAAGACAACATGCGTTTTCCGGCCTTTCAAAGGCAGGCCAGCCAGTTATAATTGGCTCTCTAATTGGAACTCCCACAAGCTGTTAACTTCTTTACCCGCTGCTGGCGTCTTACGCAAAGGTGACAAACTACCTCTGCCTTTGGAATGATTTTAAAAAGCCGCTATGGCCTTGTCTCCCTTGCTGACAGCAGCCCCCTCCAGCCACCCCACCCCGGGCACCCACACCCACCAGTGAGTAGGACATGGGACACAGCCGGTTCATGAGAAAGGTGGCTGCAGGGAAATTAAGCTCAGAAAGCTGTGTCGCTGGATGATCTCTTGGAGACTGAATGGGAGAAGACCAGGCCCCCAGCCTCTGTCCCAGACGACGGAGGTGTTTCAGGGGCGCCTTCGCTTCCCCAAGTCGGGTTGTTGGGTGACAAAAGGAGATGTGTCTCTTCCTGTCTGTGTTTTCTCCCCGGAGAAAACAGTACTTTTGTGCTGACCCCCCTCCGTCATCAGGATAGCAGTGTGCTTCGGCCGACAGGAAGGGCGTGCGTTAGGGTGCCACCTGCGTGTCCCTGTGGTCTCTCTGGAGTCCCGGGGCCTCCTCAGCTCCTGCCACTGAGATAAGTGCAGGCAGTGCTGGCCTGAGCCCACGAGCCCCTCTGCTCATCTCTCCCCAGCTCCACCTGCAATGACATCACGGCCAGCTTGAAGTCAGCTGTGGTGGGAGTATTTATACCACGGAAATTGGCAAACACTACCATCAAGGCTGTTGTTTTTCTTTCCAACAGCCAGTTTGCTGGCACACCACTGGCCTCCGGCCCAGATGGTTTAACAGGGGGAGGGGAGGCAAAGGAGATGAGGGGAGGGTGTCAGTGGACACAGAGAAGAACACAGTGTCCCTGACGTGGGATGTTTGGGGTGGAGGGTGCTTGTGGACAGGTACTCCGGAGCTCACCTTGCTACTCCAGGTAGAGACAGACAGCTGAGTAGAGGCCCGGGGAGAAAGAACAAGACTCAGAACTGTCCGGGCAGGTGGACGAGAGAGGCGTGTGTGTGGTTGGGACACATTTTGGAGCAAAAAAGACCCATGTTGACATTCTACCCCTCCCATCCGTTATTGATCTGCATGCCCTTGGCCATGGTGTCATGCAGAAAGGAGCTCTGCACCCTCACAGGGCTGTCGTGAGGGGGAATGAGGTCTGAGCCACTGCCCAGCCCATAAGCAGCTGTTAGTCTTCTGTGCCTTTCACGCTCCCAAGGCAGGCGGCTGTGAGAGTTGTGGGTGCAGTACAGGGTTCCCCCTGGTCTGGCAGGAGGAGGAAAGGGTCACTTCTCAGCAAAGCATCCCAGTCAGAGAGCAGGGGGTGCCCAGGTGGGTTGCAGGGAGGCTGGGGCCCAAACCCCTCAGCCCCCGGGCAGACAGCGCCTTCAGGCAGGTCACTGCTGGCTGCAGCGGCCCCTCTGTGCACCGCAGCGAGCCGGGCAGCGTTGTCTTTCCTAAGCCCACACAGTGTGCGAGTCACGTGGCCTAACCACCAGGAGCAATATTCGTGGTGGCTTTAATTTCCTCTCCAATTTCCTCCGTCTCCCTCCGAGTGGTGTTCAGCCCCTCGGGGTCCATTGTGGATCCCTGCACAGGCGCTGGGCTTGGGCGGGCTCCGTGCTCCTGTGAGCCCAGCAGGTGGCCGCACACATCCGCTCGGCCCAACGCCCACTGTTCAGAGGAGGGACCATCGGTGTGCTGTTCCCACCGGGGCTGACCGGGACGTGGGAGGAAATGGCTCCAATCTTGACACTGATTTGTTCCATGTTGAAGTGGCCAAGGACAGGAGCTCATCTGTGTAGGACAGGAAAGTGCCAGGCTCCGTGTCTGTTCCATTTCTGCAGCAGCAGCAGTTCCCCAGGTTCCCCGTGGCCACTGCTGCTCTCTGACTCTGGGGGGGGGGGGGGGGGGGGGGGCCGCGGGGAGGGGGAGTTTATGACCAGAGCCCTGTTTCCGAGCAAACAGCCTTGTTGCCTTTCCTCTCTAAATCACAGCTTTCCCTGCTGTCACACCAGGGGCGCCAAGCAGAGCAAGCCCGCCCCCCTCCCCACCGCCCCCCACCTTCCTGCCTGATTCCATGTGTGCGTCCTCTTGTTATTAGTGGAAAAATATTTTCCAAGTCTTATCAATTCCAATCCTCCTCCCATCACAAAGTATCTTATCATTCCTGTCTGTTCCTGTTGAAAATGGAAAAATAGTCGGTGCCAGATCCCGGCAGAGAGGGGGAAGGTACTCGACAAAATGACCACATTCCCCGTGGCAGGTAGTGAATCACCGAATCACCGGCCTTTGTGTCGAGAACTGTCCCTCCCCAGCTGCCGTGGGCACAGGGCACCCCCAGGGCGGGACTCCGGGGGGCAGCCCCAGCAGGGACTGTGGGAGCACTCTGGCTTGCTGCTTGTGTAGCCCCGTTCCCCATGAAATCCAGATGGAGCCTGCATCCCCAGGTGGGTTCGGGCGGGGGTGGGGGCAGTGGCCTAGAAGCCTTGCTAGCTTTCGTGGCTGCGGGGCACACACCATGGAGCCACCCCGACAGCACCCTCTCCACTCCTGCCCGGGCACAGGTCCACTGCACCCAGAGGTGCAAGTTGGTGCAAAATCATCCCTGTGCCCTCCTCATCGGGACCCTGGGCTGGACGGGAGTGGGCGGCTGCGTGGAGCTGGGCCCTGGCACCCAGGCCACAGTCATCTATTGAGTGCCTACAGTGCACCGGGCGGGCACTTGCCAGGGACTGGGACTGCCGTTCCGTCAGCAGGCATTTCCTCCTGTCCACTGGGTCCTGAGGCTGAGAGCAGGCTCTAAGGTGGGCAGTGGGTGGTGGACCTCGGACCAGGCCCGGGAGGGCGTCCTCCCGGTGTGACCTCTCCAGCCCTGTCCTGCCCAGTGGGGCCAGGACTTCTCACTGTATTGGAACAGCTGGGACAGGCCTTTGTTTTCAGTTGGTGATAAACGGTCAGACCCAGGTACTGTGACGCCCACCCCATACCCTGTCTGAGGACGGGCTGACACGGACAGAGGCCTGGCGAGGGCCTGGCGGGGTCATTTGAAGGGCCCTCACACTCTTGGCTTCTCCCGGGAAACCCCCTCTCAGCTCTGTGGTGGTCACGAGGGGACTGTTTCTGACCATGGAGAACCTCCACTCCCCCACCCCCTGGAGTCCTGTCTCTCTCCCACCATCCCCCGTGGAGTGTGTGTCTGCCCCACCCGCCCCGGAGGAGCTCTGTGGCCACCTGGGCTGCTGCTCTCACCTGTGCAAGCAGGTTCCGGGCCCCAGGGGAAGGCTGAGCCTGCGCTCACAGCTTCCCAGAGGCCCACGTTGCTCAGCTGGGCTCCGCGGGCCTGGGGTGGACGCCGTCCCCTGAGGGTGGGAGGCTGGGCCTCAGCTTGGGAGGGTGATTAGCACCAAACTTTCCCCTACGAGGATGGGTGTGGGGAAGCGTGACTTCCAGGCCACCCTGTGCTGTCGCCTCTGCGCGACTGGTTGTTGGGGGAGGTGGATAAAAAGAAATGTCAGCCAGGGAGATGTACAAATCAGTCAACAGGAGTCTCTTGCCCATCACCAGTGGACAGTGTTAGCACCATAGAAGTCATGGGCTGGGTGAGGCAGGTCCCAGGGCACCGGGTCAGACTGCGCTTTCTCTCTGCTAAGAGCTGGTGGTTAGCGTTCCTGTCCACGCGGAGCCTCTGGGCTGGTGCCACTGCAGCAGCAGAGCTTGTACTTCAAACGGCCACCTGGGGAGGGGAGGCTGGAGCTTCCTCAGGACTGTTACCAACCGTAGGAAGGAGATGCCCAGCTCCCCACATCTTTCTGGGACCCCAAGGCTTCCTCCTGCCCCCTTCACCCCTCCAGGGCCTCCTGCCCAGCACAGATGCTGACCTGAGAGTCCTTCTCGCTGGGGTGCCCTGAGGTTGCGCGGGACTTGCTGACTTTCCTTCAGTAGTCAGGGGTCCTCAAACTACGGCCCGCGGGCCACATGCAAGTACAAAGATTGTATTTGTTCCCGTTTTGTTTTTTTTACTTCAAAATAAGATATGTGCAGTGTGCATAGGAACTTGTTCATAGTTTTTTATTTAAACTATAGTCCAGCCCTCCAATGGTCTGAGGGACAGTGAACTGGCCCCCTGTTTAAAAAGTTTGAGGACCCCTGAGTTAGGTCATCACCGTAGAGCTTGGGGGGTGCTCACCTGGTGTTTCTGGGGGCACTCTTGAGTTCTGATGCTCTGCCTGGGGCTGCAGGGAGCCCCTCCGCCCGGGGGCTGGGACCCCATCACCCTGTGGCCTGGTGGGACACCGGGCACTAGGATAAAAGTGATTCCCCTGCCAGGGCTGGGCTGGTGCAGGGAGGACTGGGGTGAAAGAGGGAGCGGCTCCCAACGCCTTCGCTCTATGTTCCCAGGAGGAAGCAGCCCCCTGAAGTCAGAGGAGCTCAGACATCCTTATTGAGGGGAAGCCATCCTTCCCCTCTTCCTGATCCCGCAGAGTAAAAGGACCCGAGGTTCTCGGTCGCTGGCTTGGAGGTGGGGTGGGGGACTGCCAGGGGCACAGTGTACCCCACCTCTGGCTTGGAGTTTGACCAGTTGCCTAAATGGCCTCGTCTCCAGGGGCTTGTCTTCGATGAGCTCAGGAGGCAGTGCTGCTGGGGGGAGGGGTGCAGGGAGGGAGCTGGGCTGTGGCCCATCCTGCTCTGCAGCGGCATCCACACTGAGGGGACTCTGTGCCTTACCTTCCGGGCCCCATCAGAGGGGGCCCCGCTCCAGCCTGGGTCTGGAGAGCCCACGGTCTGGCGCCCCTGGAGTCTGGCAGCCACCACACGGAGCTGGAGGCGCTCTTGAGTTCTGAGTGCCCTGCCTGAGTGCCCCAGAACTTCTCCCCCAAGAAGGGTTATGCCCTGGGCGCCCCGCTGTGAGCCATGGGGTGCAGCGCCAGCTAACCAGCGGAGCCCTCTTGGAATGCGGCTCCAAGACCCCCAAATGCCCAACACCCTCTCTAGAGACCCCGGCAGGGCAGCCTGATGGGAGCACAGAGCCCTGAGCTGGCCCAGGACACCTGCGTTCTGAAGCCAGCTTGGCCTTCACCTGGCTTGGTACCTGGGCCAGGTGCCTGCCCTCCCAGGTGTGGCTGCAGAGAGGCGGGAGCC
This sequence comes from Myotis yumanensis, assembly GCF_028538775.1. Classification (NCBI taxonomy): domain Eukaryota; kingdom Metazoa; phylum Chordata; class Mammalia; order Chiroptera; family Vespertilionidae; genus Myotis; species Myotis yumanensis. The sequence goes on from NW_027223752.1 coordinate 11,046,815, forward strand.
TGCCCCACACCTGTCAGGTATGATCTGGAAGAGGCGTCTCCTCCCGGAAGAATTAGACACCCAGGGCCAGACATGGCCCAGGAAGCTCTTACGGACAGGGGTGGCAGCTCCTCCTCTGTAGCTACAGGGCCCTGAGCTAGTCACCCCGACTCTGCGCCCTAGCCTTCCCATTGGCTTAAAGAGAAGGGGGTGGGGTGGAGCGCCTTGTTATCCTTCCAGCAGGCCTCGCTCTGCTGCCTCCCCACATGAGAGATGGCCCTGCCCGCTCACGGCGTGTGTCTCGGGCAGGACCCACACCACACCCCCCTGTCCAGGCAGAGGCAGGGAGCCTGGCCGGAGTGACAGCCGGGCCCTGAGCGCCCGTGCCGGCACCGTGCTTGGTGCCTGGGTGCAGGAATGAGCTCGGGCGCGTAACAGGAGTCTGTGGGCGGAAGGAGACAGGAGGAAGGAAAGAACTAGAACAGCTTTGGTTGTAGCCAAGGGAAGGAGCCCCCTGGAAACCTGGCCCCCAGAGGCTGTCAGCTCACTGTGATCTCGGCGCGTGCTTTCCCGCCCAGGTGCCCATTTCCTGCCTGTTAATAAAGAGGCGGGCCCTTTGGGAGTGTTGGTGTCCTTCTCCGCCACCCCTGGCCGCTCGGTGCCTGCTGCCGAGAGGGGGCAGGTGTGGGTCTCTGCTACTTGGAAGCTGCTGGCAGGCTCACTGTGGGCCCTTCCCTCAATGTCCCCCCACCCCCACCCCCAGTGACTGTTCTCTAAAAGCCACCACAGCCTGGGGGATTTCGGCACCAGTGCTGAAGCACCCGTTTCAAAGAAATTAGGCCAGAGGAAATTTGGGGCCCAGGGGCCTGAGTCTGTGAGGTGGTCTCAAGGCCAGACCGCCCCAGCCTCCCTGCTGGTGGTCACCCCTGGCATCAGAGTCTCCCAGCCATCCTGGAGGAAAGCAGCTTTTAGCAGATGCTGTGAGTCAGATGCTTTAAAGGGGGGCAGCGGAGGCGGGGGGGCACGCTTTCCTGGGCTTACTGGCTCCTTCGCTGGAACCCACGGCGAGGCCTCCTGCAGGTGCCAGGTTAAGCAGCTGAGCTCCGGGAGGCAGAGGAGCTGGGGCAGGTCTGGATCTGCCATTTCTCTACCATTTCTCTGGAATGAGTGGAGGGGTTGTGTGGGGCTGTTCTGGAAGCTTCTTCAGACCCTGAAGGGCTGTCAGGTAGGAGGGGGAGGGGACTCTGCCCGACCCCAGAAGACTCAGCAAACATCAGAGAGTGGGAATTAGATAAAAGGGCTCCTTAGGGCTCCACGTTTTTAACCAACAGTTCAGACTGCCCACTGAAGGTGTGGGCACCTGGGGAAGTGGTGAGCTCCCCGTCACTGGAGGGTGCAAGCAAGAGTAGGAGGCTGCCCGTCGGGGACAGCAGAGGGGCTTGTATGTCACAGAGCGGAGGCCCAGGCCCCCTGCTAACCCAGAGGGTTTCTGCTTGCAGAGCTAGCTGGCCTCTGGCTTAGAAAACTAAGAGGTTTTTGAAAAATTGAGTTTTGTTTCCTTCTGAGTTGATTTCAATGCTGGAAAGGTCTGGTCCCCAAAAGGCACATTTCTTCAAATAAAACATTTGACCTGGAAAAGGGGCCCCATGAGAGCGCAGCCTCCTGCAGCCGTCAGATACCCTGAGTGAGCAGAGGTGTGGGCCGCTCTCTGGCTGCCTGTGGTCACCCCGGGCAGCGGGGGGCGGGAGGGGGGGCTGGGTCTTTCCCTCCTCCCTCTGGAGTACTCAGCACCCTTCACAGCACACACTGGTGAGGGAGCGCCTCCAGAGGTGTCTGCTTAGTGCCAGACTACGGCCTCCTGCCCGCCCTCTGCCCCAGACCCCCTCTCCTTATTGGTTGCTGGGGCCACAGGCTTCTCCCTGGGCACTGCACCCCATGGTGGCCTGAGGTCATGGGCACATGGTTTAGTTAACTTGCAGAGGAGTAAGGGGAGGGGCACCCCCGGTTTTAGTTCTGACATGTGAGCAGGGGGAGTGGGAGTCGTGGAGGACAGAGGCCACAGGGCGGCCGGGAGAGTCCCTGTCAGTCTCCAGCCCCGTCAGAGATGGAGAAAGGCCAGTCCCCGGAGCCTGCCTCCATCAGGAGCTGCTCCCCAATGCGGCAGGCCCTCCGCCAGGAGCCGCTCAGCGCACTTTCCCTCCCTCCTGTGCCCCTCGTGCTCTTCGTGCTCTTCGTCCAGTCCCAGCACAGGACACCTGCAGCCCTTTGTTGCTCTGAAGCCGGCCTCATGAATATTTGGTCCCCTCACCCCAGGGCCAGGGGCAGGGTGGGTGGGGCTTGGAGACCAGCAGGTGCCAGCTGCTGAGCACGCCGCTTAGATGGGGGCGAGGTGGTCAGGACTGGCTGCTTGGCCGGTGGGGAAACTGTCAAATTGAACAAAATCGCCAAAACAGAAAGACCAGCCTCACTCCAGTCCTCACCCACACTTCAGAGATGCCGAGAGGAAAAGGGACTCGGACTCCCAGGGGGGTCTTCTCTAGGACGTCCTTGACTCGCCCTTGACTGACCTAGGGAAGGGCTGAGTCGCAGTGTGAACCGGCGCATCCGGAGCTCCGGTGGGCACGGGTGTGGGGCTCGGCCGCCCTGGGCCTCAGCAGGGCACCAGGATCTGGCTCTGTGGGCCGCCTGGCCTGGTGAGGCCGGCCCTCCTGGGCAGGTGGAGCTGGCAGGGACTCACATCAGCCCCTGGCAAGCTCTGCGATTTCTAAGCTCTGAACACAAACAGAGGGAGACACAAAACAGAGCCCAGCGTGGGCCGGGCCCCACAGAGTGCGGGCATCCAGGTGGGGGCGCCGGGCACTGCCCGCTGCATGTGTCCCCTTCCTTTTCAAGGCACGGTTGGAAGGTGGGGCGGGGCTCAGGGCCCCCCTCAGCCGCGCCCACAAAACACTCCTGCTCAGACTGACGGTGCCTGTGGTGCTCACCAGAGGACGAGCGCCCGGGAGCAAGGGCTGGGGGCCTGCACGGGCTCTGTGTTCCCAGAGCTGCTCCAGGGAGATCCTTTCAAAGCCGCGGCTCCCGTGGTCTCCTCGGGGCGGCACTGGCCGCAGTCTGTGCACGTTCTGAGACCACCACTCACTCCCCCTGCTTCCCTCTGGCCCGCCGCCGCCTCAGGAAGGAAAATGCAGACACCTGGACAGAAACAGCGGTGGGAGTGTGCTGGTTTTCCCATGTGAGGCTTACAGTTCCCCTAACGCAGACTTCCCTGGGAGGGCAGGGGCTCCTGTGGGGTCCTCGTTCCCTCCTGGCTTCTAGAAACCACTCTTGCGGGCCTGGTAGTCTTCCAGAAAGCTCTCCCTGTGCCAGGCCCATCGCCCTGGCAGGACAAGCAGAGAGCAGCTGGGGTTGAGCACTGTGCTCTGAGTCTGAACCGTGGGGACTCGCCACATGCCGGGCCTCTCCTTCTGACACCTTCAGGGTCTAGCGGCTAGTGAGACTCTAGCCTCTTCGGTGTTCAGCAGGTCAGGGCCTGGAGCGAGGCTCTTTTCCTCTCTGGCCCCTGTTTCCTCATCGGTAAAGCAGTGTAGGACCAGCCCTGGCTGGTGTTCTCCGTGGTTAGAGCATCATCCTGAGCACTCAAAGGTCGCAGGTTCGATTCCCCGTCAAGGGCACGTACCTGGGTTGCAGGTTCAATCCCTGGCTCTGGCCAGGGTGCGTGCCAGAAGGCAACCAGTTGATGTGTCCTCTCACATGTCTGTCTGTCTGTCTGTCTCTCTCCCTCTCTCCCTCTCCTTCCCTCCCCCACGCCCCCCCCCTTCCCTCTCTCTAAAAAGCAATGGAAAAAATATCCTCAGGTGAGGATTAACAACAACGAAGAGTGTAGGACCAGCGGGCAGTAGGTGGTTCCGGGTTTTCCTGGGGAGCCGTGTCAGGTCTGTGGCGCAGGAGCAGCCAGCTTAAGGGGCGGCCATGGCAACCCTTTGGGCTCCTGTGGGAACAGAGCACCTCTCCCTGGGGACCGCCTCCCTGCTGGGCGGCGTCAGGCTTGGGGGTGCAGAGACGACCATCCTCCAGGCAGGCGCAGCAAAGCCTCATGGGAGCAGAGGAGGAGGTGAGCCACCTGGATGAATCAGTCCCTACCACCCAGCACAGTTGTGAAGCACTTTTTAACCGGAGACATAGGACATGTTGGTTGTGATCCCGTGCACAGTATGTTAATAGAGCCTGTGGGTCCGTGCCTGTGTCTCCAGGTGGATTGGTATTTTTGAAGGACCTCCTGACGGCCCTGCCCTAATTCCCACCCCCATCCCTGCCGTGGTGTGATGGCGTCGTTTGCAACCCAGAATGGGACAGAGGATCTTTAAGGGCTCCTGTCCCACCTGACACCGGACTTCCTCCCCTGCCCTGGCCTTGGTGGGTCCCGCAGCCTCTGCGGAACGCAGGCCGGCTCTGCCGCAGCGAGGGCAGCCTGCCCAGAGCAGGGCCCGCGAGGAGTCTGCAGCAGCAGCAGCCAGGCCCGCAAGGAAAGCACAGGGGAGGTGTTCATCTCCATCCTGCGGCTGAATGTGTGCTTTCCAGAGCCTCTTGCCTGGGAAAAAGCAGCCCCCAGGGGCGGGGGCGGGGGTTGACCCCCAGCCAGAGCTGAGCCTTGTGGCTTCTTTTTAGCAGTGGCTTGGCTGGGGAAGGATGCTTTCATGCGCGATGCCATCTCCCTGTCTCCTAGACCCAGAGGGCAAGCAGTGGCCCGTGACTTGAGCCCGGAGGGCTGACTTGGCACTTGAGCACAGCACAGGGGGGTGTCTAAAACCTCCCAAAAGGGCTTTGTCCTGCAGCCCCGATGTTGGCCTGAGCCAGGGCTGCCCAGGAAGCCTGGGACATGGCAGCCCGCAGGCCCGGGCGCCCTCCGCATGTGGCAGCAATTACCACACTCACACAAAGACATGAGTGGGGAAGGTGCTAATTGTCCTCCAACTAGCCAAGTCCATTTTGTCTCGTTTGAAATAACAGGTTTAATTTAATCCCTTATTTCCAATTTGGTGCAGCACTAAGAGCTTAATGTACAAAAGACCTGATTATAATAATTACAGGCTAAGCTTGGGAGGCCGTCTTCGTTTGTGTCTGAAGAAAGGGACTAACAAGCCACCTCCTCAGTGGGTCCCCCTTCTCAGGAGGCGGTCCCAGCTGCCTCCTCACCCCCAGTGGCTCCAGGAAGGCAGGGTGGCGACAGGTGGGAGTTTGTTTGCACATCCTCCCCGAGAGGAGAAAGGAAGGCCAGCGCGAGAGTTCGAATCTCAGCTCCGGCGCTTCCCCTGCAGGCGCGTCTCAGGCAGGTCTTAGAGGTGAGCGAGGGTGCCTGCCTGCCCTGGCATAGCCGGGCGCCTGGCACAGAGCAGTCGCTTGGCTGCATTAGGATTTTCACTGGGCCCCGAGCTTGGAGAGCAGGACTGCTTCGTGCCCTCCCCTGGGTCCCCAGCACATGGCTGGGACCTGGGCAGGCATTCCGGTGGTTTGGGGATTTTGATACAGGGGAGGGCAGGTGATTGTGGTAATGAAATGTCAATCATCGGAATCTGTCTCCTACCAGCCTGGAGGGCTGGGAGCGGGCCGTGTGCTCCAGGTAGCGCTGCTGCGGGGCCAGTGGGACCTGGCCCTGGATCCATCGTCAGGGCTCTGGGCAGATGGACTGGAATAGATGGCTCCCCGGTGGGGGTCCCAGGCTGGGACTGGCTAAGGTTGGGGAGGGGGAGGGGAGCTGCATCCTCCAGATACTCCTGGGCTGTCTGAACCACGGAGTTCATACTGGGAGGAAGTTGGGTACAGCTGGTGGGGAGAATCCTGGTAGTTAAATGTCAGCCTCAGGAATTGGGCCTTGGATCTTCGGGGAAGAGGGGAGGCAGGGCCTGTAGAATTGGGGAAAGTGTCCGGGTTCTAGGACCTAAGAGCACATCCCAGCTGGGGAAGGCCTCACACAGCAGAGGGGCTTGGGTGGGGAGGCAGTCCTGACGTCCAGCACGTCCAGGTCCCAGCCGCCTCTGGCCCACCCGCCAGCACCGCTGGCCCCCAGCAGTGGCCGGACCCCAGCCGGAGATTGTTCTGGTTGATTCCTTGTGTGACTGGTTTCTGGGCTGCGCTTGGCTTACCGGGGCACTGGGGAGGGGCCGAGTTTCATTCGCTTGCCCAGCCCGAGCTGGCAGCCCCTGGCAAGTCTGTGATGTCTCCCGGGGCAGCTCCAGCTTTCGGCATTAGTCCTGCTAACCAGATTGCTCAGGAAGCTTCGGGGTCACCGGGAAGCGCAGCCTGTTCCTAGCTCGGCATGTGAGTTCAGGCGGGACATCCAAGCCCACAGGAGCCCTGGAACACGAGACCCACAGGCTCCTGGCTGCCCAGCGCTGAGGGTGATGGGCAGACTAGCCCTTCGGCTGGTTCTCTGCCAGCTTGTGGGGGACAAGTAGACTTACCCCTGCCATAGACCCTCTGGCACCCCATGGTAAGCTGCACCCAGATCCAGGAGCTGGCCCCGTTCTAAGTAAAATGCCCAGCACAAGGACTGGTGGCCTTGTTGCCACTCCAGCAGGGGGTCGGGTGGAGGGGGCGTTGCAAGTCATTGCTGCTGAGAATGGTGGCCTCTGTCTCACTCCGGCTGGGCTGAGGCCCTGCTCCTCCTGGGCCCACATCTTCTTGGTCCACTTGGTGGCTAACAGGACCCCCCGGTCCTTTGGCACCTGTAGCCATCCCAGGCCTCAAAATCACAGCCAGTCTGAGGGTACGAACGGGGGCAAGGAGCCTTCCCAGTCCTTGAGCGAATCTCCTGGCTCCCAACAGGCATCCGGAGCCGGGGCAAATCTGTGCCCTGGAGAGGAGCCACTTCTCGGCCATGAGCGGGACAAGGAGCGGCAGCCAGTGGCTGGAGAAATGAAAGGGAAGAGACAGCAGGGCAGCTGCCCATCTGCTGCTGCTCAGATGTAACTGGGTTAGCGCCTCAGGGGCTCCGGGCTTGGCTCTTAAAGCGGCAGAAGCCAGAAGCGGCAGAGGCGGTGGCACGCTGGGGAGGACGGGGCCTTGGGCCTCAGGCAGCCCCGGGCTGGCCAGCAGCTCCGTGCTCATTGGCTCTGTGACCCTGGGCAAGACACTTGGCCTTTCTGCACCTTGTCTCCTTGAATCTAAAGAGGTGGCCATGTGAACACGTGTCCAGCGTGGTGTGACCTCAATTACAGTCTCTACCTGCAGCCAAGTAACCAAAGAGGCCTCTTTCCATCCTGCCAAGTGGCGTGTCCCCCTCACCCCCTTGCCAAGCACACGCCGTGTGTCTCCCTGCCACGTAGAGCGAGCCACTCAGAAAAGGTGGCGTGCATTCAGCACTTTAGATGCCCTGAGAAAGCCATGCCTCGGGGGGCGGGGGGGGGGGGGGTGATGGGGCTCCTCTGTCATCTTTTCGCCTGCTGCTGGCTGCCAGCACCCAGAACCCCTCCCGCCCTCGCTTCTCTGCTGGGTAAGTGGGAATGTTCTAGGGGGAGCTCCAGCTGATTACCTCCCCCGGAAGAAAGAGGCAGGAACTCATTAGCCCTCACATCCTGTTGACTGCAACCTGGGCAGGTGGCCTCCGATTCTCCCACCTGCCCTGCGAGGTTGGGAAGTGAGGGTTTCGCGCTCTGGGCTTTTCTCTAAAGGACCAGAGTGGGGAGAGCACCACCGAGGAGCTGGATGTGCTTGCTCACCCCCCGCCCCGCCCCCATCCCCCCCCTCCCTGCCCGGCTCCTCCCAGATGGATTTCAGGCAGTGAGGAGGTGGGAAGGCGGTGGGAGGGCCGCCCTGGCCGCTGAGGCAGCTAGCTGTGTGACTCTCACCTGCAGCCGGGGGAGGAACCCTGGTGCCTGCGGTTAGTTCTCTGCTGCCCATCAGGTACTCCCCCACTGCGGGCTCTTTCTCCGCAGCAATAAGAGCAGGCCATACGCCAGGTGCCCGTGCCCATGTGAACGTGCCTTGGGGGCTCCCCAGCTGAACTGAATGAACTAACATAGGCACTTAGAACCGTGCCTGGTGTCATCAACACCGCGAAAGCATCTGCTGTGTCACTGCTATCACTGCTAACCGTCTCCCTGCCAGGAAGCCCCAGTCCGTGCTGGCCGTGGGTCACCCCGCCCCCCACTTTTGGGGCAGGTGTCAGTTGGTACGTACAGGACAGCCCACTGGGTCAGAACAGACCGTCCGCTCCCGGTGGTTCACTCCCGGTGTTAAATATTCAGATGAACTGTGTGAAATGGCTTATTTCTCATTCAAAAGCGGCTGAATGTCAGCACTTATCCGGTTCAGGTGGCTGCTCTGGCCGGTGCCCCGAGTGCAGGAGAACTTGAGCTCATTGCAAGCCCAGCCTAAGCAGACACATGCCTGCCTCCAAGGGACTTGCTGAAACCCAAGGACAGATGGCAGCCCCGAGCTGACTGTCTGTCTGTCTGTCTGTCTGTCTGTCTGTCTCTCTGATGCCTACAGGCCCTGATCCTTCATCAGCTGCGCCGCTACAGCCTCGCGGAGAAGATTCTCCGGGACGCGGTGCAGGTGAACTCCACGGCCCACGAGGTCTGGAACGGGCTGGGCGAGGTCCTCCAGGCTCAGGGCAATGACACAGCCGCCACCGAGTGCTTCCTGATGGCCTTGGAGCTGGAGGCCAGCAGCCCCGCGGTGCCCTTCACCATCATCCCCCGGGTGCTCTGAGCAGGCGCCCCGCAGCCTGGCAGCCGCTCAGGCCCGGAGGCCCCACCTGGGGTGCCCCGAGGGGACAAGTCTGCCACACCGAGGCCCTGGGTGGACGTGCGACTGGCCACAGTGATCTGACCAGACCACCCCGCATCATCGCTCTCCCGCGTGCACGCCTGTGGCCTCGGCCGCCCAATGACCATTTCTGAATCTACTGACGTTGCTCAACAGGGATTATGTGCCATATCTTGTTAGTTGACATCTGAGTTTTAAGTGACATGGTTATGGAAATAATCCGCAAATGTAGAAGAATATACTCAAAGTTAAAATTCCGTGGCAGCACAGATTATTTTTATCAGAGCTGTAAAGAAAGCTGTTCTCTCCTCCTCGCCCCCCTGCCCCACCCCTGGCCCAGAAACCAAATGTGAATCTTCTTTTCCCACCTCAAGCCAGGACTCCGGCCAACGACTTCTTGGTTTTGTTGTTGATACTTGTACCATGTGATGAATTACTGTCCTCACTTAGAACAAAGCCTGAGTCCAAGAATATTTATATTTTGCCAATATATGCCTGTTACAAGAGAAGGAAATATGAGTTATTTAAGTTTAACTTTTTTATGTGAATTCAGAGTTTATTTATCAATGGAAAGATGTACAAAGAAGCTTCAAATGGAATATTTACCGACATTCCTTATACATGACAGACACTTGGCTAAATGGGAAGATGATGTTAATAATAAAAAGATTTTTAAATGGACCCATTGCCTATGTCGTTAGTGAATGCACACAGAAGCTTAAGGCTCAGTTCCCGGGGTGGGTGAGGAGCTGTCTGCACCTGGGGCCACCTGATTTTAGTGTGGGAATTCACCTTTCCCAACTCTCCCCACTTATCTGGGGTTGGAGCATGTGACTCAGGTCTGGCCAATCAACATCCAGCATTCACAGCCACAGAGGACCAGGAATGAGCATGTGCCTGAAGTGGTCCAATCAGAGTGGGAGCTGCAACGAAAGGCTCTCACTCTTCTGCTGAACTTAAACCTGAGCAGAGAAGCTAGAATCGCAGCAGCCCCCCAGCCGCCATGAGGGTGCGGGATGGGGAAAGGGGGAGGGGAGGGTGTAGAAGTGTTGGGGCCAAATGTGAAGCCAGGGACTGAATCCAACAGAGTGGATAGCAAAGACCAAGAACCAGAAACAACGTGAGCAGGCCTCTCCAACCCCCGGGGTTTCCCGGCTGAGCATCTATGGGTGGCCCTACCTTGCCAGGACCCGGGAAAATGTGGTCTTATACACCCTAAAGTCTTAAGGACCCCACCCAAGCTAGGCATAACCTCCCTGACTCATTGGGCCGGCAGGCAAGGGGGCAAGCTGAGGTGGGGAGAGACCACAGACAGGAATCTGCTATGGGCAGAGCAGACAGGCACCCCAGGCTCAGCACTGACCTGCCAGGTGGCATCTGGGGCCCCATAAATCATGGAATTTGTAACATGAGACAAGAAAGCAGGCGCTCAGTGGGGCAGCAGCTCACCTACTGGAGGGTCGAGCCCAGCCCTGCCATCCTATGCAGAGGTTTGGGGCAAGCAGGGCCAGCCCAGATGAGAACCTGGAAAGCAAGATCCAGGGGGTCCTTGCAGGTAGAGCCAGTGAACCTTGGGGCTTCTCCTTCCAAGGCTCCCACCTCTCAGGCAACTAGAGAGCAAGCTGAGGGTGAGGGTGGTGAGTTAGAGAAGACCAGGGAGGGAAGGAGGGAGGAAGGAGAGGAGGGGAGAGAGGAGGCCCTTCTTTAAAGAGTGCCAGCCCCTCCCAGCAGAGAAGGACCTTGGGGACAGGGCCACGTTGGGCCTGGATGGGGAGGGTTGTGGGTCCCAGGCTCACTCTCCGGGCTGGGGAAGGATGTGAGCTCAGCCCCTCCCCCCACCCCCTCAGGTGGGACCAAGGTCTCCGTCCCCTGTGCTCCTGGCCTGTCTTCATGGCCTAGAGGGCATGCATGTGCCCATGTCTGACCACATGGAACAGCCCGACTCCTCCAGATGGTCACTTAGATCTCCTCTGTGGTCACACAGTCAGCCTCAGATGCCCCATCCCATCTGCCCACGGGAAGTCCAGCCCTTAGCCAGGTACCTGCTCCACATTCTCTCTATGTCCACCCTCCACCCTGTCCATGTGGGGCACCAGCCAGGGCCCCAGCCCTGTGGTCCCTCCCCAGCTCACCCCAGCATGGCGAGTACTGGCTAGGGTGGGCAGCACGCCTCGGCTGAAGGCCAATCCATGCTCCGCTGGCTCCCTCTTCCATACCTCCCTGCCCACCCCATCCCCCAGCCCCCTTCTCTCCCCTTGCTCTCCCGCCCCCCCTCCTCTCCCCACACCTCTCATGGCCCGCAGGGTAGACTTGTCCAATTCAGGGACCAATCGCGTTGGAGAATTGTGACTAGTGCTCTCAGGGCTTGTGCAAGGTGGTCGCATGGTGACCCAGCAGCTCTTAGCATTCCTTGCACCTCTTCCTCCTTCCCCACCGCCTCTGTTTCCTCTCCCTGTCCTTACTCGAAAAGCACCTCACACCTGACCGAAAGCCCCTGAGAACCTTGTGGGGCCTGCTCGGGGAGTCAGGCAGTGGGCAGGCCATACTGAGCCAGAGGACTCCACGTGCACCCCCCCCCGCCACACACACACACACACGCGCGCACGCAACAGGCCAGTCCTCGGGGGCTGACCCTCAGAGCTCCCGTTCCTGCCACCAGCCTTCCTCTCCTCCCACTCTCTGTCACTCATTTCCTACTGCCCCGCCCACACTGCAGCCAGATGGGACCAGGAAAAGGACATCCTGTGAATGTCTCAGACAGGCGAAGACATCCTTTGGAAGGCCTTTGGGGGCCAGGCTGAGGCCCCCTCCTCAAGGCCATCCCTGGGATACCTGTTCCAGCTCTGCACCTGCCTGGGGGCAACCCTGATTGAGTCACCATCCCTCTCTGCATCTCAGGGTCCTACAAGGACAGGCAGCCCTGCCCAGCCCGCCTTCCGGACTGAGACTGAGTCAGCAGGCAGCTGGAGGGATCCTGGGGTGCAGCCAGGGGCCACCACCCCCAGGGCCACCATGTGTGACCTCAGAGCCAGGCTGCAGCAGGACCCCCCTGGAGGCTCAGGCCGAGTGGGGCTCCCTGCAGGAGGTGGCAGGCAGGTTGCAGGGTGCCTTCTGCAGGTCTGCCTGGAGCCAGGAGCTCCAGATGGTGATCTGGGCTGCCCGCAGCCTCCCCGGCCCTGCCTGTCTCCCCCGTCTTCTGCTGGGTGACCCCTGACCCCTGCGGACAATAGGGCTTCCTGGTGACCACTGCGCTGTGGGTCACACCGATCTGGCTGGAATCCAGCTCTGCCTGGGCACGTCGCCTCCAGTGAGAAAGGGCCTCAGCTCTGGCTCTCTGGGGGGGACACTTCCAGGGCTGTTGGGCACATTGCTATAATGAAGCCCGGTGCCTGGGCCCGGGGGTACCCTGCAAGGTCGTGCTTCTTTCTTCCCTGCCCAGCACAGGGCGAGGGGTGAGCGGCCAGGGGCACACATGGAGCTCTGGCGCAGGGCAGGAGGGGACAAGCTGGCTCTCTTCTCCCTCTGCCCACGCAGAGCTATTTGCAGCCGAGCTGGAGGCCAGGCGGTGACTCCCACTGCACTTCATTGTTGCGCTCCTGCAGGGCGCCTCCCGTGGAGGAGGAGGTGAGGGCCCTAGGTGGGTCCTGCCCTGTCCACAGTGCCAGCTGGTGGCCTCTCCTCTCCTTTGCCTTCTGGGCCTCACAGGGTTGTCCTCAGGCCCTGAGTCCAGCGTGAGGAGGGAGGTGAGAGGCAGCCCTGCCCCCATGCGCTGTGGGCGGCTCACAGCTGGCTGTGGGGGCCTCCAGGCCTGGTGAGCATTGGCCTTCAGACTGAAGGGTCCCAGGTTTGATTCCAGTCAAGGGCACATGCCTGGGTTTCGGGCTCGATCCCCAGTAGGGGGCGTGTAGGAGGCAGCCAATCAATGATTCTCTCTCATCATTGATGTTTCTATCTCTCTCTCCCTCTCCCTTCCTCTCTGAAATCAATAAAAATATTTTTTTTTTAAAAAAAAGATTCAGAGCGGGTAAGACACAAACAGTGCTCACTCGGCAGCGTGTGCTCGGCAGGGGCGCCCGTCCTGGCGTTACTTGACTCCCTAGTGTTTATAGTTACCTTCAGGCCAGAGCCAGCCTTACCCTCCCTCGCAGCACCCAGGAAGGTACAGCCCAGGAAGGCGGACCCCCCTGCTGAATGCCCCCGAGGCTTCCTGGGCACCCTGCCTGGCGTGGAGCCCAGCAGGAACTGGGCCTTCCTCCTTCTGTGAGTGACCATGTGTCGAGCACCCCCTGTGGCCAGACACAGGGCCCCTGGCCTTGGGAGCTGCAGGGGAGACCGGGCCTGGGGAGACAGCAGAGAGGTGGAAATCAATCACGACCAGGTAGGTGGAGCCCCTGGAGAAGCTTGAAGTGGTGAGTGGGGGACGCCTGTGGGTCGGAAGAGCGTTCTCTAAGCTGAAAATAGGAAACAACTCTGTCCTCTCGAAGTTGTTGTTTTTGTTAATATGGTTGTCAAAGTCGATAAGTCAGTAGTTACAAATATTTTCATTTAGCCAACAGCAGCCCTAAGAACAATAAAATTAAATCAGAAAAATTAAATAGCCCCTGTGTGGAAATGAAGCTAGTTTACCCACAACTCTGCCCCTTTTTTAAATATGTTTTTATTTCAGAGAGAGGAAGGGAGAGTGAGAGAGATATAGAAACATCAATGATGAGAGAGACTCATTGATCGGCTGCCTCCTGCACGCCCCGCACTGGGGATCAAACTCACAACCCAGGCATGTGCCCTGACTGGGAATCGAACCGTGACCTCCTGGTTCATAGGTCGAAGCACAACCACTGAGCCACGCCAGCCAGGCCACAACTCTGCCTTTTAAAACAAAAAAATTAGCAGCGTTTTCTTTTCTTTTGTGACCACAGCATCCACACCCACTGTGTTAGTTTCCTGTGGCTGCTGTAACAAATTGCCACGATCTTAGTGGCTTAAAACAACACACCTCCATTAGCTTGGAGTCTGGGGCCAGGATTCTGACAGGTCTCAGAAGGTGTCAGAGGCCTGCGTTCCTTTGTGGGGGTGGGCAGGGGAGAGGGGCGCGGACTGGGGGAGAACCTGTTCCTGGCCTTCTCCATCTTTGAGGGGCTGCCCACATTCCTGGGCTCATGGCCCCTCCCTTCACCCTCAAAGCCAGTAATGAGTCGTCTGACCTTGATCCTCCTTGTCCCATCTCCTGCTCCAGCGCAGGCTCCTGTCTCCCTCTTTCACATGTAAGGACCCTGTGACCAGGGCACAGGCGGTCGGTACGAATCGCTAGATTCTGTGTGGTAGCTCCGCGTAGAGGCCACTCATGAGCAGCAGTGAGGGCTGTGGGCTGCCCTCCCAGAAGCTCCCCTCGCCAGCTGGTGCCCCAGTGCGTGCATGGCGCAGACAGATGGCACCATCAGCAGGGACGCTGTCTGGGCTGGGCGGGGTCCTAGCTCTCTGGCATCTCGGGCATGAGAAGCGCCTCCCCCCCCCCCCCCCCCCCCCCCGGTCCTCTGGAGCTGATGCAACCGCATTCTGAGGGCAGGATTCTGAATTTCTGAATTCAGCCTCCCTCCTGGTCAGCTCCGGCAACTGAGTCCTTAAAGGCACCTGGACCCAGAACTAGATCGAGTCTTGGGTCCTGGAAGGATAGAGGGTTCATTAGAGGTGCCTGTACAATATTGCTGGCCAGCCCGTGGATTAATCACACTTTAACACCCTAATTTCACACACACCCCAAGAAGGGCCCTTCTCATATCCACCCTTATTTTATAGATGGGAGCGCTGAGACTCAGGGTGATAAGGGATTTCCTATATTCATTCCATCCAGGATCCAATTGATCATCTGATTCCATGGCCACCCCGCGGGAACCAGGACAAAAACCAGAAACATTTTTAATGCCCTTGATATGTATTAACCGACTGCCCTTCCACTTTATGCTCACACCTGTGTCTGCTCACTATGGGGCCCTAGCCCCTAACTGACCATCTAAGGGTCATCCGTAGCCAGCTGGAACCCCAATCCAGCTTCCCCCAGCCTCTCTGCTGTATGGCCAGCCTCGGGGGGCATTCAATGCTTACAGCAGAGTGTGGGGTTGTCTGCCCTTGGGCATCATGCATCCTTGCTTCTCCGGTTTGTGCAGGTAAGTGGGAGGTGGCAGGTGTCCTGCGTGGCTGCCTACATTGTCCATGGAGGAACCTTATCACTTACAAAAACCCTGATCCTTCCTTCAACCTGCCCACCTCACCTGCCAATCAATGCCTATTGAGCGGTGGCTCCGGGTCAGGACATCCTTCCCGGGCTCCGCCCTGGTCCAGTGCCCCAAGGCCGTGTTCCTTCTGGTCATGGTGTGATCATAAGTGAGTCAGTCACCGCCTCTCTGGGCCTCAGTTTCTTCATCTGTAAAAAGGGCGAGCAAGGGTTTGGCTGAATGATCCCGATCCTTTGTCGTTGGAAATGTTGCCAAGTGTAGGGATTATTGGGATCGCTCCTGGAGGGACAGTGGAGGGGATGGGCATTAAGTAGTGTCAGCGTGATGTGCCTGGCACAGAAGACCCTCAAATAAAAGTGAGTCTGGGGAGCTTAAACACTTTTCAGTAAATCCAAAATTATTCCAAAATTAAACGTTTATTTATTTTTTTAAGTGAGATCTGGGCCAACAAGCACACGAGAGGATGTTCACCCTCATTAGTCAATGAGAGAAACGCAAATCAAAGCCACAGGAGATGACTGGCCACTAGGATGGGCATCACCAAAAAGACAGACGATCACAAGTGCTGGCCAGGCTGTGGAGACACTGGGCTCCTTCCGTATTGCTGGTGGGAAGGCACAAGGGAAGGTGCAGCCACTTTGGAAAACAGATGGGCAGTTTCTTAAACGGTTGAACATAGAGCTACCCAGGGACTCCTCTCCCAGGTGTTTACCCCAAAGACAAGGAAATATCTGTGCCTACAAAGAGTTGTTCATGGGTGTCCAGAGCTGCCTTATGTCCATCAGCAGGTGAACGGGTAAACAAATTGTGGCACGTTCACATACGGGAATGAACCATCGCTACCTGCAGCAACGTGGATGGATTTCAAAATAAGGACGACGAGTTGAAGAAGCCAGTCAAGAAAAAGAGAGGAGACACTGTACGATTCCATTTACAGAAAACTAGAAAATGCCAACTGATCTACAGTGACGGAGAGCAGACTAGTGGTTGCCGAGAGCAGGGAGGGACTGAGGAGGGTGGAGGGGGCCGCCCGGGAAGGGTTGCAAACAGGATCGGGGAATGTTTGGGGGTGATGGGTGTGCTCCCTCTCTTAATTATGGCTTCATGGATGTCTACATCTGTCAAAACATACCAAGTTGTACACTTTAAATATATGCAGTTTCCGATGTGCCGACTGTACCTCAATAAGGCTGTGTTTTGAAGGATGGGGACAAAGACAGCATGGCCTCAGTCCCCCCAGCTGTGATGTGGGGTGACTGTGTGCCCTGCATCCCCTGAAGGCAGAGGCGGAGGCCCAGGTGAGCCCGTCCCCACGCCCTGAGTTCTTAGACCCAGGGCTGGGCAGCTGCAGGGCCCTGGCCACTGCCTCTCCAAGGAGGGGACCATGGAGGGCCTTCCCCATGGTGGGGGATCCACTTACTCCTTCTCCTTTTTCCTTCCTGAAGAAAAAGAAATGCATGATGCTACACGTACTTTGGGGATTTTTCAACACAATTGTCTAAAAATAGCCTGGCCACCGCAGCCTGATTCCTTTTTAGGGAGGGTTTCGGCAGCCTCGCCTGTCCCGGCAGCCAGCTCAGGAAGTGGAGGCTCGGCCAAGCGGGCCTGGGGCAAGGGCCGTGGACCGGGGCACCGGGGACCCTTCCCCTGCTCAGGCCAGGCCCACCTGCTGCTCCCACCTCATGAGCCAGGCGGCCAGGAGCACGTGGTGGAGCAAGTAGCAGCCCTACCACTCCCTGGGCTGGGCCCACAGCCCCGGTGAATCTCAGCCCCCTGCTGCAGTGCACTGCCTGGCCTCTTCGTGCCTCAGTTTCCCCATCTGAGGAATAGAGTCCTGCAGTAGCTTGCCCCATCTCCTCTAGAGCTGGGCTATGCCCGCCGGTCCAAGGGTGTGGTCTGGACTTGGGAGCTTGGGCGCCTGCCCTTCCCTGTGGTAGAGTGGGCAGGCCAGGCCCACCTGAGCCAGGCACCTCATTCTCTCCCCCTTCAGCTGCAGGGGTGCAGGCCTGCGCACACCCTGGGCTGTGAGGTTATCACTAGAACGTCGTCCCAGGACAGATGGCAGAGCCGGGCCTGCTAAGCTACATTTCATGATGAGTCATTCTCACACCAAACCGCTGAGGCTGGAGCTCGTATGGCATCCTGTATGGGTTGATGTCCCCCAAATTCATATGTTGAAGTCCCACCCTCAGTAAGTGCCTCAGCGTGTGGCTGTGCTTGGAGACAGGGCTTCACGAAGGCGCTAAGTTATATGAGGTCATGTGGCTGGCCCTGGTCCAACAGGACTGGCGGATTTGGGAAGCAGGAAGAGGAAATAATGGCGGAGACACAGAGGAAGACCGTGTGAGGACACGGCGAGAAGACGTCCTCTAGGCCACCCCGGCCAGCACCTTATCTCAGACTCCGGCCTCCGGAGCTGTGGGAACCAGTGTCCGCCGTTCAGTCCCGGCTGTGGCACTCTGTGAGGCGGCAGAGCAGATGGCACGCGCCCTGTCACAGAGGAAAGGCCGGGCTATGGAGACCTTAGGAAACGTATTCAGGGTCACGTAGCTGGCGAGCCGCTGGGGCGGGGCTTGAAGCCAGACTGGCTGTGCCCAGGCTGCTCCCCCAAGTTCTCTCTCCCTCCAGCCCTGACCTCTCCCAGCGCCCCAGGGCCCAGGGTCGGGGCAGGAGGGCCCGGGAGGTGAGGGCAGGAAAGGGACCGCCACCTGCTGCAGCCCACCTCAAAACACGAATGTACCCCAGTTTCTTCATCTCTGAAATGGAGATGACACTTCTTCACTCAGAGGGCTGTTGAGAGGATTAACTAAGGCACTCCCCCCCCCCCCCCGCCTGTCCCCTCCTCCCCTCCCTTCCCATCCCTTCCCCCTCCTTCCCACTCTTCTGCTTCCCCCCACCTTCTTTCCCTTCTCTCCCTCCCCTCAGCCTCCCCTCCCCTCCCCTGCAGAACTGAGGGGTAGATGCTCATAGGTCTCAGGTTTGTGTGTACACACGGCGAGACACACACACCTGCGTGCACACCCAGGCACGTACCAGGCACACACTTCCCTGACAACACAGAGCCATAAAGGAGGCTGGGCTGTGCTTCCCCAACACCCAGCTTCCAGTCTCCTCTCAGCTGTCAGGCCTGCCTCCCTGAGGGCTGCTGTTGCCCTGGCAACCAACACAGGCTCAGGATCTGGAGCCAAAGACCAGCTCCCCTGATCATGCAATGCAAAAAGGGGTCTCTTTTGGAGGGCCCTGGCTCCATCTGGTTTTACGGAGGCTGGGAGGGCAGAGGGTAGTGTGGAGCCCAACTATGGCTGCAAGAAAGGACAGGATTGGGCTGGGGTTGGAGGAGGAGGCCCCCCTCCCTGCCCTAATTCCCCCCCCCCCCCCCCCCCCCCCGCCCAAAAAAAACACACAGCTCCCTCCTGGGACAGGCGATGGGGCAGGCTCTCAGAGAAGAAAGTCCCGAAGCCAGGAAAGGCCTGTGGCCGGCCAGGGGAGAGCGGAAGCCGTGGCAAGAGCCTAGCCATCCCTGCTCACCACCAGCCCAGCCAGGCCCAGTCGCCCGGGAAGACGCTCTGGACTGCAGCCCCTGCCTCCTCCCACTGCCATGGCTTCTCTCCCACTGCCCTGCCGGTTTCCCTGAGAGAGCCTCCCCCTGCGCTCTGCTCCGCTGGTCCTTTCCAACTGCATCCTCACAGACACCCCCACCTGCCCTTCTGTTGTAGGAACGGCCCCAGGTGTCTAACGGTGGGCCAGACCAAACCTGGGTTCAGCAGCCTCGGTACTCGGGTTCTGGCCAGGAAAGAATTCAGAGCCCAGACCCAAACTGTAAGAGAACATGTATTGGGTAAATCACAGAGGAGGAGAAGGAATTCCTAGGAGAAATGGGCTTAGGCAACAACTATGGAGGCAAAGGAAGGGCCTTGGAGCTCGGGAGTGAGGAAGCCAATGGTTATCTGCCAGGGGGATGGGGTGGGGGGAGCCCACTGGGTCCTCCATCCTAAGGCTTTAAGGGCGGAGGGTTTAGGGCTTGGCCCAGGGGAAGAGCTTAATGCAGCGGTTCTCAACCTTGGCTGCACATTAGAATCATTCTGTTTCTTTGTTATGCGGCGGGGCCACAACATTAGTAAAAAAGAAAGAATTTCCAGAGGATGGGGCCCAGAAATCAGGATTTTAAAGAGATTCCCAGGTGATTCTAATGTGCAGCCAAGGTTGAGAACCACTGGCTGAATGGAATATTCAGTAGCCTTCCAGGTGTGTCCTTTCAGGGTTGTGGTCTCAGGCTGGGGGTCATTATCCATGCAGCTGGTCCTGACGTCAGCCGTGGCTGGGTTTGTTGCTTACCTGGGCCTGGAGCTGAAATAAACTGAGGCCTAGATGTTGTCTCTAGGGAGGAAAGGTCAGGGGTCCAAACCTCAGGACCAGCGACACGCTAGGGGAGGAAAGGTCACCCTGGGGATGCGGTCCCCCCTACAACGGATTGTCCATTGCTGGGCACCTGGGGCTTTCCATCCTGGTGACCTTCTGCACCTGCCCATCGTCCCTGCTCTGCTCATGTCTGTCTAACTGCCTCCAACACGTCCACTCCCAGGGGCTCCAAACTGTGGTGCTGCTCTTTCCATAGCAACATTAATAGTAGACGTTAACGGTTTGCCCTGAGACTGCACCTGCCACACTCCTGCCCTGTGCTAAGTGCTGTGCACATACTGCCCCAGCCCCTTCCATCCCTCCTGTGGGGCGGGGGTCTCGGCCTGAGCGCCTCTGACTGACTTCTCAGCTTGCCTGCATCTCAGGTCAGCACCAGGTCCGCAGCAGACAGACCGGGGCGGGAGGGGCAGAGAACGGAGGACTGCCGCGTTCTCCCAGCCCTCCTCAGAGGCCATGGCCAAAGGACACTGGAATCAGCTGCCCTGGGTTTGAGTCCTGCCTCCATCAGTTTATGCGCCCTTGTGTCTGACCCTTGCCCCCCCCCCCCAGCTTACTCAGCTGTAAATGGCAGGGTCATAAAGGTACTTAATTGATCAGTTTGCTGTAAAAACCAAACACGATCGATCACGTATTGAAAGCTCAGAGCACTGGGCCCCCTGCAGTAAGCACCAATGAGTACCAGCTGTTTAGTTTAGTGGCACGATGCCAGGAGAGCCAGATTTCCATACCAGCCCCATCAAGGTGTCTGCTCTGGGCCTCAGTTTCCCCTGCTGAGGGCTGAGAAAGGGAGGCTCTTGACGGACGCTGTCTTCACTGCTCTGATTTCTCACACAGGCTATGAGGTATGGGCATGGGGGCCTCGGGGGATGCAGAAACACTCAGGGTATCCCAGCTGGTCTGGGATGTCCGGCAGGTCACCCTCCCAGCCCTCAGTCAGTCCCTGTCCTCTGTGAGCTGTGGGAAGCAGCAGAGGCCTCAGGAGGCCCTTCTGCTGGGGCCTGCTCTGTGTCAGCCCCCAAACCTGCAAGGTGGCCCTCCCCAAGCATCTGGGCGCTTGTCCAAGGCCTGGGCAGGAATGCAGCTGGGCTCTGCACCCCAGCGGATTGCAAAGCCCTGGCTGTAACACCCCCCGCTGCCCCCCCCCCCCCCCCCCCCCCGCCGCCCCGTCCCTGCCCCCAGAGGTTCTCTGGAGTTCCTGGGGGAGGGCCAGCGGCCCTGGCGGGTGACAGTGTTTGGCTTTATTCTGACGAAGGGCAATTTTTTCCTCTCCTTGCCTGTACTTTCTTTTAATGACTTTTTGGAGCGGCGCCTGAGCTGGATCAAAGACTCCCTGCGCGGAGGACAGCAGGACTGCCTGTTTGTGGTGAGGAAATCGAGGAGGTGAGCCTGTGGGTCTGTCTCTCGCCCTGGGGGGAGGGGGGGCCAGGAGGTAGGACTGCCCTGAGCTCTGGATAGGGGTGGGGAGGGCAGAATCTCCTACCAGGGATGCAGGGAGATGAGAGCAGGGAGGTTGGGAGGAGGAAGGTGAGACAGGAGGGGTTCCCAGCATCTTGCCATGACTGAGCCACCTCTGGGCTGGAACTTGGGGTCCCAGTGGACCCCTGTCTTCAGGACAACCTGAAAATCTGCTCTGATGAGGAAGAGGGTGAGGAGCCTCTGGCTTCCTTCTCTCTCCCGCAGGCCCTCACCAGCCCCCAGGCTGGGGAGCGCCTCTTGTTTTGGGGTCTTGGCACCAAAGGAAAGGGAGGCGGCTCCTCAGGAGCAGCTACACCAAAGCTGGCCCTCAAGGTGCCGGGAGGGCAGGGTGGACGCCTGGGAGATGCGTCTGCTGGTAGCAGCCTGGAGCAGCCCAGCGGGAAGCCCAGGCAGGTGGTAAACAGGAGGGAGGAGGCTCACCCCTGGGAGCCATTGCTGCTGCTGCTGCTGCTGATGATGATGATGATGATGATGTTGTTTGGGAAAAGGGAGCACGAAGCAGCTGCTGTGAGGCCCCAGGGCCCAGAGAGACACAGGAGTGTCACACAGGCAGCCCACTGGAGCCTGGAGTCCCAAGAGCCTATGTGACTGGCCTGTGTGACTGTGCCCACCCACCCCTCCAGACAACCCCTGCACATGCCTCCGCACACACCCTGCACACATGCCTCTGCACACACACCCTTGCACATGCCTCTGCACATACACATGCCTCTGCACACACCCTGCACACATGCCTCTGCACACACACCCTTGCACATGCCTCTGCACATACACATGCCTCTGCACACACCCTGCACACATACCTCTGCACACACCCTGCACACATGCCTCTGCACACACACCCTTGCACATGCCTCTGCACATACACATGCCTCTGCACACACCCTGCACACATACCTCTGCACACACCCTGCACACATGCCTCTGCACACACACATGCCTCTGCACACACCCTGCACACATACCTCTGCACACACCCTGCACACATGCCTCTGCACACACCCTGCACACATACCTCTGCACATACACATGCTTCTGCACATACCCTGCACACATACCTCTGTACACACATCCCTGCACTTGCCTCTGTAAACCCTCCCTGCACACACACACATGCACACACTTTTGCACACACACCCTTGCATACACCTCTGCCCACACCTTGCACACACACCCCTGCACACACATGCACACACCCTGCACACACCTTGTACTCACACCCCTGCACATACCCTGTACACCCCTGCACACACCTCTGCACACACACCCCTGCACATGCCTGTGCAGAAACACCCTGCACGCACACCTCGGTACATACACATGCACACACAGCCCTCCAACACCCAGAGCATTGTGTGAGGCCACAGTGTGTGGTGGAGCAAAAAATCTGATTCAAGTCCCAGTTTCACCATGTCTTGGCTCATGACTGTGGTGTAACACATAAAACCTCTGAGCCTCAGTTTCCCCATCTGCCAGGTAGAGCCAGGATTCTTGCCCTGCCTCTGGGTTGTCTCCAGGCTTGACGCGGTGTCAATTTAGTCAGTCATCCTTATCCTCCCCATTTAGGTAAGGAAACTGCCTCTCAGTGAGGGTGGGGAGTTCCCCAAGGGCCAGCCTGTCATAGGACCTGGACGGGAATCACATTCTGGCCCCAGGAGTCACATGGACATACACTTTGCCTACCCGGCCATGTGTGCCCATGTGTGTAAGCAGCTGCAAGCACGCACACCACACGCACACACATGTACAGGTGAGATGGTGATGATGGCACCAGGCGAGCTGCTCTACCTGCGCTCCCTCTGAGCAAGTCCCACCTCCCTGCCTCCCTGGTGCGTTTGGCTACAGTATCAGAATCCAGCTAAACCACAAGAGCTGTAACTGCTATTGATCAAGGACCCTGGGCGTAGCAGCTTGGTGAGGCCAGCAAGCACCACGTTCTTTCCATCTCTCTGCCCACCATCCTCCGTGTTAACCTGGTGCCACATAGTTACAGGATGGCCCTGCAGCCCTGGACATCATGTCTGCACTCCGGCATGAAAGAAGAGGAATGGCGGCCGGAGAAAACTCTCCTTCCACCCCTGTCCCTTCTGTGAAGAAGCAAAAGCTCTCCCAAATGTCCCCCCCCCCCCGCCCCCCCCCAAAAAAAGTTCCCTTGTATGTCATTGCTTGGAACCGGGTCAGTGGCCACCTAGAGCTGCAAGGGAGGCCGCGAAGAAAGATTCTGGCAAAGGTGCACAGGACCATGGATCAGGGAGGCGAGATGGATCCCCCTGGCCTGGCTCTCTGCTCTTTTGAATGACGGGTTTGGGATTCCGAAGGCCAGGAGGAGGGGCGGGAGGGCCCGTTAAAATGCCTGGCACTGGTGCCATGAGGCCCTGAGCTCCATCCTCCATCCGTCCTCCAGGGGGCAATGTGAGGACAGAAGACACAGAAGGCACAGGGGTTTGAGCTTCCTGGGGAGGGAGGAAAGGGACCCCGGGTTCTAGTGCAGCTGTGCCCAGGAAGGCAACAAGCCCAGCCGGAAATGGGCCTGCCCAGACAGCTGACCGGAAGCTGCAGGGGGCCACGAACCTGCTGTGCCTGCCCCAGGCACCAGAAACTTGATCACAGTGTCCTGTGTCCCCCAAACCCAGATAGCAACCAGTTTCTGCAGTTCTCCACCCGTTTCTTCCCACCCTGATGCATCTCAGGGGCCACTCGGAGCCGAGAGGCCCACGGTGGTTGCACTTGATGAAGAGGATTTGCTGGGGCTGCCTGGCTGCCAGGCACCTTCTGAAATAAAAGGGAATATGTTTGCCCTTCAGTTAACAAAACCGGAGGGGCAAGAGCCATAGCTGAGCTCTGGGGCCTGGCCGTCAGAGCCTGGGCCTTCCTCCCCGGGCACCGGTGACACTCCTTTCCTCAGAGGCACGTCCCTGTCCGGGTTTTGTCCGAAAGCCTCCTCTTTCGGGCCCTGCTGCCGTCCTGGGTGCCCGTGAGCTCTGGTCCAGGCCACGGGCTCTGGAAAGGGCCCTTCCTGAGGCGCGGCCCATGTCACCGCGCGCACGACGTTTGGGGTCCCCGAACCAGCAAACACTCTGAGCTCCCAGGGCGGCCAGCCCCAGCCGGGCAGCTGTCACACGTGTCCCTCCTGCCGGGCACGCCACACCATGCCGGCCGCCTGCCTGCCTGGACGGCCTCTCGCTCTCTGTTCGGCCCCACTGAGATGCCCTGATGGAAGGCCCTTCTCGCCCTTGTCCATCTCCGGACCTGGGGAGTGAGGCCCCCGGGTTTCCATTCAGCACACACTGCCTGTGAACCTTAAAGAAAGTAGCTTTGGTAAGCTTTTTAAAAACAACTTTATGCATGACTGTTTGACTTTATTATTTTATTTTATTTTTTGTATTTGACTTGTAAACAACACCAAACAGTGTGAAGAAGAAAATAAAAGCTACCCTAAGAGGAAAGGGCTGCGGGCGTTCCGGCGAGCATCCCCACACACACCGGACAGTGCGCACCCACACCTACAATCTGTGCTTACAGTTTCACACAAGCGGAATCTCTTGCAGCAGCTGTCACATGACCTGCTCTCGTCCATCAGCGTGACCTGTGGAACTTTCCATGTCGATACAAACATCCCCACCCTATCTAACCTAATTGCTGGGCGGTTCTCCACTGAGAAATGGATTATAATCTAACCGGCATGTTCCCTATTAATGGACACTATGATTATTTCCAATTTTTGTTTTGTTTTTGCAAACAATTCTCTGCTGAATATCCATTTGTCTGATTATTTCTTTAGATCTGGAATGGGTGAGCATGTTTAAAACTGGGGCCCTTTTACCAAATTGGCCTTTAGAAAGACTATCAACGTATACTTTGAACCAAGAGTAATAATACAGATAAATAATAGCTACAATGTATTTTCCTCGCCTGGCACTGCTCTAAGCACTTTATACCAATCACTCATTTAGTCCTCCCACAAGCCACAAGGTGCACATGATCACAACCCATTTCACAGACCAGGAAAGTGAGGCACGGGAAGTTCGTGTCAGTGGTCAAGGGCCAGTAAGTGGCAGAGCATTCGTTGTTGAAGGCGCCCGTTTCCCCACACTCCTGCCAACACCAGAAGAAACATTTCTAATCTAATGGGAGGAAAAAGAAAAATCTCACTGTTGCTTTTATTTTCATTTTTGTGGCTGGTAAGGTTGACTCTTTTCGTGTGTCTATCAGTCATTCTTTTAGGAATCCTATTATGAACTATTTCTTCATGTCTTTTTCTCATCTTTCAGCCAGGCCATTCATCGTTTTATTGAGTTGTGTGACACTTCGCATACTGTAAAAACCAGTCCTTTGCACCCTGGCTGGCGTTGCTCAGTAGTTAGAGCATCACTCCTCACAACGGAAGGTCATGGGGTCAATTCCGGTCAAGGCCATGTACCTGGGTTGCAGGTTCGATCCCGGCCCTGGTTGGGGTGGGTGTGGGGGAGGCAACCAATCGATGTATGTGTCTCTCTCACCTCAGTGTTTCACTCTTTCTCCCTCTTCTCTCTCTCTCTTTTCCCCTTCCCCCTCCCTTCCACTCTTTCTAAAGCGCAATGGAAAAAATATCCTGGGATGAGGATTAACAAAAAAATAAAAAATAAATCAACCCTTGTTCTTATCTGCCTTATGCCCCACCCTTCACAGCCAAGCCTTTGGGGAGAGGGTGTACCGTCCTCCCCCCTTCCCCAGGGCCTGGCACAGAGCCGGCTTCCAGGGGTGGGGCTTTTCCTCGTCCAGATGGGGCGCTGGGAGCTGCGAGCACTGGATAGGGCACCACTCACTTACCCCGACTCCTGGGCTGGCCCACGGCCTGAAATCACAACCCCCTCTGTCTGCACATGGGCAGGGGCAGAGAATGAGAATCATCTCGTTTGCTCTCCAGGCGGCCTGGAGAGGCAGATGGGGTGCAGTGGCCTCTTATTGCAAATGAGGAAACTGAGGTTCAAAGCAAGACTGACATTGAACCCCGTGATCCAAGGCTCACGGCTCCAGCTCCAGCTCCGGCTTGCAAGCCTGATGGGAAGAACAGGGCAGAATTTCCTGCCTGTAGAGGAAGGGTCCTCGAGGGCCTGGCTCCCGACATGCCCCAGCCCCTCACACAGCAGGTCTGCACCCACCCCTCACCTGCCAGGCGGCCTCCTGGAGCCTCCCAGCTGGGCTGCGCTGGGGAGGGGAGGGAGGGAGGGAGGGCGGGCGGTGGCACAAGGGCCCCTTTGTGCCTGTTGCTAGGGCCTGGCTGTATTTACTCAGCCTCGGTAAACAGGAGGTGCCTGGAGGCCCGCTCTGTTATGACAACTTAAAGAGCATTTTCTTTCCTTCCTGAGGTCGTTCAAGCCTGGGGCTGCTGGAGGTGACTCCCCACCTCCCAGGGGCTTCCCCGGAGCTGAGCTGGCCATGTCCTCACCACAGGGCAGGACTGGAGGACATCAGAGAGGTCACTCAGCTCAGCCCCTCCAGGCTCAGGGCTGGGATGGAGACATTGAGGCCTGGGAGGAGAGGTTGGCCAAGCCCAAGGTCACAGAGGAGGGGCAGCTGAGGTTCTGTCTTCTGCACAGAACGGAGGGGGGAGGTGGCCACCTGTCCCTCACACACTGATCGTCAGCACTGGGCTCAGCCCCAGCTCCTCACCACCTTCCTGCGTTGGCAGGAGAACGTCCAGGCCTATAGAAAAGTTTTAGAAGAATTTATTTGAGTCAAATTTTTGAGGACATGCCCAGAAGCAAGATCTCAACGGACTGAGAAAATGCTCTGGAGAAAGGCAGTTTTGCAGCTTATTTTATGCATTAAAATCAAAGAGAGAGGAAAATCAAAGGAGGAGGCCTCAGGAAGATACGGCAAATCCATTGGTGGTAGATGAAGGAGGCGGAGAAAGCAAAGCGAGGAAATCTCCAGGGCCGGATAAAAAGCAAAATGGAAAAACACATCCTTCCTTTGCATTGCTGGCTGCGGGAGAGTTAACAATTAACATGTACAGCACGTGGAGATGGTATGCGGGCAACAAGATAACAAGGAGGGGTTCTGTGGGCTCCACTCTGGTGCTGGTGGCTGTGCCCTGAGGGGTCTGGGAAAGAAAACTGACTCTGACCTTTCAAAGTAGCTGCACAGAGACAATAGACAGGCTCCCCGAAGGTCCAGAGTGGCCTTTGCTAAGGAAGCTATAGGTCTAGGCTGTGACTGCCACCTTGTCTGCCCACTTAGGAATTTGAGATCGGATCATCCTGTGTGGTTACTTTTGGTCACCAAGCTTATCGGTCCTGTCACGTGGTCCCCTGAGCTTGTCAGGTTGACTTTTCCACTCATACCGCCATCCCTGGGGGGGGTGGGGGAGGCTGCCCAGCCCACTGCCCACAGTCCAGGGGCCAGGCCCCTGGAGGTGGGGGACAACCCAAAGGGTGGTCACTTTGAAGGCTCTAACGTCTTATGAAACCAAGACACGTCAAGGCAGGGTTATGAGAATCGTGGCGTTCGTTTTCATGCTTGCAACTAACAAATTACCACTTCTAACCAGCCTCCCAGGGCGCTAGCACAGTGGTAGCTGCAGTTATAGGATTTATTGGGGGATTTATATAGGATTGACATGAACTTCCTCCAGCCCTGCTGAAGGCTCAGCTATGCCTCCGGCTGTCACCTCCTGCCAAGAGAATGTCGAAGGGTTACCGTTGAGGCCCTCTGTGCACCCGAGGCCTCCCGTGAGAGGCCCAGCCCAAGGTGGCTCGTGGCCAAGGCTCCTGTGTGACCTTCAGCCAGCGCCACCCTCCCTGGCTCCCTTCCTCTGCGGGAGGGGCAGACTGTGCTCTGGGCTCGGCCTCTCCTGCCTGGGGTCCCTGCTCAGCCTCACCTCACCAGGGGACCCAGGAGGGTTGGGAGGGGGAGCTTTTGGAGTTAGAAGCTGATTTCTGGGGACACCCATGGCCCTTGAGCAGGTGCCTGATGGGCTTCCACCAGGGCGGGAGTTCCTCCTGGCCCCAGCCTGGCCCCACCCGCCCTGCCCACACCCGCGATCCACAAACAAAGGCCCTGCGTACCTCGGCTGGCAGGACTCACAGGGAATCCTTTGAGGAACAGAGTGGATTTCCTCAAAGGTGGAGGCGGGCTCTCCTGGAGAGGTCTCCTGACCCAGGATCACCCCACCCTGGCACACGGCGCACCGCTCAGGGCTAGGCCCGGGATGGCTGCGAGCCCGGCCCCACGTGCCTTAAAGGAGCTCCCAGCCTGGCAGGGAAGGTCAAAGGGGGCACTGCAAGGAGGAGAGAGTGGGATCGGCGGTCACAGAAGATAATACTGAATAGCGGGCTCTTCGGAGACCACGCTGGGACCATGATGTTGCCCCACATCCTGGAGGGGCACTGGGGCGGGGGAGGGAGGGGCTGTTCCAGGTGAAATCTGAATGGAATGGGTGCTGTCAGTCATCTTAGAAAGACTGTCCGTGAAAGGGGGGTGTCTTGGGGGCGAGGAGTGGGCAGGATTGTCTCCTCTCCCCGACGCACATTTTTCTCTCCGAGGCCTAAAGCGGGCCTGGGGGTGGGTGAGCTCTGCGAGGATGCAGGCAGGTGGCCAGGAGCCCTAGACCAGCTGGGCTGGGCGTCTGGCCGCTGCTGGGGAGGTGGCAGCAGGAGCCCAGAGCAGTGGATAGTTCCTGGGACCATCAGGATCAAGGGCCATAACCAGGAGCCCTCAGCCTCGGGGCAGGGGCCTCTGTTCTCATCACTGTGGGAGGGGAGCAGCCAGAAGAGAGCCATGTCCCCATGTGTCCGAGGCCTGGAGAGCACCCACGGGGACCCCAGCAGTGAGCCACACCCAGGAGAATCCACCGCAGAGGTTCTCAACCTGTGGGTCGCAACCCTTTCGCGGTCGAACGACCCTTTCACAGGGGTCGCCTAAGACCATCCTGCATATCAGATATTTACATGACAATTCATAACAGTAGCAACATTACAGTTATGAAGTAGCAATGAAAATAATTTTATGGTTGGGTCACAACATGAGGAACTATATTTAAAGGGCCAGAAGGTTGAGAACCACTGCTCCACCGCCTGCCCCCAGAGAAGCTTCCAGAGAGCAAGGAAGCAGACAGAGATCCTGGAGGTGGGGCTGGTTTTCAGCAAGGGGTCAGTGCCCAGTGGGCCCAGATCAGTGAAGCAGAGAGCACCTCAGCATCCACTCACTCAATGTTCTTTAGATCAGCGGTCGCCAACCTTTCGGACCTCACGGGCCACCAGTTGGCAACCACTGCTTTAGATCACAAATCGCCTCCAACACCTAGTGGCTTAAAACAACATTTCATTGCTATAGCTCACAGCTCTGGGAGTTGACTGGGTCCTACTCGGAGCCTCCCATGGGGACAGGGGCTGGGGCTGGTGTCACGTGGTTGAGGCTGACTGTCAGCTGGGACCTCAGCCGGGGGCCTCTATGTGGCTTGGGCTTCCTCACACCATGGCGACTGGGCTCCCAGAGGGAACATCCGAAGAGAACTGGGCAGAGCTTTGCCACCTTTTCTGACCCAGGTTTGGAAGTCACATAATGTCACTTCCACCAAAGTCATAGGCCTGCCAAGGTCCCGGGGGAGAGAGCACAGGCCCCCCATGCGAAGGGAGGAAAGCTGGTGCCGTGCTGTAAGAAAAGCAAGTGGGGTGGGGGCTATGGTGGCAGCTGTCCGGACACACAGCGGTTGTCCATCTTCGTGAGGACTTTGGCTTCTGCTCTGAGCCACAGCGGGGGCCTCCGAGGGGCCGTGGGGAGTTTTGAGTAGAAGCAAAGGACCTCTCCCTCCAAAAACAGGCCTGGGAATTAAAGCACACCCGCCTCTGCTTGCACACCTCTAACCATGGGGAGCTCACCCCTTGATTCTTTATGGGGTTTGTCTTGTCCTGAATGAAAACTCTCCGAGTCTTTTCCACCCTAAACCCCACCCAGTTCCTTCACTAACCCACTTTTACCTCAAGCTCCTGAATGCTCACCATACCGGTCATTAATGTCTGTCCTTTTTCTAGATAGGGATTAGCAAAATACAGCCCAAGGTCCAAGTCAGGCCCGTAGGCTGTTTTGGTAAATAAAGTTTTATTGGAACACACCCACGCCCACGTGTCTACTATCGTGTAGGTGCTTTGTGCGGAGTCGAGTTGCCGCCCTGGAGACTGTGGGAGCCACAAAGTTTAAAATATTGACTGTCTGGCCCTTTGCAGAAAGGTGTCTGACCCCTTCCGAATGGTGTAAGCCTTAGGCTTCCCTCTGGCTGAGACGCCCAAGGCAGGCAGTAGGGGCAAGACTGAGGCAGAGAGGCCCATAGGAGACCAGACCGAGACCGTAAAGACGCTCAATAATAAAACCCCAAAGTCCAATGTGACCACACTTCTGCTGTGTATTTGTAAACGTCAGACATTCACTTACACAAGCACGTCTTCTGAAATGAGGCTTTCTACCTGGCTCTCTGCACAGGTTCCCAGGACTCATCGCCGGTGGCGTCCATGCAGATTTCTGCGTGTTTTCCTGCGTTACGGGCGTGACGGCTGCAGGCCTCACCTGGCTCCGGTCCCTCCGCGCGGCCCATCAGGAGAGCGGCGGCTGGAACAGGGCCGGGCGGTGTCCTGGGGTATAATTAAAAACCACAGATTCTTAACTCTGCCAGAGCAACATTAGAAACCGCAGCAGGCGTGGGGCCCACAGAGGGCTGCGCGTCGGAGGCTGGCCCAGGACTGCCATCGTCTGCACCCAGGAGACGAGAGCGTGCACCCCACGGGCGGTCCGGCCTCCCTGCGAACATGGACTCTCCCGGACCTTCCCCAGCAGGCTTTTCAGTCGCTGTGGTCAGGAAGCATGAAAAGAAAGCACTGACTTGTTTTCCAGGAAGAAAGGGAGAAAAAGAAAGCAGGACACACTGCTGTTTCAAAAATACATGCTTTGTCCTTAGGCTGCCTTGGGGGTGGGTGGGGAACGAGAAGCAGCAGGACCTGCAAAGACAAATAGAGAGGCTAAAAAGAAGGGAAGGCTTTCCCTCTCATGGGACCTTCCAGAATCTCAATGACCTCTCTGACCCCTCCTGCCCTGGGTGCTGGGTCCATGTCTGGGTGGTAGAGACCTAAGGCCTTCCCCTCAGGGGGCTTCGAGAAGTCTCTGTGAGAGGGTGAAGATGGAAGTTCCAGGGAGGTCACCCCCGGTGTCCCAGGTGCTGAGCATGGAAGGGGAAAGAGCAAATGACACCCCTAGCACAGCTCTCCTGGGTCACTGCCACCCACACCAGGACGCAGGGACCCCGGACGGCGTGTGGGAACCACAGGTGTCCAGGCATCTTCTGGAAACTTCACAATGGAGGCCATGGTGAAGAACGAAGAGAGGGAGCAGTGAGTGCTACCGGGAGGACAAGGCTGGAGACACAGGTAGAGGTGCAGCCTTCAGACCTTGACCACAGGGGACGGGGGTGGGGGGCCGGGGTAGAGGGGCTACAGACTCCTCCTCGCTCAGACCCTGCTCTGGGTTCAGTGAGGGGCACCCTGACTCCCCGCTCACCTCCCCCGAGGGTTCTCTGGACACCCAGACGCTCTAATGCCGCCCAAACCTTCTCTGCGCCATGGCCCTGGCAGGGTGCCTAGAAGCTGGCACTGGACCACATTCTCTCTTCCTGCTCAGGAATGTGCCCAGGGTGATGTGTGGTGTGAAAGGGCAGCTGCTCAGGCCTCCCCAGCCTCAACCTTCGGTTGAGGTCATTTCCTTTTCTCATTTGTTCCATGAAGAAGCTCTCCCCAGGTTAGTGGACAGGCTGGCACCACTCAGAACAGCCTCCAGGGAGAAGATTTGAGCAAATTAAAGAGTAGAATGCAGAGCCCTGGAGGGAACTAGAAGACTGGGTTTGAGGCAGATGATCTCAGGACTGGCTATGACCGAGGCAGGCTGCTTAAACCCTCTGACACGCCGTTGAGTCTGCTGAACTAACTCGAATTCCAGTTTTTCTTAATAATCACAAATAGATGATTAGTTTATTATCTAAGGTCTAATGTACCAGATCAGGCAGTTGGGACCAGCTCCAGAGATGACCTGGGAGCCCCAGGCTGCCTTGTGAGAAAGCTGACCAGCGTAAAAACTGTCACATCTACCTGTGAATCACATCTAAGCATTCATTCATTCACTCAACCATCCTTCCATCCTGCCCCCTATCTTCACTTACATTCTTGTTTCCCTCTAGCCAACCATCCATTTATCCATCTATCATCCATCATTTTATCTTTTCCTGTTTCCTTTCTTCCTTCCATTCATCCATTCATCCTTTCTCGGTTTCTTCCTTTCTTCCATATTTCCATCTTCCTTCCATCCACTCTTTAATCTTTTCATCCATCTACCCATCCAACCAACCACTCAACCAGCCATCCATTCATCTAACCATCTATACATGCATGCATACATACATACATTCTTTATCCTTACACCCTTCCATTCAATACCTATTTTTCTTTCCTTCCACTCAGTTGTCATTCCTTCTTTTCATCCTAATTCCTTTGGTATATCTATATATTCATTTTTTCCTTACTTTCATCCATCCATTTATCAAATCACTCTTTCTTTCATCCTTCTATTTGTCCACCCATCTTTTCTATCAATCAATACATTCATTGATTACATATTTATGAACATCTACTTGAGCTAGATATGTGATTCCATTTAAATATTCAAATTTATAGTCATGTTCAATCTGTATAAACCATGAGCCTATTCTAGAAATATCTCATAAGGGAAAGCAGCATCCAAATATTTAAGGTATAATGAAAGAAACGTGTTTACAAAAAGTTGTACAGGTCGGAGGGGGAATTGTCAATTCTGGGGTGGTTAGAACCGGTTCCCTGGATGTTCTTGAGATTTGAGAAACAGATGTTTATCATGCAGACAAGGAGGCCCTTGTACATTCCAGGCCAAAAGAATGGAATGTGCAAAGGCACAGGGCATGGAAAGAATATGGCAGTTCCTGCGCCATAAGGGGAATGTTGTATAGCAGGAAGAGGGGAGTATGGAGAGGGAGGAGCAGGGGTCCAGATTCCAAGGGCCATGCAGGCCCTGTTGAGGAATTTGGACTCTGTCCTGAGGACAACAACGATCCCTGGAAAAGAAAAACTACAGCAGAAGGAATGGAATGGTGTGGGTGGTAGGAGGTTGTGGCTGGAGACAGACCAGTAGGTAAGAGGGGAGAGAAGATGTGATCTGGCTAAAGTGATGGAGTTCAGATGGAAAGAGTGTTGGAGTTGAGAGTTATTTATGAGGGAGAGGTAGCAGGAGATGGACAGGAGATGAAGGTGGTGATGCTGAGGGGACTCCTAGCGGGTGTTCAGGGGTGATGTTACTGGAGCTAGGAATGTGTGACCGAAGGAGGGGTGGGAGGGCAGGCGAAGAGTTTGGGTTCAGTTAGGGAGAATACGCATCCTGAAGGAGGGGTCCAGCCACCAGTGTATGCACAGATCAAACACAGACCAAGTTGGCCTTTGCTGCCTATTAGCTCATCTGGCCTCCATCACTGCCCTCAGACCACGCTGACACTCATTCACTCACTCACTCACTCACTCACTCATTCATTCACTTACTTGTAGGCTCTAGGGTACACAGCCAACTGGCCATCAAAGTCCCTGGCTTCCTAGAGGCAGTATTCTGGTGATAGCAACTGCCATTGGAAAGTTTAGGAGTCTAAGAGGTGAAGCAACCTGCCTAAGGCTACACAGTCAGGAGGTGGCCAGGCCAGAGCCAAAGCTGAGACTCCCAGGAGCTGCTGGGCCGGGGAATAGAACTGAGTGAAGACTGCTAACTCAGCTCTACAGGAAGCTCCAGGACTGGGTGACTCAGCAAATGGCTTTTCTGCTGCAGCCATTTTCTGCAGAGCAGAGAGGGGACCCAACGAAACAGCCAGGTGTCCGTGGCCCGATCTTCCACTGCCCGGAGGGAGACGGCTCGGTTTCCTCTCCCTCTTCCTACTGGAAACTGATTCCCCCACCCCTCAACCCATCCTGTCTCTGCTGCTTCCTGCTCCCAACCCTAAGTTCCCACCACACCCTCACTTGGCAGCTGCCTCTATCCTTAGCCAGACCCCGGACTTCCTGCTGTGTTTTGCCCTGGACTGTCTATAGGGTCTGAGATATGTCATTTGGCCACTGAGTTGCCTGCATTACCTTCTCTGTAAAACAGGGCCACCTGAGTTGTGGACTAGAGCAGGCTTTGTGAACCATGGCAGACCTGTCGGGGTTTGCTTGGTGGAACACAAGCTGAGGCCAGTACAGTGTCAGGCCCCAACCATGATAACAGACGCTCACATTTCTTGAGCCCTCACCATGTCTAAACTCTTCCCAGGTATTCTCCCACTTTATCTACAAAGTAGGTCCCGTTACTATCCTCCTTGTCTATAGATGAGGAAACTGAAGCATATCGAGGTTAAGTAATTTATCCAAGGTCACACAGCTGTTAAGTATGGGATCTGGATTTGAATCCAGACTAATCCAGGCTCTAATCTTCACATGCCTGTACACTGTGCTATGTTCTCTCTGGAGACTCTCTCTTGGGCACTACCTTTTAAATAAGGAGGCAGATCACACTAGACATGGGGAAGGGGTGTGGGGCAGGAGCTAGGCATGGTCACTATGGAGACATTGTTTTTGTTTTTCATATCACTTACCACTTTTAATGTACAATATCATTTTAAATTTATTTATTATGTCTCCATCCACCAGACTATAAGCTCTGTGGCAGCATTGACTTTGCTTTTTCTGCTCATTGTTATATCCTGAACATCCAGAACAGTGACTGCTTTCAATACTGGTGTGTAAGTAATCAAAATGATGATAGAGAGATGGACTGCAAGCGAGTCAGGAGCCAGGTCCTGGGGATGCCTCTAGCTGCTGGTCAGGGAGCATGGGGTCCCCCTTCATACCTGGCATGGGGGGTCCAGGCAGAATCAACCCAGCTTCTCTCTTCACCTGCTCTCCCTCCCCCTCTCCCTCTCTCATGCAAAGTGGGTTATACCTGGGAGGGCGGCAGGTTCTTAACTGTATCCACAGAGGTCTCAGAAATGCTAAAAATCTCCTGAAGTGCACCAAACTTATACATTCACTTGGGGTTTTGGGGGGTGTGGGGGATGAAGGAGAAGTCTTTTTCTCTTAGTATTTATCACCTTCTGACATACTATATAATTTACTTATTATGATATGCTTCTAAATGTATTCTTTATTACTCATCATATTCTCAAAAGGCTTTTTGATTCTAAACGGTTGAGAACACTTGTCTCCATCATCCTTGTAGCCAGCAGGGTTCCTGGGCTCTGGGGCCTGAGCCAGCCCTTCAGGATTAGCAAGAGCAAAATGGTGGGAGGAAGGTCATCGTGGTGCTCTCCGTGGTCCTGAACCAGCTCCTGGTCCCTGTTATGGGTGAGGTAGTTTCTTTTCGAAGTAGAGGGAAGGAAAGTGGAACTGTGTGGCCCCAGAGGAACCCCTCCCCCTCCAAATTACACTTATCTTTTCTAGAACTCTAATCCTGCCCTCTTTATTGACATTAAACCTTCTTATCTTTGAGGTCTTGGCTGACTTGTCACTTCTTCAAGGAAGTCTTGGGTTCTGCAAAACTGAGGGTGGTCTCCCCTGTGTTCACATGGTGTCCTGTATGCCCCACATTCCAGTGTGTGGGGACTACCTGTCCAGCACCATCATTCAATTCTAAGCTCCTAGTCTGCCTCCCACACTGTTGCATCCCTAACACAGGAGAATAAATGTTGGTTGGACGAATGAATGAACTAATAAGTAAAATGAATGAGTAGTAGAGATCTGGAGAAGAAATGCCCTCATGATTTGTTCCTACCTTTTGATTAAGTCAGGACTACTATCCAAGCTCTCTGTATTAGGAACATGGAAAAGAAAGAAAAGGTTGGCATGGCTCTTTCCCTGAGGAACACGTGACAGGTGGAGGAATTAACAGTGGCTGACAACCTAAGACCCATTTTACAGATGGAAAGACCGAGGCTCAGAGAAGTGATGCTATTCTATAATCACAGCTCAGGAGTGACAGAGGTGAGACCAGACCCTCTACACCTTGGTTCTGGATCTACCTGTCCTCTGCCTATGCCATCACTTCCCCCTCTAGACTGCAGTTTATGTCCCTGTGTAATGAAGACACTGGGCTAGATCTCTCTAAGGGAATTTTCTAACTCCCAGATTTCATGGAAAATTAGGACCGTGGGCGTAGTCTCTATTCTTTGGGGCCACTAAGATTGCAGAAGGAAAGCCCTTGGTTTCCAATAAGTGGTTTTGTGATCCAAGTCACATGGCCAGAACACAGGGTGGGAGGCCCCTTCTTCCCAAGAGTTGGATGCTCAGCAGCAACCACAAGAGACAC
This sequence comes from Myotis yumanensis, assembly GCF_028538775.1. Lineage (NCBI taxonomy): Eukaryota > Metazoa > Chordata > Mammalia > Chiroptera > Vespertilionidae > Myotis > Myotis yumanensis. Next base: position 11,083,057 of record NW_027223752.1, read on the forward strand.
CAAAGTGCCTGGACAGTCAAGGCCCATGGGAGGAGAGGTGGGTGTGATATGGCCCAGCCTGGCCTCAGTCTGGTCAGTGTCCAGAGCACCCACATCCCACCTGCTGGTGGTTACAGGACCTGGGAGCAATTCCACTGTCACCATCCTGGGAACTTTCACCTGCAGGGTTCTGAGGGGTGGGGACTCTAAGACCTGAGCTAATGTCTACAAGGTTTTAATGATCAAAACTGGGCTATGATGAACATGGTTACTCAATAAAAACTGTTTGCTGAGGGACAATGATTTTGAAAACATGGCATCCGTAAGAAAAAAAGGAGCTGGGTAAGTCAAAGGTAGGAGACTCCTGGTTAAGCCCAGACCTACCAACCCCTGAAAGGGGTCCTTGGCTTCCTGCTCTGGACTGAAGCTCAATCAGCCGAGTAGGGGTAGAGTGAAGAGCCAAGATGGGGTAGTGGGACCCTGGTCAGACAAGGCTAGAGGGTGGCTGCTGAAGGCTAGCTTTGTGACCTTTTTTGCATCGGGGCTTTTGGGAAGGGAGCAAACACAGCACCCCAACAAACCCTGTGTCTGGGGGAAGGGGAGGCAGCCAGAGGGGCCCTCCCCAGGCGCCCTTGTTTTCCTGCCTGCATCTGGCTCTCAGCAGCTGGCCTGTTCCTGGGGCTGGCCTGCCATGTAGCTTGTCCTATCTGCGATGTCCTCAGATGCAGGGTGCCTGCAGGACTCACAGCTAAGCCCAGGAGAGAGAACCCAGGGGAGTCAGGAATTCTGGTCAACCTTGAACCAGTCACTTCTCTGACCCAATGTCCCACCTGTAAAATGGAATGGAATAGATATTCTCTGAGGGTCCCTGGTGCCAGTCGTGCCAGAGCCCCCATCCTAGATTCAGTGGGGGGAGGCTGGGTCTCCACCGAGGCCTTGCTGGCCCCGAATCCTGGCAGCAGCCGTAGCTGGCCGCCCACGCACAGGCAGACAGGCGGGAGGCAGGGTGCTGCAGCCTCGTTGCTAAGCACTGAGAACTTTCCACTGGGTATGGGTTTCCATCACCATGGCAACTGCTGGGGGGGGGGGTGCGGTGTGGAAGCAGAATGCCTCAGAATTCCAGGGAGATTACATGGGGGAGGAAAGAACAAGAAAGTGAGCCCTGAGCAGACCCTGAAGTGGACAAGACCAGCAAGCACCCAAGTGGCTCCCACATTTTATCTCTGCCCTCTTAATTCCCTCTTCCCCCTCTTCTGATGCTATTCTCTGTATCCTTTTCTCCTTTCTCTAGGTCTCTCTTTTCCTTCTTTCCTCCCTGAGCCCTTGCCCTTAGGAGCAATGGCTAGCATTTACTTAGCACATGCTGTATCTCAGGCACCGTTCCACACGTGAACTCATTTAATCCTCCTACCCCTGTGGGGTAGATACTATGACCATCCCATTTTAAAGATGGGAAAGTGGAGGCCCAGGGAAGTGGGGTGACTTGCCCAGCTCACATACTAACTGATGGATTCAGGAATTTGGTTGGACTTTAGTGACTGCACACTCAGCCACTATGGTGTCTGGAGGATCTCCCTTGTCTGAGAAATTCCAGGAGTTGTTAATAAATTGAGGGTGGTGGGGGGGGGGTGGGGGGGAACAGGGGACACAGGTAGCACATGTCCATGCTCTGGAGACCCCACAGGGCCTTCCTCACTCTCCCCTTACTCTGTCTGTACCTCATACCAACATTCTTGGCTAAGGCCAGGCCCAGGGCAATGTCAGCTGCCCACACCTCCCGGGCACTGCTGGTGGCTGAGTTCCCCAGCCTTGGCTGACAGTACTTGCTCTCTCGGGCCCAGGGAAGGCTCTTGGCCTATGGATGGCATTGGGAGGTCTGGGAGGCCAGAAACCCAGGTACCATTCCCATCACCAACTCATTCCTGCAGGGTGTCCTGGGGAGAGCGAACCTGACCAGGGAGCCCAGCCTATGCCACTCCATGATCCTGCAAGAGAATTACTCAAAATTCCTGGGGGCAGGGGACAGGGGGCAGGGAGTAGGGGGCCGGGGGACAGGGTTCACTGCTCTCCTCGAAACCTCCCAGGTGATAGTGAAGGGCGAGTGGGAGATCATATATAACGAGCTTGTGAAAGCAAAGGAGATAGCAACCCAGCCAGTGTCATGGCATGACCTCCATGGTGAGCCACTCAGCCCAGGCTAATAAAGACCAGAACAAACTGGAGACTGAGGAACAATTGCTTCAGCTCTGGGGACTGAGAATCCCCTCTTCATAGCTTTAAAGATGGTTGACCTCTGTCCAGGCTGGCTCTGCCACTCCTCGCTCCCTCCTGGCTTCCACATCCTTGTAGCTCATGCTCCTCTACTCACCACCTTCAGTGTGAGTTTTGTCTTCTGATGCTTCTACCTATCATCCCACAGTCTCTCCAAATCTCTGGCTCAAATTCCCAAGAGAGAGAGAGAGAGAGATCCAGCCTGGACCTCTAGCACCCTGATTGGGCAGAAATCTCACCCCAGACCATCCCATTGGCTGCTGGCCAGGCTACTGATTGGCTGCTCTAAGTCTGGTACTTCCCCCCACCCCCCACCCCTCCAATCAACTGTGGCCAGGGAGGCCAGGTCCCATGTTACTAAATATTGTTGCTGAAATAGTTGGTGCATTTCTTCATTTTTTAAGCCATTTGGAACTGAGGATTCTTTTTTTTTTTTTTTTTTAAATATATTTTATTGATTTTTTACAGAGAGGAAGGGAGAGGGATAGAGAGTTAGAAACATCGATGAGAGAGAAACATCGACCAGCTGCCTCCTGCACATCTCCCACTGGGGATGTGCCCGCAACCAATGTACATGCCCCTGACCGGAATCGAACCCGGGACCCTTGAGTCCGCAGGCCGACGCTCTATCCACTGAGCCAAACCGGTCTCGGCTGAGGATTCTTTTATATGAGTAGCCATCTCACTAACTTGGAGTTGGGCCTCATGCCCTTGGTGATGAGTCGGTTGCTTCTGGTAAGTGGCCAGTTGAATTGAGATTTTTGTTACTTGCAGCCAAAACCTTCTGGCTGGCACCCCATTTCATAGGTTTATTGCAAGATTGAATGAGTCAGACCTGTTCAAGGTCAGTCATGACCTTACGGAACTGAGGTGGGGAATCAAGAATGTTGGCCCAAGAAATCTGGAGGCCCCACTTCTACTCATGGGCTTCCTTCCAGTGGCCAGCCGGAAGTTACATGGGAGGCTTGCATTTCAATCCGCAGTCATTGATGGCTATGCCCTGCCCCCCAAGATGCCTATGCTGCAACGGACCAGAGAAATTAACTCATCCAAGCTCTTCCCACCATCCGGTCACAGGAGGGCACAAACCAGGCTCTGAATGTTCAGTCCTGGGCCACAGCCCCCATTTGAGGAGCCATATTTCTATCACCCATGTGGGAGGGAGGGGTACATCTCTGCAGCCAGAGGCCTCCCCAGTCCCCACAGGGCTTCACCACAAGTTCCAATCAGCCAGCTCTACATATGTCTCCCTAACACCTGGAGCCTCATGATCAAAGAGACCATGGCTGCATCTTCAATGTATTATTTATGCCTCACTATGTGGACAGGATGTACTAGCTCAGTACAGGGTACCAGGAACGGTGGGAAGACAGGGCCGTCAAGGGAGGCAGAGAAGTTCCAGAGCAAGACTGAGCTTTACAGAACACCCAGCCCAACCCCCCCGTCTTCCAGCCTCTGCCTGTACACCTCTGATGACACAGAATCATCCCTTGGTTGTTTTATGGGGCCTTCTTTGGCATGAATGAAAATAGCCTTTTTGTAACTGCAGTCATTGGGGCTATCCCTCTGCAACCACTGAGTGAGCATGCCTTACTCTCCACACTTGATTCCACCCAATCCATTCAGGCAGGCCCCTGACCTCCAGAACCCTCACCATACCAGTCATTTGTGTCTGTCTTTTTTCCTAAAGTAGGGGTTGGCAAACTACAGTCCAAGGACCAAAGCTGGCCCATTACTTGTTTTTATAAATAAAGTTTTATTAGAACACTTATTTGTTTATTACTGTTTATTATTGAAATGGAAGCTCACCTAGACTACCTGGCCCTTTACAGAAAGAGTTTTCTGACCTCTCTTCTAAAGCAGTAGTGGCCCCTAAATAGCACAGGAGACACCAGGTATGGCCTGACCTTCAGGAGAGTCACCTCCTTCCCCATGTGTGACTGTTTGGTGCAGCTTCAGGTGCCATCAGGTTCCAGCAGCCAGGACTCCAAGAGTATTGGCTCCAAGAGAACCTGTGTCAACAAAAATGTCCAGGTCACTTTTGCCTAGCCTGTTGCTAAGGTCTGTTGCCAAAACAAGCTCCCTCCACCCTCGAGTTTTGCAGGACTTGAATTTATCTTAGTTCATTTCCCTGTGTTGCCTTTGTCCTAACATCTTACCTTATAGAGACTATTTTGAGCCATGAGTCTCTCATTCATTTCTGAGCCAGCTTTCCCAGTTTGTGTTTCCCATATCTTTATTCAGCTTCCTTTCTGTGTACTTATCCAAATTGTTGACTTTAAAAGAGCCCCATAATATGTCACTATAGATGTCCTTTCTGGGTTGTTATTGATCTACCACTAATCTATGCTCCTTGAGCATCAACCTGCTGTGACCCACCTCTGCCTATAATTTATGAGTTTCTATTTTACCATATTATCAGTAAAGTAAGGGTATTTGATGGTATTTTGTCAAATATGTGGTAGAATTCTATTCTGTCCACTTTTCAGAAAATAGAAGGGACTTTGGAAATCACCTAACTGATCCTCTCTTCTCACAGATGATGGAATTGAGATCCAGAAAAGTGACTGGTCCAAGATGACAGAGTGAATTGGTGCTAGAATTAGAAATAGGGTGTTCTTTGCATGACATTTGGATTATTCAGTCTGTGTGTTAGTTAGCATAGGCTAACTGCTATAACAAATAGGCCCCAACATGTAACAAATCACTGCAACTGAAGTTATTTTTGCTCACACTAGTCCTGGGTATGTATTCAGGGTGGTTGGTCAGCTGTCCTTCAGAGATCCAGGCTCTTTCCATCTTGTGGCTCAGCTATCCTATAAGGCCTCATCATAGTCCACCTCCAGGGAACAGAAAGAATAGACCCCTGGCCTAGTGAGAAAAATTCTACTTCTATTTTGCTGAAATCCCAAATGACTTTTTTCTGGCTTTCACTGCTTCCCTCATCCTGCCCTTGAGCCATTCCTCCAGACCTCAGCCTTGTCTTGGCCCTTTGTGTCACATGTTGAGCCCCTCTGCCCACTCAGGAAGGGTCTGGTATGGAATCAGGACTGGCCAGGTGGGCAGGGCTGCAGTCCAAGTCACCAAGAAGAGGGAGGCTGGGTGCACTGAACAGCTGGTGTGCATCCAGTCATCATCCATTCTGCAAGGCGGAAAGGAGGGGGCCTCTTTCCTCCATCCTGTGGCAGGAGAGAACAGGAAGCAGCAGCTGGCAAGTTCACAATTGGAGTCTGCCCACACAGAATCACAAATCCTTCTCTCCAAATTTAAATGCCTGGTGCTATGGTGTGAAACACAGTTCCTACCCTGAAGAGAACCAATCAGGCTCCAGGGTCTGCCCACTGGGTTCTCTAAGAGGGCCTTCTTTGTCATCGCTCCTGTTGTGGCTGAATAACATTGTGAACCCCTGGCCCCAATTGTTAACATTCTACATCCACCAGGCTCCTTCCCTGATGGTAGGTTTCTGGGAATCTATGTTGGTAAAGTCTGGGCTCTCAGTCCTAGCATTTGAGGTCTTTCTGTTCTGGCCCACCCCCATCTCATCTCTCCCTACATCTTCTCGAGCCATGTTCTTTCCTGAGGCATCGCAGGTCTTTGGACTCATGAGATTCCTGGTTCTGCCACTTACCAGTGGTATGGACAATCTCTCTGGGACTCCGTTTCCTTATCTGTAAAATATAATTAATAAGAAGTAGTTAGCAGGGATTTGTATGGATTAAGTGAAATAAAGGTATGTAAAAGAGCCTAATACAATGCTCTATAAATAGCCATCTTCTCTGTGCCTTTCCCCTTTCTCACCTGGGTTTCCATGGCTTCCTCTTCCTCTACTCAGCTGCCACTCACACCTCAAGCTCTACCTCCAACATCTTCCAATGACTATTGGAGGCAGACCTTCTCCAGCCAACCCCCTCCCCATTCTCCTCTTTGCTAATTGGTGGGGAGTAGTTACACATCTGTAACCTGAATAAAACGCAGGGCTCCATGTGAATCAGTCTCTGCATGAAGTTGCACTCAAAGACAATCTAGCAACCAAAAGTAATTTTGAAAACTTCAATCCTTATACCTTGATTCTCAAAAAACAATCAATTTTCATAACCCATCACAATTATATATTGCCATGTTTATATATACATTATAGATGATAGATAGATAGATAGGTAGGTAGATAGATAGATATACATATACTAGAGGCCCGGTGCATGAATTCGTGCGCAGGTGGGGTCCCTCAGCCTGGCCAGTAATTGGCGATTGGGGTTGGCCAGCCGGGGGAGGGACCACGGGAGGTTGGCTGCCCGTGGAACGTTGGTTGTGGGAGCATACTGACCACCAGGGGGCAGCTCCTGCATTGAGCGTCTGCCCCCTGGTGATCAGTGCGTTGTCATAGCCACTGGTCCACAGGTTGTTCGGTTGACCAGTTGTAACAGTCACTTAGGCTTTTATATATAGAGATATACCAAATTTTTTTTCTGAAATCGTTTGCAAGTAAGTCAGAGATATCATACCCCTTTAACCCTAAATACTTCAGTGGGAATTTCCTTTTTAAAAAAGTTTAAAAATTTAGGAAATTAAGCATTTTAGAATTTCATTAATTGTCTCAATAATGTCCTTTATAGGTTTTTTGTTTTTTGTTTTCCCAGTCCAAGATCCAATCCAGGGTCTTGAATTGCCTTTAGTTGTCATATTTCTTTAGGATGAAATGTTATATGTATTTTTCTTAAATCCTTACCCCTACCCAGCAGTACTTAGCACAATGCTGTGAACTTAATAGCAATTCAGTACTACTTTGAATTGAATTAGAAACAAGAGGTTTAATAGTAATAATTGCAGCTTCTCATACCCTATGACAAACACTTCTTGTTATATACCCAACAGTCATTCCCCTGAGTTGATGGATGTAGTGGTGGTTGGATGGAAAGATGGGTAAGTGAATAGATAGATGATGGATAGGATGGTGGGTAAATGGGTGGATAAGGAATAGTTGGATAGAGGGATGGATGGATAGATAGATGATGGATGATAGATGGATTCATGAGATTCCTGGTTGTCACCAGTGGTATGAATGAATAGGATGAGGTATATAGATAGATAAGTGGAGGAATCAGTGAATTTGTAGATGGTTGAATGGTTAAATCGGGGTAATTAGTGGGTAGATGCTATTTGTATATGATGTAATGGATGAAGTACTCAGATGGGAATCAGAAGTCCTTGGTTCAGGCTCCAGCTCACCTGCTACTAGCTGGGTTCTTGGTGAGCTCCTTCCCTACCCACGACCTCAGCAGCATCCTCTGTAAAACAAGAGGTTTTTGAAATTTTCTTCCAGTTTGGACCAATTCCTGTCTCAGAAACATTAAGTAATTTTTCCAAGTTCATGGAGCCATTGCATGATGGAGCCCAGATTTGAAGCTGGGCAATCTGGCTCCACATAGCGTGTTTTTCAACTATTCTGCATCACTGCCACCACTGGGACACCAGAAGGAAAGCTGGAAGGTGCCCAGCCCCCAGCCCCCAGCCCACCAAGCCACCGTCCCTGCCAGTCACTCCGAGGCCCTGCACCAGGACACACCTAGGCTCATTCCACATGTTCCGCCTCACCCAGAGCCCAAGGGATGGCACAGCTGGCATTTTCCATAGGCCCCTCCCTGTTGGCTTTCAGCCCAGCTCAGCCTCTCCATTCTTGGTCCCCAGCGCCCTTTGTCACACCCTCACCCCCACACTCTGCAGCTTGCAAGACTTCCTGCCTCCTCCAAGCATCACAGGCACCAGGAAAGATGCTGCAACTCCAAGCCCTGGCTCCTTTGCTACCACGTGTAAGGGGAAGTTTAGTACCTACCCATGTGGGCAGGAAGGGGCTCTGCTCCCGCGGATACAGGGACTCGCAACTTTCAAGGCACTTTCAGATAAACATCACTTGCCTCCTGAGTCCTACAGAAGGAGGCCCAGCAAGTGCTGAAGATGACAACAAACAGGGGACCCAAAATAAATGAAGAAAAACAAAATATTTTAGAAGGATTTTTATATGTAATACAGTAAAAACACCATCAAAATAATAGTCATGAAAAACAAAATCAAAACTCAGCTGGACTATGGTATCTCCAGTGTCGTTTTAATTGTGTCTGACTTGTGGGAAAAGGAAAGCTGACTGTGTGGCCCACACACAGTCTTTTTTTTTTTTAAATATATTTTTATTGATTTTAGAGATGAAGGAAGAGGGAGAGATAGAAACATCAATGATGAGGGAGAATCATTGATCAGCTGCCTCCCACACGCACCACATTGGGGACCTATGACCCCCTGGTTCATAGGTCGAACGCTCAACCACTGAGCCACACTGGCTGGGCCCTCAGAAAGTCTTAATGTGGCCCTGCCTTTGGGGAGTTTGGAGCAGTGAGATTGACCGGGCTGAGCTGATCAAGGCAGGGAGAGCTGAGGCCTGGGCCCCTGATTCGGGCATTCTGCTGACATGAGTGCCACATGGAACCTCAGAGAAGCCATAGGGCTGCCTCTCCCAGCCTCGGGTCCCTGCAGCTCAGCTTGTCTAGGCCCATCTTCAGATCAGGAGTGGTCTTCCCCACTCCTAGATGCAGTTCTTGGAGCCAGAGCAAAGGTGGGGGGTAGGGCTAGGGAAGGGTGTATGTGACATGTCCAAGGCCACATGGCCAGTTCCCGACACAGCCAAGACTTGAACCTTATGTGGTATGAAGTGAAGGACTCGAGTAACTGACGTCATTTGTACCGTTGCAAAAACAGGAGCCTTTGCTGAGAGCTGTCCCTGGCAGTGAGCCAAAGTGGTAACTGGGCCAAGAGTTTGCTCTGAGACTTAAAGTTGGACGAAAGTTTAATGTGCTATTGCCACACCCTTTTGCAGACATTAGCCAGCCTTCAGTCTCTATCAGAACATGTATTTGATGCATCTGCACACTAGGCTGTCATTCTTCATTCAAGCTAGTAACCCTTGCTGAGCACCAGCTCTGGGCTAGGTGCCTCAAGAAGAAGACATGTAAACAAAGAATTCACAACCCATTTTGTGACTGTGATGGGGTTTATGCTAAGTGTGCTAGGAGCACAAAGAAAGAATGACTCATTAATTTTGTCTGAGGAGGTTGGAGAAAGTCTCAGCAGGTGGCTCGTGAAGAGAAAAAAGTGAGAGGAAGAAGCCAAATTTATTGAGCATGGTATTAGGGTAAGGCTAGTTGCTGTAACAAGCAAACCCCAAAATGGACAGTGGGCCAAATGTGATGGGAGTTAATTATTTATTCTTATAAAGTCCCAAACTGTGTTTCCAATGAGCAGGTGACTTTCCTCCACGTGGTGACTCAGGGACCCAGCCTCCTTCCACATTGGTGAAAGAAGAGAAGAAAGTTGCAAAGTGAAGTTCATGAGAATCTGTCGTTCACACTATCAAGCATGTATAGGTCATGGCTACCTCAATGGGATTTAAAACAGACCCCATTAATCTCATATATGATGCAGATAGAAAAATATTAAATGAAGTAGTAGCAAACAAACAAAAATGCTAGTGAACAAAAACCAGCAGTACTTTAAAAAATAGTCCATTGTGACTATTTAACATGTGTTGGGAATATTATGTTACACAGCATTATTGTAGCAAAAGCTGCCTAATACACCAAAGAATAAAGAGCTTGCTCGATATGCTGCAGCAGCTATTAAAAGACCTGGCTTTTAATCTAGCTCCACGATTAACTATTTGTGGGACCTTTAATCTCTCCAAGATTCAGGTGCTTGCCCTATGGAATCTCTCTGCTTATTTGGGAAGTACAAGTCCAGCTGGGCCAGGATCACTCCAGCCAACGACCACCTAAGACCCATGCCTGTTACTGACCCAATAAGTGACAGGTAGGAAGGGTCCATTTAGAAGGTTTGTAAGTCCTTCAGAGTCTCTGTCTATGTGATCTCGTAAAATTAAGCTTAGAATTTCTACCATGTGTAATACTAAACACAGATCCCCTATTTTGAGCCTATCTCACATGAAGTGTTTTTGAGAACTATTTGTGTTTCTGAGCATGTATTTATTTAATAAAATAATTATCTGTGGATATTTTTAAATGTTTATTTGGTCAGCCAAAGATTTACTCTGTGTGAAAAATGACCGAATCATGTGTAAGAACTCTGGGAAGCCATAGAAGAAATGCTAACAAACATCAGAGAAGCAAAGAAATAAACTATTACGGGCGCGAAAGCTAATTTGTTTGAGTACACAAAGACAATAATAGAATTTTTATCAAGATCTGATGTAAAAGGAAAGAAATGAAGTTCTGTGAATGTTTCACTTACAAATTAACCTCTAGGGCAGCGGTTCTCAACCTGTGGGTCGCGACCCCTATGGCGGTCGAACGACCCTTTCACAGGGGTCGCCTAAGACCATCCTGCATATCAGATACTTACATTATGATTCATAACAGCAGCAACATTACAGTTATGAAGTAGCAATGAAAATAGTTTTATGGTTGGGTCACAACATGAGGAACTGTATTTAAAGGGCCAGAAGGTTGAGAACCACTGCTCTAGGGTGTCCTGGTCAGATGACCACAGTGTAGAGGGGCTCCCGGCAGGACCCTTCTCATCAGTTTTACAATGTTTGGTAGTCTGGGTTTGCCCAGGAAGCTAGGTTTGCACACTCTCTGTTGTTGTTGTTGTTGTAGTTGTTGTTTTTCATTAAATCAACTCTCACCAAGTGGACAGATGGCTTTCAAAGACTCCTGCAAGAATCTATGGGCTGAAGATAGTACTAAACACGTGAGCTCGGGAGAAAAGCAAGCAAATGACAATGCTGACCCTCTTCTCTTCTGAGGACAGCCCTTACCTTCAGCTGCATTGAGATAAAACCGGTGACAATTCTGAGAAGCAATTACCCCTTGCCCCCAATTTTAAATTCTCAAGGAGACTCTCTGAAGAGAGGTTTATTCCCATCATTGTAAAGGAAGGCGCTGCACTCAGTCTATATGGGGCCTTGAGATGTTAATTCCTGATAGCAGTGCTTGAGCATAATTTATGGGCACTTCAATGTACATATTTGGAGGGACGCATGCTCGGAAATTTGAGTTGGCAGGGTGCGTGATCAGAAAGTTTGGAAGCGGCCTTATGACGGCCCAGGCGGGCATACAACATCAGAGAATGGGAAGGAGGGTTGGAACCGAGAGCAGGAGAGGCTGCTTAGCTGAGGGTCGCTGCCTAGCAGCTTTATTTAACCTCTTCAGGTTTCTGTAGAATGTGGGTGACAATTGTACCTACTTCATAGGCCCATTATAAGGATTTAATGAGTTAACACCTAAAACAGTGTTGGCTCAGAGTAAATGTTCCCTAAGAGTCTGTTGTATAAGTTGCAAAGTCCCATTAGGATTTTAAGTAGAAACACTGACTATGAATAAATAATATTCCAGGACATAACCTAGCATATCACCCATGTGAGCTATTGGGAATAAGGGTCAAACACGAGTGGCAAATGGAGGCCGATGCCAGGCTGGGTCCAGCTACTGGAATCACAACCCTGGAGCTCCTCGCTCCCATGGGAGGCACAGGATATCATCTATCTGTCAAGCCCCACACTGGCTCCTGGGATGAGAGGTGAGTAAAATTCAGATGCTGATGGAGGTCCCAGCCCGATGGTGGAGACAATGATGCCATCAGACATGACGACCCAATGAGACGGGGCTGGGACCAGGTAGGGCCTGGCCTTGGTTTGGATCTGCTTCCCTCCTCTGGTATGGATAACTCTCCTGCTGACCTGGGCCCCCTCCTCTCTCCTCCACCTAGACTCCCTCCTCTCTCCTCCATCTGGACCCCCTCCTCTCTCCTCCATCTGGAGCTCAGGGCATCAGCCCCCATAGCAACCAGGGTCCCTGAGAGAGAATGCTAATCTCAGCAACTAAAGTCACCAGATGGGGCAGCCAATGTGAGAGAGGCCACTTGAAGTCAGATGAAGGTGGTCAGTCCCCAGGAACAAGGGACACAGGGAACAATGGCGCCCCAGGGCGCCCGCCTGGGCTTTCCAACATGGGGACCTATTATTTATCCAAGTGGTGTGGGCTGGAAGTCAATTTGTTTTACAAGAGCCCAGAGGGTGAGTGCCCTGTTCTTTCCTCCAAATTATAACTAAACAAATGCAGTATAATCAAATGGAATTAAATTTGTATGTTGCAGGTGGGCTGGGACAATAGAATTTAAAGGCTGGAGCAGGCACCAGGCCTAAAGAGGACTAAGGCCCTAAGAAGCTGGGATGGGAGGGGAAGGACGTTGTGAACAGAAACGGGGAGGGCCCCAGGCTGCTCTGCCCGCCTCCTGTCCAGAGCCCTGTGGTCACAAGCTCAGTCTGGGGCCACATGTTAGGAGCTGCTCACCAACATGGGTCTTGCGGGAGGGGCTGGGTGCCCTGTGGGGTGGCCAGACAGGCCCAGGGACACTCCAGCGACAAAGCCTTCCAGGTGCATCTTCAGGCCTGTCTTTGGGCTCTGTCCTGGGCAGCGACACCCTTGTTTTCCCAGGCCCCAACCGGAGCCTGGCTCAGAGCAGGAGATTATCAAATATTTGGACAAATCATTGAATATGTGCTGGCTCAGAAATGAGAGAGGCAATGCAGCGAAGGGGTTAATCACACAGCCTGCCTGGGCTCGGTCCCCTTGCCCCACCTATGCATCCTTCATGACAGCTCTCAGGTATAACCCACCTCCCACCCCCACCACCTTCCCTCACCCCACCCCTCCTTTCTGACCTGCACCTCCTTCTATCTCAGTGCCATTGACTGGTGGACCAGGAATGGAAAAGATCACTAAGTCCCTTCCACTGAAACGGTGATCCAGGTAGTAGCAGTGTCACATCACCCGCGAGCTGATGAGAAAGGCAGACATTCCAACCCCACCCCTGAACCCCTGGATCGGAGTGGGCACTTCAACATGGTCCCAGGGGGGTTGCGGGCACATTGAAGCCAGAGAAGCACTCAGAGTGGTTCTCAATCCTGGTGCCTGGCAGGGTCACTTGGGAGGGGTCGAATCAGAATCATTGGGGTGGCGCTTGGCCATCAATAATTTTCACAAGGTTCTCAGGGAAAGAACCACTGACTACTAGACAAAGGCTCCCAACACAGAGAGGCCCAGCAGGGTCCAATCTAGCCTGGGGCAGAACAGGCCACAGAACCCAGGCTCCCTTCCTCCTGGCACAACAGTGTGACAGTGTGAGAGCTTGACCATCACTGTGGGCCTCATGGGAATGACCGTGGATGAGGTGCTATCCTGACCCTCAAGTGCTCCCAGCCTGGGGAGGGAGACACTTGAGCAAAGAGCCAACAACAAGGCCATGTGGGAAGGGCTGGGGGCTGGGTGCTGACCCGGGGAGCACAGGGTAGGGAATGCAGGACCTGCCAAGGAAGCCTGGAGGGGAAGGGCAGGGTGGGTTCTGAGCCTCGTCTTGAGGAGTTGCGGACCTGGCACAGGCACGAAAGGGAGAGCATTGCAGAAAGAAGGAACAGCATTGCAAAAGCACGGATTCACATCTGGGCTCCTCGGTGACTGTGGGGGCTGATGAGAAGCTTAGAAGGGCTGACGCCTGAGTGTTTGGAGCTCACAGGTGGGTGAGAGATGAGGATGGAGATGTGGTCTAAGAGAATCAGCCTAGCCAAGGAGGGGAGTCTGAACTTTATCCTGTGGGCAACACGTGAGCACTGGTAGGAGGTGCAGGGACAGAAACTTGACTTCTTTTATTTTTTTAGTTTTTTATTGATTTCAGAGAGGAAGAAAGAGGGAGAGAGAGATAGAAACATCAATGATGTGATAGAATCATTAATCGCCTGCCTCCTGCACGCCCCACACAGGGGATCAAGCCTGCAACCCAGGCATGTGCCCCAACCGGGAATCAAACTGTGACCTCAGGTTCATAGGTCAACACTCAACACCAGCCAGGGGACATTTGACTTTTAAGATCACTGGTGACAGAGGAGAGAATGGATGGGAGGGGACAGGCCACGCTGTCTTCCACAGTGGCACAGTTTTACACTCCCCACAACAGTACACAAGGGTTCTGATTTCTTCACATCCTCCACAACACTTGTGTTATGTGCTTTTGTTAGTAGCCATCCTAATGGGTGTGAGGTGGTATCTAGCTGTAGTTCTGATTTGTATTTTCTAATGATTAGTGGTGCTGAGCATCTTCTCATGTGCATTATATATATATATATATATATATATATATATGTATTTTTTTTTTCCCTAAGAGAGAAATGGTCCCTTGCGTGTATGTGTGTGTATGTGTGTAGGTTATAAGAGGGGCTGGAAGATATCATTGGAAATAACATCAAAGAGATCCAATGAAAGGATTACAGAAGCCTGTGAGAGGCAGATTCACTAGTGTTCGTGAATTTAAAGCAATCTGTGGTTTGAGGGTGAGTGAGGGACCAGTGCCCGGTGGTGTTTCCATTTCCATTGCATTGTGACAAGCCACCCTACTAGTCAAAGAAAGCATAAGTCCATCCGTCAAAGGGGGACCTAAGATAGTTTACATCTCACACACACAAAGTGAAGAGGAGGGCAGTCCCGGGACATTGCAGTAGCTCCACTACGTCCTCAGAAACCCAGGCCGCTATCATGCTCCATCCTCCTCAATGTACATTCTCTAGGTGCCCCTCTCCCTGGGAGGACTGTCAAGGTCACACAGCAGAAACACGTGTGGGGTGGGAGACACTGGGAAGCCACCTGTGGGAACTACAGCCTGGCACAGGAGGCACCCTTCCTTCAGCACCTGCCTTGCTAAGAACCCCTGCAGGGTGGCTGCCGTCTCTTTCTTAGCAGTTAGGGCCTGTGCAGAAGTAGCAGAGGCTCTCACTGTCTTGTAACTGGGATACGCAGTGAGCACCTAAATTATTTATGGAAGTCAACGATATCCGTGGTGGAAAATGTCCAAGAAAAAGCTTGAGCATTGAACTAATTAGCTAATGTAATTGAAATAAGGGAAGAGTTCACACTCAAAGTATGACTCAAAAATAAGGAGAAATGGCTTTTTCCGTGGGAGGTGACATGGTCCCCATCGCTATCCAAAATTTCTGGTTTTATAAGCCATTCATTTAGCAAAATTTCCCGAGTGTCTCCGGGGTGCCAGGTGTGGCACTAGGTCCAGGTGGAAAATACAGATGACCCAGCTCCCACCTGCAACGCACTTATACTTAGCAACGGAGATGACAAAGATAAAAATGGGCTGTGATTGCTAAGCTCCCTGATGGAGCGATGCAAAAGGTGCCCTGGGAACATGGGAGTGGTTGGGCTCCAGGTCCCACCTTGAGCTGGGTTTTGAAAGACTGTAAGTGTGCTGAGAACCCAGGGGCAAAGCAAGGCAAGGATCTTCCAGGTGACCCTGGAAGCTTTTTGCAGCTGGATATTCTGAACTATTGCTGAACATTGGTCTATCTCATAGGCCAAAGGTAAAAAAAAAAAAAACTAAAAATTTAAAAAATTTTAAATTTTTTTTAAAAAACTAAAAATTTAAAAATTTCATATCTCTCACTGTAGCCTTAACATGAGGGATAGCAAATCAGAAACACATCAGAGCCTAGCTGGTGTGGCTCAGTGGTTGATTGTTGACCTATGAACCAGGAGGTCATGGTTCAATTCCCAGTCTGGGCACATGCCTGGTTTTCAGGCTCAATCCCCAGTAGGGGGCCTGCAGAAGGCAGCCAATCAATGGTTCTCTCTCATCATTGATGTTTCTATATCTCTTTCCCTTTCTGAAATCAATAAAAATATATATATTTAAAAATGACACTTTAACAAAATGAAATTCATCAGAGACCACTTATACAGCAAAGAGAAACCCAAGTGTCCATTGACAGATGAATAGATAGATAAGATGTGGTATATACATATTACAGACTATTGTTCAGCCCTACAAAGGGAGGAAATTCTGATATATGCTACAACTTGGATGAACCTTGAGAATATTATGCAAAGTAAAATAAACCGATCCCAAAAAGACAAATGTTATTCTACTTAGGTGAGGTACCTAGAATAGTCAAAATCATAGAGACAGAAAGTAGAATGGAGGTTGCTAGGTTTGGGGGAGTGGAGAGGAATTGTTTAATAGGTTTAAAGTTTCAGTTTTACAAGATGAAAAGAGTTGGAGATGGATGGTGGCGATGGTTGCATAATATTGTAAATGTATTCATTACTACTGAACTGTAAACTTAAAAATGGTTAGGATCATAAGTTGTATGTTAGATGTATTTTACCACAATAAAAAAATGGGGGCAAGAGAGAACATTTCCGTCAAGTCACATTGATTTGCAATTCTTACTGTTCATAACTCACCATGCTTCACTCACCCTCTAAACCTCCACTCAAGCTGGTCCTCCTGCCACCCCCAAACCCTTCCTCTGCTGCTCTGACACTGTGGCCAGAGTCTCTTCTGATTGGTCAGTGCCCATGCCATTCTGGCTGCTAAGTATTTTTTATATCACCCCTGGAATTAGGTTCAGCTGCACGTAACAGAAAAAAAGGGGGGGAGGACTTAAGATAGTTTACATCTCACACACAAAAAGTAACGAGATAGACAGTCCAGGGACATGACAGTGGCTCCACTATGCCCTCAGAAACCCCGGCTCCTACCGTGCTCCATCATCCTCAGGGCACATTTTCTATCTGCAGCGTCAACTCACATTCCACAATGGATGCTGGAGCTCCAACCATCACAGCAGCATTTCAGGCCAGCAGGAGAAAGAAATGGAGATAAAGGGACTCTCCTCCCAGCTGAGTCAGATCCTTTTAAGCTGCCTTTCCCAAAGTCCTACAGAACACTGTGCTTTCACTTCTTTGGCCAGAACTTAGTTGCATGGCCATATCTAGCAGCAAAGAAGGCTGGGTAATGTAGTCGCAGCTTTGCTATTAGAGTTTGATTCCCAGTCAGGGCCACGTTCTGGTTGCAGGTTCCCCAGGCCCCATAGGGATGCATTTGGGAGGCAACCAATCAACGTGTCTCTCTCACGTAAATGTTTCTCTCTCTTTCTCTTCCCCTCCTCCCTTCCCTCTGCTCTCTAGAAATCAATTGAAAATCCTTGGGTGAAGATTAAACAAACAAAAAAAGACTCTCCTTGTCCTCCTGTTCTCCCCATTCCTGGCTGTGTTGTTTGAGAGAGAGTGATGGAGCTGGATGCTACAATTCCTGCCCACACCCCATCCCTGGGGGAGGCACACCGCTAATGGAAGGCTGGGGAATTCGAAGGAGACTTGAGTCTGGGCTGAGCCCTGCAGACACCAGCTACGGAGGTTGCTAGGATACCCAGCTCCCAGCCTCCTCAGTCACATCCTTCTAGAGCAGTTCAGACACTGGATGGGCTGGTGTGCAGTGAGGGAAAAGGAGGGGCGGCACCCAAAAGACAAACCTGCCAAGAAGGGGGAGCCCCAGCCCCTCCTGGAACTCCATGGAGCTGGGGAAATGTTCCCCTAGAAGCATCTCTACATGGAGATTCATTCTGACCACCCATGGTGAAAGCCAATCTGAACTTTAAAAGTCCCCATTCCTATCCTCCCCTGATACTTGCATCTTTCCTGCAACATGCCCTTCCAACTATAATTCAATGTGACTTGAATGAATGAATGAATGCTGCCTGACACACTTCTGGTCCTCCTGAAGGCTCAACAAAGGGCCTCATCCTCATCCTCAAAGCAGCCTGCAGACTCCCAGGCAGACTCGGACTCAGACACTCCCTCCCTGTGCTCACACTCACAGCGTTGCAGTTAACTGTTGAAGTGCCTGTTTCCCCGCTAGGCCTCATTCTTCTCTGTACCCCCAGCACTTAGCACAGCACCTTGCATAGGTCCGTTTGGATGCATGAGTGAAAGTGATCTTGCTTGCATGCCTCTGGAGACAGGGAGCTCACGCTCACAAGACAGCTCATTCTGGGCAACTTCAGTGCTCTTTAGGCACAGCTGAAGTCTGTCTACTAGAAACCTCTACCTGGGACCCTGCCAGTGCCGCCCTGAGCAAGCCAGCTGCCTCTTTCTCAAGACCATCCTTTGGCGTTGGATTTCTCTCCATTCCCCTACACAACACTTACTGAAGAATAGTGGGAAATGGGCCAGGAATTCATGTTCTTAGTCTCTAAAACAGTGGTTCTCAACCTTGGCTGCACATTAGAATCACCTGGGAATCTTTTTTAAATCCTGATTTCTGGGCCTCATCCTCCGGAAATTCTGTTTCTTTGTTACTAATGTTGTGGCCCCACTCCATAACAAAGAAACAGAATTTCCGGAGGATGAGGCCCAGAAATCAGGATTTTAAAAAGATTCCCAGGTGATTCTAATGTGCAGCCAAGGCTGAGAACCACTGCTCTAAAAGCTTGACTCCACAGAAGCTTCCCTGAGGTTAGAGGTGCTCATCCTAATAAGCACACAGACACCTGCACCTAAATTGTAGGCACAAGCATGGATGCCAGGGAGCTCACGAGGAAGGCAAAGAGAAGAGGCAGCGATGTGTCATGCCACGGTTGACCTGACATGAGCCAGCTCACTGTGATAGAGGTGCCACCACCCCTGGGGTGGCAGGAGAGCTGAAATCCTTCTGACATCTCAGAACTGAACTCCTCAAATCCCAACAACAGCTTTTCCCCGTCACCATGCAGCCTCGCTGACAACAGTGCAGCGGGATAGCCTGGCCCTGGCAAAGCCAGTCCAGGGAAGGCTCCTGACAAAAACTGCCCATCGGGCCGGGGAGCTTGAAGCAGGCACAACAGTGAGGGCTGGCTATTCATTCTGGAGGACTGGCAGCCACTGGCTGCTACCGTTACCGAGCTCAAAGCTCCTGGGATTCAGGGCTCCAGATGGAGCTCTAGGCCTGGGTGCGAATCCTGGCGTTCCCACTCACCAGTGCAATCCTCACCCAGCCTCAGTGCCCGCGGGAGTTCATGTTTACAGCATGAATAGAATAATAGGTAAGGTTTAGCACCGTGCCTGCCCTAGTACACATCTCCACATCCTGCCAGGCGCTTTGGATGAAAATGAGAGCGAGCCAGACAAGACCCCTGTGCCCTCAAGGCCCACGGCCCTGCGGGGAGGATGTTCAGATGGGTGAATGTGTGTTGCTGGGGGAACCGGGGCGGAGCCTGGTCCCTGGAGCTCTGAAGTGTGGGCAGTGGGGAGAATGTACAGCAGGGACTTTCTCCTCTGGCACGTGAGGAAGCTGACGCCTGGTGACACCGCTCCTCTCCCCTAATTAGTGGCAGAGCCTGGACCTCCGGCTCCATCGGGCCCAGTGATCAGCCCCACAGGTGCCTTCTCTGCAAACCTGGCACCGAGCTTTGGGAGCCCGAGGAGCTGAGGCCCATTGTCAGGGCTGGGATGCGGCGCCGGGGAGACTGTGTTCCCAACCAATGGGAGCACATGGTGATGATGTAATGCTCTAACGCCACCGCCATTGGCTGCGCTTCCTGTCACTCTGGATCCTGCTCTGGGGCTGTGCCTTTTCACCGCAGGAGTTTATCCGCAGAAGGGCTCCTGGGTGGGTGTTGGTAGGGGAAGCGGGGGGGGTGGGGGGGGGGGGGGGTGGGGGGGGGGGGGGGGAACCTGAGGACTGAGCCCGGAGCCGTGGTTCCACCCTGAGCAGACAGGGGACTGGCAGCCGCTGGCTGCTGCCTTTACCGAGCTCGAGGCTCCTGGGGAAGCGCGGGGCGTGGGTTCTAAACACCCTCCCTGCATCATCACCTCCTGCGTCTGCAGACCTGCACGTCCTTGGAGAATTAGAGGAGACCTGGGCACCAGCCCAGCCAGCCGGGGGACAGCTGGATGCCCCGAGGGAGGAGGCCTGGGCTGAGAGAGCGGGGGACCTGGGCTCAGCAGAAATAAAGCATGAGATTCAGATACCTAGGACCTGCTCTAGACATATGGCGAATTATAGGTCTGAGTCCAAAATGTGGGATTTGCTGCCGGGAGCTGCCCAGGACTTGTCTTTGCCTAGGAAATCACTTGCTTTTTGTAAAAAAGATCATTCAAATGGCCTGAGGGGAAGGAAGTGGGGGTGGAGGGGGGGAGATGGGGACCTACGCAGCTTTTATTTCTTGGAAGAAGGAGCACCCCTGGGTGCTCCCTCCCTTCTTGTCCTCTGCCCCATAAACCCAAACCACAGGCCGGGCAAACAAGGGCCCTGCCCATCCCCCAGCCCTGTGAGGTAATCACTCTCCTTATGTACCTATTTTACAGAAAAAGAAACTGAGGCACAGAGAAGTGAAGTGGCAGGAATCCAGGACCTGAATCCAGGACCTGACTCAGCTGCCTAACTCCAACTCCTGTGCCTTTAGCGCACACAGGTGGCCCCCAGAGTGACCCAGATTGAAGGGAGGGTTCCAGCCAGGAGCATGGGGAGCAGCAGTGGGAATCCTGGGATCAGGGAAGGTGAGGAAGGGAGAGAGCCCAGTGGCAGGACTGAAGGAGCATCTCTTCATCCTCCTCATCAACCAGGGCAAGGCCTGGACCACCCATTTCCCCCACCCCATTGCATTTCCTCATGCAAAGAGGCAGTAGAACCCCCAGCCCCTCCCCTCTCAGAACCCCGGCCCTGGCTCTCCAGCCTGGGTCCAAACTAGCCCACTTTCTACTTGGGCTTTTGCCAGGGGTGGGTGTGCACAGAGCACCCTCACAAGCTCTGGGACTTGAGTTCCGATCTGGCCTTGTCCACAGGGGAACATGGGCATGGTCTTGGAGCCTCTCTGGGCCTCCCTCCAGCTCCTGGGTTTGCCACCCACACAGGCAGGTGCAAAGCCTCCTGGGATGCGAAGGACCTTACACAGGTAGCCTCCTGCCTGTTTCAGATGCGCATCTTCAGGGGTAACCCACCAAAACTGCAGGCTGAGGACCAGGACAGGATCACGGACTCCCCTAGACTCCCCACCGCTCACTTTGCAAATGAGGACACTGAGCCCCCGTGGGGAGTTCTTACCTCCCCCGTGGGGAGGTCTAGGCTTGTTGAGGCAGTGCTAGGACTGGGGCTGGCTCTCCAGACTCCCAGCTCCGGCCCCTTCCATGCCTGGAGGCCTCCTCTGTCACTGTCACTGTGGTGTGGACTCAGTGACCAGAGACTCCTTAACAAAGAGTCAGGGAAGGACCAGGACAGGCTGGAAGGGGAGAAGAAGGGTGGAGGTGGACCCCTTATCTGTAGGTAGAGAATGGGGAGGGACCGTATCTCTCTTCTTCATGACTTCTCTTTCTTCTCTGAGGATTGGGCTGCCCTGCCCCAGAGCTCCTGCCCAGGCTGGCCTCCCACTCGCAGCCCCCCACCTCTGCGGTCATTCCTGGCTTGAGGTATGGAGGCCACTCTAGTGTAGCTCATGTGCCCTGGAGTGTGCCTAGCAGCAATGGCAGCTGGGTAAGTCACCCCACATACCTGGGGGCTTTAAGACAGGCACCAAAAAAATGTTAGGCAAAGAGAAGCCAGCACTTCATTTTGTCTGGAGTGGATGGGGAGAGGGGCATTCAGGCAAAGCTTCAAAGAACTAAACTGAGAAGGGCCTAGAACAAGCATATCAAACTCAAAGGCTAACACGGGCCAAATAAATGAGGGATGAGGCCCATGGGCCATGAGTTTGACATGCTTGGCCTAGAAGAGCAAGAAATAGGCCCGTAGGCGGAGGGAAGAGGGGCTGAGAAGGTGTTTGCTGCCGATTGCATGGATGGCCTTAGTGGATGTCCTCCCCATGCCCATGACCTTTGCAATGACACTTTGCAGCTCCTTCCACCCCTGAATCTGGGATGCCCTTGGTACTTGCTTTGGCCGACGGAAGGCAGCAGAAGTGAGCTAGCCCTCAGCCCAAGCCCTAAGAGGCCTTTCATGCTGCCACTCGCTCTCTCAGACCCTGGCCTCTTCAGTGTGCATAGCTTGGGCCACCTTCTTGGAGGATGAGACACCACGTGGAGCAGAGGCAAGCCACCCGGTTGTCCAAGCTGAGTCCCTGGCATGTGAGAGAGCCCAGCCCACAGCTTATCTGCCAGCTGCCGGCAGACAGACTCCTGAGTGAGACCAGCCAAGATGAGAACTGCCCCGCTGACCCCCAGACTCAGAGGCTAAAGAAATGCATACTTGTAAGTCACTGGTTTTTATGGTTTGTTATGCAGCATTAGGGAACTGATAGAGTGCTCAATAAAGGCAGGGGAGTGAAAAGACAAAGACTCAGTGGGGTGCATGGGGATGGGGAAGGGGCCCAGAACTTCCCATTTGAGAGGGGGAATCGAGGTACCCTCCATTGGCCCTGAAGCCTCCAGGGCAGGCTGGCCTGGACAGCTGGTGAATGATGATTACGCCAGCGCCGGATCACCCGGTTGACTGCCCACCAGCCTGACTGCTCTCTGATGAGCTGATGGTTGGACATCTGCCAGGCTCACTGACCATCAGGCCTGCCTGCTGGGATGTTTCCTCCGCCTGTTTTTTTCCTGTTTGCCAGGGGCCAGGCTTTGGAAAGTTCTATCAAACAGCTGCTTCCACGTTCCTGGTGGAGCCTGGTGGAAGAAGGTTCTCTCCTAGGGTGGTGTTCCTGATGTTGAGCAAGAACTTCCAGAAACTCCTAGAAACTGCTCCTCAGTTCTGCTCACTGGTGACTTACAGCACCTCACTCATGCCCTCTGTTATGGACTAAATGCTTGTGTCCCCCTAAATTCATATGTTGAAATCCTAAACCCCAATGTGATGGTGTTAGGAGGCGGAGCCTTTGGGAGGTGATTAGGTCATGAGGGTGGAGCCCCAAGGAATGGGATTAGTGCCCTATGAAAGACACCCACAGAGCTTCTCACCCTCTCTGCAATCTGAGATTCCAGTGGGAAAATGGCTGTCGGCAACCCTCACTAGAACCCAACCATGCTGGCACCCAGATCTCAGACTTCCAGCCTCCAGAACTGAAAAATACATGTGTTTTGTGTATAAGCCACTCGGTCTAAGGTAGTCTCTTAAACAGCCCAAATGGAGCAGGGTAATATCTGAAACATCCCCACCTCCCAATCGTTCCTGTGTGACCTTGGGCAAATCAGCTCATTTCTCTGAGCCGCTGTACTGCCTACCTCCCAGGGTGGCTGGAAGAGAAGGTGGCTGCCGGTGGATGTCAGCCTCGGGAAGGCAGCAGACATGATACATGGCAGCTTCCCGTCTTCTGCCCTGTTCTTCCTAGCATGATGCACAGCCATGCAGCGACTCCCCTCCACACTGCTCTGCTGGGCTCCGCACAGGCTCAGTGCCCACTTGTGCACATTTGTCCCCATCTGAACACACAGCCTGGCTGACAGGGAATCACGCATGCCCGCTGTCCTCCAGTCTGCCCAGATGCCCTTCATCCTGTCTGCTCCCTCCCACCCTCTTACCTCTCCCCAGCTGATGCCTCTGCAGAAATGCCCAGCCTGACCATCAGGGCCTTCCCTGGGGATGTCTGCAAACCCAGCGGCAGCGGGAGGCCCCGGAGGGCGGTCTCTGGCGGCACTGCCATATGTGCCCATCCTGCTTGACTCCCAGAGCTTCGCCAGCACCGGGCGCTCAGCCAGGGCTGCCATCGTGACTCGGAGGGGAGGGTCTCAGGCTGGGCCAGACGATGCTTGCTGACCACCCTCTCTCCCGGTTTCTATTTCTGCTTCCAGTTCTCCTATTTCTGAGGCAACGCTGTGTCCCTCAACCCTCCCCCCAGTATGTGTGATCCTTCAAACCCCCGAGCCTGTGAAATCATCACAAAACGATGAGTGTGCAGCGGTGTGGGGCTCCGGGCTGAAGAGGGGAATGCTGGAGTCAGTCCGAATTCAAAGCATCTGTCACTTTGCAGCTTGGTGACCTTACCCTCTCTGTGCCTGTCCTTAACACAGGGATCGTCATAGCACCTGTCTCAAAGGGTTATTGTGAAGAGTAAGTGAATTAAGACAAAAAGCTCTTAGTAACTGGTGGAGTACCATGCCTGGTACCTGGTGTTGCACTGTTACTTATTAACAGGGCTGGTGCAGAGAAAGGCAGCGGCAAGTAGAAGAGGAACTGATGGTTTGGGTTTAAGATACACTCGGGGGTCTGGGCCTGTATCCTGGCTCCCTTACTTCCGGCTGTATGACTTTTGGTCGGGCACTCTGAGCCTCAGTTTCCTCGTCTGTAAAACGGGGATGAAAACAGTGACCATCCTCTAAGTTCTTGGGAGGGTTCGATGAGGTCTGTTTACATTTTGAACATTCTCTCTCTTCCAGTATTTGGCCTGGAAATCTTTGTCCAAGTCCAAGAGTTTATTAGATAAACTTTATTTCCCAGGTGGCTACAGACACTGCTTAGCAGCAATGATTCAGCCTACAGAATGGAGTTGCTTTATTTCCAGCCACCAGCAGCAGTTTCCTTATTATTTCTCTAATCGTTTACTCATTCCCACCACCCAATCCCAAAAACAATGCTATGTATCTTTAGTTTGGTTATGATAGAACCCCACTTCTGGGTACCAGTTTATGTATCAGTTAGTTATTGCTACTTAACAAAATATCCCAGATCTTAGCGGCTTCAGGTGACAACAATCATTTTTTATTTCTCACAGGTCTGTGAGTCAGGAGGGGGTTGGCTGGCCCAAGCTGAACTTGACTTGGTTGTGTGGGTCTCAGCTGGGCTAACTCATGAGTCTGCACTTGGCTGGGGATCAGCTGATCTTGGCTGGGCTCAGCTGGGAATACCTCTGCTCCATGTGTCTCCCCTCTTCCTCCTGGGACTGTGGGCTAGCCTGGGTATGTCCGTCTGAAGGCAGCAGGGGTAGCATGCGAGAGCAGACTCAACTCTGCAAACCCTTTTCAAATGCCTGCTTGAGCCATATCCGCTATCATCCCCCTGGCCAAAGCACAGCGGTGAGCTCAGAGAGAAGAGGAAGGAGGTACCTTCCACCCACAATGAGGAGGGCCCTGCAGAGTCACATGGCAAAGAGCATGGACGCAGGGAGGTGTGACGAACTGGGCGGCATTGACGCAACCTGCCACTGGGGTCAAAGACAAACACTCACTCCCAGCCCTTTGCACCTGCTTTTTCCTCTTCCTGGAACATCATCCTTATAATTGTAGTGCAAGGTAATCGCCTCATCCTTCAGATGAGAGGGGTGAGGATCAGATCCGAGGAGTAAAGTCACTTCCTCAGGATCACAACAGCTAATACGTAGCAGCGCCCACATTGAATCCAGTCCTGTGTGGGCACATGGCTGGTGCCTCGTAAATGGATAGGAGTGAAAAGAAAATCCTTTCTACAATGGCTGTATCCTAGGGTCCTTGAATTGCAGCACTTAATTCTGGCTAACCAGCAAGGGGCGGGGTGGGAGGGGGGGAGCCATTTATGGGGAGGAAGCTGGACAGCTCACAGTGGCGAGAGAAAAGCTGGCCGTTCCAGAAATGGACTTTGGGGGGACCCCTCTGTGAGGATGACTCAGGGCCTCTGTGTCACTCGGCCTAAAAGTCAAATGCGGGGAGTCTGATTGGCCCAGCCTGAGCACTGCACCAGCCCATTGGTCAGGGCAGGGTGACTAACAGGCCTGGGATGCCCGGATTGGGGCAGGGTGGCTTCTTAACAGACATGACCACGGAAAGGAGGAGGTGCATCCACTTGGGAGCCAGGCTGGCTGGGTTTGTGGTCCTAGCTGTACTGGACTAGTGCAAGCAGGTACCTCACCTTGCT
This sequence comes from Myotis yumanensis, assembly GCF_028538775.1. Taxonomy (NCBI): domain Eukaryota; kingdom Metazoa; phylum Chordata; class Mammalia; order Chiroptera; family Vespertilionidae; genus Myotis; species Myotis yumanensis. The sequence continues at coordinate 11,108,938 of NW_027223752.1, forward strand.
ATGCTTCCGTTTCCTCACTGATAAAATGCTGTGGTGCAACATCTCAGCCTCCTCGGGTCTCGGTGAAGGGTAAATGGACGCTCATGTGCAGTGCGTGTTGGCTTGTTGTATCCTGGTCTCAGGGACCTGGGGGAGAGAGTGCAGAGCTCTCCCAGGGGACCAGCGGAGGCCCGGGATTGGCTGTGACCCTCCTGGCCTACAGGGACGTAGGGTGCTGCTGGCCTCCCAGTCCTGGGCTGTGTTTCAGGATTGAGGAGCTCTGAGAACTCAGAGAAAGCGGGTGCTGTTGAAAGTAGGAGGTTCTCTCCAATTCAGGTTTCTGAGTCTCATGGTTGCCGGCATTGCATTGGGGCCTTCTGGGTCCCAAACCCATATTCCAGAGCACATGGCTTCCTGAGCTGGTCCCAGAGGAGACGGCAGCCAGGTTAAGTGGACTGGTCCCCATGCTTGGCCTGGAGAGATCCCGTTGGAATCTCATCTCCACCAGCACCTGCCGTCTGAACTTGGACAGGTTACTCCATGTCTCAGTTTCATCATCTGCCCAGGGACGGGGAGGTAGAGGCTCCAGGTGCCGGGTCAGCTCCCTGATCCTGCCACTCGGAGCTGCAGCCCACTTTCACCTCTGACCCCAGGGCCTTGTTTGTTTCTAACAATGACTGGGCAGCTCTTAAGTGCCACCCAGTGTGGCTTATCGTTGCTATTCTACTTAAGCAGACGCCAGAGTTAAGTTAGGCCAACGAAAGCATTGACTTTCCAACTCTGTAGAGGTGGACCCCGCTTTATGGCAACCCACGGGGGGTGGAGGGGTGGGGGATGGGGGGAGGATGAGAGAGAGGCCAGGCTCCAATCTCCCCAGCTGGACGGCTTGTACAAGCCCGGCAGGTGCTGGGGTAGCAGGCCGGGCGGTGGGAGGAGGTGAGGCATCCCACTGAATGTGATTAGTCCAGAGAGACACAGTGCAGGGGAGCTTCGAGGGACCCCTGGCTCAGGGCCGCTCTCCACAAACCACAAGCAGGACGTGCCCCGGCCTGGCTGTTCTCTCCTAATCTCATGATCTCAAGGAAGGAAATCAGGTTAGCCTGACAGGCTCGTCTTTTACAGAGCCGCCTGTTTTCCGTGGGTTTGTTCTGTTGCCCTGCGTGACCCCAGACTCTGCAATAAAGCCAGCAGGAAAGACCCTCCGCTGTTCTAATGGTAGAATGGGGACGAGTCATAGACGGCACCCAGTCCCATCCCCTCATTTCTGTAAGCTCAAAAAAAAGTTTACGTCAGTCACCAGGGTTCAAATCCTGGTCCCACCACTGAACGGCTTTATGCTGTGATTTAACCTCATGGGGCCTCAGTTTCCCCATCTGCCAAAACGAAACAGTGATGTTCCCTTTTAAGATAAAGTAATAGGGTGCCAATAAAATGGGTAGGGTCCATGTGAGTTAATACATGGGTGTGCTTAGAGCAGTGCCCAGCACCTCGGAGGGCTCTCTGACTCCTGCCCAGTGCTCACTCTCTGCCCAAGGCTGGGGTTCCTGGGGAGAGCTCTGTGCCTCCTGGAAGGGGCCACAGGAGCAGTCACAAGCACCCCAAAGGCCAGGGGCTGTGACAAACTCTTGTCCTCACCACTCTGCCCCCTCCCCAGGCATTGTGATCCCCGCGCTGTGACTTACTTTTACTGATTTATAGAAACAGAGGACGAAAGAGAGCTAGAGAGATAGAAACAACGATGAGAGAGGATCATTGACTGGCTGCCTCCTGCACGCTCCCCCGACTGGGGACCGAGCCGGCAACCGGGGCATGTGCTGGGACATAACTGCTGAGAGCCACTTAAGATGATGTGAGGAAACCATTTGATGCCACTGTTGGAAGCTGTTTGAGGGTGGTTTTAAGACTTTGGAGGTCTCGGGCATGAAGTTGAGGGGCCACGGAAAGGTGGGGAAACCATGAAAGAACAATTCCCCGTGCAGGAGCTGGGAAAGTGAGTCCTTCTGGCATCAGCTGCTGCAAAGGCCGAGACTTTATGCCATGTTTGTATTAGCCTCGGGGGCCAGAGCCTATGAGGAGAACATTCTAGGCTTTCAGAAAAACGTTTCCATCAGCTTAGTTTGCTCCCTGCTGACCTAAGAGGTGAGGATGGACCACTGGTACTTACGGGGTAATTTTGACACCTTGTTCTAACTCGTATTAAGAAGGGAAGCAGGAGAAATTAAAAATGATTGTCCCTGCCCGGCCAGTGTTGTTCGGTGCTTGAACGTCGACCTATGAACCAGGAGGTCACAGTTCGATTCCGGTCAGGGCACATGCCGGGTTGCAGACTCAATCACCAGTAGGAGGCGGTCAGGAGGCAGCCAATCAATGATTCTCTCATCATTGATGCTTCAGTCTCTCTCTCCCTCCCCCCTCCTCTCTGAAATCAATTAAAATTTTTTTTAAATGATTGTCCCATATTTAGGAAAGAATGAATGAGAAGACGTGGTGTTTTGGCTGTCCAGCATCCACCCCCCTCCCTACAGCAGGTCCATTTCCTTGGGGGAATTCTCTCTCCTCCATTGCTCATACTCTCCAAGGAAAATGATTCCAGGCCTGGCACCCCATTGCAGGAGTACATGGGACAGATGCTCTTTCCCTGGGGCCTGGGACCTCGGCTCAGCCGCAGAGCCATCTCTCCTGTCCGGCCGGCCACCCATCGGCCACATTGAGGAAACGGAAGTCACCAACGCTGGGGAGCGGACTTAGCGGGTGGTGTGGCTTCATGCCCAGCTTTGCCATGTCTAGTTATGTGAGCTTTGACATGTCACTTAACCTCTCCGAGGCTCCATTTGTTCATGTGGGAAAACGGACAAATGTTGGTTACGATTTTGAGTAAAAGAAGCTGACACAACATATACTGTATGAGCTCATTTGCATACGGTCAAAATCAGGCAAGGCTACACTTTATTATTTAGGGATACATACATGGTGGCAAAACTAAACCAAAAATGAAAACGTTCTTCATGAAAGCGAAGCCATGAGTGCTGTGGGCGATGGGAGGGGATGTGGATGGGAAAGGCATCCTCTCATTTATTCCCTCTTGAGCTGGGTGGTTTGTCACACAGACTGTTTGCTTTACAATTATTACAGTTACAATTATTCCTGACACTTTACATTTGTTTATGTCCTTTTCCGTGTGGTTGCTGTGATGCTAAAGAAGAAGAAATGGACAATGTTTTGAAAGAGGCTTGTAAACCGAAAAGTGTGTGCACATATTAGGGCTCCTGTACAACCTCTTCCTCCTGCCTGTCTTTTTCTCTAGGTTCATAATCCGGAATGTTCAAGCTAGAAGAGACCATTCTTGTCCAACCACCCAGACCCCATCATACAGAAGGGCAAACTGAGGCCCAGGAAGGCACAAGCATTATCTCCTCTCCCTTCCCTCCTACCCTCACAAGCTTCCCAGCCCTAAGACCCTTGCTCACCCGGAACCTGAGGCTCCCCTCTTCCCTTGAGCTGCTGGAATGATGTGTGTGAATCCAGACACCACAGACCTCAGAGCCCCGGGCATTTCCTCTCCTTCGGAACCTGTTCCAACCCCCTCCGTCTTAGGCTGAAATAAAACGTTTGCAATTTCCTCCCGCCCACGACTTCCCTCAGATGCCTCAGCCTCGGGAGTAGTAGGGGACTTTATTATTTTTTTAAAGAAGCCATACATACCCTCCCGAGCTCACATAAATCTTCTGAGCACCTTTCTACAAAGGAGTAAGAACCGAGCGGGGGAGAGCGCCGAACCCGCTGCAGGTGCATCTAAGATTCTGGCTCAGACGTGACAAGCTTGCAAGAGGCTTCCTCGCCTCGCCATCACCCCTGCAGATGTGGCCCGCAGGTCCCTCCGAATAAATTGCCTCCAGCTTGGAGCGGCCGGCAACTTTACCAGCAGTCCTGCTCCCAAGGCCAGTAATTGGCCAGTGACTAAGCTACACCAGCCTCGGCCTCGCTTTGTTCTGGGTGATGGGGACCGCTTGTCCCGCAGCCTAATTTTCAGCATTTGTGAGAGCTGTGGACACGGGCATCCCGGGTCCCAGGCCTGGGGTGGGGGCTGCTCTTTGCCGGCGTCCTTGCCCAGTGCAGGCAGCTGAGGAAGTGTAACTGACTTTCAATGACATTCGTCGGCCTTTGTTTCTCCCCCATTTCCCTGGCACTCATCTTCCAGAATAAGCAACAAACAGAGTGGGCGGACTGAAGGCCATTTTCACTGCTTTGTCACAAACAGGGAGTTGTTCCAAGGGCTGATGAGATCCTCCAAATCCCTGCCCTCCAAGAGCTGGAAGGAAAGGCCACTCGAATGTCCACTGCCGAGCCCAGCGCTGCCACGGGGCCGCCACCCCAGTGCAATGGACCCGTTCAATGGAGGTCTATGCCCGGGCCTGGCTCTGAACTCACAGGCACGTTAATTGTGCATGTCATTTAGCCTCTGCATGCCTCAGTGTGTGCATCTGTAGACAAGGTATGACCATGTGAAATAAGTATGTTCCACAGGGTGGTGTGAGCAGGCAGTGCTGACCACATCATTTACAACAGGCAAAAATCAAGACTGCAGGGGCCCTGGCTCAAAAATGATAAAATTTCAAGATGCCAACAGCTGAGAATGAAACCAAGTGGGGTGCCCTGTGCAGCTGCCCAGGTCGCATGCCTGTGAAGCTGGCCCCAGGAGGAGGCATTCATTCCGCAAACAGGGGGGCTGCTGTGCCAGGTACAAGCCATGTGGGCTGACAGGAGTCAAGGGCTCAGCAGGTCTGGGACATGGTGGCTACTCCATAAACGTGCCTTTATCCCACGTAAACCTCACGCTAGAATACAACCGTGTTATCATCTTCATTTCACATATAAGAAAACTGATGCTGCAAGGCACGAATTCAGGTCCAGAGCTAGTAAGCAAGAAAGGAGTGAGTTGAACTCAGGTCTGTTGCCTCGGCCTCAGTCCCCTCCAGTTCCACAGGCGATGGCAGGAGGCAGCCTGGGGGTCCCAGCCCTTCTGTCAAGGCCACGGAATCCCCTCCCTCCGAGCTCAGCCCACTCACTGCTGGTCCATCGCGACCATCAGGCGGGCCAAGTGCAGCCTCCCTTCTTCCTGGGTCTGACCGCCCACTCCAGCCTTGGGCTTCCTATGAACCCTCCTTACTGCCATGTGACTGCAGGCTTGTGGGCCACATCCCTGGGTTGGGATAGGGCTCTGCCTTTCTGCCTGTGCACCTTGGAGGATTCCCCTTTCTGTGCCTCAGTTTCCTCATCTCTCAATGGGATGCTAATGTTCCTATTATCATGACCACCATGGGCGGTGGGGGTGAAATGACATCGCCTAAAGCAGTGAGTGGGGCGCTGGGCAGCCAGGGAGTGCTTCTCAGCAGCGGTTAGCGAGTCCATCCAGAGGCTCTGTTTCCCCACATGTGAAACGAAAGCGTTGAAGTGAATGGCAGTTGCTTTCCAGCCTGTGGATGGCACCTCACAGTGAGAAATAGATTTTTACATCAAGTCCAGTAAACACGGAAGTGACACAAAACAGGTACAAAGCAACACTTATCCTGACTGTGTGCGACGCATGCAGTTGTTGGTTCCAACCGGCAGGTCACAACAGCCATTTGAGGAGCACTGGGCAAGGGTCCTCAGAGACACTGCGGATCCCCCACTCTGGGGGGAAGAGACCCCATCAGGCAGGACTTTGGGCCGTGCACCACCCACTCCTCCAGCCTCAACAGAAACAACCCTGCTCCTCTGTTTTGGGCATTGGGTTCCCCCAGGAGGTTTAGCTAAGAAAAGGTGTTCTCTGGTTAGACTCCCCCTGAAACAAGAGTAAAATCAACTGGACTGGTAAATATCGGGTGATTCGAGCTTTGATGGTCTATGATTCTGTGGTTTGCACTGAATTGAGCAAAATGGGTAATTATGAAAACATAATAAAAATGTGGGGGGGCTGGGAAATGGTGCTAGAATTATTTCATCTGGAGAGAAGGACTTTGACTTCTTTCAAGTAAATACATGATTATTATGCATTAAATAAGATGATGATCTTTCTCAGGAGTCCTCTATATCCCAGACAGTTACATGACTCAATGTGATCCTCACTTTCTTTATAGGAATGGTGGGAAAATTCAATAAGAATATATATAAAGGGCTGAGCTCAATACCTGGGACCTAGTAAATATTAGTTATTCTAATTATTGTATTGATTTTTGTTATTATTTGTATCCCCATCACCATAGTACAATGCCTGGTAAAAACATAAATGCTCAGTATATTTGTAGGAAGTAAACATGCCAGAGAGATGGTGCCATTTATTCATCGCCTACTACCTACAGAATTTCTACTAAGTACTTGTATCAGTCAGCTATTGCCTTGAAATGTTGTGTAACAAACCACCCCCAAATTCAGAGAATTATCACAGCCATCATTTATTCACTCAGGGGTCTGCAAGTCAACTGGAGCAACTCTGCCCCCCAGGTGTTCTCTCTGGGGCCCAGGATAAAGGGTGGCAGCAGCCAGGGGAGACTTTCCTCGTGGGGATAGCAGAAGGGCAGAGGACAAGTGGAAATCTGCAGTTTCTTGTAGCCTAGGCTGAGAACTGGCACACTGTCATTTCTGTCACTTCTATTCACTTGCCATTGGTCAATGCCAGTCACACGGTCAACCTCAGGGTCTTCAGGATGGGAAGATCTACTCTGCCTCTATGAGGTTCTTGCAAGGGTGTGGGTGTGCTATACCAGCACAGGCCAGTGAAGAATTGCAACCAGTAACAACAAAAAATACACACATAGAAAAGAATTGCCACCTGGCCAGTGTGGCTCAATGGTTGAGCATTGACCTATGAACCAGGAGGTCATGATTGGACTCCAGGTCAGTGCATATGCCCAGGTTGTGAGCTCCCCAGTGTGGGGTGTGCAGGAGGCAGCCGATCAATGATTCTCTCTCATCATTGATGTTTCCATCTCTCTCTCCCTCTCCCTTCTGCTCTGAAATCAATAAAAAAGAAAAAAATGCAACCAGTAATCCCACCTGCCACAGTGCTGGCCCATCAAGTTCGTCTCTAACCTGCAGGTGACTGAGGGCAGGTCACTCTACCACCCTTTTCCCCAGGCTTTGCCCAGGAATCACTAGAAGGGTGTGTCCCCACCAGCATCTTGGGGAGAAAAATATCTCAGGCAAAGAATGAAACGTATTTGGAAGCATTTTGCAAGTATAAGGAAGTAAAGCACAAACAAAGAGCAAGTCCTCTCATTTTGTCCTCTGCCGGTAGAGAGGTTCCTACAAACCATTCCTAACAGCGTGTTCAATTTCGAGAAGCTGGAGATGGAGCTGACAATGTGTTGTTTACTGCCAATTCCAGGGTCTGGAAGTAAGAAGAAAGCATGGTTCAAGCCCACGGATTATTTGTTCCAGTGGGATCAAGCCTCCATTTTAACTGAACAACACCCCTCTTTCAGGCATATCCGCCCTTCTGCTTTTTGGAGGGCCTTGGGCCAGGCTGGTGGGAGCGATGAGAGTCCCAAGGGAGGAGGCCAAGTGCAGTCACTGATAGGGAGACAGAGGCATCTGGAACTTCAGGTTCCCCGTGGCTTGTCTTGGTGGGACCCCCTCCGTCCTTGGAGCTTGGTCCTCCCTGGGGATGGTGCTGGAAGGGAGGAAGCAGAACTGTCAGGGCCGGGGATGTGGAAGGAAGTCTGAATTTGCTCCCTCGCAGCAGCAAAGACTGTTTACCTCCAAGTCTGTGTTTTTCAAGGAAGTGGAGACCAGCAGAGGGAAAACGCCCTTGTGAAAACATTTCCATGAATTTATGTCGTTCATCTGGGGAGACACAACCCTCGGCGAGGCCTCGGAGAGTTGACATGGTCAGGATGAGGCTGGCCTGCCTCTGGCTGCTCGGGATCCACAGCCACTTGGGAACCAGCCTGGTGGGTCCTCGTAGGAACAACACTGGCCAGGCTCTGCAGGGGTCCTCAAACTTGTTAAGCAGGGGGCCAGTTCACTCCCTCAGACCGTTGGAGGGCCGGACTACAGTTTAAAAAAAAAACTATGAACAAATTCCTATGCACACTGCACATATCTTATTTTGAAGTAAAAAAACAAAACAGGAACAAATACAATGTTTGTATTTGCATGTGGCCCGCGGGCCGTAGTTTGAGGACCCCTGCTCTAAGGGTACAGGTGCCACCGTGGGCTCCGTGGCCAGGCAGGCCTCCTTCCTGGAACTGGGGGTGGGATTACTTCTACCCAAACCACGTGCCTGAGACTCAAGGATGGTGGGTCTCCTATAGACACTCAAAGAACAGTTCCCTGAAGGAGAGAGCAACGAGTATGTGCCACAAACTCTCCCAGCCAGCAGTGGGGAACTCCAGCGAGGGGCCCACCAAGCAGTGTCCCTCAGGCCAGCGTGACACATTGGGAGACGAGACTTGTATTCACAGGAGTGGACCCAGCACTTAGGCAGTGGTGCTACGGCCCCCACGAAATAGAGAATTTGCTCAATCCCTGCTTACCCACCCCAGCCCCACACAGGACTGGGGTGCCTTCTTCTGGGCCTCAGCTCTCGGGCCCTGCATTGGAGGCGGTGGAGGAGAGGGATTGGACAAGATTGGGCTGGAATGATGGTCAAGCCCATGGAAGAGATGGGGTTCTGGAAGGGTTAGAGGTAGAGCCCAGCGCCCAGTTGGCTCCATCAGCTCCCTCCCCACCCTCATATCTTCTCTCCCTTTTAATCCAGCAAAAAGCTTTTTTATCTTTTTATTTCATCTGCAGTGGAGCCTGAGGATTTAGATCTTTTGCATTTCAAATGTTTATTTGTGTTTTCATTTAAACCCCTAAAACTAATTCTGGGGATTCCACGCAGACCCTGAATCCTTTCTCATCCTGGTCTCCCATCTCATCAGACTAATGTGATACAGTAGGATTTGTAGGTGAGTGTGTGTTTTTAAGAGAGGGAAAAACAACAGCAAAAGGGTTTTTGAGATATTAAACCGTTGTTTTTAGTCTTTGAAATTTGGGGTGGTTTCCATGGTAACTGGTAAGTTTGCCGCTTTGTTCTCTCCAATTTTCTAAAGAGGCCAAGATAGCTCTGGGTAGCTTCCCAAGTAGGTTTGGATCAAAGTCCCAGCATCCTGGTGTGGGAGGGGTGCGGCTGCAGCCCCAGTGGTAAGGAGCTGCCCCCCTGAGAATCCATCACTGGTTAGCAGGAAGGCAGGAGCCAGAACAAGCCTCATTGACCCCACTGCCCTTCCCACATCTGCCCCAGGCTCAGGTCCCATCGAGGTCCAAGAGGGCTGTGTGCATGCTAGAAGCCCCGGTCAATCTCCTGCAGGAGGCGTGGGGGTGGGGGAGTGGGCACAGGGATCCACCTACCTCGGCCTCCCCAGCTCCCCTGGGGCCCTCCCAGATGCCCCGAGGCCTTCCTGGGGTGCCTGTCTGAATGCTCAGACACCTTCCCCCCACTGCCTGGGCTTCAGGATGGCCATCTTGGGCTCTTCCTTGTGGGAGCCAGGCCTCCCTGTGTCTGTGGGCTCAGCTGGTTCTCTCACCTCAGCCCCAGGGCCCTCAGTTGAGTCTGGGGTGTCGTGCTCAGAAGTATGGCTCCCCAGTGGAGCCTATTCTGGGGGTGAGCCTCCTTCTGGCTCACCATTTCCCAGCCTGCTTGTCAGCTGGCCAATCAGATGGGCCCATCCGACTCCTGAACCTGGGAGGCCAGGCCACAGGATGGGTAGGATCCATGGGATGGGAGCTGTGGGAAGGCAGGCCTCCAGAATGGCCGTGGGCGGAGCTTGAAGAGAGCAGTGGTTCTCAACCTTCTGGCCCTTTAAATACAGTTCCTCATGTTGTGACCCAACCATAAAATTATTTTCGTTGCTACTTCATAACTGTAATGTTGCGACTGTTATGAATCGTAATGTAAATATCTGATATGCAGGATGGTCTTGGCAACCCCTGTGAAAGGGTCGTTCAACCGCCAAAGGGGTCGCCACCCACAGGTTGACAACCGCTGCCCTGGAGGTAATCTGAGTGGGGGGATCCGGTCGCCTGTGACCTGCTGGAGTAGAAGGTGCGCCAAGGCATCAGGGGGCCTGATTCTGCCCTAGTCTGTATATATATATAATTTTTATTTTTTCAGAGAGGGAGAAAGAGATGGAAACATCAATAATGAGAGAGAATCAGTGATTGGCTGCCCTGGCCTTACCACCCCCTCCACGTGTGACTTTGGTGGCTCCTCCTCCCTCATTTGGGACCAGGCTCTTCACCTGTTGTTAAGTGGAGAGCGTGGACTCAGCGCGCCTTCCCAGCTCCACGTGTTAGGAAAACCAGCCCGAGCCCATCCCACAGGCCTCTTGCCAAGAGGGACTCTGGAGAAACCCTGCCTGGGGTGTGTTTTCTCCCTGCAAACATGTTTGGCAGGAGGGAGAGCAGGGTGGAACCCCGGCCGCCTGCCCTGACGCCCGGCCAGGAGGCCTCGCCCGCCCAGAGCAGGTGAGCGTTCAGGATATGAGTGGGTTTTTCCCTGAAGCTTCTCAGGCCAGAGCGGAGGGCAGATCAGCAAGCTGGCGGGATGCCGCCTGAGTCAGCCCAGCTCTGGCCTCATTCGAGGAAAACTCACTGCGGGAGGTCAGGGAGTCGGGTGTGGGGCAGGGTGTGTGTGGGGAAGGGGGGCGGCGGGGGTCTGCGCGCGCGCCCTTGTATGTGCCTATGGATAAGTGAATGTTCAACATTGACGTTCATCTGATGCATGTCTGATACATACCGTCATGGCCCTAATAATCTTTAAATATTTTTAAGCATCCTTACCAGCTGATAAAAAAGCCGCTGCCCACCCAGCCGGCATGGCCCAGTGGTTGAGCGTTGAACTATGAACCAGGAGGTGCCAGGTTGCTGGCTCAACCCCCAGTAGGGGGCATGCGGGAGGCAGCTGATCAATGATTTTCTCTCATCATTAATGTTTCTATCTCTCTTTCCCTCTCCCTTCCTCTCTGAAATAAACCAGAAAACAATAATTTTTTAAGTCACTGCCCCAAACACCGAGTGCCCTCTTTGTTGCCCCAGCCCCGCCCTGGACCCGTGGTGCCTCCGACAAGCCTGCACTGCAAGGATTGAGTCCTGGCGCTGCTCCAGCGGAGGGCAGTGTTCTGGTTGGTAGAGGGAAAGGGGGTCCTGCCCTTCACTTGTTCATTACCTTGAGGATGGCCCTGTCCTTGCACGCACAACTGTATGAAGGTTGGTACCTGTCAGCTCACAGGGGCTGGTTTCACAGAGAGTCGTACCGCACCATTTCCATAAAAGTTTGATAAAAGTTGTCCCCCTTCCTTATTTCAGAGGAAGGAATCTGAAGTTTGGGGGCAGGTGAACCAAGTTTCCAGCTCGGCTTGGCTCACGTGGGAAAATGGGTCAAAGAAGCTGACCACCTGCCTAGTTCACTCCGCCAGCCAATAGAGGAGCCAGGCCTCAGACCCGGGCAGTCTGGGTCCCAGGGGCCCAGAGTCTTAATGGTCCACGTGGACCTGGGAACAAGCAGCAGCACCTTTCTGTCTGCTAAGCTTCTCGGCTCACAAGGCTTCTTGCATCCACAGGAGACTCCCAGACAGCACAAGGGTAGTGGGCTCCATGCGGCAGGCGAGGTCCAGGGAGCCCATGTGGCAGAGCTAGGACTCAAATAGGAGTATCCTGAGGCCAACTGCAGGGCGTAGCACTGCCCTCCAGATAGCAGGAAGGGGGCAAGGGACTCCGGGGCATGCTGTGTCTTCTCACTGGTGGTATGCACATCACACACACTGGGGACCAGCTAGGATACATGCATCACTGACCAAAACTAGGGAATCACCCAAATGTCCATCAACTGAGGAACGAATTGTGGCCTATCCGTACAATGGAATATTATTCAGCCATAACATGGAACAAAGCACTGATGCATGCTACCATGGAGCTGGAGGCTGGAGATATATTGGTGAACCAGGCCAACCTGGTCCCTGTCCTGATGAGCTTTGTCTTACACAGGAGACAAACAGTAAACAATCCTATCTAATAAAAGAGAAACATGGTAATTAGCCATACCTCCGCTACCCTTCCCATTGGCTAATCAGGGCGATATGCAAATTAACTGCCAGCCAAGATGGCAGCCGGCAGCCAGGCAGCTTGAAGCGAACATGAGGCTTGCTTGCTTCAGTGATGGAGGAAGCCAACGTTCCCCTCCTGCCGCTGCCGGCCTCTGAGCTTGCAGTTTGAAACATTGTTACAAATATAGAAGCTAAACAAAACCCCAGAAACCTGCTTTCAGCCAGCCAGGATCTCAGAGCTGGAGTTGAAACATGTTTCGATTATAGAACCCAAACAAACCAGATACCTGCTTTCAGCAGCCGAGGTCTCAGATCTGGAGCCAAGCCTCAGAGCTAAAGCTGGCCCAGAATTAAAAAAAAAAAAAGAAAGAAAAAGAGCGGTTGGGAGCTTCAGTCACCTGCCAGCCTGAAAACAGCCCTCACCCCCTCACCCAGGCTGGCCAGGCACCCCAGTGGGGACCCCCACCCTGAAGGGGGTGTGACCAGCTGCAAACAGCCATCGGCCCCTCACCCAGGCTGGCCAGGCACCCAAGCGGGACCCCCACCCTGATCCAGGACACCCTTCAGGGCAAACCAGCCGGCCCCCAGCCATGCACCAGGCCTCTATCCTGTATAGTAAAAGGGTAATATGCCTCCCGGCACCGGGATCAGCGTGACAGGGGGCAGCACCCAAACCCCCTGATCGCCCTGCGGCTCTGTGTGTGACAGGGTGCGGCGCCCCAACCCCCTGATCCGCCCTGCTCTGTGTGTGACAGGGGGCGGTGCCCCAACTCCCCTATAGGCCCTACTCTGTGAGTGACGGTGGGAGCTCCCCAACCCCCTGATCGACCCTGCTCTGTGCGTGACAGGGTACGGAGCCCCAACCCCCCTGATGGGCCCTGCTCTGTGAGTGACAGGGGGCAGTGCCACAACCTCCCCATCAACCCTGCCTTGAGTGTGACAGGGGGCGGTGCCCCAACCCCCCAATCGGCCCCACCCTGAGCATGACTAGGGGTGGCATCGCAACCTCCCGATCCACCCTGCTCTGTGCATGACAGGGGGCGGCGCCCCAACTCCCCAATCAGCCCTGCTCTGAGCCTGACCAGGGGCTGCACCTAGGGATTGGGCCTCCCCTCTATGCCACCTGGGAGCAGGTCTAAGCCAGCAGGTCGTTATCTCCCAAGGGGTCCCAGACTGCGAGAGGGCACAGGCCAGGCTGAGGGACTCCCCCCTCCCCCCCAAGAGCACAAATTTTTGTGCACCGGGCCTCTAGTCTATAGTAATAAAAGGGTAATATGCTAATTAGACCAGATAGACTGGACGTCTTCCGGACATCCTTGCAGACAAAGCCACGGTGGCGGGGCTGAGACAGAGGCAATCAGGCCAGCAGGGGAGCAGTTAGGGGCATCGGGCAGGCAGGCAGAGGGGGTTAGGGGTGATCAGGCAGGCAGGGGAGCAGTTAGGGGCATCATGCAGGCAGGCAGGCAGAGTGGTTAGGGGCATCATGCAGGCAGGCAGGTGAGCAGTTAGGAGCCAGCAGTCCCAGATTGCGAGATGGATGTCGCCCGAGGGGTCCCGGATTGGTGAGGGTGCAGGCCGGGCTGAGGGACACCCCCCCCCCCTGCATGAATTTTGTGCACCAGGCCTCTAGTGGAGTGATAATGGGAGTTATGCTGATGTGAAGCATGGGTGGGAGTCTTGTAGAGGGGTGGTCAGGGAAGGCCTCTTGAGGAGGAAACATCTAAGTTGAGAACCAATGGCTAAGGAGGAGCCAGCCAGCCCAGAGTTGAGGGACAAGCATTGTGGCCAGAAAGAACAGCCTGCGCCAAGAAGGGTGGCATGACATACAAGACACACTCTACTCATCAAGACAACAAAATCCTGGGGACTCCACCAAGATGGCGGCATAGGTAAACACCGGAGACTGCTGCTGCAAACAACCACTTCAAAAATACAACTAAAAGACGGAACAGACATCACCCAGAACCACAGGAAGGCTGGCTGAGGAGAGACTCTTCAACTAGAAGGAAAGAGAACAGCATTCTGAGGCTCAGAGGAGGCGCAGTGTGGAAAATTTAAAGGTGCGGAGGTGCGTGCGCAAAGCGGGCTGGTGGCTGAGGGCGCGGTTGTCATTTTCAATCAGGAGGGAGTCTCAGACTCTGAGCTCCAGATCCGGGCGAGTCTCTAGGGACTCAGACTCAAACGGGAGAAGCGGGATTGTCTAGCATCAGTTGGAACGTGAGGGCAGCTTTCTCTCCGAGGTTTGCAGCGGTTGCCAGGGTTCTGAGAAGCAGAGCCTCTGGGAACGGGACTGAGAGCAGCCATAACTGCTCCCTCTGCCCGCCCTGCTGACCCCACTCCGCCCAAGCCCTTCGCAGAGCCATTTGCCGGATCGCCTCAGGCAAAGGCTAGATTAGCACCTCCCCAGAGGACAGAAGTTTTCCCACAGCTGATTCTCACAGCCAGTCGGCCTGGTGGTCAAATCCCTCTAGTATTAACTACAACAATCAAGGCTTAACTAGAACAAGACTGCGCACAAAGACCACAAGGGGGTGCACCAAGAAAGCATAAAAAATGCGGAGACAAAAAAACATGACAGAAATGGAGGATATAGAGCTAAAAAACGCAATTTTGAGGGCTTGCAATAAACTTGTGGAGAGCCTCACGAAAACTAATGAGACCCTTGATGCTATGATAAAGAAACAACTAGAAATTAAGCATACACGGACTGAAATAAAGAATATTATACCCAATAGCAGACCAGAGGAGCACAAGAATCAAGCCAAAGATTTGAAATGCGAAGAAGGAAAAAACACCCAACCGGAAAAGCAAAATGAAAAAAGAATCCGAAAGTGTGAAGATAGTGTAAGGAGCCTCTGGGACAGCTTCAAGCGCACTAATATCAGAATAATAGGGGTGCCAGAAGATGAGAGACAGCAAGATATTGAAAACCTATTTGAAGGAATAATGGCAGAAAACTTCCCCCACCTGGTGAAAGAAATGGGCTTACAGGTCCAAGAAGCGCAGAGAACCCCAAACAAAAGGAATCCAAAGAGGACCACACCAAGACACATCATCATTAAAATGCCAAGAGCAAAAGACAAAGAGAGAATCTTAAAAGCAGCAAGAGAAAGAGACTCAATTACCTACAAGGGAATACCCATACGACTGTCAGCTGATTTCTCAACAGAAACTTTGCAGGCCAGAAGGGAATGGCAAGAAATATTCAAAGTGATGAATACCAAGAACCTACAACCAAAGCTAAGCAATCCAGCAAAGCTATCATTCAGAATTGAAGGTCAGATAAAGAGCTTCACAGATAAGGAAAAGCTAAAGGAGTTCATCACCACTAAACTAGTATTAGACGAAATGCTGAAAGGTATCCTTTAAGAAGAGGAAGAAGAAAAAGGTAAAGATACAAATAGTGAACAACAAACATGCATCTATCAACAAGTGAATCTAAGAATCAAGTGAATAAATAATCTGATGTACAGAATGAACTGGTGATTATAATGAATCAGGGACATAGAAAGGGAATGGACTGACTATTCTTGGGGGGGAAAGGGGAATGGGAGATACGGGAAGAGACTGGACAAAAATCGTGCACCTATGGATGAGGACAGTGGGTGGGGAGTGAGGGCGGAGGATGGGATGGGAACTGGGAGGAGAGGAGTTATGGGGGGGAGGGGGAAAAGAGGAACAAATGTAATCTGAACAATAAAGATTTAATAAAAATAAAAATAAAAATTATATTACAGTAGGAGCTTTCAAAAAAAAAAAAATCCAAGAGGAAGAGAGGCCACTGGGGAGGTGATGCTGGAATGTAGAAAGACCATCAGGAATGGAATTTCAAACTCTGGACTCAACACTGACCCTCCCCTAGCCTTGAGTCACTCACTGGATCTCCAAAACCTTCACAGTGCTCCTGCATTTGCTGCCCTCAATACTGTCTCCCCCATGCACAGGTGTGTTCTGGAACCTCAGCACAAGATGTTACATAAATGCCTCTTAAATCCCCGGGAGCCCATCCTGCCAGCCTGAACTTCCCATATGCTGATTCTGTCACGCAGGGTGTTATGTCTTCATCGGAGCCAAGTAGGAATGTAGACCAGGACAGGGCCCAGTGGCAATCCACTAGCGACCTCCTGCCATATGGAAGCTGATCCCTAACACATTTTTTGAGTATCATATCTACATACCAGCCCCTGTGGGGTCAGGATTCAGACATGAGTAAGACAGTCTTTGTTCTCACCCCATTCAGTGTGTGTGGGGAGGTGGGGGTAAGTGGGAGGGGGGGAGGTCAGTCTGTGAGGGGACTCATGAGCAGTTGGATTAGCCAGGGCATAAAGTGGCCGGGAAAGCCACTGCGGAGATGGGCAGAGCAGCTCATGGAGGGCCTTGGAGAGCATGTTCATGAGGCTGGACTTTCCGCCAGACCATAGGAAAGGAACCCTCAATGCAGGGTTTTAAGCAGGAGTGACACAGTCGGGTTTGCATTTTATGTAGTTGAGTGTAGCACGTGTGTGATGGATGGATTTGAAAAGCCAGAGGCAGACAGTCCAGTTGGCAGGCAGTGGCAGTCAGCCAAGAGAGAGAGGTGGACGGTGACAGGGTCGGGGAACCAGTCAGGATCAGGGGGATGTTAACCAGGTGAATTGTCTGGACCATCTTCGATCACAGTTATCTCCTCAAGGATTAAACGAGATGGTAGGGCCCATGGTCAGCAAACTGCGGCTCTCGAGCCACATGCGGCTCTTTGGCCCCTTGAGTGTGGCTCTTCCTAAGCCTTAGGAGTACCCTAATTAAGTTAATAACAATGTACCTACCTATATAGTTTAAGTTTAAAAAATTTGGCTCTCAAAAGAAATTTCAATCGTTGTCCTGTTGATATTTGGCTCTGTTGACTAATGGGTTTTGCCGACCACTGGTAGGGAAGAAATATGACACTGAAATGCTCCATTGGCAAAATAAGGAAAGGGACTGAGTGGCTTAAGAGCATAGCCTCTGGAGCCAGTTTTCGTGGGTTCAGATCCTGGACCTCAGCTTCCTGGCTGTGGGACCTTGGGCAAGTGAGGGAGTCTCTCTGTGCCACAGGTTCCCTTCTGGAAAACGGAGCTGATAACTATTTCATGGGACTGCTGCAACGTTTATATGGCTGTGGCCCAACAGGCGTGGCTTAGTGGTTGAGCATCAACCTATGAACCAGGAAGTCTCGGTTTGACTCCCTGTTAGAACACATGCTTGGGTTGTGGGCTCGATCCCCAGTGTGGGGTGTGCAGGAGGCAGCCAATGATTCTCTCTCATCATTGATGTTTCTGTCTCTCTCGCTCCCTCTCCCTTCCTCTCTGAAATAAAAAAATATATATATATATTTTTTAAAAAAGATTACATGACTATGTAGCAAGGTTTTAGACCAATGCTTGACACAGACTAAGTGCTACATGAGTGTTGGTCAATCTAATGTAATTGGCATTTCATGAGGGGGAAGGAAGGGATTATGAGTAAGTCCCACGGTTCTAGTTTGGGTGATGAGTGGGTGGCAATGCTAATGACGTGGAAACCTTTCCTTCCCTCGGCGCAACATCTGGTTCTGAGAAGTCTCCCTTCCCTGTGGTTCCTGTGGGAGCTGCCCTGACCTTAGAGGAGCCCAGCTTCCTCGCAGTAGTTGATTGGTTTAGAGGTGAACACCTGATCCAAGCTAAGCCAATCACAGGCTGTGGCACAGACTAATGGCCCCCAAAGATGTCCATACCCTCATTCCTGGAATGCGTGACTATGTTCCCTTAGATCAGTGGTTTCTCAACCTTGACTGCACATTAGAATCACCTGGGAATCTTTTTAAAATCCAGGATTAAGCTATTAAGAATGTTTTCACACTTAGAACTGCTCCAAATGGAATGTGCTAAATGGCCTTTATTAACTAAAGGATTAACTAAATCATGCCATATTGATGTACAGCTCCTAAAAATAATACCCAAGAATTTAAGTTTATGGAGATGTTAAACATAAGTTTTTTAAAAAAGAGAGAAAAACTATGAAAACACGATTCTATTTATATACTAGTATGTCCAGAATAAGCAAACCCATAGATACAAAATAGATTAGTGGTTGCCGAGGCAGAGGAAGGAGAGGCTGGGGTGTGACTGCTAACCCACAGGGTTTCTTTATGGGTGATGAGAATTTCTGGCATTAGATGGTGTCAGTGGTTATACAACCTTATGAATATATCAAAACCATGAATTTTATACTTTTAAAGGGTAAATTTTATAGTACATGAATTATATCAAGAAAAAAGTATAAGGAATAAAAAGACTAATACTGATGTATATATACAATATGTAATTGTATATAATAAGGAATAATATGCTTAATTTAAAAAAAAACACACACATACAGAACCCAATTTTGTCAACTATATCTCTGCATCCATATTGTGAGAAAAAATTCTGGAAAGAAATACTGAGAGTTAGCTGTGTTTTGTAGGGTAATGGGGTTATTTGGAGTCACAAATTTTATATAATAAACAGCATTTCTTTTAGAATCAGAAAAAAACAACAACCACTTTTGTAAAAAATGGGCTGCCTGCTGCGGTAACAAGATTCTTGTCATGGAAAATATTCCCCAAAGTTTGAGAATCAACAGATGTGAATATTTGCACTGGGAATTTGACCTACAGTGTATGGCCCAGACTTTTTCTCACTGAAATATTATCATTTTATAATTATCCTTTTATTTTCTTTCTTTTTTTAAATAATTCATTATCTCAAATCTTGACTCTGGTACCAGTCTGGGGAGGGGGGGAGTAGGTGGGGGGATTTAACTTTTATTTTTTTTAAAGCTGATCACAATTTGAAAGGTATATTAAGACTCAAAAAGGGTAAGAAAATTAGTTTAAAAGCAAACAGTACATGCTTATAAGCAGCCAGAATAAAAAGATTATGTTGCATCAAACTATTTAAGAAATGATCTGACTAGAGAAGACTTGGGTTTTCCCTTTCATTTTTGTGAAAGTGAAAATAAAAATTGTGTGACATTTGAAATACTCTCTGTGTAAATGACACACTCTCTCCAAAGGCTGCTGACACACGGGCAGAACATAAATAAGTCTTATGAGGGAAACTGCCACCTTTTTTTTTTTATCCCCAGTTCAGCGAGTGTCGGCCATGAGATGGGAGAGGAGAGCCAGGCCGCGCTCCTCGGCTCCTGGTCCTCATCAGCCTCGGGTGGGCGAGGAACGTGAGCTAACTCCTCCCACTCGCTGGCAGAGGGCTGAGGGCAGTGGGAGCAGAGATGCACCAAGCTATAAAAAAACGTTTGTTTTATTTCCTTCTAAGGCGTCCTGAGTCACTGGGCGCTCCAGCCCCCGGTGCCCAAAGAAGTTCAGCTGAAATCGGAAATGTGTGCATGGAAATGTGTCAGGAAAAAGACCTGAGCCAAAGCTGCTGGAAAGGCAGATGTTGTCGCCACTTGAACTGAATCCCGTGCAGGCAGCTTCCTATTCCTTCCTGTGAGGGGGGTGGATGTCCCTGAGTGATCAGCTTCTCTGACCCATGTCCCAGTATTACATCAGCCTTCTCAGCACGCTTACCCTGCACTCCACCCCCACCGGGGAGCTGCTGAGACTTTTTTTGAAAATCCCATTTGTCATCTCAAAGCATACGGCACGCCCACACTATTTTGCCTCCCACCCTTTAGGCTGCAGTTTCCATTTAAACACCAAGTGATGCCAACCGGGGTTGGTCAGAATCCTAGAAAGCCACAGGTAGGAGGTACCTAGTCCAATAATCTTCGTTTTAACAAGGGCGGCGGGGGGGGGGGGGGGGGGGGGGGAGCGGGCGGGGCATGAGGTCCACGGAAGGTAAGAGACCATGGCTACAGAGGGACAGAACCAAAGGTAGGCAAGGCCTGTCCCCACGGTGGTGTCCACATCCTTGTAGTCGCAGCTCCTGCATGCAGGTGGGGCTATTTCAATGCTCTCTGGAGCTGTCTCAAGCTTTGTGGCCACAGCAGGGCTCACTCTGTGACCATTCCACTTTTCAGCCTTCTCCCTGCTTCTGTGCAGAGTGGGAAAGGACACGGGCCAGGCAAGTGGGGAAAGATCCTTCTGGAAATAGGTGGCAGCCAGAAGGTGGCCTCTTCTGCTAGAGAAGCTTGTCTGGGAACCAGGGGCTGGGATGGCAGTGATGAAGGGTAAGGTTTCAACTCCCAAGACTCTAAATGGAGTTGTAGCCACTCCCATTCTCCTTGGTGACCCTGCTCCCGGCAACAGTATGTGCTTTGGTGATTTAAAATGCCCATCTTCTTCTTAACGTGTATTTCTTTCCACAATTCCTAAAGAGACTTGGATTTAACGCGGAGGTTAAAGGGAAATCAGTCTCTTTTATGGTGTACATTTTCTGCATAAAGCAAGCATGGATACATGACGAGGCCAAGAGACTGTGTTAAAAATGTCAGCTAACACCCAAACTACTTAAAACTGGAGTAAGGCTGCCGTAGTCGGCTATTTCTGGCCCCTCACCTAGCGGCGAGGTGGAATTACATCCGTGGGCAGGTACATCTCGTTCACTGAGCAAAGGGATTGATAGCCACGCAAGCTAAAAACCTACACAGTTCGCAGTTAGAGATGAAAGGCTGCAGAAATGTTTATTGAATACAGTGCCAGGTTTATAAATAAAACTTATTTACAATTTCCATAGAGTTGGTCCCCCATCAGAGAGGTGGTAAAATCTCCAAACAGTTTATCTCAAGATTTACAGAAACTTTCAAGTACATTTTCTCCTTTGCAAATCGCCACGGTGAAGGGAAACTTCAGTAACGAAAGAGCTACCACCATCTTGGCTACAGACGTGTTTAATGAACATTATAATAGATCTGGAGAGAACACACACGCCACCCATGCCACTACCTTCTCACTCCAAGGGATACAGACAGCCAAGTGTCTCCTACAGGACAACTTCAAGAGATTTAAAAAAAAGAAAGGAAATAGTCATTGTTAGCTGACGGGATAGAGTAAGACACATTCGTGGAATCTAGTCACTGCCAGAAGGGTAAATTTAGGATATACAATAAAAGGATTATTGAAGATATACAATAATTAGTTCAAATGTTTTAAAGTAATCGAATGAACAAAGAGCAGATTGACCAAATTTACATTCTCGGTTTAGGAAGAAGTTCCCAGTATGCTCAGGGGCTAGTAATATGCTGCTACTCCGACGGGCCACAGCAGCGCCAGGCCTACTGGACAGCCACTCGTTACAATGTGGTTACAGGTACAGTCAGACATGCATTTATAAAGAGAATATAAAAATATGTACAGTAGCTAATTTTCAATGTGTTTAAGTTGCTGAAAGACACCAATTAAAGTGTGCAAAAATTCATTTTGTCAAAAAATCAGAAAAAAAAGCCTTCCTTGGCAACGGTGCATTAAAAGCTCATCTGAAATAATCAAGCTACATTTGCCTTGCTCAACACCTACCCCAAACAGATGGAGAACGAAACTAGGAAAGTTGTTTGCCAAGTACTCAGCAGATTTTTACGGCAAGTCTCAGGCTCAAGCGGGATGCCAGTTAAACTAGTCACTTTATATATATAAATATATATATGTGTGTACATGTGTAGAGCAGTTAGGAGGAGGGGCAAGAGTTTACAGGAAGGTGCTAACCCTTTCGAGAAGTACTGCCACGACATCGAGTTCTTTCCTCTCTCAAACTCACGCAGACTGCAAACACCTCGCCCCCGGGCTGGCCGTCCCGTCCAACGCCAGAGGAAAAAGGCTACAGTGGGCCCGGCTGCACCTCCACATTCCCTGGGGAAAGCTGCTGTGCCCACAGGACCCTGGCCCTTTCAGGATCTAGTTCCAAAGGAGTCTCTTAGGGAAGACTGTGGGACCGCTGAAATGGAGTCCACCCAGCTTCTAGGGAGCAGTGATGGCGAACCTTTTGAGCTCGGCGTGTCAGCATTTTGAAAAACCCTAACTTAACTCTGGTGCCGTGTCACATATAGAAATTTTTTGCTATTTGCAACCATAGTAAAACAAAGACTTATATTTTTTATATTTTATATGTTCAAATGCCACATAACAAAGAAAAATCAACCAAAAAAAAAAAATGAGTTCGCGTGTCACCTCTGACACGCGTGTCACAGGTTCGCCATCACTGAACTAGAGAGATAGAAGGCAAAGTATCCAGCAAGTCAAGTCACCCCCAGCCCTCTTTGGAATTACCGGGAGGCCATCTCCCACAGGCCTGAGACTGGGTCAACAGGCAGGCTATTGGAACTTCCTGCAAGAAACATCCAGGTCTGCGAACTTATTCGAACCAGGAGCCCTCGCTCCTCCTAGCTCATCAGAACCCCCAAAGTATTCTTAGGTGTTCCTTCCAGATTCAGGAAATGATGAAAGCCAAACCTAGCTCACGATGTCAACCTCTCTTCCACCAACCACTGAGTCTAAGGACCAATCGCAGGGGCAGATGGGCGGGCTCCTCTCCACGGCTCTGACCCACCCCTCTGGCAAGAAATCTAACAAGCTGCAAAACGCCAGAGAGGCAGGGAGTAGGAGAGGGAGAAGCCAAGGGTCTCTATAAATCAGCCCTGAATGCACCCAGCTGGCTGCCAAGCGCTCCTCACTGCCTCGCGCTCGCGCAGCCTGCCACTGTTCCCTGGCAAATTAAAACCTCCCACACACACACTCAGAACCCAAACCTCCTTGCTAATAAGATACCACCGGTTAACACCCTGAAAAAATGCACATCCAGCCTTCATTTCAAAGAGTTCTGCAAAATGCAACGTGCCTTCAAAGGGGCTTTTTAAAAGCAGTCCAATCCCAGTACCAGCATCTTCGTTTTGGTTACAGGTTTATAATTAGACACAACATTCCCTCTGGGGTGGTGGTTTACTTTCAAGCTGAGGGCTACCATTAGTTCTACTTGGGGGGGAAAAAAGCAAAGTCAAGTCAACTTTTTTTAAAAAGTAAAAGGAGGCTACGGTAGAGATAATCATAACTTAAAAATAATCGTGAATCAAAAGGTGACTGGTAGTGTCTTTTAGGCATGAAGAGACTGGCTTAGAAAAGTGACTACTGCTTCTACCACACACAGCGAGGATTGAGTTACAGACACACTGAATCATGTCTCTTGCACAGATGGTCTCTAGTTACATAAAACAGGTAATCAGCAGCACGATTGAGACGAACCCCTAAATACATGCTTGAGAGAAAGTGGGTTTTTTTCCTTCATTAAGAGCTCTACTATCTGAATAATCATTAAGCTACCATGATTCACTGTCCCCCCCCCTCCCCCCCCCCCCCGGGTGAAAACACAATAGACCTCCATGTCCATAAACATGATGAAGCAGTCAGAATTTGCTTGGTTTGGGGCGAGGTCTCAGCTCGGAGGTTGGTGCTGGGATGCTGGGAGGGAGCGGGGGAAGGAAACCCAATGCTGGGCTGGGAGCAGTTACAGGTGCACTGGGCCTCCCCCTCCAACTGCCTTGTCCCCGTTTGGATCTCAGCTTTACAAAGCATTTAACACCACTTTAAGTTAACGGTCTTTTTATTGGAAAAAAAAAAATAAAATAAAAAGACTAGCATTTACACAACTTGGAATGGACGTTAAATGGTAATTTCTTGAACAGCAATGTTGATGGTTGTGCTGAAGTCCACAGCCACAGCCTACCTCTGCTGGCTCCAAGTCACGGTTCAGGAGGTTTTAAAAACAGAGAGTCCAGAGATGCTCCCTTGGTAAAAGTTTCTTTTTTTAAAAATTTGTGTGAATGGTGACAGCCTGACACCCGTTTCGCGCTAGCACAATGCAGACAACGCTAAACCAACACACGTGGGCATGCCACCAGGACGCCTCACCGTCACCACGGGTCGGGGCACATGGAAGTACAAGAGGGACCATCATCCTGCTAGCGGGGCTACGTCTAGACAGTTTATCCTTCACCCATTTTTCTACACAACAGCCTGAGGTAAACCAATTTTAAATGTGTTTGCTTTCAGCAAACCAAGCGAGGACAATTTCTACTAACAAACTGAACTAGAACCCATCTGAATAGGTTTTGAATTTGTTTTTTCGTTTTTCGTTTTTAATACAAATGCCTGACTGTGCTCAATTGTCAAGCTGCATGCATGAAAAACTGGCCAGCCCAAACAGTGTATTAATCATTAGCAAATGGAACTGCAAGGAGTCCACTAAGTGCTTCCTTATCGTTAAGGTAGTACGAGGATTTATACTGTAAAACTGATGTGTAGCTTGATCTTTTAGGGGACAGGACCACCAACCAATACATGCAGATTTTTTGTGTGTGTGGACAGAAGGTACTTTTGACATTCAGTTTTGCTATATAGAAACAGAATGAGTAAATGATTTTTTTTTTTTTTTTTGCAAGAGGTAAGTAAAAGATTCAATTTGATTCTTCTAGAGGTGGGGAAAAGTTGAAAGTAGGTCTTCATTTTGCAGTCATCATCTGTACGAATTCTGAAAAGACAAATAGTCATAACTCAGTTATCTTCAAAAGCAGCTTGATGAACCCTCCAACTCTGCTCTGCGTAAAAAAAAAATTAGTGCATGTCTAGTGAAACAGTTACCTTGTTTATAGATTCTGAAGGGAAGACTCTTAAAAACTAAGCTAAAGAAACACTGTTTTACCTTCATAGTTGACTTGTCCATCTCCATCAATATCTGCTTCTCTGATCATTTCATCTACTTCTTCATCTGTTAGTTTTTCTCCTAAGTTTGTCATGACATGACGTAGTTCTGCCGCACTGATGTACCCATTGCCATCCTGTGAACATTCAGCAATTGTTAGCAATAGGGGCTGATAGTGGGTCAGTGTGGGCAAATAGGTCTTTGACTCAATTATGCCCTCTCAAGTTACTGCCAACTCTGCTCTAGTAGACAATTCGATCTCCAGTCCCCTCCTCTACCCACTACGTACATGCAGTCTGCGAGGGCAGAATACACAGGGGGGTTTCAAAAGCTAATAGAAATTTCCCCAATCAAGAAACTTGGTTCAAATTTTCTCAGCTATTTATTATGCTTTCTCTTACTCGATAAAGTTACTGCAATAAGTCGGGGTTATTTGAAAGTGAGATTTCAGAGGTTCGGGCAGTTAGGTAAGTGTTCTAACTAGAACAGATTGTTGAAGCTTTTAGCAAGGAGAGCAAAAAAGCAGTACTTAAGTACCATCTGCAATGCAGATGCAGGATTACCTTGTCAAAGACTCGGAATGCCTCGCGGATTTCTTCTTCGCTGTCTGTATCTTTCATTTTTCTAGCCATCATAGTCAAAAATTCTGGGAAGTCAATGGTGCCATTGCCTCAAGTGAAAACAAAAAGTTTGTGTAAAATAAGTGCTCCAGCAATGCTCCTCTGCAGTAGTAATTTTAGAACCACTTTATGGAATGGTAAGCGCTTGCTAGGACAAACTGCTAAATTATTTTATTTGGTTGAACCATTTGTAAGTTTTAACTGTTGCAATACGTCACAGGGCGATTTCACATGATTCAAATTAACAATCAATGCCCTGCACAGCATTTAAGAATGCAAAGGAAACTGCGTATACAGAACCATGACCACTGAAGGGGGTTGTTCGGTTCAGGAGAAAAAAGCACACAGCACTGAAGGCTGACTCTTTCTGCTCCCAAGGGAAGCATTCCAGATTGTCTCTCCCGCACTCCCCTCCCGCCCCCGCTCCAAGTTAGGGCAATCAGAGGGAGCCAACTCGCCCTTGGCTAGTGGTGCTGGTCAAGGCCTAGATTTGGGCCCCCAGGGATGAAAAGGATCATGAGGGGGACAAACTGACTTTATTATGCCATGGAACATAAGGCGTTGTAGAACGTCTTCTCCGGGGGCACTTCTCAGCCACGTTATGAGAAGTCACCTAATGGCTTTCTCCCCACTCAGTATCTTTATTTCCCATTAAGGGCAAAACTCAGAAGTGTTTTCACAGCTCAGACCATTAACATGAGAAAACTGTGTCAAAAGAATCTGTTCTATGGCAAATCTTCCAAACAACCCCTCTGATACGAAGTGTTAGATGAACTCACCAGAGACAAACCACTCGATTAACAATGTAACTTGAATTAAGAGGAAATAAAGTTAAACTAGAAGGAGAAAGCTTTAGGTCAAGCTCCTCATTTTCACCAGTACCTTTAAATCAAAACAGTAATTCAACAGATCCTTTCAAGTTCTTTTGGCCTCACGTAAAGCATTATTGATATTCATGCAAGTCAATATTAAGTATTTAGCATGCTCACAGCCAAGCAGAGATGCATGTCCTTAGGCATCATCATATTTATTCACTGTGAATACCAGATTCTGTCACCAGGACCTCTCACCGCCCCCCCCCCACCCACCCCCCCCCCCGGCCGCTTGTTCCATACAAATCTCGGGGAGCCTAATATGCTCTGCCAGTCCCGAAGCTCAGTTCCCCAGGGTTTACTGGAGAAACTTGATAACCTTAGCACACTGGAGAGAACTATGGACAACCTCTTTTTCCAAAGCAATATTAAGGCTGAAAACAGTCTTTAGAAATAATGTGAATGGGCTAAAACCATCGTTAAAGAGTTTAACCAAAGTCCCTGCTTCTAAATGTATGTGACACATCTGACTCAACTTTTATCACCTTTCAAAACCCAATTTTTAAATGACTACTATCAAGTCAATCACCTAGAAAGTAGTCCAGATCCAAATTCTTCTTAGATCACCTTTTAAAAATGTCCTACAATGTTGTGTAGTACATTTACTAGTGTGTGTGTGTATGTGTGTGTGTATATGTATACGATTTTTTGGAGGGGGTCTCAAAAACTGTTTACTGATAGAAGCAAGCAATAAAAGATCCATTGCCCACTGTTCTAGAATTCAGAAGACGAACAATTGGTGACCAACTGCTACAGGGGTTCTTGCTTGTTCCTTCCTGCCCCGTGCCTTATACATCCTCTCCTTCTGTTAGATTCTGCAGATCTATTCCCTAGTCCATCACGACCCCATACCTCCAAGCCTCACAAGGACTCAAAAATTCTCATCTATAGCTCACACTGTATCCAATTCTGTTAGCATCTATCCATGCTCTTTACCTCCTCTTAGAGACAATAAGCTTGTTAAAAAGGTCGATGGCTATTTGTCTTTTACTTCCCCACAGAATTCAGTGCAGACTCATGGGCCGGTTGATAAAAGACTGAGCTGTAGGTCACGGCAGGTAGAAAAGAACAATACAGTGATCCGATCCAGGAAACGTTCTAGCCGGTGAGCAGGGCAAAAGGCAGGCCCGTAATCTCCTATTTACATTGTCAGTGACCAGAAGGCAACCACAGAAAAGATCTTTGCGCATTTGTTTTGCTGTGGGACCTGAGAGACGATCCCGTAACATGTCTGAACTTGAATGAACACTGGTGCTCATTCATAATTCTAAAGCCCTTACCATCAGCGTCCACTTCATTGATCATATCCTGCAATTCGGCTTCTGTTGGGTTCTGACCCAGTGACCTCATGACGGTGCCAAGTTCCTTTGTTGTGATGGTCCCATCGCCATCTTTGTCAAATAGGGAGAAAGCTTCCTTGAATTCTGAAAACAAAAGTTTACCTTTTAGAACGAATGTCTGCACCCAAGCCAGCCACATCGCACACTTCCCTGGGGCTTGCCAAAGCAAGGGGTCCAAGATGTGCAAGCTATCTGAAACTGCCTGGCTTTATCTACTGAAATAAAGACTACAACAGTCCTATTTGACTGGCCTCTATACAGCAGACCGTAAAGCAAACACTGCTCCTGTTAACCAGCTCCGTAAAACCACAGTATTCTCACATTTTTAAAGGCTAAGTTTGAACACACTGAAATGAGACCAAGATTGGTCTGTGTCCCCTTAAGGTCCCTTCCTGTTAAAATGTCTACAGCCATATGAAGGCCTTGTTTCCCTAGCAACATGGCGGTTACTAAAATGTGCATTCCAGGCAGCCAGTGTGTTCTCTCTACAGAGCATTCAGAATATTCCAAAGGCATTTCTGGTTTCCTACGGAGAAACTATCCCAAAAAAGTCCTCCAGGGAATATTAAAATCTAAACTAAAACAACTCCCTTCCCAATTATTATAATGGTCCTAACACTCATTTTCACCCATTCCCATAGATTTTAGAATAGCAAGCACAGGTTTTCAAGGTGGATTACTAAAAGACCTGTGACATAAAAATTCCAAACTACGTGTCTGAGTGGTAAACTCAGCGCAATTTCATTATATACAAAACCTCGCACCGTGAAACTCCAGAGCGTAACAAATGGATATTCTTAGTTCTGCGTCCTTTCACTGTATCTCCAAAATACTGGCGAGGAGTAACATCTCACCTAAATACTTCTGCTTGTTTTCATTTATATAGATTCTTAGAGAACTGTTCATATTACAGGGGAGAGGGACTGACTGATGCCTAGCTCTGGCCTGCTGGGGACTTCCTAAAGCCATGGACTTACCAGCAATCTGTTCTTCAGTCAGTTGATCCGCCTACATGGAGAAAGAAAAGGCTGTAATTCAATCTACAACACTGAGATCAACACTTGCTCCAATTACACTTTTAATGGTGACCTTCTGTCAATATTTTTAAAATGTCAACTGTTTGAAGACTTTAGCACTGTCATTTAATGAAAACAAAAATAAAGAGAACTCTTAATGCTGTTTCTTTGTAAAAAAAAAAAAAAAAAAAAAAAAAGGATGACAAGGAAGTGAGGAAGTGACAGCTCCCTTGAGGTTTTCCTGTCTGGGCCTAGGGCTGTGCGGTGAGGTCTAACTAGGAAGGGTCAGTTCATAACTTGAAAAAGGGCACCTCTAGTGGCAAAGGGTCCCACAGCACGGGCTGCAGCAGCAGCAGCAGGCGCTGAGAAAGAAGAGCGCCACCTACTGCACCCGGGCGCCGCAGTCCCCGCTTCCGCCCCAGCAGGGACCTAGCCTGACGCTGCTGTCACCGCAGCCAGGATCTCGGATCGGTCCAGGGGCAGGCTTTTAGCGCACCTTGCGCATTGCTGCGGGCACTCCAATCTCCAATCTCCAAACCGGCGTTACATAATGGCACTGGGTGGATTAACGGGCTTTTACATTCATTTTATGAGATACAATTAGGAGGGGAAAATAAATATACCGCAATGGGTTATCCCGCTAACTCCATTTCCATGTAGTAAATGCTTTCAATCATTTAAATTACGCAGTTATTCGTTAAAAGTCCACCATTTGCAATGGCTTAATGCCCTCTGTCAAAGTATCCAGACTCAGAAGCCGGGAAGGGAGGGTGGGGGGATGGAACCTCCGATAAGTGAGCTGTTACAAAACTGCAAATGTGCAGTGCACCGAAAACTACACGATTATGAGACTAATCTTTTCTGGAGAGGAGGAACTCTGCTGGAGGATGTTTACCGACCTGAAAGATGACAACAGAGCTGCTCACAACGAACATTTTACTGGAGGTGGTAATGGGCACGGAGGTAACTCTCACGGCAACATGGAAGCTGCATCTCCAGCCAGGGGAATTGGAGAGCTAATATGTATTTTTATTTTAATGAAGGGCACCTAATGAAGCCAGCTACAAAACAGGTCCTATCAGAAAGCTGACGGTGTTAAGTCTATTCTAACTCTTAAATGAAAACTTTCACAAAGAGGAACGGTGTTCCAATATATGGAAAACTTTTTTTTTTCCGTATTAGGACTGAGTCTTCTTCCTTTCTACCCCAGTGACTGCCTAATAGGTTTTCTTTATATCGAACGAGGGAGACGCGATGATTTATGTAACGCCGGAGCAGCGTCTGTCTTGTACAACAGGAAGCGCTGCCACACCTCGAAAGAGAAGCTGTCACCCTTACCGGGGAGCACGGTCCCTCCACGCGGCAGAGCTGTCATGTTAGAGGGGCTACTATTGCGAGCATCAGCCTTCCTCGACAAAGGAACATCGCCCGATGGCACTGGCCTTGGGGACAAGGGTGCCCCGAAACTGCCAGAGGGCCATCTCCCTACCCAGCCCAGCCAGAAAACGCTGCGGGTGAGTGATGTCAGCCCAGCGCAGGGAGGAAGGAGGCTGTGAGCACACACCCAGCGAGGCGCACAGGCGCATCTGGCAATCTCCAAGCCGCAGAGAAAGCGGAAATGTCGAGGGCATCTCCCTGCGGACTGGGAAGTGGCGCCGAGTGGGGAAACGCAACGCGAGGGGCCTGGCAGGGGTGCGCGCCCCAAGGCCAGACGAGGGGCCAGGGGATGGCCCGAGCGTTGGGGGTGGGAGAGCCGCCCCTCACCAGCCGGGGGCGACCTCCCACTCCCAACCCCAGACCGCACCGCGGGGAGCGCAAAGCCCGCCCCGCGCCTCCCACCAGCTTCAGCTCCCCCAGGCGGTGAGCCCGCCGCGCCGCCTCCTCCCGGAGCAGAAACTTTGCGTCTCTAATGGAAACCGAGCCGCGCGCCAGCTCCCTCCTCCCCCGGTCCCCCCCCCCCCCCCCCCGCCCCAATTAGCGCCAACCCAGCGCCTCCCGCGGGAAGGGGCCTCCGGGTGTGCCGAGGCTCCCGCACGCCTTTACTGCTGCCCGGAGGTGTATGGGGGGTTGGGGGGGCTGCTGGGGTGCGAAACAGGGAGAGGAGAGTGCCGGCCACACCGCAGGGCCCCGCCCGGGCGCAGGGCGGCCTGCCCGCCGCTTCCGCCCTCCGCAACTACCCCCCCCCCGCCTTCCTGCCCCCACCCCACCCTTCCCCGGTTCCTTCCTTCCCAGCCCACGCCCGCGCCGCGCCCCCCAGGAGGTAGGAGGGAACAGCGGCTGAGAGATGGTGCCCAGCGGGGTAGGCTGGTGGGGAGGGCGGGGGCAACACTGACGGCGCCCCCCACGCCCGGCCCGGAGCAATGTGCGCCACCCGCTCGCCCCGGCCCATTCATTCTCCCGGGCCCGCAGGACCCGCCGCCTCCGAGCCTGGGGAAAGGCGGTGGGGTGGAGGGGGCTAGTGCCCGGCCCCGCCCGGCTCCCCCACCCCCCCGGGGCCCCGGCCGAGGCGCGGCGCTGCGGGCAGCCCGGGTGCGGCGCGCTGGATGCAGTGGTGCGGGGCTGAGGGGGGGGCGGGGGATGCGGAAGCCCCGCGCAGCTGTGGTCAGAGCCCCTGGAGGACCCAAATTTAAAGGAGGATCCCTGGCCGAAGAAACTGAGATGCAAACCCGAAATGTATCCGTTTTAGCCGCAACTGCTGCGTAATGCCCGGGAAAAAGGGGGGAAACCCTCCCCCCCCCCAAAAAAAAGAGACAAACGAACAGCAAAAAAAGAATAAACCCGGACTGAACTAAAAATCTGTTTAGAAATCATGGGCAGGCAGCTGCTACGCGGCATTTGCCATCCCCGACCTACCATGGTGCGAACGGAGGGAGGAAGCGCCGAAGGACCGAGGGAGCCTGCACCAGCGCGGGGCTGAGACGGCGGGAGCCTCCGCTGCTGCTGCCGCTGCCGCTGCTGCTAAAGCGCGGGGTGCGCTGAGCGCTGTGCCGAGCCGCTGCCGCCGCCGCCTGCGCCGCCGCCCGACTGCGAGTAACGGCCCCGCGCCGCGAGCCTCCCAGCACGAATGCCGAAGCGCGCCCCTGCGCTCGCGGGATATATACGGCGCTCGGTATCCCTCCGCCGCGGCCGCGCCGCCTCGCTCAGCGCCGCGGCGAAGGCCGGGCCTCGCCCGCCGGGCCCCGCCCCCGGCGCGCCCGGCCTCCCCCGCCCTCTGCGCGCCCGCCACCTCCGGCCCCGGCTCGGGGAGAGGTGCGGAGTGACCCCGCGGGCCCGCTCCGGGGCCGGGGCGAGGACCGAGCGCCTGCACAGTGCGGCCCTAAGGCGGCCCTGGGCTTCGGAAGCCGCCGCCCCTCACCCAGCCCCACCCCTTCTGCAAGACCCCCCTCCCCACCACCACCACCACCCCCACCCCCCTGCGCTAACGTCTCCTACCGCTGCGCTGGGCACCCCGTCCTGGGGCAGGGGCAGCCGCGGGGAGCTGGGGACAGGACAGAGGAATTGAGTGGGCACCTTCAGCTGCCCGGGAGAGGGGTCTGGAAGGGGCAAAGCAGTTTTCCTCATGCAAGAAATTGGGCGTTTTTCTTCTCAAAATTTGAAGCAATAGCTGAGACAAATTATAGGTGCCCAATTGCTAAATCTATCACGTTCATAAGCTTAGCCACTCTTAATGGGATGTTTTTACGTTTCCTCTAATTTTTTTTTTTTTTGTATGCCTGAACAATATCTCTCCCCTACTGTTTTGTTCTCTTTTTCCTATGGAAAATACTATTATTCATCCTGACTGCAGTCTTATTAAAACTTAGGTATCTGTACATCTTCTATGGACCTTAAAAACCATGCTTTCATTGTTTTTCTTAATTTTACTGATCCTGACTGAGAGGGATCAGGTCTTTATTCATCAATCCAGAGAAACAAAGAAAGAAAGAATACTTAGAATCCCCCAGATTACAGTTGGAAGACACAGCTAATTGACAACTGCTATGGAGCTAGACTAGATTTTAACCTACAATCTTGATTATATTCACTTTTAAATGGCATTTTAATCTTTAAATTTACTGTTTTCATTTTTTTCTGTAAAGTAGGGGAAAAAAAGACAATTCCAGCTATTGATTTGAAGCCCAAAACTTGTAAAAAGAAGAAAAAAAGAAATCTTGACCAAACAAAAACGCTGCAGTTTCTTTTCTTGCCAAGGCAGAACACAATTTGATCTTTTGTTTACAGGGCCTGGGCAGCAGTCGCGCGTTATCATCTGCTTACTCTTTCAGAGAAAGTGGCAACGTGTGTGATTGAGAAGCTCTGCTCCAAAGGACTTTGGCTATGTTTGTTTCTGGCTTTAACAAAATCTGCAGAAAGATATTTTAAAAGAATGGCAAATGTTCAGGCACATTGCAGATGCCGCAGGACTGCTGAGGTAACCTTAGACAGTCATCTGTGGAGCTGTTCTGCTTACTTTTATGTTCTTTCTAGCATACCACAGAAAGGGTGAACCTGCTGTCAATAGAAAGAGGCTGCGAGAGAGAGAGAGAGAGAGAGAGAGAGAGAGAGAGAGAAGGAATTTGTATTCTTTTGTCAGGTTTCTCACATAGTAGTTAATTTAATACATTTTAAAACATGGGGTATATTGTATGAGTAGGAGGAAATAATGGCCTAGAAATGAAATATATTTAATTATTAAGGATACATTAGCTTCTAATATTCTTTCATTTCTTATCATTATTTTGGTTAAATTGCTACAATCCATGGTTTTGAAAACCAGGCATTTTATAAAGTAATATTTCTCCCTCTGTCATTTAACCTATTTCGCCCAAATAAAATGCTTTCCATGACTTTACTTGCTAACAATAGGATCATTTTACTTATTACAGGAAAATTCATTATTCTGAGTCTTCATATTCACCATCTAGAGTTATCTTCTGGTAATTTTTAAATGTATCAAATCACATCTTAGCTTTCAAGTCTAGTGGGTTTATAATGAGGTCATACTTTATTCAGTTTTATGGCTAGTTTGCCACACTGAAATATAAGAAGGTCAAGTGACTTGCCCAAGATCTTACCATGAGTCAGGATGGAGCATAAAATAGAGTGTGAGCCCTTGTTCAGGGCTCTAATCTTAGATTATATATGGATGAAATCAATATCTGAAATTTTTAAACATGCAATGTGAAGGATTTGCCCTCATCAAGCAAGCAGATTCTTCTAACAACTTAGATGATTACAGGGTTTTCATCTTGACCAACACAAAGGTCACAGTTTGAACTCTGTGGGCCCACTTACAGGTGGATTTTTTTCAAGAAATACCTGTACTGTAGGGAGTCCACAGATGCAGAGGGCCATTTGTATACTGGTGACTTGAACATCCTCGGATTTGGGTTTCTGCAAGAGGCCCTGGAACCAATCCCCCATGGATACCAAGGGACAACTTAAGTTTGGGATCCATCAAAAGTTATACTCGGGTTTTCAACTCCCCGTCCCCTTAACCCCCACGTCATTCAAGTGTCAATTGTACAATAGGCTCCTCTGGCCCATACTTCCTGAGGCTTCAGTTACCCATGGTGAACCGTGGCCCAAAAATATTAAATGAAAAATTCCAGAAATAAGCAATTCATAAGGTTTAAATGGCATGCCGCTTTGAGTGGCATGATGCAATCTTGCGAGTCCCGCTTCATCCTGCCTGGGACATGAACCATCCCTTTGTCCAGCATATCCATGCTGCATAAGCTCCCCACCTGTTCATTATGTAGTGGCTGTCTGGGTTATCAGATAGATTGTTGCTGTATCGCAGGGCTGTGTTCAGGTACCCCTTATTTTACCTAATAATGGCCCCCAAAGTGCAAGAGTAGTGATGCTGGCGATTCAGATACTCCAAAGAGAAGCTGTAAAGTGCCTCCTTGCCCTGGCCTGTGTGGCTCAGTTGGTTGGAGCATTGTCCCCTGCACCAAAGGGTCTCAGGTTCGATTCCCAGTCAGGGCACATACCCAGGTTGCGGGTTCGATCCCTGATTGAGGCATGTATCGGAGGCAACCAATCAATGTTTCCCTCTCACATTGACTTTTTCCCTCTCTCCCCTACTCTCTCAAATCAATAGAAACATATCTTTGGATGAGAATTTTAAATAATAATAAATACATAAATAAAAGTTTTAAATTGTTTCCTTTTAGTGAAAAAATAGGTATATATAGGAGAAAACATACATTATAGGGTCCAGTACTATTGGTGATTTCATGCATTCACTGGGGTCTTGGAACATAATGCCCACAGATAAGGGGGGACTACTCTAACCTCCTGAAAGTGGATAAACTTAATTTATGGAAAGATCAGCAATCAGGAAAATAAGCCACATTATTATATATCATAATTTACTGAGAACCAAGTCTATGGAATATGTCATGATATTGAGAGAAAATGGTTATCATTATTATTTAAATAAAATAATGTTAACTAGACCGAGAGTAGAAAGAATGAAGCCCCAAACCAGGAATCTCAGTTTTGAATATTATTTCTGTTAGTAACCAGATCACCCCACCCCTCTGAGTCTAACAGAAAGAATACAAATGCAATTATTGTACATACTCCTGGGGAAAACAAGAAATTTGAATTTAATCTATAAGTTCTTTCCAGTCGTAAAACCCTGTGTCTGAGATTATAACATATGATTATAAAATATACATATATCCCATATACATATTACACATATGTGTCATATATGTATGCATACTTCAATATACATATATTGAAGATGAAGTGGAAAAAACGGAGAAATGGAAATAGTTTAAAATTTTAAAAAAAAGAATTTGCTGAGCATTGACTATGGCTAGGTCCTGTGTTAAATGTGTTATTTCATTCTTCTGCTCATTCCTTATGTGGAAACTGAAGCACTGAGTGATTCAGTGATTTGCCAAATTTAAGTGGTGGAACCCAAGATTCTAGCTCAGAGAACCAAGCATGTAAGAATCACACTATATCTATTATTTAATAGGATTTATTTTTTATTTAATTTTTTGTTGGGGGAGTGGAAAGAATAAGTTTAAATGTTGACTTTAAAGAGATACTTCTTACCCATTTAGTTAAAATTAAAATAAGATCATAGGAATGTCGTAATAGCTCTATGACACACAGGAGTAGAGGGTCTGTGAGAGAAAACTCAAGCAAAACCTTACCTTTGTGATGCCTTCTAGGTGAAGGGCATCTCTCACCGTGCAGATGAGGCCTAAGGAGGCAAGGAGCCTTTCTCACTGTCAAACATTCAGTCGATGTTTCTATGCTTGCATCAAAAGAGGTGACTGGGTGTGCCCTAATCCTGGTCCTGTTCCAAACCCTATCTCCAGGATTTGGTCTTTTAAGTTTCTCTTCCACAAAATTGTCTTGGAGCAAACCTGATTTTTAAGAAATAAATTTATGCAAATCAAAGTATAGTCCTGATATATATATATATATATATATATATATATATATATATATTCAGAGAATATATTTACATATCTAGGTCTGCCTCAAAGCAAAGCTCTATTTAAATATTATTATATCCCACACTCTTTTAGGCCCTATGAATACAGTAGCTAAGATTGATCAATAGATAGATGATAGATCTTCTTGCCTTTATGGAACTTAAATTCTTTTGAGAAAATGAATGTGTGTGTGTGTGTGTGTGTGTGTGTGTGTGTGTGTGTAAGAGAGAGAGAATTTATTTCATGGTTTCTACAAAGTAACCTGTCTAAATTCATTCACTGCATATAACTATAGTCAGTTGTGTCTTCATGGATGGATTATCTATTTATTTTCCTCAAGAAATCTGTAATCCCAAACTGGAGCCCCTGTCCTGTGCTATCTCACAGGAGAGAAATCTTGTCTCCTGCCTCTCCACCATCCCCATTCCCTCTTCTCTGCCCATACATAGTCCAATGGCATTTTGATAATTATCCACCATTTGGGATTCTCTACCTCGCGTCATCTCCAAGAGCCAGAACAGATTCTTGCTGTTTGTGTGTGGATTTACATTTCATTTAATGTTATACAGGATTGTTTAGAAAAGCTTTACTATCTCTGTCAACAAAATATCTCATTTAAAATTTTGCTATTATCATTTATGAATGACTCCTATAGGTAAAGAATAGAGTAAGAATTCTAATATAACATTTAAATTTGAATAGATGTTGCTATCAGAACAGAACAAGCAAATGTTAGACCATGACTTTATACCGTGAGGAAAACATTATCAATTTTAGCATACAAGTATAGGTGTCTATTTAGTGTCCCATAATCTCAGTGAATCATAACCAGACTACATGTCCTGCTGTGTGTTCCAGCTTGCAATGTTCATCAATATATTTAGTTAATGGCCTAAAGTGCAATCTTTCCAAACAGCACACTCACCTGGTATGTGTGCCCTGTTCTTGTTTTTCTTTTTTCCCCAAATGCTTTCATTTGTATAGTAGAGGACACCTCTTGCCCTCCATTCACAGAGCTTGTTTTGCTAGTAGCTGTGGTGATGGATTTGCACTAGTCCCTCTGTGGCCTGTTCCACCCTTGTGACCAAGGTCATGAATATGCAACACAGCAAGGGGTCAGGGATAGAGAACAGAGCAAAATAATGGGCCATTAATGAGACTAGACCCATGACTTAGGGCCTCATTAGCTCTGTGCTTTGACCTATTGAGCTCTTAAGTCACAAGCAGCCACTGGTTAGAAAGATGTAGGGACCAAGTATATGAATTCAGATTTTAAATACTCGATGGGATAAGATCATAGGTTTTGTGCTTTAATTTTTTACACTAAATTCAAGCTGATTTTTTTTTTTTTTTTAATGCGGCTGGCCTACAGAGCAGTGTGTTCTCTAAATTATATTATTTTGGAAGTTCTTGAGTCACTATTTCCCCATGAATCAAAAAATCAAGTGCAAAAGTAACTTCAGTCAACATAAAACAGTAACCAGCAACTTCTCATTTCTACCCTACAGAGAGCAGATCCCTGCAACAATAGGCATTTAGTGGCTTACAAATGATTCAATGACTATTCAGTTGAGGGATATGTGGCCACAGTGGTGGACTGGAATGGCAGGTTTGGGGATGACTCAGTTTGCCTGAAGAGCAGCGCCAGTGATTGGTGCAAATTGACACTTTCACTGGGGGCTTGACATGCAGAGAACTGGACCATAATGGTAAAATCGGGTAAATTGATGTTGATTGTGGATTATACCAAAGAATGGGCCTCACCACTTCCAACAGAGGGAAGGTCTCCTTTGGTAACTGTGTGGTTTGGTTTTGAATCATAATGAAAAACCTTTGTCCTACCTTCTGGATCTGTGCTGTCCAATATGGTAGCCACCAGCCACATGAGGCTATTTAAATCAAAATTAATTAAAATAAAACACTCAATTCCTCACTTTCACTCACCACATTTCAAGAGCTCAGTAGACCCACATGGCTAGTGGTTATCATATTGGACAGCATACATTTCCTCATCGCAAAAATTCTATTGGATGGCACTACCGTGTTGCCTGGATCAAGAATCTTGAGGGTCTCAATCGGGGGAAAAAGGAGACGTATGTAAAACTTTAGACAATTTAAAAAAATGAAAAACAGATAATCTTGAGGGTCCTAAAAGTTTTAATATCACATCCATGGTTCTTTATCATCCCAGTGATCTTGTCCTCTTCTGATCCATTCAATACACGGCCGCCAGATTAGTTTCGTCATGTCACTTACCTGTTCAAAAGCTTTCATTGGCTCCCCAGTGCTGGCAGGATTTCATGCTAAGTCCTTGTTCCCAGCATTCAAAGCCCTCCAACAGTTGGTTGATCTACTTTTTCAACTTTTTTCCCCCCGTTATTCTACAAATATGAACTCTCTGTTTCAAATTGGTTTACTCTCTACCCCCTGAGTACATATTGTGCCCTTCCAACTCATTGCCTTTCCCATGCCATTCCCAGGATCCACATGGCTGTCCGTATCTTCACCTCCTCTCTTCGTGTCCAGTTTAAATGCCCCAGCTTCCAAGCATTCCTGATTATCATAGCTCCTTGTGAACTTCTTATCTCCCGAATTCCTATACCTCTTATCCATTTCTGCTTGCTATCTTTTCTATCTTACCTCTTCAACCAGTTAGTAGCAGAAGCTACCATTATATACTCTTTGGCCTCATCATAGTAGCTGAGTCAATAAATACCGAAAGATTATTTAATTATTTAGTGTTGAGCTCAGTTCACTCATGGAACTAGAGAAGACATTAGGTGTGGATTTTCCAAAGTAGAGGAAAAAAGGTGGGGGCAGGGCAGGGGGGGGGGGGGGGGAATCCTTTGCTCTAATGCTAAACTCCCTGAAGCAGTGTGTCCTCTATTAACCCAAAAATCAAGCCAGTCTTCCTAGGTTCGGTGGCAAGCCACACCTCCTCAGGAACACGCTGGACTGTTCTGCTGGGATCCCGACCCGTCCCCTGTATGACCCTTAGCAAGCACATACCTGGCCTGGGCCTTCCTGCTTCAGCAGTTCTCTCCCTACTTTCACCTAAATGACCCCATTCCCCGCTTCCTGTCATGGAGAAAATATGGCCGAAGGCAAGTTGTACTTGAACAAAAAAACTGGGTCTCTTTCTAAGTCCAGTGAAGATGCTTCCTGAGTCCTTATTCATTCTAAGTAAAGACTCTCAGTCCTTGGATAATAAACCAATTCTAGGCAGCACAACAGGATGATGGGATCACTTGCTCCCTGAACATATTCCCTTTGGGAGATTTTTCACGTTGTACAAATGAGTATTGGAATGCCCCTCTCTTCTCACATTCTCCTCCACAAACCAAGAGTTTAGACAGAAATTTTGTCTTATTTCAATGAAAGGTTTATTTTTGTTGTTGTTGTTTTGTTTTGAAAACCGTTATTTCCCAAGAAACCTCTTTTACAATATTGTGGGATATTCTTTGCTAGGTTAAATGGTTGCTTCCTTGGCCGCTCAGCCGCACAGACTCAGTTATCTCATTTGTACAATGGGTATAATAATCATATACCTCAAGGGCTTGTGTGAGGATTACATGAGAGGAGAAAAAAAGATCAAATTAGTTTGTAGACAATAAAGCCCTAGACAAATATCAGGTGTGGTTATTGACAATATTTAAAAGGTCATTCAATTGACGAAAGTCAGATCAGAAGTCAAGGAAAAATTAGTTGGAATCTGAGGCTATAGTCAACGTCTTGAGCAGTGGGAAGATCCCAGGTCTCCCATCATTCTGCGCCCTCCACAGGCAGGCTCTGGGGAACAAGCCTTCCCCGGCCTCGTTCCCTTCACCACTCCAGCGGAATGCTGCCGAGTCAGCACCCTCTTGTAGAGCAGCCGAAGAGACTGGTGACAAGAGAACTGATTTATAGTTTCATGTTTCACTGCTCTAGCTCTTCCCTGCCACGCAAAGTGTCATCGTTGCACCTGTCTCGCACTAAGTTTGAAACCTAGGAAATGACCTCAAAACTGAATAGCAGCAAAATCCATAAGCCATCATTGAAATGGCCTATTGACGCAGTGATTCTAACAGAGGCATTTCTGATTTTCAAACCCTGAAGAAAGGAGAAGAACTGAAGAGAGCTATTCAGCACTCTGTCGCCGTGGGAACTTGTATTTTGTAAGACCTTGAGGTTGGAGCATATATCTCAGCCTGTGTTTTGTATGGCGATACCATAGGCTTCCACCAAGCCATTGTTATTTTCTAAAGGGCGTTTTGCTTCTAAACATTTGCTAGTCAGCCAGCTAGGTTAAAGGTTAGGTGCTGCTGGAGCCATGGAACGAGGTTTCCTTTTTGCGAAAGAATGCCATCTCTGAACAAGTCCAGTCCACACCTGTTTTAATCAGCTGAAGAAGAGGACCGTTTTTTGAGGAACCAGCCTAAAGGTTTCATTATGAGAAATGAAGCTGTAGCCATGACTATTCTTCATTAGCACTTTGCCATACCCTAAAACATACAAAAGAATTATAATTGTACGGCTACATTCCTTTGCATTTGTTTGTTACCCATCTTAAAACATTCGCTTTGGGGGATAAGAGAGGGAAACACGGCTAGAATTGAGAAGACATAAGTAAAGAAAGCATGATAAGGCTTAACAGGAAAGGGTCAGCAACTTAAATGAAGGTCAACGATTTTAAACAGCTGTATAGATAAGGCCTAGCACAGAGAACAATTCAAGACAGCCAAACCCCAAATGGGATAACAAAGTCCAAAGCAAGAGTTTTCCACAGTCACTCCGAGGCCTTGTGGATGGCAGCATTGCTCTGCTCTTCTTATTATGATTAATCTTTGATTAAAATGTAATCAAAGGTCAAAGGCCAGATCAGTCTAGTATAATTCTAAAGCCTGCTCTGTCCCTAAGTAATCACTTCTCAGAACTTACCTGAAAAATGGAAAAGGTGGACCAGATGGACTTTCTCTTGTTCTTCCCAAACTTAGGATTTTTATGATGCTTAATATTTTGCTTGTGAATTTTGTGAGGAATTTGTACAGAATTCCCTAGGAGACCCCTGGAGATGTGGATATAAATAGAGCTATGGTCATAGGGGACTTGACTCACGAGTTTCATCTTTTTATAAATGGTAAAACTTAAGATCATTAAAGAATTCCTACTTTGTTGAATGATACTCATTAAAATACTTAGAACAGACTAACCTGTGCCTGCTCAAACTGACTGATCAATCCTGACATTTATTTCAAAAAACTCAAAAAAGATCAAAAGCTAGGTACAGGACATTGCCTCTTTACAACAACGAGAAACGCAACAATACACGGGGAAAATGAGCAATTTGGTTTGAGTGAGTCAGATTTTTTTGAAATCATTTTCTTCTAAATCTGTGTATTCTTCAAAGAATGCAATAAAATGCATACAAAGGAAGGCCTGGCGATAAGCCCTACTATTTAAGAAGGCATTATTAATGTCCCATAATGATGATAGTTCCTTAATTTGAAGAAGTGGAGACAGAGAGAGAAATTTGTAATGTTGAAAGAAAATACTTCTGCATTGTAGACTCTCAATAAGTATTGATTGAAACTCAAGAACCCTTCTACATCCAATTCTTCTACCACTGTTGTAATTACTGTTCATTCATTCCGTCAACAAAACTCTATTAAGTCCCTGGACTGTAAAATGAAATTTACTAAGAATATGAAGATAAATTAGATGGGTCCTGCCCCTGAGGAGCTCACAATGTAGGGAGCTAATTTACTGACCACCCAAAAGCAGCAAATTTGGTATGTACCAGGACTGAAGTAATAAGCCTAAAGGAATATTTTGTGGCACACTGATTCATGTTTTAGATAAATCTGGGGCAAACTTTTTAGCAAACCTAACTTCTTTGTAAATGGGAACATATAAAGGTGATATTAAAATCCTAAAGCACTATCATCAGGCTGAATATAATGACACAAGTAAGTTATCTTCCAAATAATTCTTCACAGCAGAATCAAAGGTTAGAGCTGGAAAGAAATATGGAAATCATCTAATCCAATCTTCCCATTCTACAGACTAGAAAACTGAGGTTCTGGGCACAAAGGAACTTACCCAAGAATTCCCAATGTGTTAGTGACACAGTCAGATCTCTTTTCTCACATCACCCTCTGACTTGATACAAAGATGTCCCGGTACGTATTTCCTATGCCATATGCGTGGCAAAAAGAAATGTGATGTATTGCTTCTGTGGGCAGGTATTTTTTTATGGTGAGCAGCTCGTTGGAAGTTCAGATATTTGCTCACTTGGCAAACATCTTTGGGGATGACGACTCGCCGCCCACAGAAAGAAAACCACAGCTTTTGAACAAGGCTTTGAGTAAAAGTTTAAGCAGCAGCAATAAATGGCAAGTGGCAACGATGGCTTCTGATCAAAGAACAACCTTTCCCTGGCTACAGTGCCGTCACCACTACTGGTCATAAAATCCCAGGAAAGACCATTCATGGCATAACCTTAGAAACAGGATGTGACTATAGCTCGATCCCGAAAAAAAAAAAAAAAATCATGAGATTATCCAAGCCCTAATCGTGCCAAAATCACAGACAGAGGATGTTCAATGAAATGGCAGTTCTGAGAAATTCACCAGATTTCATATTCTTAGCTAGATTCCGAGAGTTGGGAGAATAACCAAGTAACATGTCTTCTCTGCTATAACTTGTCTGTAGGACACGATTGAAAATCACGTTCAGAAAATAATAAAAAGATTCCCTTAGCTCCTACAGCTTCCTTCGGTTATACAATAAAGTTCCCCAATAATGGAGCCATCTGACAGCCTCAGTGTCAGCTCTGGCTGGGGTGTGATGGAGCAGAGACTCCCAGGCTCGGGAGACGCACAGCCTAGATCCCAGGCTGCGCGCTGCTACTAAAATGCTGTGCGGCTGCAGGCGTGCGTGTCTGCGGACACTCCTGAGTCTCGGACTTTCCACTGTGTCATCAGGGCTTAGCGATATCTCCTAGCGCTAGACAGACAAGGGTACCGATCGGGCCCATGGTGGCAGTCATTTCTCTAGACCTCCATCTAGCAGGGCGTTTTTCAGAGAAATAACAAGCTTTCCAGGGGGTCGGACCAGCAGAGTCAGGCCGCTGCCAGGCAACCCACCATCCCCTCCCCCGGCCCCGGGCGGGTCCTCCCGTTCGCACTGGGCAGAAAACTGCAGCCCCGCGAGGGGATCAGGAAACCGCAGGGGGGTGGGGGGGGGTGGGGATGGGGATGGAAAATGGGCCCTTCTGACACGCCAGTGCCCACGAGGGTGCCCTCGGGGCCAGGGCCTGCGCTCGCAAACAGGAAGGGTCGACTCCGCTGCAGTTTGAGTCCGGTTTTCGAGATCAGGGACGGTTTTCTTATTTCTCGGGCGGCCACCGCTTTCCCAACACGTGCCGCATGCAAAGCAACCAGCGCGGCCTCATTGAGCCCGGGAGCAGAGCGAGGGTGGTTGGCGATCGCCCCTCCGAGGGCCACAGCCAAGGCGTTTAGCGTCGTTCCCAAGGCAACTGTTTGTCCCCGAGCGGGAGAGAAGGAGCCAGCCTCGCACCCAGGCTTTTCAAGCGCGCGCGGGCAGGCGGGGCGGGGCGCGGCGCGGCGCGGGCGAGGGCACTATATCTCCCGGCGGAGGAGCACACAGGCCGTTGCCGTACACGCCCCAGACCGCGCCGCGCCTCCGAGTGCTTAGTTGGCGCTGCCGAGCCTGCTTTCCTCGCTCAGGGCGACGAGGACGCTCTGATTGGCCAGCGCGCCCCTGCAGTGGTTGGCCGGAAAGAGCTGAGCCTCCTGATTGGTCGCTCTGCACCTGCAATGCGTCAAGCCGCGGCGGGCGTGGAGGGCTCCGCGTGAGTGGTCTAGGCTCGCGGGGCAGCCCGCGGCCGCCGGGAGGGAGCGGCCCCGCCGAGGGCGGCCATCTTTACTAGTGGCAGCGAGGGCCGCCCCGGACGCCGAGGGTCTGTTCACGGCGCTCTTCTGCGCAACAGAAGTTTTGTTGGGGGTTCCCCTTTTTTTTACTTGGCGGTGGGTTGTGTTGTTTGTGCGCAGGTCCCAGCGATGTGGCGGGGATAGAACTCGCGGGCTGGCGGCTGGGAGCTGAGTGGCCGCCCTGGGACGAGGGGGGTCTCACAGGGGTTTTAGCTGCCGCTTCCGTCAGACCGCTCGGTTTGCTTTCTCTCACCGGGCGCGGGGAGGGCGAATGGATTCCCCTTAAATTTTAGGAGCAAACGTGAGATTTGCTTTCCGGGCATCTTGCTGGCGCTGGAAAGCGGTTCTGGAACGCTCTCCCGCATACGTCATGGTTGCGCTCGCGGCGCGCGGTCTCACCCGCACGGAATGCGGGGTTTTTTGTTGTTGTTGTTGTGTGTGGGTTTTTTGTTGTTTTTTTTTTTAACTCTAAATCAAACAGCCGTCTTGGAAGCTGTTTATCGCTCCAGAAACAGTGGCCTGCAGGGGCAAAACTGAGCTTGCCTGA
Source organism: Myotis yumanensis (assembly GCF_028538775.1). NCBI lineage: Eukaryota > Metazoa > Chordata > Mammalia > Chiroptera > Vespertilionidae > Myotis > Myotis yumanensis. The sequence continues at coordinate 11,153,382 of NW_027223752.1, forward strand.
CAGACATGCTCCGAGATGTTGGCTAAAAAAAAATGTTTTTTGATCATATCAGCTCATTTGCCTTTTTAGGCAACTTCTGTTTGGGTGTGCATCCGGTTTTCAGGCGTCTCTGACGTCCACCCCCCAAAAAAGAGAAAAACTCTTATCTTTGTAGCAAAAGTGGCCGTCGCTCAGGACTCGCCCTCTCTGCCGGGGACACGGCTGTAAAGAATTAAAGAACATGTTCCCGGCATGGGTTAGAGAGAGGAACACGGAGAAGCCATGGCTGCCTTTGTTGGGCGGGAGGCGACGTCCTTGTTGGTTTTAGTTGAGCTGCGTAGGTGCAAGTTCGGTGGATTGTGGCTTATCCGAAGGTGAATGCTGGCGCTGCCTCGGCGTGGGCGTTGCCATGGCTACAGGGAGAGGTGGTTGGTGAATTGCTGCCCGTAAACCCAGCAAGGCCTGGCCTCTCCGGTTTACAAAGCCTTAGGAGTAATTGACCCCCCTGATTTATACATCCTGGGGTTTTCCCCATTCCCAGCCCCGGCCAAGATTCCTGGATTGATCGATACAGGCACCCATGGGCGTGTCGATGCCATCCCGTATTGACTAATACAGGTGCATTCACTGCCTTGGGTAGATGTTCTGATTAGGTGCCGGGTGTGAGAGTATAATCTTCGTACCACTTGCCTTCTTTTTTTTGGTTTGTAAGTTGTTGCTCCTCTCACCTGATCTCACCAATTTTGAGTATTTTAATTACTGCCTTTTATGCCTTTTTCCGTAGGCAACACATCACTGGCACCCTAAAAGGAACACTCCTTTTTATTGTGTGTCAGTACACTGTCCATGGACATTGCCAAAGAAAGGAAACTGCAGTTTTGCATAATCTCCATATAGCAACAGCCGCCCGTGCTTCTGTGGAACACACGGTGTTCTTTGGCAGCCGCGGTGCTCGGAGCCGGGAGCCGGCACTTCGCTTGCTGTGCGCAGTAGACAGAGCAGAGGACCGTGTTTTCCCAGAGCCTGGGTTTCTTCGGTCGCACAGCCTGCTGGTGAAGGTTGCATGAGATGTGAGTGTTGCCAGCACTGTGTACACTGTAAAAATGACTGACATAAGGCTCTCTGGTTCCTGGAGCACTTATTGAGTGCCCTTAACTGTCTTGACTTTGAGAGGGGAAGATTTTTCCTCCAGGATTTTCTACTTTGTGGGAAGAACAGATGGACAGACTCAGAGCCAAAATAAACCGTAGGGATCATAGTTTATTTTCTTAATTGAAGGCATAATAGTAATGCAGTCTTATTAGCATATATATAGCATATAGCCAGATTTGGGGCCCTTGGGGTCACTAGCTTATCACAGTTTGCCTTGGAATTTCCTGGTTTTAGCACTCAAAGGCCCATGCCCTAGAAAGCCTCTTTGTCCCAGGCAAACTGGGACAGTTGGTCAACCTTGGACTGTTTTCAGTGCCACAAGCTGGGAGGATGAGCAGAATGGGAAGTGAAGGTTCTTACTGTGTAGAGGTGATTAGGGTTCTCTGCAGCTGGAGGTTACTGGACAAATGGATGTTCTTGTATAAGATAAGTGTGGGCTGACACCTGAAACTCGGCACATCCAAAGTCAAAGTGATCATTTTATCCATCTTTATTGTTCTTCCTTCTCTCGGTCTCCACACATGGGTTCTTTAAAAAATATATATGTGTGTATTTAAAATTACCTATCTAATTCTAATCTTTATCTCCAGTAAAGGCTTTACCAAACTTTTAGTCACTTCAGAGTGAAGAAGGTCTTTGTTATACCATGTTACTATTTGCCAGTCTGATGAAGCCTAATGCTGCCATGATTTGTTGCCCATATTCATAATTGAAGGTATGCTACATTTCACTTAGGGGTTTAGTGGAAATAAAGATGTTGTACTTTTCCAGCCAAGTTCATGGACTCCCCTGAATTGTCCTTGGGGAACCCCTGTTCTTCCACTGCCCCATTGCAGTTCTCTTTCCAGTCTGTCCCCTTTTACATTCTTTCATCTTTACATTTCTGCTGTCACCATCATAGTTCAAGGCCCTGTTGCTCTTTTCCTAACTCCTGTAAAAGTCTTTATTGGTCTTCCATACCTAGTTCCATCTACGGCCAGCTGATGGAGTAGCTTTTCTAAATCACACTTCTGACTATATCATTTCCTTGCTCAAGCCTACCATGGCTTCCCCTGGCTTCTAGGATTAAATCCAGATTTCTTAGGAGTTCCTTCAGGTCCCTCAATAATCTGGCATTGTCATGCCTAATAACCTAGTACCCTTCCCATCTTGTAAATTGAGCCATACAAATTGTTCTTAAGTCTTTGCTTTCCCCACTCATTCTTTATTCATTTGCATTCTTGGCCTAGCTCTCTGTCCAAAAAGTTCTAATATCCGTAAAGCTTTCTTCAAATGCACAGTCATAAAATAACCTCTCCCTCCACTGTGCTTCCAAAGCACTTCATTTCATCCTCTTCCGTTACCACATTCTACTTTTAGTAATAGTATATGGTTACTCGATTCCATGCACTGACAGCGCTGGTACCACTCATACCTGCTGATGGTGTGGAGCGATTGGGGCCGGTGCCAGCAGCAGGTGCGAGCGGGGCTAGTGCCGTAAGTGGGTGCAAGTGGCAGTTGCTGCCCTGATTGCCCCTCAGGAGCAGGGGGAGGTAGAGAAGCCCTCAGGGGCGATCAGGGCTGACAGCCGCCATTTGCACCCACTGTTGGCGCCAAGTGATTCAGCGCCAGCAGCAGGTGCGAGCAGGGCTGGTGCCAGCAGCAGGTGTGAACAGAGCAAAGAATTTTCAGTAACCGCCAGAGGCTTGCCCCGATGACAGCAACTGGCACCCTGCCTTGGTCTAGCGCCCCTGCTCACCTGCTCCACCATCCTGCCGCGGCCAACACCCACCATGTTCCACACATGCCTCCTGGTGGTCAGTGCACGTCATAGCAACCGGTTGTTCGGTTGTTCTGCCGTTCAGTCTATTTGCATATTAGCTTTTATTATATAGGATAAGGCTAAGTGTCTGTCCAACCAGCTGATAGGTATGACATGCGGTGATCACCAGGGGGCAGACACTCAGACACTCAACGCAGGAGCTGCTGAGCTGCGGTGACTTGGCAGCGGCAGTTCTTGGGTGACACACCCCAGAACCAATTCCTTGCGGGGCCACGCGATTTCACCTTCAGCGGTGGGTTATGTTGTTGCTGGGGCACTGTCAGCCCCGAATCTGGTTTACTGCACACTTGCGTTTGCGTTCCACACCCTGTACGACAGCAACTTTGCAGAGTGCCCTCTCATACTCTGGGACCCTTTGGGGGATGTCAGAAAGCTGGTTTCAGTCCAATCCCCACGGGCCAGGCTGAGGGACCCCACCTGCTGGAGGGACCCCGCTCACCCCGCAGACGCCCTTTGAGCCGTGGTGCCGCCTCTGGTACAGCTGGCAGGGGAGGGACTGTGGGAGGTTGGCTCCAGGGTGTGTCCGGCCCCTCTCACCCAGTTCCATCCCACCGGCCACCTTCTAATTAAGTTCCTTTCAATGTGCACAAATCCATGCACCGGGCCACTAGTTTAAGAATAATTGTGTGGCAGCAAAGTGGGAGGTGAATTTTAGAGAGAAACTGTAGACAGGGACACTGATGAAGGCAATCACTATAAGAATAATGGCTAGTATTTACTGAGCACTTCTGGTGTGCCAAGCAGTATCTTTACTTATAGTTTATCTCATTTATTGCACACAAAAACCCTGTTATTTCACTCCTTTTCACAAATAAGGAAAGTTAAGCTTAGAGAAGATAAATAACTTATCCGGTTCACCCATGGAGACAGAACTAGAAGTTGAACCAGATTGCAGTAGCTGGTCTACAAATTCGTTATAATCTGAACGTATTAGCAGTGGAATTAGAGAAGATCCAAGAAATTATACTCTCTTTAAGTGACAGTATTTTCATACTTTACATTAGGGGTGAGGAATGAAAATGCCACAAATGTCACCATGGTTGGGCTCAATTCCTGGACTATCTTCTCCAATATTGGTCTCATCATGTATCTCCTACATATTTTTCTACAGTAAATAAGACACCAGTAAGCAGTTATACCTTACTTTCCAAAAACTCATATTACCAAAATGAAAGGCTATAGATTCTAGTTGGACTTGACCTTCTGTTGGGACTCCTCAGAAACCTCACAAGGAAGTGGCAACAGTACTGGCTTGGATGTGTACCAAGTTAATGCTTCCAAATATTCCTATTGGGAGTGTTCCCCAAATGTGAACTAGAATTTTCAAGGCATTTGCTCCTTTCTTGGCCAATATCTGTTTAAAGATGTTTAATAGTTTCAGGGCACTGGAGTCAGCAACCTCTACATTCTCCCTCTCTCCCCCTGCCCCCCAAAAGGCAGCCATACCAAGGAGCTAGTGAGTGTGCTCTTCAGGAAGCACTGGATTGCTTTGCATTCCCCTTGGTACTCTCCTCCCAATAACTGAAGACTGAAAAAACTTCCTTCTATGCCGCTTCTCCCTACCATTTATACTTCTGGTCTTCTCCTGATTGTAGATGGAAAATTAAAAACTGTATGTCAAAACTCCTTCAAACCCAGGAAAGGCTTTCACCTTCAAAAATTCTAGTATACATTTTATAACACATTGACTACTATATTTTCTTTGCTAATATTCTTACATCATTCTGTATATCTTTTGTCATTCTGATTAGTTTCTTAAAAACAAATTAACAACAACAAAAGACTAACACCTGTCCTGCATATAGTAGTCAGTCTTGATTTGTCATTGTTTTCCTGATTTGTCTTTCCTATTCAACATTTATCTTTGATGACAGCATCAGCAGTTCAGTGATATTCTAGAAAAAGTTTATTCATTCAACAATGTTTATTAATTCTATATAGCAGGTATCTTAGAATGTGAGTACTGATTAATCTCTTGGAGTCATGCTTCTTAGTGGGGTTCTTTTTTGGGGGTGTGGGGGGAGGACAGGGTCATCAACACCTTTGAGGGTCTGATAAAAGCCACAGAAACCTCCCAGAAAAACATATATACATAAAATAATTATGTTGAACCCTGTCATAAAGTCTAGACTTTCTGACTCTCTCAAAACCAAAACAAAAATACTTTTTTAAAAAAATCTTCACCCAAGAATATTTTTCCATTGATTTTTAGAGAGTGGAAAAGAGAGGGAAAGACAGAAATATTGATGTGAGAGAAACACATGATTGGTTGCTGGGGAGGAGCCTGTTTACCGGAATAGAAGCTGGGGACCCTTCGGTCCCCAGGCCAACGCTCTAATCCACTGAGCAAAACTGGCCAGGGCCAAAACAAAAAAACTTTAAATCCAAAAGATCCTCTTCAGTGTGATGTGGTTAGTGTTTACCACTGTGTGAACACATATGATCTCTATATCGATAAGTGTGTATGTAGTCATTCATATGTAATTGATCATCTAATATTAAAGGGAACTATATTAATACTTGAACTGTTTGGTTTTTTATTTTATCAAATAAGACTCTAAGGCAAAAACTGGCCATTTTTCTGCTACTAGAATTTGGAAGGCAAAACACATTCTAGCATTGTTTTTTCTTTAAGGTAAGCATTCTAATTAATCACTGATAATAGCATTTTTCAAATTATAATATGCCATATTGGCAAACCTAGTCTTTGACATTTTGAAGTTGTAGTCTCTTGTTTTAAATTTTGTTCTAGCTGAAACGTATAATTAAATTCAACTCTGATCTGGAGTACATAAATGAGATTTTCCATGAAACATTTTCCCATGAAATTTAGTACAATTTTTTTTTTTTTTTTTTAATTAAATCTTTATTGTTCAGATTATTACATTTGTTCCTTTTTTTTCCCCCCATAACTCCCCTCCTTCCAGCTCCCACCCCACCCTCCACCCTCACTCCCCACCCACTGTGTTCATCCATAGGTGCATGATTTTTGTCCAGTCACTTCCCGCATCTCCCACACCCCTTTTTCCCCCAAGAATAGTCAGTCTATTCCCTTTCTATGTCCCTGATTCTATTATAATCACCAGTTCATTCTGTACATCAGGTTATTTATTCACTTGATTCTTAGATTCATTTGTTGATAGATGCATGTTTGTTGTTCATAATTTGTATCTTTACCTTTTTCTTCTTCTTCCTCTTCTTAAAGAATACCTTTCAGCATTTCATATAATACTGGTTTGGCGGTGATGAACTCCTTTAGCTTTTCCTTATCTGTGAAGCTCTTTATCTGACCTTCAATTCTGAATGATAGCTTTGCTGGATAAAGTAATCTTGGTTGTAGGTTCTTGGTATTCAGCACTTTGAAAATTTCTTGCCATTCCCTTCTGGCCTGCAAAGTTTCTGTTGAGAAATCAGCTGACAGTCGTATGGGTACTCCCTTGTAGGTAATTGAGCCTCTTTCTCTTGCTGCTTTTAAGATTTTCTCTTTGTCTTTTGCTCTTGGCATTTTAATGATGATGTGTCTTGGTGTGGTCCTCTTTGGATTCCTTTTGTTTGGGGTTCTCTGCGCTTCTTGGACCTGTAAGTCCATTTCTTTCACCAGGTGGGGGAAGTTTTCTGCCATTATTTCTTGAAATAGGTTTTCAATATCTTGCTGTCTCTCATCTTCTGGCACTCCAATGACTCTGATATTAGACCGCTTAAAGCTGTCCCAGAGGCTCCTTACACTATCTTCACACTTTCGGATTCTTTTTTCATTTTGCTTTTCCAATTGGGTGTTTTTTGTCGAATCTTTGGTTTGATTATTGTACTCCTCTGGTCTGCTATTGGGTATAATATTCTTTATTTCAGTCCGTGTATGCTTACTTTCTAATTTCTTTATCGTAGCATCGAGGGTCTCATTAGTTTTCGTGAGGTTCTGCACAAATTTATGGCAAGCCCTCAAAATTGCGATTCTTAGCTCCATATCCTCCATTTCTGTCATGTTTTTTTGTCTCCGCATCTTTTATGCTTTCTTGGTGCACCCCCTTGTGGTCTCTGTGCGCAGTCTTGTTCTAGCCAAGCCTTAATTGTTGTAGTTAACACTAGAGGGATTTGACCCTCAGGCCGACTGGCTATAGGAATCAGCTGTGCGGAAAAGTCTGTCTTCTGGGGAGGCGCTAATCCAGCCTTTGCCTGAGGCGATCGGCAAATGGCTGTGCGCAGGCTTTGGGCAGGGCGGGATCAACAGGGCGGGCGGAGGGAGCAGTTATGGCCACGCTCAGTCCCGTTCCCAGAGGCTCTGCTTCTCAGAACCCCGGCAGCCGCTGCAAACCTCGGAGAGAAAGCTGCCCTCAGGTTCCAACTGATGCCGGGTAATCCCGCTTCTCCCGTTTGAGTCTGGGTCCCTAGAGACTCGCCCGGATCTGGAGCCCAGAGTCTGAGACTCACTCCCGACAGAAAACGACAACCGTGCCCTCAGCCACCAGCCCGCTTTCGCGCGCACCTCGGTACCTTTGTATTTTCCACACTGCGCCGCCTCTGAGCCTCGATTTGCTGTTCTCTTTCCTTCTAGTTGTAGAGTCTCTCTTCAGCCAGCCTTCCTGTGGTTCTGGGTGATGTCCGTTCAGTCTTTTAGTTGTATTTTTGAAATGGTTGTTTGCGGCAGCGGTCTGCGGTGTTTACCTACGCCGCCATCTTGGTCGACTCGAAATTTAGTACAATTGATGTTTCAATAAATGTTTGTTTATTATCTTGAAAACATTTTCACTGAGAGAATGCGTAGTGATTGCATGAGTAATTTTCATAGCAGTGTATCATGGGTTTCTTTGTATTCCTTCCCTTGTGCTGCTCTTCCTAATTAACACCAGCATTTGCTAAATTTTATTGCAGAAAGACTTAGATGGAACCCTGTCATCTGGACCCTGTGATCTCTGAATTTGTGTAAAACTTGTATGTTAAAGGGCACAGAGAATGGGGGGGAAGCTGTCATTGGAGAATTTCCTCTATATATGAATAGAGGAAACTGAATACAAAACAGAATTTGTAGACTTCTGCAACTCCCTACCTCTACCTGGAAACTTGTTGCAATGATTATTATTTTAGTAAAACAAGGTTATTGAGATTCCCAAAAGGATGAGATTCCAAGTGGCTTTAGGAATCCAGTATGACAGATTTCCTTGTTGCTGGATGAAGTCTATTTTAAATGGTAAAATGAGATGATTACAACATAAAGAATCTACCCCTAAAAATGATCTACAGGCAGAGCAAACATGATAAAAAATCACTAGGAAACATTGAGATTCTTCCATGGGCAATGCACTCTAAAAGGTACCAGGCTTGCAAAGAATTACCCCTCAGCTCAGTGCTCACAGCTAACTAGCTGTAACCTGCATGAGGACAGGAACTGTATTTTTATTGATGTTGATTTTTGTTATATATATTTACTTATGCCTCAATACTTACAACCATGTCTGACACATAATAGTTGCTAAATAAATATATGTTGAACACTTGAATCAACAACCATTGAAAGAAAAAGAGGAATTAAATGAAAAAAGGACAGCTTCTCTTACAATATAGCTTTTTAAAAGGAAAATATTATGTTCTCTTTTTTTAAAATCCTGACCTAAGGATATGTTTTTATTGATTTTTAGAGAGAGGGAGGGAGAGAGAGAAACATTGATGGGTTGCTTCCCGTATGCACTCCAACTGGGGATCGAACCCCCCACAACTTAGGTATATACCCTGACCAGACATCAAACCCACAACCTTTTTGGTGTATGGTATGACATTCCAACTAATTGAGCCACCCAGCCAAGGCTATTATGTTCTTTTAAAACACCTTGATTGTGTAATATTTATACCTACAAAATTATATGGTAAATGTAAATTATTAAGCAAAATATTAAAGTGAACCCACCACCCATTCAAAGAACTAGAAAATTACCAATTTTGTGGAAAATACTTGTGTACTTCCCACTGTTAAACTAGGTGGGCCATCTTAAGGATCCTAAATGGTACTACCAAAACAGGGTATTATATCTGTTAGTGTCAGGAGATGGTTTTTGCACAGATGAAGAGAATATCTGTTTATGTATATGTAGCTTATTTCCAAAGGAGTTTATACAGCATTTTGAAATTTATTTTCTTTGATAATTCTTAATTTTAGCTCTCTAGGAAAGAATCCACAGAAATCTAAGAAGCCCCTCACCCCAATTTTTATTGTTTGTTGAACCCAATAAATATTTTCTAGGCACCATTTTATTTTTTTGCTTTTGAAATTGTTTGGATCAAGAGACTGAGTCTTTGAAGTAATTGGGTGCAAGTGCTGGCAGGCATATTTTATGAAAGCTGCGGTCAGCTGCTCACACATGATTGTGAAATACAACAGTCTTCCTTTTTCCTTTTTATATCGCTGGGAAGTGATGAGGATAGATGGTTTCCCATTGCAACTAGGATGTGTGGAATTCACTCTTTCCATCCCCTGCTGATGCACCTTAGCGTTTATCTTTTGTCACATAAAGGATCCAATTCCACAGCACTTTGGTTCACAGTGAACATGGGGAGGTTAGATAGCGGGAAACATTTTTCAGCTATTTCAAAATTATAACTAAAATATTACAAATAAAAGATGAAGAAAAAAGATTCTGATTCTAAAGTAAATTATGGAATTTGTCTCTAATTAAACTTTGTTTTGTTCAAAACAGATCCAAATAGGATTTTTTTGCCTCCCTTCCCACTAATACAATTGGAGACATTGAAGTATTCTAAGGATTGCTTTTGATGGGCATCCTGAAATTTCATCTGGGACAAAAATGATAATTATGTTTAAGGTTGTTGATTTCATGAAGCTTTAAACTGCAGTCTATTTCGCACTGATTTTCAATTTGCTTCAGTATTTGTGGAGGTTTTAATCCCTTTCAAGAGGAAATGTGATTATTATAGTAGAGTAGAAGGCATCATTTGGACATGCTGACAGTGCAAGCATTTGCTGTAACTAATTTTCATCTGTATGGATACTTAAAACTGAACCAAAAACATCACCTTATCAATCATAGAGGACTATAGGGGACTTGCATCCAAATCATTTAACTTCTCAGGGCTCCCTTTACTGCTGAATAGAAGCGTAGGCTGAGATTACCTTCTTCCTGCTGCCTCCTGGAAGGTTAATGCATCTCATGATTTAATTATCAGATCCCCTTTCTTTAGAATTTTATCTCGGTTTGACTCTTGTTATTATTGACTTTAGGCAACAGTGTAAAGTATTATTTCCACATTGAGCCCAATCAGAAGATGGTGACCTCCATATTTTTCTGTTTATTTTGGTCATATATTTTAAGATTTTTACAAATATTTAAAATTCTGGTCAAAACTTAAAGTATTCTTTTGTAGTCTGGCTCTAATAGTTTATTTAAAACATATTTGAGAAAGCTTTTGGTTTTTACTTCTAGTTCAATTCATGTTTCAAAATGTCTATAATTCATCTACATTTGCTTTTACTCTTAAAATATGCTGTCAGAAAATTAAATGACTATCAAGTGCCAATAATATATTTTATAGAAATAAAATTGTTCACAAAAATAAATCACTACAGGAAAAATATCTCACAAGTGTTTTGTGAGGTTCAAATTTCAAGGGGAAAAAAGTAAAGTTTGAGGTAATCCTAATGCTGAAACCTGATTTGGGGGGAAGGGATACAAATGTGTGATTTATGTGTTGAAAAGTTAGTGTATAGGTATCTATTAAATTTCAAAGTTTCAGTTCTGCCAGTGGACTATTCCAGTGAACATAAATCCAAAATAAAATCATTGCCCATTCTGTGGCTTTCACTTAAATATACAATCACAATATTTTTCTTTAGGCAATTTTGGAAAAATAAGGTGCCAGTGAACATTTTAATTGAAGCTACTGTTAAAAGCAAAGTCAACATTTATTCTTCAAAGCCTGGTAAGAAACTGCAAAACAGGAATAAAGAATTAGGGCTTTAAAGTCTCATAGATCTGGATGAAAATTCTGTCACTCACAGCCTGTGTGAATTTGAGCAAATTACTTAACCCCTCTCACCTATTTTTCCTCATCTGTAAAATAGATGAAATAGTATCAACTATCTCATCCATTGTTATAAGGGTGAAATAAAAGTAAAAGCAAATGTGAACTAGCACCAAACACACGCAGAATTAAAAAGCTTGTTATGCCTAATAATGGAATAAGTTGGATAGAAAAGAAATAAACTGGGTCATTATTTCTGTGAAAACGCAAGCATAAGTTGGGGTCACTGTTGGGGATTTTGTAGGTTATATTTTTTCACTGGAAGGGAGGTTGGGCCAGATATATTCAGAGATTCCTTCTAATTCAAAAGTACGATTTTAGCAAGTTTAAACTAATCCTGTATGCAGTTCACCTTAACAGTTTTGGAGACTACGAATGGGAGGCATTTTGGAGGGTATTTAATAATTATTCTGGAAATACATCCTAAGTTGGGGCAATAGAGAAAAATCTATTTCCATTTTTGTTGCCATTAAAGGCATGTTGACAGTAGAAGGAAAAAAATTAAACTCCTGTAGCTTTAAAAGTGCTTTATAAAAGCAGTTATCCATTTTAAGTTTCTCTTCTATTTCTGCTGATCTTTAGCAAGTCATTTTTAATAGAACACGTGGATCATTTTCTGATATTACTGGGTTCTAGAGTTTAATCTTTCCTCAAAGACAACTATCCTTTGATAACTGGCCATGTGTGGTGGCACCTACCCTGTAGGGTCTGGGTGTTGACCAATGGTGGAGATTTTTCCATTCTCTTTCCAGTAGAAAAACATTGGGATCAGAACCCAAGGGCAGGATTCTTCCCTTTTGGGTGGATATCACCCAAGATACATCTAGCTGAAGGAGAAATAGTTTCTTGTCTGCTGGTGCCTGTGAAGTGTCGGTGAAGCACTGTTAGAATTCCCCAGGGAGGGGTCTCGTGGACCCAGATAAGCAGTAATCCGGAGGTTTCTGACCAGTGGTAAACGGACCCTTAGTAAAACTATGACATGGTTTACACCCATTCACCCTGGTTTCCACTTTCTCCTCCCTGGTCTTCGAGTCATAGCTCGCATTCTCAGACATTCAGGGTCTTGATTTAGTATCCTCCACAGTACACCTTCTCCTAAAGCTCACTTTCTGGAAAAGATGAGTTATTAATATGCTAAAGTGAAATTTAGGTTAATGTCTTATCTCTCTCAGGGATATGTGCGTTTCAAAGGTTTCTTTTTAAAAAAAATATGTTTTTATTGATTTTTTTAGAGAGGAAGGGAGAAGGGTAGAGAGATGGAAACCCATGAGAGAGAAACATCAATCGGCTGCCTCCTGCACGCCCCCTACTGGGGACTGAGTCCACAACCCGGCACGTACCTTGACTGGGAATCGAACCGAGGATCTTTTGGTTTATGGGTTAACGCTCAACCTGTGTAACATCATATATGCATATTTAACGAAGAATTCTTACAAGTAAAGAAAACAACTCCAATAAAATGGGTAAAAGTCATGATTAGGCAACTTATCAAAGAGGAAATACAAAGGATCACAAATATTTAAATATAAAGTAGTATATTTCTGGAGCTAATGTACAGCACGGTGACTATATTGTACGGATTTGTGCACATTGAAAGGAAATTAATTAGAAGGTGGCTGGTGGGGTGGGACTGGGCAGGATGGGCTGGACATGCCCTGAAGCCAACCTCCCAGGGTCCCTCCCTGGCCGGCCACACCTGGGGTGGTGCCATGGCTTGAAGGGCATCTGTGTAGTGAGCGGGGTCCCTATAGCAGGTGGGGTTCCTTGGCCTTGCCTGCAGGGATTGGGTCAAAACTGCTCTCTGACATCCCCTGAGGGGTCCTGGATTGCAAGAGGGCCATTCTCGGGTGATGCACCCCAGAATTGGTCTCCCTCCTCTCTGGTTCTGGGGTGTGTCACCTGATAACCACCACTGCCAATTCACAGCAGCTCGGCAGTTCCTGCATTGAGCGTCTGCCCCCTGGTGATCAGGGTATGTCATAGCTACTGGTTGGACAGTCGCTTAGCCTTATATATACTAGAGGCCTGGTGCACAGAATTTGTGCACGGGTGGGGTCCCTAAGCCTGGCTGGCGGTCAGGGCTGATCTATGGGGTGATTGGCAGGGGGGAGGAGAGGCCCGCTGGCACCCACCTTGGCCAGCCTGGCACCGCCGGCTCACCAGCCCCGCCCCCTGCCGCTGACAGTTGCCTCTCTCTGCGGGGCAACTGGTGGGGTGATCGGGGGCCTCTACTGGCACCTGCGTTGGCTGGCTGGGGGCAGCTCCTGCTTTGAGTGTCTGCCCCCTGGTGGTCAGTGCGCCTCATAGTGACCGGTGGTTCCACCGTTCAGGCAATTTGCATATTAGGCTTTTATTATATAGGATAGACTAGAGACCTATCCTTAGCACTGCTGAAGAGGTGGGAGTGCACTGACCACTAGGGGGCAGCTCCTGCATTGAGCGCCTGCCCCCTGGTGGTCAGTGCACAGTATGGCAACTGGTCATTTCGCCATTTGGTCGATTTGCATATTAGCCTTTTATTATATAGGATACCTGGAAGTTGGCTTACCACACAAACAAATGGTAATTATGTGAGGGACTGGTGGTGTTAGCTAACCTTACTGTGGTAAACATTTCGCGATATCAAATCATCACATTGTATGCCTCAAACTTACACTGTTACATGTCAGTTATCTTTCAATGAAGCAGAAAAAGAAATAGTCTATATAGTTCATCCTCTCTTGATTCCCAAGAACTCGGGGCTCTCATCTACTTAAAAGCAGAACTGCATCTTCTTGAGCTGTTAAGATTCACATTAGGCCCAATCTTCTCCCAATAATATAACTTTGTATTTTCTGCTTCTCCTGGCCAGGTGCCAGGATAGGCCAACTCGAGGACACAAAGAGAACAATTATGACCCACTCAAAACCCTAGTTCAGCTAACTAGGGGATGGCAATGCAGAGGGTGGGAATGTTTAAGTAATCATAATAACAAGAGCAAAAACACCTTGAATGACTTCTCAGTACGACACTTTTCCCAACAGATTATGGGTGAGCTTTTTAAACTCTGTTAAATGTCAAACCAACTGATAGAGTCAAATGTTGGTAAGCATTCAGAAGGGTTATTTCTTATCAAATAGAGAACCGTGTTGCAAAATCATTATCTGCAGTCTAAAACAGTTGGTAATCTTGGTGGGAACCTCAACTCAAAGGTCTTCTGGGTTTATTGTTTCCTTAACTTCCCTTCAGAAATGGGTAGCATGGAGGGAGAAGTGACCATGGGACACCATGACTGGGAAGGTGAGTGACCCTACGACTGCTAAAAAGGTGGGCTGGCTAATAAAATGTAATACCAACCACCAGAGTAGTTGAAAATTAGAAGAATGATTTGGTGCAAGCTCATGAAAAATCTTCAAGCATGATTTGCTCTGGTCCCCTTTTCAAACAAAGGAGCATGGAAGAAAAATACCCCTGCATTCCAAAGTGCCCCATCCAAGGACCCACACCTTGCCTGCCATGAGGAGCCGCAGAGGAAGGAATTTACCCCGAGTGGAAAGTTCACTGAACAGGCTGAGCTGACTACTTGAAAATTACTTGTTCCAAAAGCCCTTCAGAAACCAGTAATCCTATTAGCGTGGCTTCTGGAACAGTTACCTACCTGCAGTAAAAAGTAATTAGAACTGTCAGCCAGCAAATAATTGCTCTGGTGCCTAAATGAATGGGGACTCTTCTCTGAAGGGAATTACTGTTCCTAAGTGAGTCAGCTCAGCCCGTGGTCTTTGCTTTGGTTGCTGACAAATCGGGCCAACTGCCTAAACCAGTGAGGAAGGGTGAGGGGGTGAGGGAGCTTTAAGTTGGAAACAAGGCAGGACAGGGGCTACACAAAGTTTATCCAGCTGAAAAGCTTCTTTTTTTTTTTTCTTTGAAGGGCATTTCTGAGCCACGCTAGCACTGAGCCTCCTTCAAGCCTTTCCTGAAAGCATAGGCACCCAAGGCTGCTCGAAGGTCAAGGACTTGGCTGCTGGCTGCATCATAAGACCTCTGAATCTCCGGCCTTTTCCTCCCATTCTTTGCCAGTGCTCACTACATTTACAAGGGAGTCTGGAGGGCAGGAATCCCCACGCCCACAGTTGGGCAACAAGGTCAAGGGTGTCAAAGTAGGTCATTTCCAAAGGAAATCAATGGGAAGGGTTTGGCAAGGACAGGAGTCAATTTGTAAAAGGAAAAAATTCCAGTAAATGGGAGCAATGCCTTCCTAATAAATAACAAAAGTCTCAGATGCTTCTCAGGACTCCTAAGGGACCTGCTTTCACCTGCTGAAAAGCCAGCTCTACTTCGCTAACGTCACTAACAGCTGGGAGAACTGGGGTACAGCGGCGCCTACTCTGTGGGGAGAAGATCGGAGTTCTGGCCCAGCCACACCATAACCAGGTGCACAGTTTTGGGCCAGCTCTTAGATTTTCCAGGCTTCTGTTTTGTCACATGTAAAATGAGAGAAGCAGTTATCCTTGGCTCCTCCTACTTGGAAATTCTCTGCTAGATTTGGGGCACAATGGGGCTGGGTGGTCCGAATGCTGGCGGAACGCTGTGGGTAGCGGCTTTGGGGATGAAGGTTTCAGGAGCTCTCAGGAAGCCTCGTTGAAAGGTTTTTAAAGGGCCCTTGTGCATGGAGGTCCAAAGGGCATGAGTAAGCCCTGGGGGAAACTTACACAAAAATGGCTGCAGATTTGGGAGGCAGTAGAGGCCTGGCTCCATGGCAACTGTGTGCCTGGAGGCTGGTGCAAGTAACCGAGCTTGCTGTTCCTTGCTATTATCTATCACCTTCTGCAAATGAGGAGGATGAAGCATTGCAGGGATGTCATATTGGTGAGCATTGCTGATGCAGAGAGAGGAGGCCAGCCCCCGGAGCCACAAGCTTCCTGCTTGGTCTTCCATCCCAGTAACAGCTAATTTGGCAACTCAGTTGCCTGCAAAAATAACAGACCTTATGTATTTGTGCACCAGCCTGTTTTTGTTCTCTCTTTAGCTCCAAGTTTAATACTAATACTTACTCATAATATTAAATGCCTAACTTAACTTCGGACACATTTACTACTTAGAGACCAATAATATTGGTTTGAATGTGTTGCTAAGAAGACATGAATAATTTCCTGAAAAATTATGCCTGGGGTAGTTGCATAAGTAACAGTAATTAAGCAAATGCCTGAGATAATTATTTACCAATTATTAATTCAAAGTCTATTTTTTTCTCTCCACTTTAGATATACTTTATTATCATATCTATGAAAAATGTTAATAGAAAGATGTTTATTTAATGAGCACCTATTAAGGATGTCATTTGACTTAATGCACTACTTTAAACAGTTTATCAACTATCATGCTTTTATAAATAACAATTTTTAATGCAAGGACAAGGGAAATAATTCACCTATTTTTTACAAATTACTTTGTTCAAAATATTGAGTCAGGATAGTGAAAGCTGGAAACATTCCTTGGCAAGTGGGATGGGGAAACTGAGATAGAGAGCTGAACAAACTGGCCAAGCCACTTACAGCCAGCTGGAGAAGGTCACCACCCTAGAGATAACATCTAGGCCTCTGTTGTATTTCAGATCCAGGCCCAGAAAAGCAGCAAAACCAGGTGGGCAACACCAGGACCAGCTGCAGTGACTAAGGCGCTGACCAATCCGTAGAGACCATGACCCTGAAAGGGCACACCTGGAAAACTGATGAGTATTCTGCTGAAACCCTCCCTGGGACCTCCCCTAAGACTCCCGCCTGCAAGAGACAGGTAAAAACCCTCAAAACCAAGGACCCAGCATGTGCTCTCCTTCCTGGGAGCACACACAGTGTCTTTCTCTTCCCCTTCACCTTCCCCCACTGGCAGCATCTCTAAACTCTCAGGGTCCCCACAAGACTAGGAGCCAGGGAAGCAATGGACAGCTAACCCCCTGAACCTGTATCCAAGGCCCCCTTTTCTCTGACTTCCTAGTGAGCCAAAGAAGCCCGCCTTGTCCTCTCCTGTTACTTCCTCAGTGCTCAGCACTTCCTTGTCTCAGTGTCCCCAGTGAGGGCTTATTATTTTAATAAGCTTACCCTCAAAATCACCTGGACTTGTGAAATCTTTTCTGCACGAAATCAAGAAACGACACAATACTGGCCGGCCCTGGGCAGACCCGATCAGAACCAGGTCCCCTGTCCCGCAACAATATTTTGCAGGCAAATTTGACCCTATGCAACTCCTGCACCACCCATCAGACATGTTTTCAATGTAACATCCACATTCATTCTGTAAGCGTTGGAGTGACACTCTTTGCGGAGCACAGGGCCGGGCACCGAAGTGCTGTAGAATTGAGAATAAGCACTTGAATGCTTTCTGCTTTCATCTCCCTTTGAGAGCTCTTTTCATCCTCAAGGTTGAAGCTTTCGAGAGCTCGTCTTTTTTTCAAGATTTTAAACTCTGTGCAGACAACTCTCAAGTCAAGGTTTTCAGCCCTGTAGCCCTCTAGGCCCACATCCCCACTCAGATGGGTCTTCTGTCTGAAACCAAACTCTTATATCTAGGACGGTCTTAGTCTGGAAGGCTTCTTTTGCTTAAAATGTGGGTGTGGCTAGGTGTGGGGAGAGGGGCAAGGGAGGTGTTCTAGGTAGGAGAGCAGCCACAGAGAATTAGGAATAAAAGTGGGGGGGGGGGGCGGGGGGGTGGCACTGCCCAGCTCCTAGGGACCCTTCAGACTGGGAGGAGGGAGAGAGAACTGAAGCCGTTAGCACTTGTGTTTGACTGAAGAAATAGTGGGTGGCGTCAGTGTACAGATGGATTGAAAGGAGAACAGGCAAGGGGTTCAGCTAAGGGGCTGGTTTAACATAAAGTGTAACATAATGATAGCATTGATTAAATGACAGACCATTTTGATCCTTTTGGAGGAGGAGAGGATCATAGACCCTTTGAGAATAGAATGAAAGCTTGGGAGGTCTTCTCCCCAGAAAAATATGCACTCATTTACTCAGTACATGATGACACTATGTATAATTCATGGGACCCAGTGGGTGATGAAATAAATGGGTTTGGGATCCCCAAAGGAAACAGGAATATTTGCACAGTGTAGCTGATAGAAGTCAATAGGAGACTTAGAAAAGGAAGTCAGTTGGGAAAGAAAGGAACAGGTTTTGTTTCATACAACAGGACATGTGGACACGTAGAGATGTGCTTTTGGCAGCTGTGCAGGTGTCTGGAGCTCTGAGGAGAGACCTGGCCGCATGGCTGGCGGGGGATGGTGGTGGGGGCAGAGATCTGAGTCATTTGATTCAATTGCAAGAGTTTACATTTTGAGAATGAATGACCTCCCTGGGTTAACAAAAAAAGCAGAAAGCAATCAATAAATAATGGAGGCGTAGCCCTAGCTGGTTTGTTTCAGTGGATAGAGCATCGGCCTGTGGACTGAAAGGTGGGGGTTCAATTCCAGTCAAGGGCACATGCCCGGGTTGCGGGCTCGATTCTCATCATTAATGTTTCTATCTCTCCCTCTCTGAAATCAATAAAAATAGATTATAAAAATATATTTTTTACAAATAAAAATAATGGAAGTAAACAGTCCTTCAAGAATTTGGGATTGCTGTTGCAAAAACCATATATAAAAAAATAGACACCAGGTGAATTCCTAAGTAAATCATTTCATTAATATTTTAAACTTAAAAATCAAATGCAAGTTGCAAGAATCAGATCACGTTAGAAGCTGACCATTTAAAGTGATAATAAGCTTAAGATGAACAGATACATCAAGATGGCTGAACTTTTCACAGTTGTTTTCATGGTGTCTGTGTGTTGCCATGGAAGCAGTGTAAGTCCACATAACGTGCCTCTGTGATTCTGGCTCTCTGCCTCATCACCTGAGCTGGCAGCTGAAGCAGCAGAACCTTGACCCTGTAACCTGCACTCACGGGGCTTCTGGAGATTGATCTCCTGGGAACCGATGTGTGGACGTAGACTGCTCTCCCAGGAGAGAGAAGGGAAATGATATGGGTGGTTCCCTAAATATCCAGGCTGCTGCCCACTATATTCGAGAAATCGGCACTCTGACGTTCAGCTTTGGGAATTCACTAGTTCTTCCAACTGGGGCAGGTGGCACACCTATTCCAGAGACTGAGGTGGGACATATCCCTGAACCCTCCTTTGGTCACTTTCCCAGCCTGTTGCCACCTTCCCACAGGGTCTGGTGGTCCCTGGACTGCGTGGGTCCAGCTGGGACTGAAGGCACTATAGCCACGAACTACCCTGGAACTGAACACTAGTCCTGACTTCTCAGAACCCACATCCTATTCACTACAATGAGGTCACCACAGCCAGGTTCTAAAGATTATCCCTGAACTATTGGGGTATTTCTGGGGACCGTGATTTATTTAACAAAATAATTGTGGCAGTTTCAGAGGCCCTAAGTCATCTTTACTTCCCAGGGGCTATATAGCTTTGGGGACCTTTTATAGATAGTTATAACAGGCCACTCCCCAGAACTTGCAACTACTGGAACATGATTGCTTGTTTAATTTTATAGTATTGTCCCTTATCAGAAAACATCAAATGACGAGAGAGGTAACTCAAGCCAAGGAGTCCAGTGTCTGGTCCTATTATCTGAGGGGCCACATTTTGGGGTGAACCACAACTCTGGAGCCTTCACTGATGTTTGGAACGAAGACCCTGAGGTCCACACCTTCCCTCACCATCCAGGAAGAACCAGGGGGTCTTTGGAAGTGTTGAAGCAAAAGAAGATTTTTTTCCTTGGCTCCAAAAAGCAAATTATCCACAACTGCCTTGGTCAGCTCGGTCGGAGGGACTGGGCTGGCTTGTGGAGACCTGTCCTGGGCAAGGGGCTCCTAGAGGGGTCTGTACAGGCCTCATAGATGGAATGGGTTTAAATCAAGGAGGAAGCAGGAAGAAGGGTTAAGGCCCAGAGAAGCCATCGGAAGTCCAAGGGTCTCGGAAAGGCTATAAGCAAGGAGCAGGTTCGGGGATAAGAAGTGAGGGCTCAGCCCAGATAGATGCTTATACGACAGACGAGTGAACTGGGACCATCCCTGTGACTGAGGAGGCCATGGCACTGGGGGGACCTGTTCCAATCCAGGATGACCAAAGGGGTGAGCACAGAATGGCTAAGATATGCCAGAACAGACTAATTAGGAAAATTCTAGAAAACGGAGATTCCGTTATATGTTTGATACAGAAATAAAATGCCTACAATTAGAGTTTGATGTTTCCTTGTGTGATGGGCATTTTGTATAACTTTGCAAAGGACCAATAAACGCTCATTAGTTACACAGCTGCCACCAGCTTCCTTCTGGTGTTTTGTGTGGCCTGGTCCCAGCCCCAGTAGCCAACAGGCTCCCCAGCCTCTGGGGCATTAGTAATGCAGCAACTTGTCATCAGGTCTCTTTTTTTGTGGAGGTGAGAGGTCTTTCCTTCCTGCCTTCATTCTTGCCATTGAATAGTGATCCCTCGTACCAATCGAAAAGCTCCCCCTCCTATTGGCACATTGAGGGTCAGCAGGCAGAGTGGGCTGAGCTGCTGGAGGAAGCCTGGGCTCTCCTGGTTGTGTATTGACCTCCTCCAGCTGGCTCACTGGTGTGCAACCTGGACTCCCACTGAGCCCATTTGCTGCTTCTGTCACCTTGCCAAGGGCTTCTCCTCACTCCTCACTGCTCTTCTCCCTCTCCTGTGATTGTGGGAGCAGCTCAGTGAGGCCCCCTCTAACCTTTCCTTGCCTCCCTGTGAGTTTTCCAGCAGGGGCGATGTTCTACATGGGGTGCCGTTCCTGGGAATGACACAGGGTTTCCAGGAGATCAAACAAACAAACAAACAAACAAACCCTGGGGTGGGGTGGGGAGGCGGGGCGGTATCATCTCTGTATGTTCCCTCAGCCCTTAGAACCCAGGGCAGTGCTGGGAATCTTGTCCGTGCTTACTAAAAGAAATAGGAAAAGAAATCAAACACATGGACACATTTAGGGCCTGGCAGTTCTGAAAGTTTGTAGGCTGATACGACATGGCAGTACTTTCAAAATCTCAGCTGCCTCTAGCTATTACACTGGGTCCTAGGGAATCTTGCTTTTGAGTGCTGTGGGTGACAAAATCGTGACTTTTCAGTTGCTCAAGTGCAGGAGACCAGGTTTTCCTGAGCATCCTGGTTCTGAAAGGTTCACTTCTGGAAGGTTCTTCGCAAGCCCACCGATGAGAAACCCAGTGTCTCTGGCTGGCATATTAGAGATGTTAATTTAGTCTTCTGCCTTTATTACATGATCCCATTTAAAAGGAAAAACTCCCTAGCACTGTTTATCTGATTGCTTAGGGTCTCGTGTTGTGATGTATAAAGTTTTACAGTAATTGAAAAAGTAATGAATAACACCCCAGGCAGTAAACAAATCACAAAGTTCATTAATTCCAAATACCGAACATCAATTTGTACAGTGTAAAATAACATTACCTACAGTGTAAGAATGGGAAAGTGGGAATTAATTTTATTTTAATTTTTAATGTACTCTTGACTGCTCATAAAAGATATTAAACATTAACATAATTTAATATATACACTGGCATTTATTAAACCACTGATTCATGAACAAATTAAGCATCATGTATTTTTTAAGTATTAAAGAATCAATAGTGATAATTAACTGGAATGTCAGAGGAAGTGATTATCAACATATTCTGCAGAATCCCCCATAGATTATGCAACCCATATGCTGAAGGACCGCGCAAGGTTGCCATCAGCTGCCTGATCAGCTCAAGAGAGGTTGGAAGACAACATGCCTTCACTTGTTCTGATGAATCAGTGAGCCATACTTCTGAAGATAGTGACAAACCAGGAGATGAATTCCACCCTTGATGCCACCTTCCCATCTAACAAGGAGAGAGGTGTTTCTCGAGTTTAGGCAAATCAAGCTGTGTTACGGAATTCTGCCTACAACACAGGCATCACTAATGATGCAGAATGGCAAACCACACTGGGAGTGTTGCTTGGTCTGAATGACTGTCACCACTCTGTGACATTTCATTGCTGAGCTCTTCAAATTTGAAGGACCTGACTTGAATTTAGGTTTAAAAATTTTTTTAATTTTTAAATACTTTTTTTATTTATTGATGAGAGAGAGAGAGAGAGAGAGAGAGAGAGAGAGGGAGAGAGAGAGAGACACTTTTATTTATGCATTCATTGGTTGCTTCTTGTATGTGCCCTGACCAGGGATCAAACCCGCAACCTTGGCGTATGGCGACGACGCTCTAATCAACTGAGCTATCTGCCAGAGCTGAATTTTTATTTTTTAAATACAAAATCTAACTCAAAATAAGGAGCAAATTGAGATGATTTTTCACTAAAAGGAAAAAGTTGTCACTCTGAGGACTGGATTAGTTGGTAAACCAATCAGGAGCTAAACAAACATAGACTGTCGTGTTGGTTTCTTCCTAGTTGTAAGGTGGATTTACCCCCAGAATTCCGTGTGGTTGATGTTGAAGTTGAGCACTGGATTCCGAGCTGCTAAAAAGAGAATGAATTGTCTCTGAAATTCGTCAGTATATTATTTTGTATTTGTCTAATAGGGCCTTTTGGCTTAAATTATCTAGCTTGACAGGCTAACATGATCAAATTAATAAAATGATTGCCAAGTGTCCACTAAGTACACCCATAAATTCTATTAGTTAATTAATATTTATTTAGGTTCATAATTTCCCCCCAAATGAATCACTTGCACTCAAGCTTATAATCTGCCTCATGTCAGTGGCCTCTTTGCTGGTGCACCCTGTAGAGCCACTTTGGCTCATAATCTGCAATTATTTATGCAAAAAATTAGTAATCAGAAATTGAACTTTATTTAAATAATCCTGGAAGAAATAAATTTGGGACTGAACTGTCCTTTTGTAAATAACTTCTTTCTCCTTTATTATAAAGGTGAGAATATTCATTATATATTATGCACTATAATATAAAGTTAAATGCATATATTTTCCACAACTCCATTGCCTGGATGTTACCTTGTTTACTTTGGGATGCATAAACTTTATTTTTCAAATATACATATAATATATTTTCCCCACAAGTGTGTTCATACTAAGCCTATTGTTTTAAAACCTTTAAGAAACATGTCATATCATAGCAGCTTTCCATATTAATAAATCGGTTTCATCACTTTTTTTAAAAAAAATACGTTTTTTATTGATTTTAAAGAGAGGAAAGCAGAGGGAGAGAGAAACATTGATAGGTATTGATAGTTGCCTCCTCACCAACTACTGGGGATTAAGCCAGCAACCTGGGTATGTGCCCTGACCAGGAATCGAACCAGCCACCTTTTGATGCACGGGACAACGCCCAGCCAACTAAAGCCACACTGGCCAGGGTGACTTCATCACTTAAACCAATTCCAGTTTAAGGCTGCATAACATTTTACAGTATAGAACTTTAGGTTGTTTTTAATTTTCACTGTTTGTTATGGACTGAATTATGTTCCTCCAGAACTCATATGTTGAAGACCTCAGTGTGACTGTAAGGTTCAATGAGGTCATAAGGGTGAGGCCTTAATCCAATATGATTGGCATCTTTATATGAAGAGGAGAGACACCAGAGCAAAGGCCATGTGAGGACACAGGGGAAAGACCTGGTTGTCTGCAAGCCAGGAAGAGGTCTCACCAGAAACTAGCCCTGCCAACACCTTGATCTTGGACTTCTAGCCTCCAAGAAATAAATGTCTGTTGTTTAAGTCACAATTTGTGTTTTTTAGTTATGGCATCCATAGCAGACTAACACACCATTATAAACACAACAGAGGCATATTTGAGGTAAATTCCTAGAAAAGGATGCATTAGTTCAAAAGTATTCCCTGTATCGTCTCCTTTCCCCCTCAACCTGCCTTTATTATTTTCTTCTTTGACTTTCTGACATATATTACCAAATTCCCATCCAGTAGGTTTCTACCCAGTTATTTTCCCACTCTCAGTATATATATGTCTTCTGCACATACTGTAATTTTCAGTCTTTTAAATTTTCACTATCATTTATCGTGATGAAATTTGCATTTCTTTGACTATTAAAAAGAACAATATCTTTCCACATTATTTGCATATCTTGGTTTGTGAATTGCATTTTCATTTCATGTTCCCATTTTTATGGGGGAGAGTCATATTTTTCTTATTTATAAGAGATCTTTATATGTGTTCAGGTATTAATTCAGATGACATAGTTTTTAAACATTTTTTTGTTGCTTCACTTTTTATATTTGTTTTTGACAGGTTTTTTTTTTCATAGTTTGGAAGTTTAAAAAAATCTTAATTTAGTAAAATCTATCAACATTTTCTTTTCAGAATTTCTAGCTTTGGTGTCATGTTTAGAAAGATCTTATTTGCCCCAAGATGTAAAAAATACCTATATATTTTTTTGTTTTTGCATGTGTTTTTAAAATATTTAATCTTTGACCCGACTAGAATTTATTTGGTATTAAGGAGAACTGGGGCTATAATAACATTTTTCCTCTGAATTAAAATTTATTTTGAGATCATTATCTCTTCGCTGATTTGAAATGCCATATATATGATGGAGTATGTTCTGTTTCTGTACTCTGTATTCTGTGCTATTATGTCTACCTTGTTTTAAACCAATTCCATACCATTCAAATTACTGTGACCTATTACAGCAATATATTTTAAATCTGGTAGGGCAAGTTTACTTGACTATTTAAATGGCATTCTCAGCTCATACTGCATGGTTATAAACCATAGTTCGGGTGTGATGAAAAGAGTGTTGCTATTAACAGTTGAGTCTTTTATTTCATTGCTGCTGCAATTATACTGAAAAAACTTATCTTCCATGGTCCCACCACATCATCTCATGAACATTATCTGCTAATGTGTGCGCTTCTCATTCTGGATTATGAGATCCTTGAAGGCATCCTAAATGATTTTTTCCTCACATGAGATGATATTTTATCACCAGTGTAGAGGATAGTACTTAGCATGTAGTTGAAAAATATTAGTGTTCTTTTTTTAAATAAAAAAATAAGCTTTTTTCCATCTGTTTTGGTAACTTTCACTTATTTCAGTTGGTTAAATTTTTTCTTGCATTGAAGCATCATGTCACTATCTCAATTTCTTGGGTTAATTAACCTAAAATTCTTGTAAGTTGTTTATAAAACTATGATTTGAAATAGGTCATCTTGTTTAATAAGCCTACCTTTGGTGACTCTATTCCAACAGATGTTAAACTCATACTATATTCTGTAGAAGATCTTGCAGGATGGACCCCCGGAGGCCGTGTCTAAAGGGACCAAATGAGGGAGGGAGTATTTGTTACATTATGTTTTGGTCAGGGCTGAAACAAGCCTCGCCCTGTATCTAATCTTATTTCTGGAAAGGCTTTTCCTGATCTTATTTTCTACCACAGTGAATAAAGGAGAGTAAAGAGAGGAGAGTTGAATCTCCTCTCCCTTTCTCAGTGGGCACACAGGGATTTCCATTTTTTCTATAATTTATTTCTTTTAAATCAGGGTTTTTCAGGCTCGGCACTCTTGACATTTGGGGCCAAATGATTCTTTCTTGGGCTGTCCTGTACATTGTAGAATGCTTAGCAGCATCCGTGGCCTCTGTCCACTAGCTTCAGTGCCACTCCCCAGTTTTGACAACCGAAGATATTTCCACACGTTGCCAAATGTCCCCTGGAGAGGAAAATTGCCACTCCCCCAACCCCCAATGAGAACCATTGATTTATAATAAAAAACAAATAAGCACAAATAGAATAAATTAAGGAAAAAGAAGAAAATGTTACAAGGGTGTCCCAAAATTCTGTGCTAAATTGGGGACAGGGGTGAGCACACAATAATATGCTGTATTATTCAACATCTTTAAACTCTTCCCACAGACTCAAAAGGAAAATGTATCTTGTTAGTCCTTTTTATAGAAGATATAAATCTTTTAGCTTTTGGATCATTGAAGGTGATGTTTCCAATAAACTGCTGCCTTCCTTCCACCACAGGCTGGACACACCCTGGCAGAACCAACCCCTGGGGATACTGCTCTTTGATCTGCCCCTTCACACACTTCTTTCAGAGATGATGGCAGTTCGTCTTCACTCCTGATGCTGTATGTCGGCCCGTTTATTGTTTCTGCCTGATCTTCAGCAATCTATGACCCCTCCCCCCTTCATATTCCTTCCTGTCTAACCCATTCTTTATACTTCCACAGAGTGATTTTTCTAATAGTTGATATTCCCGTATTTAAACTCCTTCAAAATAATATCCGAACTACCTTAGAGTGGTGCAATAATTGCTATGTGATTCCTCTGCAGATCACCTGGAGTTGGCACAGACTCATAGGTTAAGGGAACGGTCCCTCATAAGACTGCTCTCAGTTCAGATGCCAGGCACAAGTTCAGAGATCCCCAGGCTACCCACACTTCTGACCAACTGGCTACAAATTCAGGGGTCCCCTTAATTACCTAAGGTATGATCTTTTGCTAGAACATTTGATAAACAGAACTCTCAGGAAAGTGGTATACTCACGGTGATAGTTTAATGAGAAAGGGTTACACATCAGGACCAGCCACAGGAAGAGACACGTAGGGCCGCTCCCCAGTTATGACGGAGCATCCTGGATGTCGGGCTTCTGTGCACTTTCCCTGTGGAATCAGGATGCACCGCCCTCCCGCACACTCACGCACTCACCAAGCAGGAAGCTCACCGGAGCCTTGGTGTCTTGAGTTTTAAGGGAGTTTCATTATGTGGGCATGATTAAACTCCATCTCCAGCCCCAGGCCCACTGCCAAGCGGTCAGCTGGCTCAAAACCCCAACCTTCTAATCACATGGTCTGTGGGGAGTCCACATCCTGAGTCGTATTGTTAGCATAAACTCAGGTGTGGTCAGGGACCCACCATAAGTAATAAAGAATCACTCAGGAAATTCCAAAGGTTTGGTGTTTCCCTCTGAAGAACCAAGGACAAGGACCAGACAAATTCTCTGTCATACAACACACGGCATTCAGGTCCTACCCCAGCCATTCTTCCCAGCTCACCCCATCCTCTCTCATTTCAGGGCCTGGGTTGAGCGTCCTTGAACACACCTTGCTGATGTAGTCCCTGCACATGCTATTCCCTCTGCCTACCTTTGTTTTCTCCTTGGTCTGTCCAGTGAAGTCCTCCTCATCTGTCAAGACACAGGTAAGCAGCTCCAGCTCTGTGGAGCCCTCCCAGGCACTTAACCCCCACCTCCCCGGTGCTGGCTGAACTCCTGGTTCATTTCTAGATTATCTTTGCACTTACATCTTCGGGCCAGGATTGTTTGTTGAGATGTCTGTCTGCTCTGCTGGTACATAGTAAGTGACTTTCCTGAGCAAGTGTTTTGTGGGGCTTTGCCTTTATTATTGGAAGTTATACTTGTCTTTTTAGAACGTGTCCTCTGGCCCTCCTTCGCTGCCCTTTCCGGCACCTCATCCTCATGCTCTGGCACAGTGGCAGTTCATCATTACAGACATCCCCCTTAGCTTCTGATGGGTGAGCAAAGCGACCTTCGAAGATCTTGTGGCTGACAGTCCTGCCTGGCCATTTGTGCTTTGGCGAACTTGTGGATAACATTGCTGAGATGACACAGGTAAGATTTGTTAAATATCTAGAAATAAGGAATGGTTAAGTATATCATGATCCCACCCCTTAGATGAAGTATTATAAAGGGTGTTCCAAAATTCACGCAAGAAGTAATTTTGATAGAAAACACAGGTTTATAATGAAAAATTGTACATTTTTTATTGATTCATAAAGTATACAGTACAGTGGGGCCTTGACTTAAGAGTGTCCCGACTAATGAGTTTTTTGAGATACCAGCTGTCTCTGGGCGGATTTTTTGCATTGAGTTGACAGAGTAATTTGAGTTAACAGCTCCTTAACGAGCTCAGTCTCAGAACGAATTAAACTCGTAAGTCAAGGCCCCACTGTATAGGGTAATGTATGGAATAGCATATTGGGTAGATGGCCTCCATGGATTTGCTGGCACATACGCACTCTTTTGTTATTGCCTGAGCAGCTGCATTTTCGAATTTTCAAAGAATGGTCCGATGATGCCTCCAGCCCAAAATCCGCACCAAACAGTGACACGTTGTGGATGCATTTGTTTCTCAACAATCACTCGTGGATTTTCTGAACCCCAAATTCGACAATTTTGTCGATTAACCAAGCCATCAAGATGAAAATGAGCCTCATCGAAATACAGCCACATTTATGCAAAACGGTCATGGAAAATTTCAACAAAAGAGTGTGTATGTGCCAGCAAAGCCGTGGAGGCCATTTACCCGATATGCTATTCCATACATAACCCTATACTGTATACTTTATGAATCAATAAAAAATTACGATTTTTTAATTATAAACCTGTGTTTTCTATCAAAATTACTTCTTGCATGAATTTTGGGACACCCTTTACATATAAAACATGTTTATGAGATTTGGATTAAAACAGAGAGATGCTTGTGTATTTATTATACTTGGAAGAAAAGCAATCACAACCATGATGAAAAAATATATAAACTAAGACACCCGACAAGCATTAAAGAAAGAAAGAAAGAAAAGGCCTGTGTAGAAATACTCCAAAACAGTATTCATCTTTGGGTAATGGAAATTGGGTGATTAGTGCCCATCTTCTTTATACGTTCCTGCTTTTAAAACGTTTTCTGTATCAAGCATGTATTGCATGCTTAAAATTAGGAGAGGATAGTTCCTCTCTGTGTTCCTAAAGAGGTAGGCAAAAGGTGAAATCAATTTAACTTGGGTACGTCCACCTGCAACTGGAAGTTTACAGGTGAGAAGATTCACACGTTTGCTTTTTTTGGCAATGAGAGGAGGCAGTGAGAAGAGAGGTGCAGATGGGAATGAAGGGGGAGGAAATAAACCAGGCACTCCCGCCCCACACTTAGGAGAACTGCCAGAAAGACAAAAGTCAACCAGATAAAAGGGTTTTTAAATGGAGACTAAAATCAAATCAGTTCTTAAATGGTCACTTTCCTGTCAAAGAAAGGCAGCTTGAATAGTGAAGATTTAACTATTTACTTATTAAACAATTATTTTTTAAAATAAAGGATTTATGTTGTTTCGTTGATCTCTTTCATTATCAGCATAACTCATAAAACATATATCCCTTTCTGGAAGAACTCCAATCACAACAAAAGCTGGGCATTTTGGAAAGAAGTGTTAGTTTCAGAGTAAGCTACCCAAGAAACTGCATTTAACCTTTGAAAACTCTGGTTAAAATCCCTTTGATCCAAAGCATTTAAAAAATGCCCTCAACCTGAGCACACAACCCTCCTTAGAGGAGAGCAAACCGGAGTGAGCTTCCTCCTGAAGGTTTTATTTTTTGGGTAATCCTTACCTGAGGATATTTTTTCCATTGATTCTTAGAGAGATTGGAAGGGGAGGGGGAGTGGCAGAGAGAGAGAAACACTGATATGAGAGAGACACACTGATTGGTTGCCTCTTGTACATACCCCAACCAGGGTGGGGATTGAACCTGCAACCCAGATACGTGCCCTTGACTGGGATTCAAACCCGAGACCCTTTGGTGTGAGAGCCAACGCTCTAACCACTGTATTCGCCAGCCAGGGCACCTCCTGAAGATTTTAAAGATCCTAAATGGTAACATCATTATCAGGTGTTGTTGCTGACGCTCATTTCTATACAATATCTCAAATCCTTACATATTTCAGATAGATTCTTGAGTATGTGAATTGTGATTAGGCACAAATAGGCTAGTTTAGCTATGGCTGAAGAACTACCACTTGGGATTGTGTCTACATAGTAAGGCATTTCCAACCTAAGACAGTTCTACCCTCCTCACCACCCACTTCAAAAAAATAAATAAATAAAAAGGAATGCAGATCATACCGATGAAGTGGTTCAGGCTCTTTTATTTTCTTGTGGAATCTCCTGTCTCCAAAGGCACATTTTCTTTCTTTTACTTCATAGGGGTGACCAGAAAGTTCCCTAAGATGGAATGAGTTGATAGACCAGTTTCTCCAGTTGCCTCAGTTGGTGGGTGAGGATTCTTTCCCTCTTAAGATGAAAGGAGTTTGCTTTTACATGTTCTGGGTAGACCAGTTTAAGAGTCTCTGTTCACCCCTGAAACTAGTTGGAATACCTCCAGACACTGGGATCCAGACCTCTGAGGGTGGAGATGGTGTCATTTACTCATTCATTCACGTTCTCATTCTGTATTATTTGGGACTCTTGGTTGTAAATGACAGAAAGTCAACTTCAATCTGTTCAACTGAAATGGGGAATGTATCATAAGGATATTGGGACGTTCCTCAGAATCCAAGCATAGAAACGAGGCCCCAGGGACAACTAGAATTAGCGTTCCAGAATTTCTGGGACCCTCTTCTCCAACTGACATCGGCTTTCACCCTTCTCCCTCCACAGGCAGGTTTCCTCTGCTCCTCCACTACCTCCTGGGCTATTACATCTTGCAGTCCAGACACATAAGAGACACCGTGTAGCTTCTCTTTCTCAGTTCTGGTTCCAAAGTTCCTGGAAGAGAAGTTTTCGTGGCCTGGCTTGCCTCAGAGCCAAGACTGAGCACCTACAGCCTGAAAACTTGGCTGAGTTGAGTCATACAGTTACCCTGACCAACCAATCAGATGATGCCAGGAGAGTGAGGTCTCATTGCACTAACATGACCACATTGTAAATTCAAAAAACAGGGTGCTAATTAAGCAAAAATTAAACTAATTAACCAAAAGAGTGTTCACTACCTATTCTTTTTTCTATATCCTGCAAAAGTAAATGGGAATTATGTAGATACTATTTTGCCAACAAACAAGTACTGAGCACCTAACTATCATGTGTCTAACTGCCTCTTGCCAATCCTTTTGTTCACATTGAGTCCTCCATGACATTACTTAAAGGCCTTTTCCTATAGTTTCCAGCCCCTAATCATGCCCACCTCTTCTGCATTCACCAGGGCCAGTCTGGCTGCCTACTTTACTGAGATCAAGACTGTGCCTCACCATCTCTCATCCAACTCCTTTGCTACTGAAATAAAGGCCCTTGTCACACATCTCTCCTGCACAATCTCTCCTTCCCACTTTTCCTTCTTACAGGTTTTCTTCCTCCAGCTTCAGAGAAAATATTCACTCTTGTCAGTGTCTAGAGGTAATCAAGATCTGTGAGCAGGGTCCTGGCCTCGTAGCTCAGTTGGTTAGAGCATCATTCTGATATGCCAAGGTTGTGGCTTCGATCCCCAGTCAGAGCACATATAAGAAACAACTAGTGAATGAATAAATAAGTGGAACAATAAACCTCTCTATCTATCTATCTCTATCTCTCTTTCCTCAATAAAGATTTGTGAGAGAGATGCAAGCTAAATTAGAATGCACTAGAAAGTAAGATAGATGCTAGAATAGCAGCTTACCAATTTAGAGGAGTAATCTCTGCCACAAAGAATAGAAATACTTAAAAGTGGTTGAGTAGTGCATTCTCTTCCTTTGGTCAAGCCATGTACAAAGCCAAGTCATAATTTGAAACCATTTTTGGTTTATTCTAAGAAATCCCTGCCACAGCCACTAAAAATACCCATGGTGTCTGTGTGGTGAAATAATAATAATAATAATAATAATAATAATACTATATAATAAAAGCCTAATATGCAAATTGACCAAACAGCAGAACGACCAGTGGAATGACCGGTCGCTATGATGCACACTGACCACCAGGGGACAGATGCCCAAAGCAGGAGCTGCCCCCAGCCCACAGGCCCCAGGCCAGCCAAGGTGGGTGCCAGCGGGGGCCCCCTGATCGCCCTGCTGATCACCCCACAGAGGGAGGCAACCCATGGCAGCAGCGGGGCAATCGGGGGGCTGGGGCGGTGGGGTGATCAGGGGGTGGGGACAGGCGGCAAGCAGGTGGCGTCGGCCCCCACTACCCCCAATCGCACCGCCAGTTGCCTCCCACAGAGGGAGGTGAACAGCAGTGGTGGGGGGTGGGGCCCCCTGGCGGGCAGCACCAGGCTGGCCAAGGCGGGTGCCAGGGTGGTCTTTTAATTGCCCCACAGATCGGCCCTGATCACTGGCCAGGCCTAGGGATCCTACCGGTGCACAAATTTCATGCACCAGGCCTCTAATAATAATAATAATAATAATAATAATAATAATAAAGTGAGCTGTTTTGTGCCTTCTGAATGGTTTTTCCTATATAGAAAAGACTATTCAAAAGTTTACTTTTAGTTTTGTCTAATGGCAAAAAGTTTGCAGGAGTCCAGCAAACTATGGCCTGGGTCAAATCTGCCCACTCCAATTTGTATGGCCCATGACTAAAAAATCGTTTTTACATTTATAAATGGTGGAAAAAATGGAGCAAGAGAGTAATATTTTGAGACATGTGAAAACTGTATGAAATTCAAATATCAGTGTAGTTGCCACAGAGACCTTATCTCCTGCTAAGTCTAAAATATTTACTATGTCGGCTTTTCCAGATCCCTGGTTTAAAAGATTGGTGTTGCGTTTATTAAAACAACAAATTCAAAACCTTAGTGTGTTTTTAAGCTTTTAAAAAACCAGGTGGTTACACAGCCATGAAACCACAACCACTACAATCAAGATAACAAACATTTCCATCACCTCAAAGAGCGGCTCCCTGCCTCTGCTCCCGGAGCCAGGAAACCACTGATCTGCTTCCTGTCACTACATTTTTATTTGCATTTTCTAGAATTTTATAGAAATAGATTCATACAGTAAGCACTCTTTTGTGTCTGGCTTTTTTCTTTTTCTTTTTTGGTCCAGATTATACAGATTTTGAGAGTCATTCATGTTGTTGTATCAGTAGTTTGTTCCTATTTATTGTTATGCTTTAAAAACTTTAAAAATTTTAGTCTAAAATTTCTGTATTATGGAACATTTAAACATACCTAACAAAAAAGTTCCAAATAATGTATGAACCCCCATGCACACATTACCTAGCTTCAACATTACTAATTTAGGGTCAACCTTGTTTCAACCATACCTCCTCCACCCATGAACTCCCTCCCGTATTTGAAGCAAATCCTAGGCATCATACCTTTTCCCCTGCAAATATTTTAGTATGTACTTCTAAAAAAGTATGGACTCTTTAAGAAACATATAACCACAACACCACTATAATGCCTATAAAATTTTAACAATAAAAAATAAAATTTTAGCCAAACCGGTTTGGCTCAGTGGATCGAGCGTCGGCCTGCGGACTGAAGGGTCCCAGGTTCGATTCTGGTCAAGGGCATGTACCTTGGTTGTGGGCACATCCCCAGTGGGGGGTGTGCAGGAGGCAGCTGATCGATGCTTCTCTCTCATCGATGTTTCTGGCTCTCTATTTCTCTCCCTTCCTCTCTGTGGAAAATCAATAAAATATATTTAAAAAAAACAATAATAAATAAAATAAAATAAAATTTTAACAGCAAAACTAGTTGGCTATGTAATAATAAATGTTTTAATTGAAGAACAATGTCCTTAAATGTTCAAGTTCTGCTTAAAATTTTAAGTCTATAAATTTTAGCAATAATTTCAAGGGGTCTTGAATACTGTTTGTTTCAATTTATAAAGGCTGCCCAGTTTAACAGAAGGCCCTTTGGGGTTGGCAAACTATAGCCTAGGGCTTGCTACTTGTTTTTATAAATAACTTTTTATTAGAACTCAGCCATGTCCATTCATTTATATGTTTATTATCTACTAGAGCCCCGGTGCATGAAATTCGTGCACTTGGGGGTGGGGAGTCCCTCAGCCTGGATTGCCAGAAGGCACAGGCCAGTCTGAGGGACCCCACCGGTGCATGATTGGGGCCGTGGAGGGACGCAGGAGGTTGGCCAGCCGGGGAGGGACCACGGGAGGGCTCCAGGGCATATCCGGCCCATCTCGTTCAGTCCCAATTGGCCAAACCCCAGAAGCAAGCTCACCTACCTGTCGGAGTGTCTGCCCCCTGGTGGTCAGTGCACATCATAGCGACTGGTCCACCAGTTGACTGTCTGCACCCTGTTGGTCAGTGCACGTCATAATACGCAGTTGAGCTGCCGTAGCATATCATTAGCATATTACGCTTTGATTGGTTGAATGACTGACTAGATGACTGGACACTTAGCATATTAGGCTTTTATTATATAGAATGGCTGCTTTCCCAATAAATGGCACAACTGAATAGTTGTGACAGAGAGCCTCTGGCCCACAAAGCTTAACATATTTACTACCTGACCCGTTAAGAAAATGTTTGCTGACCTCTGCTGGAATTTATACATTTCATATAAAGTTATATATTGAATACATTTTTTTTCCTTTTTAGGTACTTCAGTTACCACCTGACAATACATCAATCTTTTTCAAGTACTAATTTTTATAAAGTCCCAATTATACTCACAAATTAGGTAAACTTTATTATTTTTTTTAAAGTAATTTTACTGATTTTTAGAGAGAGGAAGAAAGAGAAACATTGTTGTGAGAGCAGAACATCAATTGGTTGCCTCCTGCACACCCCTTATTGGGGATTGAACTCACAGCCTGGGCATGTGCCCTGACTGGGAATTGAACCCACAACCTTTTGGTGTATGGGATGATTCCCAACCAACTGAGCCACACAAGCCAGGGCTAAATTTGGTAAACTTTGAATGTTTTTTAGATGTTCTGAAACTCTGCTTAGGCTTCATAAGCTTTCAACTTAAAATCAGGAGTCTATATCAGTTACTCAACCATACACTTTAAATTGTTCTCATAAGGGTGTATCTCAAGCCAAATTCTTGCACACAGTTGTAGTACAGAAAACATCTAATGTATCCAGATTTCTTCTTACTACAGAAACTATGGTTTTGATTCTCCTAAACCTTGCCTATTAAGTTATTTTCCTGAAGTGGGAAGATATGAAGCCCTGGGGAAGACTGTCACCATCCCAGTAACCAGAGCTGATCTGCTGAGGGAGGGAGATGCTGCCCCAATTAATTGAGGTAACAGCAGAGATTTGGGTAGGACCTGAGTTTTATAGTTGCAGACATGCAGGGTTTACCACCACTACTGCCCTACTAAGTCCTTTTGGAAAATACTACGTAGAGGCCTTTGAGGCTTGCTGGGTGCTCATCTTGAGATCACACAGTGCTCATTTGAGGGCAGCAAGAGTCTGTCCATTCCTTGATTAGATTTGCATCTTTTGGTTCCTAATTCACTTCCTATCTAACTCTAAAGATCTTCGAACTCTCAGGGACCCAAAAATATATTTTCATTTATCTATTTTCACCTGCAAATAATAGAGTATGTATTTCTAACATATTAACACTTTTAAAAGGAACCTCAGTGCCAGTAGTTTGTCTAGAATTAAGAATTACTAGATATCATCTAATACTTCTCTTGTTCACCTCTTCTTTCTCCACTTGCCTAAAAAAGGTCTTTTTACAATTTGTTCAATCAGAATCATAATGAGGCCATATACTGTATTGCATTTGGTCTCCAAAGTCTTTTCATCTATTGCAATCCTCCATCCCCTTGTGCCATTGATTTGTTGAAGAAACTGGGTTGTTTTCTATAATTTCCCATATTCTGGATTTGGTTGATTGAGTCTAGGTGATATGATGTCTTTAAATTGTCTTTTTTTTTTTAAACCCCTATATTTCTAGCAGGCTTGATTAGTTGTTTTTTGTTGTTGTTTTTTTTGTTTTTTAGTCAAGCATCCTTCATAGGTGGGTAAATGTATTTTCTAGCTAGCAAAGACTTGAACTTGATATGACCTTGCATTCTTTTTTGCTATTTCTAAGATATTTAACATGGTAAACTTATTGAAATTTGGATATCCCACATGGCTTTCCCTTGGACTTGCAGTCACCACTCACATAATAGCTAATTTTTTTAAAAAAATATATTTTATTGGTTTTTTTACAGAGAGGAAGGGAGAGAGATAGATAGAGAGTTAGAAACATCGATGAGAGAGATACATCGATCAGCTGCCTCCTGCACATCTCCCACTGGGGATGTGCCCGCAACCCAGGTACATGCCCTTGACCGGAATCGAACCCGGGACCTTTCAGTCCGCAGGCCGACGCTCTATCCACTGAGCCAAACCGGTTTCGGCAATAGCTAATTTTTAAGTGCTTTCCAGGGACAATGTTAATTAAGTACCTTACCTATATGCTCATTCAATTTTCTAAACTTTTTGCAGACAAGGGAACTAGAGCTTAGAGAGTTTGATTAACTTAACCCGGTTAGTAAGTGATGGTGTGAGTTCAGGGGTGGAATTGCAATCCCAACTTCCTAGCATTTCCCGCTGGGAACAATTCCAACTCTCAGTCTCCGCCTTTTAAGCGGTTCTCACGGAAACTTGCAGGTATCCAAATTACCGGGAGGGGCCCCGCCCTGCCAGCCCCGCCCCGCCGTAGTGAGCGTCAGGAAAACCACACTTCCCAGAGTGCACCGCGACCACGATGGCCTCACTACCGGCGTCAGCTCGCCGGGCGCCATTTATGTAGCCGGGAACGGCGGTGCGGCCTGCGACCATGGCGCTGTTCCCGGCCTTTGCGGGCGTTAGTGAGGCTCCCGATAGCGGGAGCGCCAGGAAAGGTAAGCGCACAGAAGGGACGAAGAAGACACTCGGCGGGCTTAAGATATAGTTCCTCCGCCCCCTGGCTTTGGATTTGTTGGTCCACCTGTGTCCCAGAGTTCCCCGCGGCGCTGCAAAGCCTCCTGGGAAGGGCCGCTGTCCGGGTCCCGGCTTCTTCGGGGCGCGAGTCCTGGAGTTACGGAAGGAGAGAGACCTCGGAGGGACGCTGGAGCTGGGACTTCCATAAAGTCATTCTTCCTCTGAGCCTCAGTTACTTCGCCTCTAAAGTGGTGATAATGGTGCTCCACGCGTCAAGGAAACTCCTGGCGCAAATGCTGGGTGTTCTAGTGCCCTCCTCCTGTTGTACTTAATCCTGAGATGCTGATTGGGTTCATGGCTTTAGGCCGGCCGAGAGCTGGGGCATGAGGACCCCAAGCCCAGTCAAACTGTTTCTCTCCCGACAGGCACAGCGGCTGGGAATAGACGTAACATTTAATTTTTGAGAGCCTACTGTGTGCCAGGTGATGGCCTAATATGTAGTATGTCAGCCTTAACCGTCCCCTGGAGGTCTGCAGTGTTAAAAATTGAGGCACCGACAGGCATGCCTCCGAGATGTTGAGAGTTTGGTCCCAGACTACCCCGCAGTTAAGCGAGTTGTATTCTTGTTGGTGGAGGGTCTTCCATTCGTAAAAAATGCAACACCTGTGAAGCACAGTACAGGGAAGCTCGGGAATAGGAGGATGCCTACAGGGAATTGTAACGTACAGGAAGTCTAAGTCATGCGCCTAATGTGGCGGAGTCCAGTTGTATCTGACACCTCTTACATCCTCTCAGATGGCTCTGACATCTATATTCTGGTAATACAATAATAGTGAGTAATTTCTTATATAATTAGTGTAATTTTGATCATCCTGTACTGACTCTAATCTCCATGTGGTTAGGACAGTGTCTGTTCACTGTAGCACACTTAGCCGCTAGCATAGGTCAAAAATAGAGTAGATGTTCACTACATATTTGCTGAATGTAGAGAACAATAGTAGGTGCTTAACAAAAAAATAGCAGTACAAGGCAGGATGTTATAGATGTCACTAGAGGCCTGATGCACGCAATTCATGCACTCGGGGAGTCCCTCAGCCCCGCCTGTGCAGTCTGGGACCCCTCGCTCCTTACTGCCCTTAGACCTGCAGTGGAGGCGGGAGAGGCTCCTGCCACCGCTGCTGAGCTCTCCAGCCTTGAGCCTGTCTTCTGGCTGAGCAGAGCTCCCCCTGTGGGAGCGCTCTAACCACCAAGGAGCAGCTCCTGCATTGAGCATCTGCCCCCTGGTGGTCAGTGCGTGTCATAGCCACCGGTGGATTTGCATGTAAGGCAGGGGTGGGCAAACTTTTTGACTCGAGGGCCACAATGGGTTCTTAAACTGGACCGGAGGGCCGGAACAAAAGCATGGATGGAGTGTTTGTGTGAACTAATATAAATTCAAAGTAAACATCATTACATAAAAGGGTACGGTCTTTTTTTTTTTTTTTTTTTTTTTTTAGTTTTATTCATTTCAAACGGGCAGATCCGGCCCGCGGGCTGTAGTTTGCCCACGGCTGCTTTTATTATATAGGATAGGTTAACTATAGGAATAATGACTTCTCATGGGAGCTTCATATAAGGCTTTATGTAGGAGCTAATTTTAGAGGCGGGTCTTCAAGAGGGTGGGGTTTAGACAAATAGAGTTAGTGGGAGGGCATTCCAGAGGCTTCGAAGGCATGCAGGAAGGGGAGCATGAGACCTGTGCAGAGAACTGCAAATAGTCCAGTTTGTCTGGAAATATAGAGGAAATATAGAAGCCTTGGGAAATTTGGTTGGGACTGGTGATGAGGGAAGGTAGTGACTTGAGTAACAGGCCAAGGGCTTATCCTTTTATTATGGAAGGGTGACATGGAAGGTTCATAAGGGGAGTGTTGCTCTTGTCTTTTATCTTAACTAGTACTTGTTGGACGCCTGGGTATCCTGCATGGATAATGTTTGTAAAAGTGTTGTTTGTAAAGTACTGTATTTTTAAAAATTTAAACAACGTATTACTCAATGAAATTAATGTAATCTCATTGTCAGTCAATGGTCAGACTTCCCAGCTTGTCTCAAAAATGGCCTTTTATAGTTGGTTTGTTTAAGTCGGGATCCAAAAAAGATGCAACGTTGCATTTTGTGAGTATGTCTCTCAGTGCCTTTTAAGTATAAAGGTTTCTTCCTCCCCTCCGTTTTCCACTGTGATTTGTTGTGGAAACTGGATTGTTTGTCCCATACATATTTTCCACCAAATCCTCCTGGTGTCGTTTAACATGCTTCTCCCAGTGTTTCCTGTAAACTGGTAATTAGATCTAGAGAGTTAATTAGATTCAGGCATAATTTTTTTTTAGTTGAAAATAGCTCATTGGAGGTGCTCTGCACTCGGTGTTGAATCAGATCAGGAAGATCTGCTGTCTAGTTTTCTCTCCCTTAGTGATGTTAAGATCCATCGGTGGGTTCCTGGACAACCGGACTCATCCAGTATATTTTTAAAATATAGTATTTTACAAACATTACAAACATTATCCATGCAGGATACCGAGATGTCCAATAAATACTGGCTAAGATAAATGACAAGAGCAACACTCCCTTTATAAACTTTCCACTGTCAGTCTTCACCTAATAATCTTTGCAGCCATTTATGATTATTGCTTAGATCTATTATTTCGTTGGGGTTACAAAATGGTTATTTTCTAATTTTAGCATCCCTCCCATATTTGTTAGCTCAGTTATTTTATGAAGAACTTTCCTCAACACTATTGGGACAACCCAAAGTATAGTATAAGCCACGTCCTCTGCCTCGGTGTTTCTTGGGAGCATATTTGCCTAAGTCCTTCTCATCCTTTAGTTCAGTGGTTCTCAACCTTCCTAATGCCGCGACCCTTTAATACAGTTCCTCATGTTGTGGTGACCCCCAACCATAAAATTATTTTTGTTACTACTTCATAACTATAATTTTGCTACTGTTATGAATCGTAATGTAAATATCTGATATGCAGGATGTATTTTCATTGTTGCAAATTGAACATAATTAAAGCGTAGTGATTAATCACAAAAACAATATGTAATTATATATGTGTTTTCTGATGGTCTTGGGCGACCCCTGTGAAAGGGTCGTTCGACCCCCAAAGGGGTCGTGACCCACAGGTTGAGAGCCGCTGCTTTAGGTCTTAAATGAGATGCTCTTCCAGGCAGCCTTCTCTGATCCATATCTAGTTTGGATGAGGGGACCTAAGTATGTGCTCTGATTTTATGCTGGGTGTTTTCTCTATTTTGGCGTTTGTCCCATTGCATACAATGACTGCCAGTGT
The DNA here is from genome assembly GCF_028538775.1 of Myotis yumanensis. Classification (NCBI taxonomy): domain Eukaryota; kingdom Metazoa; phylum Chordata; class Mammalia; order Chiroptera; family Vespertilionidae; genus Myotis; species Myotis yumanensis. Next base: position 11,193,241 of record NW_027223752.1, read on the forward strand.
GTCAGCTCCCTGAGGGTCATGTTGGGTTTGTCCTATTGGTTTTGCATTCCTAGCATCTACAACAGTGCCTGGCTCTCAGTAAAAAAAAGTGCTGAATGAAAGAGACTCAGATTATTTTATTCAGTGTTGTACAACTAATAAATAGTAAAGCCAGTATTTGAACACAGGTTCTTCTGACTCTAGAACTTGTGTTAGAAACAACACTATGATATTAACATGCTCTGGTTTTGGTTGTTTATACATTATCTGTGGGTCTGGGTGTTTTCAAATTGTAGGTTTACTTCGTGCAAGAGCTGACTTTGCCTAGGTTCAATATTTTTATCGATTTCAGAGAGGAAGGGAGAGGGAGAGAGAGAGATAAAAACATCAATGATGAGAGATAATCACTGATTGGCTGCCTCCTGTACACCCCCCACCGGGGATCGAGCCTGCAACCGAGGCATGCGCCTCTGACGGGAATCGAACCAGGGACCCATCAGTGCAGAGGCCGACGCTCTAGCCAAACCAGCCAGGCCTCACCATTTTTAAGTGTAGTTTTGAGCCACGTTTTCTGGTGCTTTTTGTAGGAATGTTTGTGCTGTCAGATTCTTTGTCACAAAGTAAGGGTTTTCATCAAAATGAAGAGCTTGGCTCATTCTTTTTAAAGGAACCCCTTCCTTCATACATATGCTAATTTATTTATGCAATGAGCCCTAGAAATGTCTTTGAATTACCATCCCTGGAGATGTGGCCTTCACCTGAGTTCACTTAAACAAACTAGTAATCAATGCTATTTGGTTATAATAGGATGGGGAATGGGTATAGAATTGGATACTTTATCCAGTTGTGATTCAGAATTTATGATAAGTATAAGGTTATGATTAAGTATAAGCACTATAGGAGCAGAGGCCTGGCCTATCTTGTTCACCACGGTACCCCCCAAAGCCGACAACTGTGCCCGGCACATAGTAAGTATTCAATACTCTATTCTTTAAGTTATTAAATCTCTATTTACAGTGAAGTCTAGAAGAGTTATATTAGTTGTACTTTATACCTACCTGATGGCATACTTTTTAAACTCTCTTCCATTTGTTCAGTAAATTAGGTGCTGGGATACAAAGATGAAAAGATATGGTTCAGATCTTTATTCATTCATTATAGGACAATTATTTATGAGTCCAGTTACTTTGTGCTGGGAGTTGGAAATACAGGAGTGAGTGGTTATGGCTTCTGCCCTCATGTTGCTTTTAGTTTGGGAAGAAAGGAGATGGAGGAGGAAGAGGGAAGCTGGAAACCAGTTGGTGTATTTGTTTGGCTGGCAAAATATTTTTGTTTTGTCTTTTTTCTGTTGTCACTCCCTATAGTGTCACAGTAATTGTTACTAACCTGGACCCTATAGGGGTGTGAGTTGTTGACCTTTAGTTTAGAACAAGCATGTCAAACTCAAAGGCTAACACAGGCCAAATAAACAAGGTTTAAGTTTATGTGGCTGCAAAAAACAAGAGCTTCAATTTTCATGGAACGTAGGTTTATTTCGATAGAGACATGTGAATACAAAGGGCTGAAATAAATGAGTCATCGTTAACATAAAATAATAGAAAATTTTAATAAAAATTAATATTTTTTCTTGAACATTACCAGACACTGAATAACTGCACAAATTAATAAGCGTAAGGCAAATAAACCTGTTTTTCTTGTTCTCCAAAAGCGAAATACTTCCTGTTGTGCACACCAAACAAGTCAGTCCAAGACCAATGACGTGGCACTCAGCTGCTAAAATATTCGCTGCTAGTATTAGTGGAGAGAAATGGTGCGCCTGTGCGGAAGGCACTGAAGGGAAATGAATGCAACATGATTCTAGTAATCAGTCATTAGTGAACGTTGTAGTTTGTTATTAATAATTATGTATAACAGGATATTGTAAAAATTAAGTTATGGAATTTTTATTAAAATGATTCTTACATACCGTTATATTGGCTGGGCCGCAAAAATATTCATAGTGGGCCACATGCGGCCCGTGGGCCATGAGTTTGACATGCTTGGTTTACACTGACAAAAGATCATTTGAAATAAAGGTCACACAGAGGGCCAGTGATTATTTGAGTTCAAAACCCAAGAGTTGTTAGTTCTTTTTTTTTTTTTTAATATATTTTATTGATTCTTTACAGAGAGGAAGGGAGAGGGATAGAGTTAGAAACATTGATGAGAGAGAAACATCGATCAGCTGCCTCCTGCACACTCCCCACTGGGGATGTGCCCGCAACCTAGGTACATGCCCTTCACCGGAATCGAACCCGGGACCCCTGAGTCCACAGGCCAACGCTCTATCCACTGAGCCAAACCAGTTAGGGCCAGTTGTTAGTTCTTTATACTCTCTCTCTCCCCACTCTACCCCCACCCCCATGATCCTATATGCCTTAATTGCACCCTTAAAAACTCCTTCTTGTACCTTCTGAAGGACTTTGGAGAGGCACACTGTGTTTTTTGACATTGTGTTTATTTACCTTTCCTCCAAGCTGTTGTCACCATCTAGAATCTTTATGTAAAAATACACTGGAATTGTTCGAGAGCACCTCTCCTTGCATGTTTTTTCCACCTCTCCCCACTTTTCTTTCCCTCTGTTCACTCTAGAATCCAGTTGTTGTGGAAATAATTGTCATCTCAGCAAGCAACAGGAACTATTTTCACATGCCTCTTGCCGGGATTTGGCCCAAGGGAAGGGAACCAACCTCAGAAGGAACAAGGAGACAGTAGAAAAAAGATTGTGTGCACGGTTGTTTAGCACTTACTGGGTCTGACTTTATAAATGACTTAGTCCCTTTGAGCCTTAGTTTCCTCTGCTATATAGTGGAGATCATCATCCCATAGAGGATTAACAGATAAAGATGTACGGTGCTTCCCCTGATGCTGGGCCTACTGTAGGCACGTAATTAGAATCCCTCTCTTCTTTCCCCCTTTCCTGTGCTTTTTAATGTACCTCTCCTCCTGAGGAATTTCCTTCCTTCCTTTCCTGTTTTTCACAAATATTTATTAAACTCCTACTACTGTATGCCAGGCACTGGGTCCAGTGCTGGGGTATAGCAGTGAAGAAAACAAAATACTTGTCACCAGGGACTAGAATACAAAATATGTAAAGAACTCTTATAACTCAATAATAAAAAGGCAATCCAATTAAGAAATGGGCAATGAATAGCTATTTCTAGTCCAGTATGAATGGCAATGAACACATGAAAAGTTGCTCAATATCAGTAATCATCAGGGAAATGGAAATCAAAACTACAATGAGAAAATATCACACCACTCAGACGACTGTAATATAAAAGACAGTAGCACGTTGGCAAGGATGTGGAGAAATTGGAATCCTCATACATTGTTAGTGGGAATGTAAAATGGTGCAGCCAGTTTGGAAAACAGCCTGGCAGTTCCTCATAATGCCAAGCATGAGTTACCTAGCAATTCTGCTCCTAGACATCAGCCCAGGAGAAATGAAAACATGCATTCATATAAAAACCTGCACATGAATGTTTATGGCAGCGATATTCATCATAGCCCCAAAATGGAAACAACCCAAGTATCCATTAACTGATGAATAGGTAAAATGTGGTATAATCCATAAAATATTATTCGGCAATAAAAAGGAATAAAGTAGTGGTACATGCTATAGCATGGATGAATCTTGAAAACATGTCAAGTGAGAGAAGCCAGTTACAAAAAGCCATGTGTTGTATGATCTTGTTTATATTAAAAGTCCAAAATAGGCAAGTATGTAGAGAAAAATGATAAGTGGTTACCTAGGACTGGAGTTGGGGTGGGAGAGTCGGAGGTGGGTGGTGGAGAGTAACTGTTAACAGGTATGAGGTTTCTTTTGGGATGGTGAAAATGTCCTAAAATTATTTTATAGTGATGTTACACCATATTCTAAATCCCACTGAATTGTACATTTTATAAGGTTAAACCTTATGGTATATAAATCATATGCCAGTACAACTGTTAAAAATCTAATTACCCTTTTCTATTCTAACTGCACCCATCTTCTCAGCCTAAGAATATGCCCTGACCACCCATCCTAAAACAAAGTAGGACAAATATAAACCCCTCGTTGGGCCCCCTTCCTTCTCCCGACCTATGATTTTCTTACTTTCCTTCATAGCTGAGACACCTAAAAGTTAGAAAATAAGTAATTTATAAATAGTTCATTGTAGAAGAGTTAGAAATTAATGGGTAAGCAGAAAAATTGTTTCGGACATTTAATCTGTTATTAATAAATAATCATTGTTACTATTTATTTTTATTTGTTGATTTTACAGAGAGGAAGGGAGAGAGGGAGAGAGAGAAACATCAATCGGTAGGTTGCCTCCCGCACTGGCCCTACTGGGAATTGAACTCGCCACTTTTTGGTGCATGGGATGACACTCCAACCAACTGAGCCACCCTGGCCAGGACAGTCATTGCTAGTATCTTATATCATTTTAACTTCAGTTAGAAAAGTTGACACCTTGTGTGTGTGTGTTTTTAAATCTTCACCTGATCAGTTGGCTCTCATATGTACCCTGACTGGGGACCAAACCCACAACTTTGTGGTGTATGGGATGGATGATACTCCAACCAACTGAGCCACCCTTGTGTTTTCTATTTTCAGAGGAGTGTTTGTTATAAGGACAGGTTTATGTTAACTCAGATAGAACATTAGAATATTCTTTTAAAGAAAAGAGTCTTACTCTTCTGTGATAATGGTAAGTATGGCGGGCTTTTATGCATGACTTGATTTTTTAACTTTTTGGAATTGCCTAGATCAAATTTGAGGTCATTAGAAACTAATGCTTACGAGGCCTTTCTGCTCAGTAGAGTGGATGGAATGCATAAAGCCTGGTTGCCTTTCAGGCCACACTTGTTACATGGCTTTTGCTTAAGCTGCAGCCTCGTATCACAGAGGATTTCAGCCCCATGCCCTGTGAAATAAAAATTTCATGGATTACCTTCCGCTTCTGTGGACTGTGCTAAATGTCTGGCTGACATGGGCTGTGAATGAGGATGTGAGCTGGTAAGATGGATTTCCTGCCTTAGAAATTATACTGAGCTCGTTTCATTGGTCTTTTCTCTCTTTTGCGTGTGCAGAATTAGATTGGCTGAGCAACCCAAGCTTTTGTGTTGAAACCGTCACAACTCTGAGCCAACAAACTGAAGAGGCCGCAGCTCTTGTTTCTGAAGGGTCACCGCTGACGAGGTAGTACTTTTGGGAGATGGAGTTTGAGTCTTTGTCGGTGACCACCCGTGGCTTAGCCTGAATGAGCCTCCTTAGAAAACCCTGTGACAGAAGAGCTAAGTAAAGCTCTCACTGAGAGTAATGAGGCGACCTTTGACTATTTTCCCTTACCTCACTCTTATTCCTTTCCCCCTTTGCATTGCAGTGGCAACTGCGTGACACAGTGACTGCCAGTAATTAGCCCTGAGGGAAATGGCATCACTGTGACTCTTATTTACTAACCTCATTAGTAACCTTTAGAATATTGGTAAACATAGAATTCAGCTATTTCTTCAGTTGCATTTTCAACATTTTTGTAAAAATAGAAGGCACTTGCGTAATATAATGTGGGGAAGGGGGAAGTTTTTCCTTTCTTTCCTCTGGTTCTCTTTGGCTGGCAAAATAATATTTCAACAGGAGGTAGATTGACAAGAGAAAATAGAATTTAATATCGTGTGCACGGGAACCCCACATACAGGAGAGAGGAAGAGACCCGCATGCATGGGAGGTTCAGAGATAGAAAGGGAGACATCCTGAATGAGGGGTGAGGTGAGGTGCCTTCAGAAGGTCATTGCAGGATGATAAGAGCAGACCTTTAGTAAACTAGAAGTTTCCTGCCCCATAGGTAGGTCAGAAGAAGCTATGACAATCTCTTATGGGCCAGGGTCTCTAATTCAGCTTCTTCTAGGTAGTTAAGGAATCGGGGAGGGAGGAGAAGTTTCTCTTGAGCCTGAAGCTAAAATTGCCTTTAGCTCAAAGCAATCTGCATATCACTGAGGCACTCCTTGGGGGTAGCTCCTTCTAGACCTCCACAATAGCATAGGAGAAATCTCATGAAAACGTTGAGAAAAGCAAAATGGTACACATCTCTACCCAGCTTTGAAAGAATATTGTTGTAGATCATTGAATTGAGAAATGAGCTCACTCGCCCGCCAATATAGACTAGATGGTCCATTAATACGATGAACCCCCGGAAGCCATGTTCTCCCAAAGCGGAAGAAGCCTTTGAAAGTTGAGAGTAGTTGATACATGAGAGGGAGTTGTTTGTAGATACTTCAGTAATGATGAAGAAAATAAACCTTGCCCTAACCAGTTTGGCCCAGTGGATAGAACGTCGGCCTGCAGACTGAAGGGTCCCAGGTTCGATTCCGGTCAAGGGCATGTACCTTGGTTACGGGCACATCCCCAGTGGGGGGTGTGCAGGAGGCAGCTGATCGGTGTTTCTCTCTCATCGATGTTTCTAACTCTCTATCCTTCTCCCTTCCTCTCTGTAAAAAATCAATAAAGTATATTAAAAAAAAAGAAAAGAAACCTTTTCTAATGTTGCTTTTAAAAATACTATATTTGATAAAATAACTGGTAGATTACTTTCATTTAAAAATGTATAGATATCAAAGTATAGCTTCAGAAGCTATTAGAATTTCTTTACCTGGTTTTACTTTAGATCCAACTTTTATTTTAAGGTGAATTGTGATCCAGGAAGATATTTTATGATATATGGGCAAATAGTAAGTCTGTGTGAGCACTTTTAGACTGTCCTTTTATATACTTGTTTACTTGGTTACTTATTTACATATTATTTCCTCTCATTCTCTTCTAAAAAGTCTAATGTGGATTTTCCCAAACAGGAGTCCTCTGAAATCAGAGCTATCAGATGAAAGTGACTCCAACAGAAACCTCAGACAAGCAAGCAGGAAAAAGAAGAAGGAGAAAAAGAAGAAGAGGAAGCATCAGCACCACAAGAAAACCAAGAGAAAACGCGGGCAGTCCAGTAGCAGTGGGTCTGAACCAGACACTGACTCTGAAAAGGACAAATCCCCCGGAGGCCTCAGAGGCAGGAACAGAGGACCAGAGACACTGTGGTAGGTGTCCTGCCTCAACACCTGTGATCTTCTAAATCTTTAATTTTTCTCCCCCGATTACTGCCATAACTTAAGCAGTTAAATGATTATTTAACTCTACTCAGTCAAACAAAGCCAAAAAATATCTCAACAAAGCTGGGGGAAAAATAGAGTTCTACCACCTTGTCAACATAAAGGAAATTTTTTAACAAACTAGGGCCATGATTTTGTTTGAGAAATGTTAGGCACGGTAATGATTATGTCAAAATCTGAGTTAGACAAAAAAAATCCTTGGGAGTTTTGAAAGATGGCAGATGTGCACACGGTGGGCATCTGGGCTAGTTCACTCGAAGGGGCCGTTGGCTCCACATTTATCAAGAATAAGAGAAACGTCTTCGTCTCATTGTGCTATATCTTTCTTTTAGTCACTTTCACCCCTCTGTGCACCCCCCTCTCACACTTTGGTTAAGGTTAATTATAGCCCTTAAAATAATAGTTGCTTCTGTTCTTATTTCACATTTTTTAGAACCACTGACTTGGAGGTATAAGCTAGCTATGACCACAGTATTTCCTCTCCGGGGCTTCATTGCTGTGCATCCTGGGCTGCTGCCTATCTCGAGGGCATTGTCCAAGTCCTTCTGCAGACGGTCACAGCGTAGGTCCTCACTGTCCCTGCTCCTCTCTGCTTCGTCTAACAGCCCCCTTCATAGGGAGGCCCTTTGCCCAGAGGCGGGACAGTGAGTATGTGGTGAAAATACTTGAATTATCCCCTATTTAACTTTTTTTTTCTTTGTTCATACGGTCGAGAAGAGAGAAAAGTTAAGCACCCGTCCACGGCATACTAAAAGTTTAGTGCTAGTAAGATTTCTGCGATTCTCGAGGGGTGATTTGCTTTTGTTGTGTGCTCAGAAGTCCCACGATGCCAGTGAGAACTCTGTGTGGAGCAGGTTCGGAACATGGCCCGTGGAGTTTCCATTGGAGAGGCGGACGCCGCAGTCTTCAGGATCCTTCTGTTGTCTGATCGGTGTTGGAGGACATGCCGGCCTCTGGCTCAGAGCCCAGGTGTATTTAGCCCTCTGTGTGTTTCAGGCGCTCTCCCTGTAACCCACACTTGCTCTCGGAGGATAAATAATGGGTCAAGCAAAAAGGTCGGAATTTCTGTGGGCAGAAGCCAGGCCCCCCTTGCTGACCATTGTTCCTCCCGGCCTTGGCACAGGGCTTGATACATAGTAATACAGACGCCGAATGCATTTTTGTTAAGTGAAGGAGTGAGTATATTATTGATATTCTTGCTTTTTTGGCATGTCTTCAAAGAAAAATATATTAATCGTTATAGCGTCTGAAAATTCACTGTTAGCTACCTGTCCCTTTTTATAGCCGAGGCAGAAAAGCTTCAAAGGATTTCCTGAACACACACAGGAACCACCATTCGAACTGGAAAGATAGTTGTTTGCAGCCTGTGCTTAACCACGACAGAGGTGATCTTTGCAGCCTCCTCATAGTTGTATGACCCAGACAGCATTTTTAAATTTGTTGATGTTTTGCAGAATATCCCCAATAAGATAAAAATAAAATGTTTTTGTCCTGTTTTACGTTCTTAGTATGAATGTCTGTAGTCTCTTTGTGGGAAGGTGACCTGGAAGAATTGTTTGTTTCCATATTGACTAGTAAGTTCTGAGTCTTTCTGTGATGTCAGTAAAGTGGATTCATGGGGGGGTAATACACCATGTGGGTCTCTAGATCAAGGGACGACTTCCCTAGAGGCTATAGCTTCCACTTGACCTTTGTTTCCTGGGATGACTTCTTTCTCACCTTCAGGTGGGAGGCAGATTCCTCCCTGCGCACAGCCCAGACCACATCCTGCTTCCTGACCTGAATACTCAGCAGGGGAGGGATAAGGGCTTGTTCACTCCCCAGGGATGGTCTGCCGCTGGCCCTTCCTTTTATTTTTTGTTTTACCCCCAATTGGCTTTTTCTTTCTGGAATGCATCAGTCTCTTTCCCCCCCTTTGCCTGACCCGTATGGTTTTCATTGACAGAAACCCCTCCACAGTGTTTCTGAAGGGGGATGTGTTTCCATCACCCTGTTAACCAGAGACACGTCATTTAACAGATATTTATTGAATTGCTACTTTGTGTCCCTGAAATACCATTCTCTTGTATTCCCAGCCAAGAATGATTTAGAAGCCTCCAGAATCCTCATTTCTGTCCAGGAGAGCTAAAAAGCAGGTGGGACAACAGTTAATGGCTGTTGTGACCTTTGGCAGCATCTGTCAACAACATCATGAACTGATTTTCTTTAGAGGAGGAAAGGTGTGAGATGCCAGAAAATCCTCCCCTCCCTCTCACTTGACTCCTAGGAAAGTGGTTCCATTGGTATCTGAGCTGAGAGTCTGCCAGCTCACAGATTGGTTCAGAGGGATAAATCAGGATCTTGTCTTACAGCGGGCGCTCTCTGCCCTTCATGTAGGAGGTCGGTCCATGCAGGCAAAGCTGTGCTCAGAGCCCAGGCCAGAAAAGCAAGACTTAGACTTATCCCAAGTGACATCTGAGGCGGAACTATTCACAACTGTGGCCTTTGTTGTTGTCATTGTTGAGTTTGGGGTTGGAATAAATAACCCGAGCACTTTCAAATAAGGTGAAGTAAGAGCCACCCACCTTTTTCCTTTTCTTAATGAAAAATCGCTTGTTTATGAATATATTTGACATTCAGGTTACAGTAATTTAAATAGAATACTTGGAAAAGAACACCTCCGTAACCCTCAGGTTAGGTTCTGAGATGACTTGTGTTCTGGGAAAGTGCCACTTAGTGTTGACAGGTTTGCTTTCTATTTTAAACCTGCTTTTTGCAGCAGGCGTCCTCTTCTCGTCTGTATGGCATGTACGCATTTTGGGTACCTAGTTCCCTTGATGCCGTGTGGAGTTTGAAACGTGTAACTTCCATGTTGCTGAAAATGTGAAATGTTAATGGAAGGTTGTTAAGTGCCTCTCCCTTTTTCTTCTTCACCTTCCCTTGTCCCATAGCCAAGAAAAGAATGCTGCTGCTGCTGCTGCTGCTGCTGCTGCTGCTGGGCCCCGCTGTGTTTGGCTTGAGGACATCCAGGCTCTGACAGGAGAAACCTTCAGAACAGATAAGAAACCAGACCCTGCAAACTGGGAGTATAAGTCTCTCTACCGAGGAGATATAGCCAGGTACCCATCCTATCTTTTCCTGACTTTCTCTGGTGGGAAGTCACTTCTCTCTCCTGAACTCTCTCAGCGCTGTCTCTGGCGGGCCCGGCCACACCCATCCTCTTGTAGATTCTGTTGGGTTTTTGTCCATTGCTAAGTTCTTTAGGCGTATCTTATCTTACATTCTAAAATGAAAACTTAAAACTTGAGATCAGGATCCAGGTTGGATTAATTGTATTTATCCATGGTGCTTGGGGAACAGTGCCTGGCCTAATAGGTGTTCAGTAAGTATTTGTTGCATGAATGAATCTAAAAATACCATGAAATAATTGTGACAAACTATCTGGAAACCATTTGATCTAAACCAGCAGTTCTCAACCTGTGGGTCTCGACCCCCTTGGGGGTTGAACGACCCTTTCACAGGGGCCGCCTAAGACCATTGGAAAACACATATATAATTACATATTGTTTTTGTGATTAATCACTATGCTTTAATTATATTCAATTTGTAACAATGAAAATACATCCTGCATATCAGATATTTACATTACGATTCATAACAGTAGCAAAATTACAGGTATGAAGTAGCAACGAAAATAATTTTATGTTTGGGGGTCACCACAACATGAGGAACTGTATTAAAGGGTCGCGGCATTAGGAAGGTTGAGAACCACTGATCTAACCTATATGCCATTTTAAAAAGTTGCAAAAGCCTTTTATTTATCCATCCCCTACTCCCATTTTAAAAATGACCTTAAATGGTAATGACTTTTCCAAAATGTTTTCAGCGTACATCACTAGGTAATCATAAAACTAGGTGATGATATTTGCTTCAGTAATGAGTTTAAGCTTTTCTCCTCTAATCTGTCAATAAAAAATATTTGAATACTTATTAAACCTTTTAGGTACTTAGTGCTTTGTGAGACACTGTTGGGAACATAAAGAATAATAATGTACAATCTCTGTTCCCAAACAGCTCACAGGTGATCAAAAGAGAAGGTAGAGAATCATGGGATATAAGGCCAAGAGGTCCTGTCCAGTTAATAAGATTCTCTGACAAATGATAAATTGGCTACAACCTAAATGTCCGGGAAATTGTTAGATAAACTATGGCACACCCCTCTAAATGGACCAGTTCAAAGCCAATAAAAATTACATATATTCAGGCTAATAGTGTGGGAAAATACTTAAAAAATAGGAAGAAAAGTCTGAAGCTATATAACTATTTTAATATGGGTTGTGTATATATACATTTAAATCTATACATACCCACATATCTGAAAGAAGGTGCTTAAAATATGGACCAGTAATATTATTTTTTCTCCTTTATCATTTTCATCTAATTTTTTATGAAATGCAGCTATTAAAATTAGTTTTACAAAATGCAGTTTTAAATTCGGAAAACTCAGTAAACCTGTTTTGGATATATGAATTTCTAGTGAAAATATATTCATTTTTATTGAAAATAAAATAGTAATTAAGGAGAAAAAAACTAGTTTTTTACTTGAAATTTGTTCCTTAGGGAATGATAGGCTCATTTAGAGCAATTGTAGCACTATTTTATCTCCTCACCCTGTTGTTAAAGTTGTTTTTAACTCATAAATGGAACGGAGAGAGGTTCTTTGGAGATAATCTAGGAGAAGCTGGGGGAGAGGATGAAGAGAAGGGTTTGAGAGACAGCTCGTACGTGTGTGTGAGACACTCTTCCCCCAAAGTGGACTCACTGCACCTGGGCAGTGAGGGAGCACAGGCAAGCAGAGAGCTTCTCGGGTACCTGCTGACAGTGGGAAGCAGTGAGGTTGCTGGCTCAGCCACGGGGGGTTGGGGCAGAGCTCCCGGGAGTTGGGAGTTGATAGAAGATGGCAGTGGGTCTCTCCTGCCTTTTCTCCCCTTGGCACTTTATTATGAAAATGTAAAAAAATACAGCGAAGTTGGGAGGATTTTACAGTGAACACTCATATACCTGCCCCCTACATTCTACCATCTTATCCTACATAATAAAAGGCTCATATGCAAATTGTCCCCTCGGGAGTTCAACCGGGAGACCGGGAGCTAACCACCAGGGAGCGGTGTGGAACATGGCAAGTGACCAGCGGCGGCGGTGGGGTGCTGAGGGAGCGAGGGTGGCGGCATGGGCTGCGAGGGAAGGAGGAGGCGGGGAGGAGGGGAACCTGATCAGCCCTGATCGCTGGGCAGGCCTAGGGACCCTACCCATGCATGAATTTCATGCACCGGGCCTCTAGTTTTATTATATATCTTTCCATTCATCCATCAACCAATATTGGTTTTTGATGCATTTTAAAGTAAATTGCCAACATCAATATACTACCCCTTAAATACTTCAGCATGGATATCATTAACTACAGTCCAAGATTTGTTTCGTTTATTTCTCTTCTGATTTAAAATTTGCATATATTGTCATACACAGATCTTCATTTGCTGAGTGTGACAGAGGGATGCACCTGGATAACCCAGACCTCTGTGAAAGTAGAGAACATCACTGTGACCCCAGACAGTGTCCTCAGGCTCCTTTCCAGTCAGTCCACACCCCACCTCCCCCGAGGCCGTCACCGTTCTAATTTTTTCCTATCAGTTAGCTTGGTCTCTTCTAGAATTTCATATTCAGTGGAATCAGATCGTGTGTACTCTTTCGTGTCTGGCTCCTTCCACTCAGCGAAATGGTTTTGAGCTTCATCCGTGTTGTGGCATTTACCACCGTTCGTTTCTTCATTCTTCAGTTGGCAGACACCTGGACTCCCTCCAGTATTTGGCTGTTGTGAATAAGCTTATGAGAAGATTTGTGCACAAGTATTTGTGTAGACATGTGGTTTCCTTTTTCTTGGGTAAATACCTAGGAATAGAATTACTGGGTCATAGGGTAGGTCTATACTTAGTTTTCTAAAGAAACTGCCGGACCTTTTCCCAAAGTGCTTGTACGAGTGTATATTCCCATCGACAGCACATGGGGTCTTGGTTACCCGGCAGATTACTCACCAACATTTGGTATTGTCAGTCTTTTTAATTTTGGCTGTTTTGATGGGTAGGTGGCCTATCTCTTGGTGGTTTTAATTTGCATTTCCTTGATGACTCATGATGTCCAACACTTTTTTCATGTGCTTATTGGCCGTTCATGTCTTCTTTTATGAGTTCTGTTCAGATCTTTTGCCCATTTTTAAATTGGGTTGTTTATATAACATGTATACGGAGAAGCGCACAGTTTTCCTGAGCTTTTGTGCAGCTAGTCGGTAGTCATGTGTTCCTAACTCTGGGGACGCCTACACGTTCCATAAAAGCGTTTCAGAACCCAGCCTCTTTTCCTCCCGAGGAGAAAATAGCCAGATGTAATTTTATTTGACACACTTAGTTTCAGGATTAAAAAAGAATCTTAGACCTATATGTTATCTTTTTAAGTAGGGACACAGGACCACACTGAGGGAAAGGAGACAGATGACTTGGTGTCACCTGAGGTCTCAGTGTCCTTATTTAGGAACAGTAAGGAGGGGATGATGGTTCCTGCCTTGCCTGTCGCCTGTGATTGTGATCAAACGACATAATGTAGGTGACAGGACTTGAACTACAAAGCTCCAGGGAAGTGTAAATTACCAACATCCAGGGGGCAGGCATGAGCTTAAATTCATGAGACGTCAACGAAGACTTGAAGTGTTAGAGGAGTAAGTTAAATGGGCAGAAAAAGTTCACTGCTAATCCTCCTATTTTCCTCAGTAGAGACAGTTTGAATGTAAGGTGAATTTGCATATATGCATTTAACTTGCATAACAAGAGTTTGAAGTGTGATGAGCCTTCACCCATTCAGAGTTAGTGCACATATTTCCTCAATAACTTTTTCTCTTTTTCATACTTAAGGTACAAGAGGAAAGGAGACTCCTGCCTTGGCATTAACCCTAAGAAGCAGTGCATATCCTGGGAGGGGGCTTCCACGGGAAAGAAGCGTGCGCACAAGCATGTCGAGCGCTATTTCACGAAGAAGAACGTGGGGCTGATGAACGCTGACGGAGTTGCCGTGAGCAGTAAAACTGACCCTCCCTCGTCTGCGCCCATCTCCTTCATCCCAGTGAAGGACTCCGACGATGTGGTTCCTCCTGTTACAACCTGGTTGAACCCTCTGGGGATTTATGATCAATCCACCACCCAGTGGTTACAGGGACAAGGTCCTTCAGAGCAGGAATCCAAGCAGCCAGACTCACAGCCAGACCGTGAGGACACACTTCTCAAGGCCAGGGTGGAGGAGTTCAACCGGAGGGTGCGGGAGAATCCTCGGGATACTCAGCTGTGGATGGCGTTCGTTGCTTTTCAGGTAAGCATCACCGTGCCCCCTCCTACCTCACATAGCATGGCCGTGCTCACGTTGGCAAAGCCATGTGCTTTGTGAGCTCCCAGGAGGAGCCCAGGCACCGGGCATGTAGAGATGATTACACTGTAGCCCTTGCCCTGAGCATGCCCAGAGTGCCGGGAGAAGACTGGCGTGTGAAGAACCATGCATCTGGGGAGATAAATGCCTTCATGTGTAATTCGGGGATGGAATGAGGGAGTGACTTGCCATAGAGAGTAAGAAGGGGTTTCCAAGAGAAGGTGGAATCTGAGCAGAATCTAGAGGGAAGAGTGTATGCTCACCAGGAGGGGGAGGCCTTGGGAAGTGCAGACAGACCACGCGGAGAGCACAGAACGTGGAGAGAAGGGCTGCTCGTTGAGTTACCTCGTTAGGGCTACGTGCGCCCTTTCGAAAATACATGGGTTGTCTTAGTTCCACCTACATTTTTTTTGAACAACTTATACAATTATATTTTGTCCCTCATTTGACTGTTTTAATGGTCAAGTTGATTCCAGAAAAGGATTTCAAGGCATTGCATGCTAGTTATTGATACATAAATCTAAGTGTTAAATGCCAATAGGCAGGTCAGTCAGGTGAAATAAATACAAGATCAGTATACGAGGTGGCACAGGTACCCCAGGAACTGAGCTGCCATTAGGAGAAATTGTGATAAACTAGTGGTTATCAACAAAGTCCAAATAGCAGAGCCTTTGGAGAGATGAGGAACCCTCTGGGGCTTGTGAGTAGCTGCCTGGGCAGCTGGGATCCGGAGGAGGCAGTTCCGTGCATTTGTAAATGGGTGTTTTTGTTGTTGAGGACGAGGTCATGAGGAGCCCTGGCCTGTATGCCATCGAGGAAGGGGAGCAGGAGAAGCGGAAGCGGTCCCTGAAGCTCATCCTGGAGAAGAAGCTGGCCATTCTGGAGCGGGCCATCGACAGCAACCCGAGCAGCGTGGACCTGAAGCTCGCCAAGCTGAAGCTCTGCACGGAGTTCTGGGAGCCCTCCACGCTGGTCAAAGAGTGGCAGAAGCTGATATTCCTGCACCCCAACAATACAGCCCTTTGGCAGAAATACCTTTTGTTTTGCCAGAGCCAGTTCAGCACCTTTTCAATATCAAAAATTCACAGCCTTTATGGGAAATGCTTGAGTACATTGTCTGCTGTGAAGGATGGCAGCATCTTGTCTCACCCTGAGCTGCCTGGCACCGAGGAGGCCATGTTTGGTAAGGAGATGGTGACCAGATCCATTTACGTGGGAGGAATGATGCTGCCTTTTTTTTTTTTTTTTTTAATTAAAGGAGAGGGAGGGAGAGATGGAAACATTAATGATGAGAGAATCGTTGATTGGCTGCCTCCTGCATGCCTCCTACTGGGGACTGAGCCCACAACCTGAGCAGGTGCCCTCGCTGGGAATTGAACCGTGACCTCCTGGTTCGTGGGTCAGTGCTCAACCACTGAGCCACACCTGTTGGGCAGGGAATAATGCTTTTGACTTTAATTGAAAATGAAGATTTATTTTGATTTATTTTAGAAGAGTCGAAGTTGATAAACCTGATTGATACATTGATAAAATTGATTAATCAAGAAAAAAACTATTATGACTCCTTTTGACCATGATGGATTCTTCCCCCTCCAGCTTCTTGGTGGTGGTGGTGGTGGTGGCATTAGAGACAGTAGAGTTAGGAAATTATCCCTGGCCTAGAAGTTCCAACTTCTCTGGTTGTTAACCAGGGAGGCACAGTCAACACTCATAACTTTGGCTGCCAGCGGCCTGGACTGTTGAGGTACCTGTGCTGCTCATCACCTCCAGTCCTAGGGTTTCGGGCAGTAATGCTTGTGGGATGTCCTCACTGACTGGAAATCTTTGCATCAGTTTAGAGGTTACTGGTATTATATGGGTGTGTCCCAAAGAAGCCTAGAATATAAATTTGTCCAGTAGTGACATATCAGAGGCAGCATGTTATGCAGGAGCTAGAGAATGTCGCTCTTGACTTGAATCCTGGGCTTGCCCTTCAGTGGTTCTGGTATGACCTTGGATAAGTACCTTAACCTGTTTAAGCTCTTGTTTCTCCCTCAGCAACGATAGTATGCTACCTGCTTACAGGGTTATATGGTGAAAATATATGGTGAGTCTAGCTCAGTGTCTGGTACACCGCAGGCAGTTATTGGGTCAAAACTCTGCTATTACAGTGAACTTCTAAAGTTGTAAATATATTGCTCTAGAGCAGTGGTTCTCAACCTTGGCTGCACATTAGAATCACCTGGGAATCTTTTTAAAATCCTGATTTCTGGGCCTCATCCTCCGGAAATTCTGTTTCTTTGTTACTAATGTTGTGGCCCCACCCATAACAAAGAAACAGAATTTCCGGAGGATGAGGCCCAGAAATCAGGATTTTTAAAAAGATTCCCAGGTGATTCTAATGTACAGCCAAGGTTGAGAACCACTGCTCTAGAGAGAACAAGCATTTACCACACTGGCATAACGAGCCTCATGTGTGCTATCATTTGTGATATGCTCAACTAGCTCAACATTACTTAGTAAATGGAATTGCACCACACTTAAGGCAAACTGAAATGTTCAAGCGTGGAACCTTGATTTGGTTACAGCTGACGCTGAGCATATGATGAAAATTGCTGGTGAATAATGCCATCTAGTGATCCACTGAGTATAGGTCTTGGCTTTCTGGTAAAAAAAAAATGTACCATGCCATCCTTTTCTAGAAATGTTCTTGTGGGCATAACTAGCATTTAAACAAGGGCCATAAGTAAAGGAAAAAAGGGACATAAGTGCGTCTTTGTATGGGGGTGCGGGGGGACTCTCGTTTTATCTCTCCATGGTTCTCCACCTTCATTGTGGAAGTTCCCTTGGATTGCTAGAATCTGTCTGAGAAACAATCCTTTGAGTTTTTGATAACAATATTCAGATCAATCTCTTGCCTTACATTTATGTATATGTAGTTTTTATTGTTAATGTTTGTATTCTGTGGTGGTTTTATATAAAAATTAAATGAATATACTTTGATTACAGAGCTGCTGTGAGTCCTTTTAAATCAGGACATGTAGGTATCACAGCTTTGCAAATTCAGCAGTAACTGATTTCAGGGAGAAGATGTTCTCGGTGTTTTACTGTATCTTAGGAGTCAGGTTGTTTTTCCTCGATGGCGTTAACCAGAGTTCTCTGCCGCTTTCAGCGCTCTTTCTTCAGCAGTGCCACTTCCTGCGCCAGGCCGGGCACGCGGAGAAGGCCGTCTCCTTGTTCCAGGCCATGGTCGACTTCACCTTCTTCAAACCCGACAGCGTCAAAGACCTGCCCACCAGAGGGCAGGTAGGAGCTCCGCTTTCCTTTCTCTCCGCCCTTTTTCCCTCCCCCTCTTTCCTTCCCTGCTCCTCTCTCTTTTGGGGGGAGGGATGGATCATGGGAGGTGATGGTGGTATTTTTTTTTTTTAATCCTCACCTGAGGATATTTTTCCATTGATTTTTAGAGAGAGTGGGAGAGGGAGAGACAGAGAAACACTGATGTGAGAGAGACACATCAATTGGTTGCTTCCTGCATACCCATGACCAGGGCTGGGAGCCTGCAGCCGAGGTACATGCCCTTGACTGGAATCGAACCCAGGACCCTTCAGTCCGCAGGTTGATGCTCTATCCACTCAGCCAAACCGGCTAGGGTGGTGGTGGTAGTATTTTTAAAATACCGTATCTTCCTTTGTATCAGACCTGCTGAGGATTGTTTCTCAGATAGATTCTAGCAATCCAAGGAAACTTCCATGATGAAGGTAGTGAAACATGGAGAGATAAAACAAGAGTCCCCCCAACCCCCAATGTAAAGACTCACTTATGTCCCTTTTTCCCTTACTTATGGCCCTTGTTTAAATGCTAGTTATGCCCACAGTCAGGGAAACCATTGTCTTGCCTACTTTTGTTCGTTCTAAGGTGAGTCTTTTGTAACTTCCCCTCATAACCTTTCCACTGCTCAGATCTTTGCTGGAGTTGCCAAGGGAATGCCACGCTGGCACTTTGTCAGCACCGATCCTAATTGGGGAAGGGTTGGTCATTCAGGTGACAGGTGAGCGTGGCCAATATTTGTGATGTGAAGCAGTAAGAAAACCCTATTACAGAGCTATTCAATAAGAAAGCCTTTTCCCTTTTCCATGGAAGAAAACCCGGTTTCCTGTTCTGCCAAGGGTATGGTGGAGAGGGATAGGATACCTGAATTCATGGTGACCTTTCAGAGGTCTTTCTCGAGAGGCTAAGGTCTCCATCTTGTAGAATTTTTTGAATTCCCTATAAAGACTATTTTTACCATCATTTTTTTCCCACTAGAAAAAACACAGGATTTTATTGTTCTCCTGTTGAAGGACAGGTCTTTGGAGGACGGGGGAGTGAATTTGACAGCAGGGAGGAACCCCTACTTGCCAGCGATGAGTGGGTTCCGCAGGACCACAAAGGCCTAGTCCCTGTGCAGGAGCCGTTCCTTGTGGACTGGCTTGGACTTCTTGCCTCGCCACAATGGGGCCCTCGGTCCATATCTCCTTCACTTCTCCAGCACCATGTCGCAGTGCCTGTCCAGCCATCACTCGGCCCAGGAGCTTCTTCTTGTTGCGACAGTTGGTGAGCACCTAGGTTGTTCTTGACCGACTGCGTGAGCACGGAGTGTTAAACTCCCCTCCTCCGCTTCTGCAGCTACTCCGGGGTCATCTCATTCAGGCTGTGGAGAAGGCTCATGGGGGCGTGGTTGCCTCTTAAAACGTTCCCATTCTCTGTATTGCGTCGGCCTTGGAAGAGAAATATCATTATTATTTTTATCTATTTTTTTTCCAGACAAAGTTGGGTTAAAGAATATTGGTGGATATTGGGATAAGTGATTATTCGTATAGTAAGCCAGATAACAGTTATTTTAAGACATACATTGCTACTTACGAGTATGCTGTGCTACAGCAGTGATTCTTAGCCAGCTCTGCAGAGCATGGGGTGTGCGGTTGGGGCTCAAGGTCAGAGTCAGGGTCATGCTCATGCCCACCCCTTTGCTGGCACTCGCAGTCTGATGAGAGCCGTTTCTCATGGGGTCCCTGGCCAGGACTGTGGGCATCGGCAGCCTCTCTGATGTGTCAGGAGAGCCTGATCCAAGCTCTTGGGGTTAACAGCACAGGTAACTGCAAAGTATTTACATGACAACCTTGAAATAAAGCTTTTTATTTAGTGACTTTCTGAATCTCTGAGTAAGTCGTCACCATAAGCAGGCAGAGTCTGGTATTACTAGTCTGTGTTTCTGTGGAATAAATAAATTGGTTATAACCATTTATCACACTTTAAAAAAAACACCTTTTTTTTTTTTTGAGTAAATAAAACCTGTAAAGAGGGAGTGTAGCGAGGCTGGCGTGGCTCAGTGGTTGAGCATCGACCTATGAACCAGGAGGTCACAGTTCGATTCCTGGTCAGGGCATATGCCCCAGTTGCGGGCTCAATCCCCATTAGGGGGCATGCAGGAGGCAGCCAATCAATATTCTCTCTCATCATTAATGTTTCTACCTTTCTCTCCCTCTCCCTTCCTCTCTGAAATCAATTAAAAAATAAAATATAAATGTAAAAAGAGAGGGAGTGTAGTCTTCCCAGTTCCCTTCCTGAGGTGGCTGACGTGTGCTCAGCATCCAGGGCCTGTGTCATGCTGTCCGCCCTGCCTTCGTGGCTCTCCTGGACACCGCCCTCCCTGGTGTGCAAGGCACTTCTGGGTTCAGGCTGGATAATCCTGCGGCTCCTGGCCCCCGTGTGCCTGTTCAAAGCCTGGTATCCTTACAAAGCTTCCTTACAAAGCTCCCATGGAGCCAGTTATTGGCTCTCTTAAAGTCCTTACTGTGGGTTGATAGCATGATCGCTTTCCTGTCCTTTGCTGTGTCCACATTCTGTTCCATGTGGAATTGCTGCCACTGAACTGGTTACCACGCACGGAGGACCTAATGTCCAGATGAGTGAGGGAGGGGCCAGGCTTGCTGACCTGTTTATTCATTGGGTGCCTGCCATGTTCAGCTCTGTGCCAGCAAGTGTTTATTGAGTCCCTACTAGGTGCTGGGTGCTGTGCCAGGTGTTAGCAGTAGCTTAGGAACATTGTACAATGTTGAGATGTGGCCATGTCCTCAAGACTTCAGCGTCTGTCCTGATGAAACCTTGGCTCCCCTCCCCCTCAGCAGGTCTCGAAAGCAGCGTGACTCTGGGTATCAGTTAGGGGGCCTGCAGTGCCAGTGCTTCCTGTGAGACTGGCCGACCAGGGTCAGAACTGGAAAGCCATTCTGCTCCTCCCCTTCTCAATGACCTAAGCCCGTCTTTGTAACCCAATCTTGGACGTGTCATCCCATCACTTTTTGCCATATTCTTGGTCCAGCCCATACCCAAGGGTGTGAATCCCATAGCCCTGAGGGCTACCATAGAGGCTCCCCCACCACTAGATAATTACATTTTCTGTTTTGGGGTGTGTGTTATATCTACTTCAGAGACTGATGACGGGCAAGGTTTTACGAAGCATAGCCCCTCTTATGCCAGCCCGCACTTAATTTGCCTGGTGACTCAGCAGATTTGTACAAGTTGGGCTAACCTCCATGTCTTACATCTGAACAGGTGGAGTTCTTTGAGCCCTTTTGGGACAGCGGAGAGCCCCGGGCTGGGGAGAAGGGCGCCCGAGGCTGGAGAGCGTGGATGCACCAGCAGGAGCGGGGCGGCTGGGTGGTCATCAACCCAGGTAAGGCCCTCGCAGCACGCGTGTGAGTTTTCCTTCTGGAACTTGTTTGTACGTCATCATGGTTATTTGTTTATATGTAGAAGCCATTAGCAGTAGGTTAGGAGCATTGTACAAATATCAATGTCAAAAGTACATTAAGTAGATGTCCTGGGAGCATAGACTCTTTTCCTCTTGCAGTGCTTCTCAACCTTCTGGCCCTTTAAATACAGTTCCTCATGGAGCTCCAGTGGCGCAATCGGTTAGCGCGCGGTACTTATAAATACAGTTCCTCATGTTGTGACCCAACCATAAAATTATTTTCGTTGCTACTTCATAACTGTAATGTTGGTACTGTTATGAATCGTCATGTAAATATCTGATAGGCAGGATGGTCTTAGGCGACCCTTGTGAAAGGGTCGTTCGACTGCCAAAGGGGTCGCGACCCACAGGTTGAGAACCGCTGTCTTAGAGCCTTTGAAGCAGGTGACCCCTCTCTGCATCACGCTTGCAGGTTTTGAGTTCTCTCAGTCATTTTTCCTTTTCAGGCTCCTGAAGACCTGATCTTGTTGCTAATCCCCACCCCCATTTCAGTGTGTATTTAAGACGGTCTTTTTGTTTTCTTGGCAGTGTCCAGATCATTTGAAAATACATGCCTTTTAAGGAATACTATAAAATAATTATTAACTAGCACTTCTATAAATGTCATTCTAAGTAACCCAAAGTACTTTCCAGAGTTACCCTCTAAAACAGCCCTGACCAGTAGAAATATAACTCAAGCACATGTGTAACTTCACATTCTCTAGTAGCCACCTAAAACAAGCAAAAAGAAAAGAGGGGCAATTAATTCTGATAACATGTTTTGTCTAGTAGTAAAAACATTAATGTTTCAACATTTAATCAACATTAAGAAACGAATGAGGTATTTTGCATGTTTCCCCGTACAAACTCTGAAATCTGGTGTGTATTTTCCCTTTATAGCACATCTCAGTTCAGACCGGCCACTTTCTGGGGCTTGATAGCCACATATTAACGCTACCGTTTTGGCCAGTGCAGCTCTTAGCTATTCGGGAATTGCTTCACTCACCTGGTTTCATTGCACGTGTGAGGGAGAAAGCGGTGGATGGGCGCTCACCAGGCTCGGCCAGCCTCTTTTCACAGGTGTCACCTTCCAGCGTTCATCTGAGAAATGAAAACTTGGGATTGGCTGTGATCTGCCTGGCAGTGCAGAGCTGCAGGCCAGGTGGCATGTCTGTCACCTCTTAGGCGGGGCCCTTCAGGTGTCTGGGGTAACTTTGCCAGCACTTGTTTTCTGTGTAACTTTGAACATTGGTTCCCCCCCGCCCCCTTAGCATAGTTCCCCTGAGATTCAGCCAAATTGTTGTGTGTGTCAATAGTTCATTCATGTTTATTGCCCAGTAGTGTTCCATGACATAGCTGTACCAGTTTGTGTATGTTGTCTCCAGTTTGGGGCTGTTGTGAATAAAGCTTTGCTGTGGGCATTAGTGGATAGGGTTTTGTGTGAACATAGGTTTCCATTTTTCTGGCATCAGCACCTAAAAGTGCAATTGCTGGGCCTTATGGTGAGTGCATGTTTAATTTTATAAGAAACTGCCAAACTTTTCCAAGTGGCGGTACCATTTTACATGCCGTTTGTTTCTGTTTAAATGTGGAACTTTGCAGGTGATTCAGACTCTTGTCCTCTTCCATTCTGCATGCTCAGAGTCAGGAAACAGTGAAGTAGAGGCTATCACTGAAGGATAAAGGCTATCACTGAAGGATGTCTTGAATTGACATTTTTTGAAAGACGTGAACATAGGTCATAATTGTAAGGTCACTGGCTAAAAATTCTGATGGCTTAAGAAAATCTAAACCAATGTTGTCATTAAATGTCACTTAGTACTCTAGAATGGTGTTGTCCAGTAGCAGCCACTAGCCACGTGTGGCTATTTTAATTAAAGTTAATTAAAATGGAATAAAATTAAAAACTCATTTCTTCTACCAGCTACATTTCAAGTGCCCTGTGGTGGTGGCTGCTCTGTCAGACAGCACAGATATGGAACGTTTGATCACCACAGAGAGTTGTGTTGGTCAGTGCTGTTCTAGAATGTGTGTCCGTCTCATTTTCATTGGTGTGATAGTGTTAAAAATCATTTGATTTCAGCAGCTGACCTACCGCTGTTGGGGGGACCTTGATTGTGATTACAGGAGAGCCCATCGGTAAAGGCCACTGAGCCTCCCAGAGGCTGGGCCTAGGTAGCTCTTACCCACCTTGGCATTCCAGGGGCCACCACAGTGGCTGGCATGCAGGTTGATCGGGTGTTGATGGTGATGGTTTTATTTGCTGGTTAGTGAGCTGGAAGTTTTGTTCTTGCCTAGATGATGATGATGATGAACCAGAAGAGGATGACCAGGACATCAGAGATAAGACCCTGCCCAGGTGGCAGATCTGGCTTGCTGCTGAGCGGTCCCGAGACCAGAGGCACTGGCGGCCGTGGCGCCCTGATAAGACCAAGAAGCAAACCGAGGAAGACTGTGAGGATCCAGAGAGACAGGCAAGTACCCCACCCCAGGAGGGACGCCAGCCATGGGCTCTTTGCCTTCTCCCCATTCCCATTGGGTTTGGTGCCCAAAGAAGGTGTTGGGCTCTCAGAGCACTTGCCTGGCTTAGGAGATGCTAGCTTGGCTCTTGTTGTTGTCTGGAAACTTCCCTCTCACTGAAAACCAGGGTAGAATGTCATTGGCTGCTGGTGATGTGGAGCTGAGCGGCACTTGACCAGGTAGTTCCTGCCCCTGAATAGGAGCGGTGGTCTTCCAGGTTGTTCAGTTACTTTTTCACATGGAAGTTGGAGGGCTCAGGGTTTAAAAACACAGAATCCCTGTCCTGGATTCTTTAACTGTGTCCACTTTCCCCGCCCTCCTTGTATCTTCAGAAACATGGCCGATAGGTTTGACTCCAGAAGACAAGGGGTCTGGATGTAAGGCCGTTAGGGGACAGTCGGCGTACAGCTAGTCTTATTGGAGAGGGAACCAGCAGTCAGCCTGCTGTGTGCCAGGCATTTAACTCACGTTGGCTCTGTTACCGCCGTTGCCGTGTGACTCAGTACATGCTGCTCTGTCTCGTGGCCGCAGCTCTGGGAGCTTTCCTTTAAAATAAAGGAAAAGATTCTCTTTTGATACCTGGAATTGACCCAGTTTCACAAGATACATTTTATATTGCTTGGAATAAAATATAATAAGTATATGTTATATAACACGGTACAGTATGGACTGAGAGTAGGGAGGCTTGTCAGCTTTGGAAGGGTTTGTTGTCTGTGACCCTCCCTACCTGTTACATGCCTCGAGGGTGGAGCTGTTTGCCTGTTTTCTTCTGCTGAACCATCAGTGCTCAGTGAGGGGGCTGCCATGAGGCGAGTGTGCACGTGAGCTCCCTCTCCTGGCTGTAGCTGGAAGGTTCAGGGAGGACGGGTCTTTCTGTGGTGGTTGAGGGTTTTGCAGAGTTCATTACCCTTCCAGAGTCAGTTCTCAAGGCTCAAAATCTGGGCAGTTTCCTGGAAGCTCATTTCTGGAGCACACCACTGCTGCCAGCAGTTTCTTGTCTCTTAGCTTTCTCAACTCCAAGCCTGGAGATTTCTGATTGACTGATGGTTTTGATTAGTTGCCTCCAGGTAGTCCTTTGCTCAGAGCCACAAAGACCACTCAGATGTGCAGGACCTTGGAACAAAGGGTAGTCTCCGTGGCCTTACATTTTAAAGTTTTACCTGAGTCAGCCACGAACACTCACTTTGGTATTAGGCTCTTAAAACTGCTCTCAACACAGTCCTTGCTCCTGTAGTTTCCCTTCTTCCCTTACCTTCCTGCTGTTTATCTATTTTTTTTTAGCACATTTTTCATTTCCTGAAGCAATTTTGTACCAGAAAAACACAGAACAATAAAGTTATTCTTCTATCTTAAAAAAAAAATTACACTTGTGGCTACAAAGCAATTATGTGTCCTTTCAGAAGTGAATGATTCTAGATTTTCTATGAATCCAACAGGATATTTGGAAAATTTTTGGCTCCAGCCTGCTCATGGGCCTCCCTCCTTCTGAGAATCTCAGGAGTGTGGGAGCCCTACCAGCATTGCAAACTTCTCCTGCAGCGCTCTGGGTTGTCTTGAGAGGCCTCTAGCTTTTTTGCATCTTGCAGAAAATCTAGCTCCTACCTGTTTAAAATTGTATGATGTTGAATCATTATACAATCATGTGAAGAGAATAGTGGGAGAATTGTGATGGTTTTTCTGTTTATTACAATAAATAAATAAACAAACCAACCGAGCTCCTGAACAGGTCCCTTTGTCTTTATTGCAGGTGCTGTTTGATGATATTGGACAATCTCTAATCCGACTTTCCAGCCAAGCTCATCAGTTCCAGCTGATTGTGGCCTTTCTGCAGTTCTTGGGTGTGCCTGCTGGCTTCAGCCCTCCAGCCTCCTGCCTCTACCTGGCCATGGATGAGAACAGCATCTTCGATAACGGACTTTATGATGAACAGCCATTGACTGTTCTCAACCTTTCATTTTCTGGCGTCAGCTGTGTTGGTCGCACGGACCAGTTGGGCTGCCGGCGCTGGACCAGGGGTCACAGCCGAGAGGGCGAGGAGTTCATCCGCAACATCTTCCACCTGGTGATGCCTTTGTTTTCCGGCAGGGAGAGGTCCCAGCTCTGCTCCTCCTGGCTACGGTACGAGATCGCAAAGGTAACTCCGGCCCCCTCCACCCTGCGTGGGGACTTCCTTTTGTGTCTATTTATAAAGGCTCTTGGTGTTCTTCAGGGTCCGGGGCCACAGCACCTCCTTCGGGGACCCTAACGGCACCTGGTGTGTGGCTGCCCTTTCAGAGGGGCCGCAGCGAAGAGGAACGCAGGAGTGACTGGGCTATTTGTGTTGATTCTTGTGTCACCAGATGCCTGTGATTATGTGAGCTCTTAGTGTTAAGAACCAAGCTTAAGCTTAAGCAGGGTTAGAGGATTTAGGGGCTTATTAAAATAGATAAAATAAGCTACTTACTCTGCTCTCTTATCTATGTATCTGCTAGAAATTTGTCTAGAATACTCTTCTGCCCTCTGCTGGCCAAAGTTAGTATAGAATCTTAACCCCCAGTGACATTTTAACTACAGATTGTACACACTAGGTTGTATTATCTCTATATATAAAAGGCTAAGTGTCCTCCCGGCCGGTTGCTATGACACGCACTGACCACCAGAGGACAGACAACGCAGGAGCTGCCATGATGCACACTGGCCATTTAAAAATAAACGGCACCATGGACCTGGAGCCCACAAAGCAACACTCAGCCTCCCCCAAATGGGACACAGGCCCTGCCACCACCCCTGAGCAACACCCCACCAAATCACAGCCAACGCTGCCAAGACCCCATGGCGCAAAATGCGGCCCACAGCCCAGCCCAGAAATGGTCTCTGTGGGCGCCAGGTAATGACGTCACATAGCAACGCCCAGCTTCTTCTCCCTCGTGACTAGCCTCGTTGGAGTTTCTTTAGCCCAGGAACATGACTTGTTTTATAGCCAGGTGCAAACATTTTGCACTTTAACCAAATGTTTGTGAAGTGTTGTCCCGTGTCTCATCTCATTTGATCCTCACAGAAGTCCTGGAGTAGGTAGATAGGAGACTCGATGGAATCTTATTTTCTTTTCATTAGCCAGAAAACGGAGATTTAGAAAGCTTAGAAACTTGACCTGACTGAAAAGAAGAAAGAAATGGTGGACCTTGAAAATGACTTTTCTCACTGCACAGAATGTAGTCAAACACTGCTGCAGTTAAATATTTTACCCTTTGTTCTTCCTGCATGATCTACAATAATAATGTTTTGTGTTGATATTTACTGCTGTGTTGCTGACAATTACCTGAAAGAAAAGTTGGGGTGCTTCACTGGGCTGGAAAAAGTTTAGCTACATCAGATAGCAGGTCTAATTAAGCAAGTTTATGTATATAAAAGGTTAAGTTGACGCATGCATGTGCGATACATAAAAAGTTCTCGCTGGCGCCAATCACACGTGTGTTTCGATCTGTCATTGTCAGTCTTGAATTTGGTTCACACTTCTATTGTAGAGAAAGGGCGAATAGCGATATTAAAGTATTTCTTCTAATTAATTTCCTTTCAATGTGCACAAATCTGTGCACTGATTAAAGTATAAAATTGGGAGGCTGCCTCTTTGGAGAGGAACATTTAGGGTATGTGAGCCTTGTTTATAGCGGTTTCAGATGGAAACCAGGATGTTTCATATTGGGGTTCCTGTGGCATTAGTAAAAAAGTCCTGATTTGTGCCTTGGCTAGTGTGCTCAGTGGTTAGAGCATCAGGCCACGCTCCAAAAGGTCATGGGTTTGATTTCCAGTCAATAGCATGTACCTGGTTTGCAGGTTCGATCCCGGCCCCAGTCGGGGCGTGTGTGGTAGGCAACCAATTGATGTCTCACATCTATGTCTCTCTCTCTCTCTTTCTCCCCCCACCCTCTTTCCCTTCCACTCCCTCTAAAAATCAATAGAGGGGAAAAAATCCTGATTTGTTTCCCAGCTTAGAGAGCCTAAGTGTTCACCAAACATGTGGTGAAGGAAGAAAGTGTAGACGCCTCGTGTGGCTTTCTCAGGCTGGCAATACCCCGGGCTTGTTTAACATCACAGAGCACGTGGAGTTATTCTTTCCTTTTTACCTCTAGGTCATTTGGTGTCTGCACACTAAAAACAAGAAGAGGTTAAAATCACGAGGAAAGAACTGCAAAAAACTAGCCAAGAATCTCCTTAAGGAGCCAGAAAACTGCAACAATTTTTGCCTCTGGAAGCAGTATGCACATCTGGAATGGTTGCTTGGCAACACAGAGGACGCCAGAAAAGTTTTCGATACAGCGCTCAGCACGGCAGGGAGCGGGGAGCTGAAGGACCCTGAGGTCTGTGAGCTCAGTCTGCTCTACGCTGAGCTGGAGCTGGAGCTGGCGCCAGACACCAGAGTGGCCACCGCGGCCCGAGCTGTTCACATATTAACCAGGCTGGCTGAGAGCAGTCCCTATGGGCCCTACACTGGGCAAGTCCTAGCCATTAACATTTTGAAAGCTCGGAAGGCTTACGAACACGCACTGCAGGACTGTTTGTGTGAGGGCCGCGTCTCCGATCCAGCTGCCACCGCCTCCCTTAACCGCCTAGTTAGTGTGGTTAAATGCTTTATGCTCTTCCAGTATTTGACCATAGGGATCGATGCCGCTGTGCAGATATACGAGCAGGTATTTGCAAAACTGAAGGGCTCTCTTTCCCCAGAGGGCCCAGGCCTGGAGGCCAGTGCCTGCCCCCCAAGTGTGAGCAGCGTCCTCGAGGCCATCACACTGATGCACACGAGCCTGCTCAGGTTCCACATGAAAGTCAGCGTGTACCCTCTGGCTCCTCTGCGGCAGGCGCTCTCAGAGGCTTTAAAGTTGTATCCGGGCAACCAGGTTCTTTGGAGGTCCTACGTTCAGCTTCAGAGCAAGTCCCACAGCGCCAGCAAGACCAGGAGATTCTTCGGTGCCATCACCAGGTCTTCGGAACCCTTGGAGCCTTGGCTGTTTGCCATTGAAGCTGAGAAAATGAGGAAAAGACTGGTGGAGACCGTCCAGAGGTAATCACGTTCATCTTGTTCATGTGTCCACACCTTTATGGAACGTGTGCGTGTCCCCTGCCCTCTGAGCCTCAGGGCACAGAAATGAACACGGCCAGTGCTTGGCACACCGGGGTGGGTTTAGGGCAGTGATGGCGAACCTATGACATGCGTGTCAGAGGTGACACACGAACTCATTTTTTTGGTTGATTTTTCTTTGTTAAATGGCATTTAAATATATAAAATAAATATAAAAAATACAAGTCTTTGTTTTACTATGGTTGCAAATATCAAAAAATTTCTATATGTGACACGGCACCAGAGTTAGGTTAGGGTTTTTCAAAATGCTGACACGCCGAGCTCAAAAGGTTCGCCTTCACTGGTTTAGGGTTTATAGAAGAGACTGCAAAGGGCAGCATCCCGCAGGTGAGGCTTCTGTGGCCGGCTTCCTGGCCATGCCTTCTGGGACCCTGAACCTTGCTGACGGTGGTGGGTGGGGATGGTCAGGCCTCCAGTGTCTGAGACACTGTGGGGAAAGCATGTGGGTAAGAGCCAGGCCTGGAGTTGGACTCTGGGCGCAAACCCCAGCTCTTCCATTCACCAGCTGTGACCTTGGACAGGCCACTTCGCCTCTCTGACAGGTTCCCGAGAAGCAAGGACTTGGTGTGTGACTTCTAGTCAGACTCGTGGTGGAGAAACCACGGAACCCTGGGCACTGCCTTCCCCTGGCTTTGGAGGAGCGCATTCCATCTGTACTTCGCACCCCCAGCACCCCCAGCTCTGAGGGACAGCCCTGCCTCTGACAGGCTGTGAGCCAGTTGCTGCTGACGTTCGTTGTCACGAACACATGCATCTCTGCCTCTGTGCCTCTTGCGATGTCAGTGAGAGAACTTGTGCCGGGGTTTCATGAGCCTTTGTCTTGCAGGGTAGATGGCAGGGAGGTCTATGCCACAATTCCTGAGACCGGCTTGACGCACCGGATCAGAGCCCTGTTTGAAAATGCGATCCGGAGTGAGCACGGCAGCCAGTGCCCCTTACTGTGGAGGATGTACTTGAGTTTTTTGGTAAGAAAGTACTTGGAGTTTTTGTTTTTTACGCAGAAAGTGCAGGTGTCCAGGGGCCCCGCGCGGGAAAGCTGGAGGCGCTTCCTGGTCCCTCGCCCTTGGATGGGGATAATGTCAGGGCTCCCAGGAGTTGCATGTAGCAGTTTTACTCGAGGTATTTGGTGGGAGGACAGGAAGGAGTAGTTGCTGGGCGTTTTGGTGTGAGGCTTCGTCAGTATTTAGGGACTGTTGTTGGCGGCCTCGGAGACTTTTACGTGGAGACCATACCTGCAGCTCTGCCCCTTCGGCAGCTGTGACTTCAGTCCCGTGCCTGGTCCCGGTTAGTGCCCCGAGACGTTCCCAGGTGCCCGAGGAGACACACTTTCACCGTCACAGCCCCGCGGGGTCACAGGGTGCATGGGCGTCACCCACTGGTTAGATTTCAGCCCTGACATAGGAACTGTACAAGGGTCGGGGTTTAAGATGAGGAAATTTAGAAGGTGGTTGCTGTCGTGAGAGGGAGCAGTTACATCCAAGGCCGTTGTAGAATAGGGAATTCCGAACAGAGAAAACCAGTGGTCTCACAGGCTTGTCCCTGGCCGAGACCCTCTGGACAGTCCAGCGGAAGTGTCTGTGGCCGGTTGACAATCGCAGAGAGCAGGTCCCCTGGAGGAAGCACCTGGCTTGCAGTGCAGGACCTCTGAGTCTCACAGACACGGTGGGTGAGAACTTGCTGTAGTAAACCTTCTTCCAAAAACGAAGGGAAAACATCTCAAGTTTAGTCAGTATTTTTGGAGAGGACATTGGAGTACTTGGTTGAGCGAAGGCGGGACCGCTCACACTGGCCCTGGCGTGCGATGCAGAGGTCTAGCCCCAGAACGGCCGAGGCTCACGCCAGGGGGGAAGCAGGAGTGTTCAGCCAGAGGCTCTGTGGGGGGACATGGGGAGGCTTGAACCTTTTATCACAGATGCTGGGTACAGCCCAAAGGTACAGTCTAGGTGATGGTGGGCGTTAACCTGAAAACACGGAAGAGGAAGTGAGCGGGCCTTGGGGGGCAGAGCTCCCGAGGCACAGATCGGAGTCTCTAGATGCCATTGCCAGGGTTTCCGGGAGGTTGGTCAGCAACCCTCACTGGACGCCAAGTACCAGCCACCTGGCAGAGACCTGGCGTCCCCTAGAAGGTTCTGGGAATGAGTCTGGAGGAGGTGGGTGGGTGGGTGCAAAGTCCAGAAACACTTGAGCTCCGTGAGCTTGGCTTGTGCCCACTCACAAGCTGCAGACACCTGGCAGCTGGGGGAGCTGCCCGGTGGGCTGTGCATGGAGGAGCCGCCACGCAACAGGTCCCTTCCTGGGATGTGGGGGGCCCCCGGGGGTGCCGCCTGCAACTCCGGCTCCCACTGGGCGTGGAAAGAGAAGGCGTGTCTGAGTCGAGACTAAGGATGTTATGTTTGTAGAGACCTGCTGAATGTCTGCACCCTCTCGGACTGAAATGCCTGCCTGAAGTTTCCGTTCAGTGTTAGCCATTCAGCAGTCCTGGCTCTTTTCTCGGAGAGAGTTTTCAGAAAACGGCACGTGTTAAAGCAGAGGTCTTCTCTGTAAAGCCATCAGCCTCACCACACAGGGCCTCGGGTCCCAGGCACTGTTAGGAATGAAAGGCTGCGGGCCCACAGGGAGGAGATGCAGGCCAGACAGAAGTGTGAATGGTCGGTCAGCACTCCAGGCCTGTTGGTGGAGGAATGGACCCCACACAGCAGAGGCCCCGATCGCTAGCGTCCCCTGGTACGTAGACCCCACGGCTGGCTGCAGCCGAGGACCGGCGTGGGTCAGTGCAGGGGTGGTCTCTGCAGCCTGTCTACCTGCTTCAATTCACCATTTTTGTGTCCCCCTTCTTCCACCCCAGGTTTCATTAGGAAATAAGGACAGAAGCAAGGGCGTGTTCTACAAAGCGCTTCAGAGTTGTCCTTGGGCAAAGGTAAGTTCTAAAGGCCATGGTATCTCCTGACATCTGACGACCTTCCTGCCCTGTCAGTCCCCCGTGTCCGTCTGCCTGTCCCTGTCAGGGAGACGGGGCCCGTCCAGGCCCCTCAGGGAACTGAGCCGGTGGGCACGCTTCCAGTCTCTGCATGGAGCGGGGTTCAGGGTGTTGCTGTGGGTTTCCCAGCGTCTGCCCAGAGGCTGCAGGCGTTGGGGTCTATGGCCCGTCTGCCCTGCAGAGTCCGGTCAGACACTGAGAAATCTGTGTGCCAACTGGACCCACCTGGAGTTGACTCCCTTTCACTGCCCCGAGGTCAGTGTCCTCTGAGGTGCTGCCGGAGTCAGGACAGCGAGGGGCTTGCGGGCTGTGGAGGGGCGAAGGGCAGGCCTGCTGGGACCGAGTGGCTGGTGACCGGGCGGTGGCTCTCCGCCCTAGGCACTGTACATGGACGCCGTGGAGTACTTCCCCGATGAGATGCAGGAGATCCTGGACCTGATGACCGAGAAGGAGCTCCGAGTGCGCCTGCCCCTGGAGGAGCTGGAGCTGTTGCTGGAGGACTAGAGACCGGGGATGGGCCACGCCTCAGGGCATGTTCCTGCCCTGGGAGCCGGGGGAGCACGAGGTGGGATCAGGTGTGCGAGCATGCGTGCCAGCAGACCCGTCTTTAAAGTTTTCTAGATAATTTATATCTAGTTCATCAGTCTCGTCTCTTGCACATTTTTTTGGATGTGCCAGTGACACAGAAGCCCTCGTTTTACATATTACAGATGCGCATCTTGTGTTTATATGTACATAGACAAGAACAGGGCAGTGGTGACCAAACCTACTGTGGTTGGCGTGTGTGTTTCCTCCTCTGCCTCGCCAGTGCACGGGTTGAATGACCCGCTCAGTTGGCACCCATGGTCCTTGCCAAGTCTTGGGTTTCGCAGTTGTGATTAGAAAGGTCTGGTTACTCAACACCAGGACCTCCTCCCCCCGGGGCTGGTTAGTAGAGCAAATTTTGCCCTATCTTCAGATCAGGGCAGTAGGGGAGTCATTAGAACTTGGCCTGTATCAGGTGTGTTTAGAAAAGTGTTATTCCCTCAGCTTCCTGGTGATGCCTCCGCCGTGGACCAGCCTGTTAGAGATGTAGGCCCAGGCCCGCACCAGCTCCGCCGAGTC
Organism: Myotis yumanensis; assembly: GCF_028538775.1. NCBI lineage: Eukaryota > Metazoa > Chordata > Mammalia > Chiroptera > Vespertilionidae > Myotis > Myotis yumanensis. The sequence continues at coordinate 11,226,307 of NW_027223752.1, forward strand.
AGCATCTGCTCAGACGGGGGACTCGTGTGCAGTGGGGAAAGCACTGCCCGAGGAGACCAGGAGCCCTGCTGAGGGGGCAGCACTGTCCCCAGCTCCTTCCACCAGACCCACCCCTGCCCGTGAGGCGTGCGGAGGTCCGCATCCTGAGCTGTGCACCAGGGCTGCTGAGGTGGAGGGGTTTTGTGAGGGCTGTCCAGTTGCTTTGGCTTTTTAAAGTCACGGTCTCTAGAATCGAAGAAACATTTCTTTGGCAACTTATCCAGGAAAGCCAGTGTGTGGAACAGAACTCTGGCTACAGACATGGACATTAGGTTGGGGAAAGGGGAGGGCAGTGTCTCAGAGCCCACGAGGATGTTGGCCAGCCAGATACTTGCTGCCCCACTTACTGGCTTTAAGACTAAACAGTTGTGAGGAAGAGAAGTGCAGGGTTTACATGGAGAAAAGGGGAGAAGCTGACACTTTTAGATGCTCTTGAGAAGGATGGCTGTTGAACCCAGGGACGAGGCAGGCAGGGCTGGTATGAGCTTCATCCCTGACCTTTCCAGATTTCTCTTATCAGCACCAATACTGCCCAAGTGCCGGAAACCCACAGCCACAGGAACGCAGCCTTTGTTGCTGGAGCGTCAGCGATGGCTGGCACGTGGCTATGGGGTCACGTCTTCCCCACTGGCTGCGCAGCCACCACCCGCTCTGGGGCGTGATGTGAGGGCAGCAGGTATTGAAGGCTGCACTCTGATCGCCCAGAACAGAAGCTTCCCTGACACCCAATCCACCTGCTGAGCAGCGGGTGTGGATGCTCCAGACACAGAAGGACCGGCTTGAGAAAGAACTCGCTTTATTGGGAATGGAGCGCTGCACGTCGGGCTCCTGCACGCGGTGCTCAGAGAGGTACACAGGGCACATAATGAAGAGCAACTGCAACGGGCTCCTCTGGGCAACTCTCCACCTCCTCCCTCCCCGGGGTCGGCACCCCTGACCACTTCCTTGAAGGCAACTGAGGTTCCCTAGAGATAGAGCCCCTCAGGGGTGCCTTCTTGTTTTTTATACAGAACATTTTCTTTCGATTTTTTGAAGTCTTCATTTGTCACTTTCATTCTACGTTCTCTCAAGGCCATGAGACCAGCTTCTGTACAGATTGCCTGTAAGAAAGAACGGTATGTTCAGAAAGTGAAATACTTTTTATTTTTATTCTAACAATTCAGAGAGCTATTTGGAAATAAGGTGGAAGACACTTGTTTTAAACACAAATTACTCTAGATTTATTTGGGAAAAGATTAGATTTTTTAAATGCGTTAAGCATTGTAATTGTTTTCTCAAAGGACATGAGGCGGCTTAGACTGGAGTAACTAAGGAAGAGGACTGGCCAGGAAGTAAGGCTCCGGGTCTATGCTGGCTCAGGTGCTAACCAGCTGTGTGGCCTGGCAGGTCAGTGAGTTCTCACAGCCCGACTTTAAAGGGAGAAATATTTCTAAGTAATAGATGATTTATACACGGAAATTTAGAGGTAACAGTGTGTGACCATTTCATTTACCAATAGGCATAAGAGAACATTTAGTAGAATGAATACATAATATTCACTTTAATATATTTACTTTTTTAATCACCTGTTACAAAACAGGATATAAACAATGAAATGATATAAACAATCCTAGCATTGAAGTTCCTATTTGGTTAAGGTTCAGCAGAAAAAACGTGTGCATAGAAAGATAAAGCAAACAGGTAAAATGACAACATTTGGTAAATCGAAGTAATGGGGTATATGGGTGTTTACTAGTTTCTACTGTTATGAAGGCTTAAAATATTTCAAAGTAAAAAAGTTGGTGCAAAATCAAATTTCTGTTTTAAGAAGAGAGATTTTACTTCCCAACCAAGACACTAATGTAGTCCTACAGATGCAAGGATATACAGTGCAGGCGGCAGCATGAAAGGCCACGTCTGCGTCCCACCCTACCTAATCTAACAAACCGGATCTTCCCATAAAGAGCAGGATGCAGCATATTCAGTGCTGCCAGGCCTTGTTCTAAATCCTGGTTACCTAGAAAGTACCATCCTATCTCATAAAGGGATGTGATCAAACAAGAGTCCAGCCAGCGCCATTCTCACCTTGATGTCAGCACCAGAGAGGTCGTCCTTAGCCATGATCAAGTCGTCCAGTGTCACGTCATCAGCCAGCGTCATTCTGCTTGTGTGGATCTGAAAGATGCGCTTCTTGGTCTTTTCATCGGGCAGGGGGAACTCGATCTTCCTGTCGATGCGGCCTGCAAGTACAGAGGCTTCAGTGGCAGCTCTGTGCAGCCCCGGCTGTGCCCGCGCCTGTCTCCTCATGTGCAGTTTCAGTGTCCTCTGGAAGGGGTCCAAATCTTAAAAGGTGAACACTCACCTTCCTAGTTTGTATGTTTCTATGTTTGAATTCATTTATTTTCTCTGCTACCTCCAGAAACAAATGAAAGGAATGGTTCCTGAATGGCACATTTAGTGCAAAAGGACAGATCAGTCTGGTTAAAAAAATTATGAAGAGAGTAAAGAAATTAGCTACCACTGCTTTCACTGCTAAATGAATGCAAAAACTGAGCCTAAACTATTATATGAATTACTTCTTCATTTCTTCAGGAAAAAAGTCCTTGAGGCTTAAAAGGGAGTACCCAGGAAAGAAAAGATCACATAACATTGGAATTCAAAAAGGCACACTGCACAGACTATATCATGCTCTTATCTATAACCTCAAGGTTACTCTAAATTTCAGTGCAATGTTGCCTTTACATATATCATTTTATAATCTCATAAGCTCCCCAAACTACATGTAAGAAGCACAAATACACATAGACAGCTATTCTCCATGATGAGGCAAAAGCAAATGTGACCTGGTCTGATTAGTGCTGGGTCCAGAGTTTCTATTCGGTTTGTGGCCATGATTACTTTCACGTCTCCCCTTGAATCAAATCCATCCAGCTGGTTCAACAGTTCCAACATTGTTCGCTGAATTTCTCTCTCACCACCGGAGTTTGAGTCATATCTTTGGAAAAAAAGGAGAAGGAATGAAGACCCAACTGATCTGCTAACGGGAAACTACAGCCAAAAACTCAACACTCTTGTCTCAACCCAACAGCCAGATTACACAGCTCATTATTTTCTTTGTAGCAGTTTTCATTGCCAAAGTTTTCTCTCCCAGTTTGGTGTCCCCCAACCTGCTGAGTGCTCCCTGAGGCCAGAGGCTTGTTTTCATGGCTGTGTCCCCAGAGTCTAGACAGAGCCTGGCTCAGAGCAGATGCTCAGGGTGTGGTTACTGACTGACCAATCTTCAGGTTCACAACCACCCAGTAGGTGGGAGAGCAGAGCCTACAGCATTAGGGAAAGCCAGAGTAGGAACTGTGGCAAACAGAGGCCACAGGGAGTGCTCAATGACCACTCAGAGAAGAGCTACAAGGTTTTTCCCTCTAAAGCAGCAGTTCTCAACCTGTGGGTCGCGACCCCTTTGGCAGTCGAATGACCCTTTCACAGGGATCGCCCAAGACCATCCTGCATATGATATTTACATTATGATTCATAACAGTAGCAACGTTACAGTTATGAAGTAGCAACGAAAATAATTTTATGGTTGGGTCACATGAGGAACTGTATTTAAAGCGCCAGAAGGTTGAGAACCACTGCTCTAAAGGATACAAAACAGGTAAAAGTCTACCTTTTTGTCCCAATGGCATCAATTTCATCAATAAACACAATGGATGGTGCATGTTCTTCAGCAACTCGAAACAATTCCCGAACGAGCTTGGGCCCGTCGCCCAGGTACTTCTGAATAAGTTCAGAGCCAACCACTCTCAAGAAAGTGGCTGAGGTTTGGTTTGCTACTGCTTTAGCCAGTAAGGTTTTACCTATTTTAGATGAAAAAGACAAAGGGAAAAAATCCTCAGACTCTGTCATTACCAACCTAAGTGGATATTAAAAATGGACAGATTCCTATGATGAAAAGGCATGCCACCCTCTTGGGTACATGATTTTAAGTCAATCAAATAACCTTCCTCCTTTGTAATTTACATAGCAATGAAATACTAAGTCCTGCACTGCACAATTTACAGGTCAATTACATATATACTAGAGGCCTGGTGCACGATGGGGGCCGGGGAAGGGACCACGGGAGGTTGGCTCCAGGGTGTGTACTGCCAGTCTCAGCCAGTCCCTGATCGGCGGGACCCCAGCAGCAAGCTCACCTACAGGTCAGAGCATCTGCCCCCCGGTGGTCAGTGTGCAGCATGGCAACTGGTCAAACGAACAGTTGGACAATTAGCATATCAGGTGTTTATTATATAGGATTTTTTTTTACCTTCATGCATTTATTCATCCAATATGACTATTCAGTGCCAGTGGACCAGGAGAATGAACCTAATCTGAACAGCACAGGGTAGGTTTTAAATCATGACTCTCCGCTGTGGCTCTGGTGCATGATCACACTCCAGACAACACATCGTAATCTTCAGGGAGGGGCCCAGACAACCAGTGTTTTTAAAGCTCCCAAGGTGATGCCAATGCACAGCCAAAGTGAAGCACCCTCTTTTATTGATCTCTTCTTACAAAATAGTTTCAATAGACTCACATTGCTTTTATAAATATTTGAAGGCATTATATTTTACAGCATATACTTCTACTGTGTTTGAGTATAGGAGTTTTGGGGAACTGTTCCTAATATTGTTTTTTTTAACACACTGACTCTGTGCAGTCTACAATTTCAAGTCCTAAGTTTAGTTTCTTAGTGCATCTGTTATACAGATAAATGCACTTTTTTATGTAATAGGTATTTTTCTAGAGAAGCTGCTTATCCCAAAATTCCAAAATATTGCTTAGAACACCGTTTTAAACTAAGGACTGTGTAACTCACTAACACTGCTGCTCAAGTTGAGCTGAGTGCCTCGACGTGTCAAACCCACAGCACACATACCTGTGCCAGGTGGCCCATAGAGAATGACCCCCTTAGGGGGCTTTATACCCATTTCTTCGTAATACTCAGGATGAGTGAGAGGAAGTTCCACAGATTCCTATAGGAAACAAACAGTAAAAGTGAAAAGCTTTCTTACTGAAATCACCACCATAGTCATGAACTGGCATCACGAGCATGTCTCACTTGCAACAAAAAATATGCTAAAATTTCAATTACTCTTGTTGGAGACAACGTGCTTGACATTACTAGTAGCAAGGACACACTGAAGAAGACACCACCCCCTCTCTTCCTAATGGCATCCCATTTCCCCTTCCCTTCTTTGTAGAAGTCAGCCTTGAATAACATCTAAAACTTCCTCAGCAAATGAAACTTAAAAATTCACAGACAGGGACTGGCAAGGCTTTCTGATAGCTGTTACCACCAGTGAGATCTGTGACAGCTCAGGGACTCCTCTACAGATGAAAGAACCTGCAAAGGACTGGCCCACAGCCATCCCGGATGATCCCTCCCCGAACCCCAGGCCCAGGGCAGGGAATATGTTCCAGACCCCACCACTGTGTAAGTGTGTGCCACGCACCCTACCCCACACATCACTGGCTGAAGTCAACACAATGGGACCATTATATACTCACACAGAGAATCATTAAACATTACATGCAAAAAGTATTAAGCTGCAGCAAGAACTATCACAGAATTAGTTACTTCTATTACCTAATTCGGTATTCACAAATATAAAACACCACAGCTGGTAAGCTCTGAGTCAGTTATTGGTCTGATCAATAAAGAAAACAAAACATGCAAAACAACTCCAAGTATCCTAAACGAGAGACCAGAAGTCTAAAGACCCAGCGCTGGTTCCTAGACATACCTTAATCTCCTGGATTTGGTTGTCCAACCCCCCAATGTCGGCATAGGTCTCCTGCGGGGCCTTTTCCACCTTCATCACCGTGACCAAGGGGTCTGTGTCATCCATCAGCACCCCTATCACAGCATGCACCTAACAGGGAACATTATGCTTCAACACAGGATGTGAGGCTCACACATTCATTACAACCAAGCAATGCTGGTCACAGAATTTGACTGTGGAAGATGTACTTACATGGGACGGGTGGGCAGATCTACAAGAAAGGAGAAAGCTTTCTCTGAGACTCAACTCACCTTGTGGTTGAGCAGGACGGAGCAGCCTGGTTCCAGCAGGTCCTTGTCCACAAAGGAAAGAATGCTGACGTAGTGTTCTGAGCCCACAGATGTAGACACGATGGCGTGATTGTCATCAATGATCTCTTCCAAGGTCCCCACTGACATCGGAGTCCCCCTCAGGTCATCTACCTTTGATCTTTCCTCCTATGGAAGAGTATGTCAAGAAGGAAAAGTAGATTAGGCCTAAAAAAGCAGATGAATTCAGAGCTCACTCGATTTACAAAGCAGTTGGCACATTTATTTATTACCAGGGGCCTGGTGCGGGCCCATCGGTCTGGCCTGCGCCCTCTCGCAATCCAGGACCCCTCAGGGGATGCTGAAGAGCTGGTTTTGGCCCGATCCCTGTAGGCCAGGCCGAGGGACCTTCCTCCCTCCTCTCTGGGTCTGGGGTGCAGGTGAAGTAGATTCGAGGCTGACAGTGCCCCAGTAGCAACCTACCCACGACCAATTCCACGAGGAATTGGGCTTCCTCCTGTACAGGTCGGAGCGTCTGCCCCCTGGTGGTCATTGTGCATCATACCTACCATGTGAACAGTCGGACAGTTGCTTAGGCTTTTATGTATATAGATTACTTTTTGTTACTCCTCACAGGAGGATATTTTTCCCATTGATTGGGCGGGGGGTGGGGGGGAGTGGAGAAGCATGAACATGAGAGATACACATCGACTGGTTGCCTCCTGCATGTGCCCCGACCAGGGCCAGGAATGGAGCTTGAGCCTGCAACAGTTAAGGTACAGGCCCTTAACTGCGAGCCAACAGTCTAACCACTGAACCACACAGGCCAGGGCACAGTTGGTGCTTTTAAAAGGCAGCTAATAATGAATCATCATAAAAGCCTGAAAGATTCAACTACTTGAATTTCATTTATCCACAGACAGTTTTAGGGTTTAAATAGAATTTAATTTGTAAAAATGAAAGCTACAGTAATTTCTCAATTTACCTCTTGCTTTTCTTCTAAAGGCTTCATTTGTTCCTGATTTCTAATGAATTCTTCCTCCATGAGAAGATAGTCTTTAATTCTTTCTAACTTCAATAATTTTAACCGGCACTGAGTGTGAGGTGTCACTGTAATTAAAAAAATAAAGTTTTATTATACTTGAAGCTTGAAGTTAGCAATTGTTTACTCTTTTTTTAAATTGACACTATTACAGATGTCCTCATTCCCCCACCCAGCCTTCCCCCCTCACTTTATTCTTGAGAGAGATTAAAAAAAGACTTAAAATAAGTTCACTTTAGTTGGACAGACTCCGAAAGTTAAAAGTTTGGTGACCCTAATTAAGCAGGTGCCTAAATGCAAAGGGGACAGGGATTTTGCAGTTATAGGCAAGCCTGTAAACATGGGATGAGGACTGTGACCCATCAGCTAATATATAATGAAATCACTAACCGAACTGTGTGTGTATATTAAAAAGTCATAGATGCAGAAGGTAAGTTTGCTTTGGCTTATTATTCCCCACAGTGCTAATGGATACACATAATGTGCAGTCCGTCCACCCTGTTGCACACTAATGTAATTCACCTCCCTTTGTAGGATTGTGAAATACTAGTGATATTAACACGCACTAAACATTTTTTCCCCACACTCTTTTGTACTGTTTCTCTTGGCTTCGCTTCTTAATATTTATATAGATAAACCTTTTCTTTCGTGGTGTTGGGTTTCCTGACTTCTTCAAAAGGTCTCTCCTCCCCTAAGGTTAATGAATTATTCCTGGAGTTATCATTTATTTACTTATTTTCATATGTATATCTATAATCCATCTGCAAAAAGCAAGGGGTCTATTTTCTTTCAATAGCAAATAAATAACCCAGCATCTTTCCACAGAACTAAAATGTCACCTTCGCCGTATATTAATTATCCATGTAACTTGACTTCCTATGCTCTTCTGGTGACCTGATAATCTATTCTTTTTTTTTCTTTTTTTTAAAATATATTTCTTTATTGATTTAAGAGAGGAAGGGAGTGGAAGGAAGAGATAGAAACATCAAAGATGAGAGAGTCATTGATTGGCTGCCTTCTGCATGGCCCCCACTGGGGACCAAGCCCGCAGCCCCGGCATGTGCCCTTGGCCGGAATCGAACCCGGGACCTTTCAGTCCCCAGGCCGACGCTCTATCCACTGCGCCAAACTGGCTAGAGCAAATTCCTTGACTTTAAAATAGGGTTCACATACTTACCCTGCTAACTCAGTTGATTTGATTATCAAAGAAAAATCAAGCAAATGACGCAAATTGCAAAACATGGAAAAACAAACTTCCCACTCATCTTTCCTTCTTTCTCAGACCAGGATGGAAATTCTCACCCCAGCTCTAAAATCCTCACAATACCTTCGTCCAGGGAGAAAGTGTGGCAGAGCTGTAGAGACAGGCCGCAAGACAAACGAAAAACAACCCGTCTGGATTTCCTCTGCTTTACTGTGGCACCATCTGTCCCCACACTAGCACGAAGCAGCAAAGGATGGGAAAGATTCAGGTGCTCTGATGATCTATTCTTTATCAATACCATATTGATTCATTACAGTAGACTGATGGCACATTTTTTACTGTCTGACTCATTTCTTAACCAGGCAATATTTTAAAAATTATTTCACCTAAGCAGGAAGGGACGGGTTTAGATAGGGGCAGGGGAGGTATTTGAGCTCAGGCCTAATGGGGTGAGAAGCAGGCAGCCATAGGAAGGACTGGGGAAGGAAGAACATTTTGAAGCAGAGAGCAAGGCCCTGGCGTGCAGAAGAGTCAAAGAGCACAAGGCTACGAGAATCACCAGCAAAGGGAGTGAGGGGCTAAGGATGGACACGTGGGCCGGGCCACCTGGTCTGAGTTTTATTCTATGTTGTACAGGAAGCCATTGAAAACGTTTATGTCGAGGCACCATAGGATGTGAATTCGAACACAGTGGCATTCCTTTGCTTCATACAGTAAATGTGTTTCTAAGTTACTCAAGCTCAGCCTGAGTTTTCTACTCTAAAACTACTTTTAGGGGATTAGAGGAACTGGTTCAAGATTCCTAAAGTGAGGGGGAGGAGACCAAGATGGCGGCGTAGGTAAACACCGGAGACCGCGGCCGCAAACAACCATTTCAAAAATACAACTAAAAGACTGAATGGACATCACCCAGAACCACAGGAAGGCTGGCTGAAGAGAGACTCTACAACTAGAAGGAAAGAGAACAGCAAATCGAGGCTCAGAGGCGGCGCAGTGTGGAAAATACAAAGGTACCGAGGTGCGCGCGCAAAGCGGGCTGGTGGCTGAGGGCGCGGTTGTCGTTTTCTGTCGGGAGTGAGTCTCAGACTCTGGGCTCCAGATCCGGGCGAGTCTCTAGGGACCCAGACTCAAACGGGAGAAGCGGGATTATCCGGCATCAGTTGGAACCTGAGGGCAGCTTTCTCTCCGAAGTTTGCAGGGGCTGCCGGGGTTCTGAGAAGCAGAGCCTCTGGGAACGGGACTGAGCGTGGCCATAACTGCTCCCTCCGCCCGCCCTGTTGATCCCGCCCCGCCCAAACCCTGCGCACAGCCATTTGCCGATCGCCTCAGGCAAAGGCTGGATTAGCGCCTCCCCAGAAGGCAGACGTTTTCCATACAGCTGATTCCTATAGCCAGTCGGCCTGGTGGTCAAACCCCTCTAGTGTTAACTACAACAATTAAGGCTTGGCTAGAACAAGACTGCGCACAGAGACCACAAGGGGGTGCACCAAGAAAGCATAAAAGATGCGGAGACAAAAAAACATGACAGAAATGGAGGATATGGAGCTAAGAATCGCAATTTTGAGGGCTTGCCATAAATTTGTGCAGAACCTCACGAAAACTAATGAGACCCTCGATGCTACGATAAAGAAATTAGAAAGTAAGCATACACGGACTGAAATAAAGAATATTATACCCAATAGCAGACCAGAGGAGCACAATAATCAAACCAAAGATTCGACAAAAAACACCCAATTGGAAAAGCAAAATGAAAAAAGAATCCGAAAGTGTGAAGATAGTGTAAGGAGCCTCTGGGACAGCTTTAAGCGGTCTAATATCAGAATTATTGGAGTGCCAGAAGATGAGAGACAGCAAGATATTGAAAACCTATTTCAAGAAATAATGGCAGAAAACTTCCCCCATCTGGAGAAAGAAATGGACTTACAGGTCCAAGAAGCGCAGAGAACCCCAAACAAAAGGAATCCAAAGAGGACCACACCAAGACACATCATCATTAAAATGCCAAGAGCAAAAGACAAAGAGAAAATCTTAAAAGCAGCAAGAGAAAGAGGCTCAGTTACCTACAAGGGAATACCCATACGACTGTCAGCTGATTTCTCAACAGAAACTTTGCAGGCCAGAAGGGAATGGCAAGAAATATTCAAAGTGCTGAATACCAAGAACCTACAACCAAGATTACTTTATCCAGCAAAGCTATCATTCAGAATTGAAGGTCAGATAAAGAGCTTCACAGATAAGGAAAAGCTAAAGGAGTTCATCACCGCCAAACCAGTATTATATGAAATGCTGAAAGGTATCCTTTAAGAAGAGGAAGAAGAAGAAAAAGGTAAAGATACAAATTATGAACAACAAACATGCATCTATCAACAAATGAATCTAAGAATCAAGTGAATAAATAACCTGATGTACAGAATGAACTGGTGATTATAATAGAATCAGGGACATAGAAAGGGAATAGACTGACTATTCTTGGGGGGAAAAGGGGTGTGGGAGATGCGGGAAGTGACTGGACAAAAATCATGCACCTATGGATGAACACAGTGGGTGGGGAGTGAGGGTGGAGGGTGGGGTGGGAGCTGGAAGGAGGGGAGTTATGGGGGGAAAAAAGAGGAACAATTGTAATAATCTGAACAATAAAGATTTAATTAAAAAAAAAAAAAAAAAGATTCCTAAAGTGAGATAGTCATGTAACTGTTAAACCCAAAGTACAGCTTGTATTCCAACCTAGAGGCATGCCGCACACAGGAGTCGGACAGAATACAGTCCCGGGGCTGGAGCTCCAACCGCGCCCATCTCCCGTCTAAGCTACACACACAGTCCATTCCCCTAGGAAGCGGAAAGACAGCAGGGAAGAACCATGTCATTACCCAGTGGCAGTTTGCTGGCAGCATCTGGTCCCTTGGTTTTCTTCTTCTTTTTCCCCACTCTGGTTGGCACGGGAGGTTCATATTTCTTTTTCTTGTCCTAGAGTTTTCAGAACAGCAGGGGGAAAAGAATCACACAAATCAAATGAAAACACAAACTTATTTCTGTAGGATCATTGTCTATTTCCAGGTGACACGATTTTCCTTATCTTTTAGGATACTATTACAAACTGTTCTTTAAAAAAAACACACTAGGTTTTATATTTCTGCAATTTTAATATGTGAATGCAATTGGTCTTTCTTTTTATAACATACAATGGTAGATTATTCAATAAAGAATAGAGAGGTTAGAATTCAGTTATATTCCAAAAGTTTGAGTTGATATAACTTGAGACAATTCTTCACATCTCAGGAAATTAAACACTAAAATTAGAAGCAATTTATTTGAACACTCCTCTAATGTGTAAATTACTTTTACACATTTAAAAGTCATTAATTCATAAACACATATGTGACAGGTCAGTAACCTTTTCGAAAACATGTAAAGGGCACTGTATCTGTAGGCCAGGCTGGGTTAAATAGCTACAAGGTTATTTATCTTGCATTTTAAGATCCACGAATCCCCAAACTATGCTCTGAGATCCATGGCATTTCCCACAAGCTGCTCACCACACGGACATATCTGGCTTCATGTTTACCTTGTCGTCCTTCTTGCCGCCTCCAGGGCCATGACCACCACTCTGACTCTGACCCTGGGGGGGGGGGGGGAGAGGCATACATTCAGAATATGATCACTCAAAAGAACAGCCTTCTTCTTTTCCTGAAGCTCTAAGACACTGGCAGCACTTCCCCCATTTTAACATCTCTGAACTGGAGATGCACTTGCAGTCAATGAGCACATCGGGCATGGCACCATTTCTTTTTCCGAAAAGCAGTTAGTAGCACAACGGTACACCTTGTCACCGCATGAATCAAGGACAACTCCATCAGCAAACAGACATCATTATGTATCATAACGAGGCTAAGATTCCAGACACACACCCTTCTTGGGAAGGTAGA